>NW_026061747.1:0-1200000 GCF_023897955.1 Schistocerca gregaria
AGTTACTGGGTACACATTTGTTTCCATACTATTCGGGCCCACATAGTTAAATGTACAGTTCAGTTTATCACGTTTTATAGATAATTTCACTTCAAAATTTCTCTGAGGGTTGAAATGCTTTTATAAATATGTAATGTTGGATCATTGGCTGTTGTCAGCTTAGCATAAAATTTTAATGGTCTTTTATCCATTCTGGATCTTTCTGAACTCAACAGCTGTGAACAAATGTTGATTAAGAATGCAACCAACCATGAGTACTTCTAAAAGTATTTATTTAAATGCCATTACCAGTCTCAAGCTATTATGTCTGTCTACAGGTTTTTATTTTATTTACTTACTTTGTTTTAAGTAATTGCAACAATGTGCTAATATACATGTATTTGATAAAATATAAAATGAAATACTTATATACCCTCGATTTGTTTTGTCGGTATCATTTAGGCTTTCTTTGGTCCTTAAGCATTTTCAGCATGACACACGAAGAGTTAAGAATTATAGACAATGCACTTATTCTAAACAATCCACTGTGTTGTGCACACACTTCACAGTATTTTTCATCAGTTGCAGCCTTTGACAAGTACTTCACATGTAATGATTTTGCTTACAGTGAAAAGTCTATCCACTGACCAACGATATCACTCATTTCTCAACAAGGAAACATCTCATCTACTGTATGTTAAGTAAAGAATGTGTGGACGATACAAATCTAAATAACAGAAAAATGCTTTGTCCAGAAAAGTGCACTTCTTACAAGTGAGGAACTCTAATTGTAGCATGTCATAGGAGAAATTAACAAGAAGATTTATCAGGCTACTCTCGAGAAGCAATGGCATGTGTTTTGATTTTGGTCCCTGACAATATTCTACAATGGATGTTAAGTTGGGCAGCTGGTGGAATAAGCATACCCTTGTTCAGAGTCCTAACACAGACCAATCATGTTTAATTTGTGTGAAAAGTGCAATGAACATTTTCAGGATTGTTTGTTAGCCAGCTGTAGTTGCTCATTTAGAATTTGCTGAGATGAATTGAAGGTGTGAATGCATATTTCTAGTTATTTTAAGATACCCATTTTCCTCCATAAGTTAGTTGTATATTTTGTTTGTAGATTATCTTTAGTGTTTGAAATGCTGTATCTATATTGAGCCATGTGAGTGGCAGTTGCAGATGTACTTAAATGTTTTCAGTCTAAAAGCATCCTTGTACTTATGATATCTTGAAGTTGCTGCCAGTCAGGCCAAGATAAAATCTGATGCAATTGTCACAATCAGTACTGTGTACTCCTCAGTTTTTAGAGACCCAGCCCAATGGTTTTGGTTTTATGTACTATGTTATGTTGCCGCATTTAGTGTGCATCTATGGGCTTAAAGTCGAAATTGTGCAGAAAATATTAGTAAGTTACTTTATTCAACCATAGAATATTTATGAAATATTACATATGTCATGTTAATTGAAAGAGGAAACAGTTTTTTAATTAACTAATCCATACAGACATCAATAACATCTTTTACAGTTGTAGATGATGATGATCTGCTGTTAATTTTGAAGTGTTTTGTACAATTTTTTATACACATTGCCAAACAAGTTTACAATTTATGTAAAAAAAAAGTACAGTTTGTGTCAGATAACTACACACTGGGTGAGCAAATATTTGTAGTTTGGGCACTGCCTTTCAGCTGTTTTAAGTACCTTGACAATACTTTTAGCATCCCCTTGTATTCTTTGTGTTGTCTCTTGAGCCCATTTGAAAAAGCAGAGTCATCAGCTCACCACAAAGTTAAGATGACAAAATTGGATGAAGGATGGAAATTATCCATCACAGACACTGGGTGCAGAATTTCACATTATTTCTCGTTAAATAATAATAATTTTTTCAATGCCTGCTTGATGTTATATAAATAATCATGGACTTTTTAGTATTAACTATTTGAGAGGTATGCTTCATTTTTTTTAATATTAGGGTTTTAATGCATTCAAAAAAATTATGGTGCAGTTTTATTCCTTTGTAGAAAATACTGGCTGTTGTTTTGTTTATCTTGAAACATGAGTCGGACAAAACTGATATTTACTCAGATCATGTGAATACAGCTGTTTGTGAGATAACTGCTTTCTTCTGTATAAGCCAAAAATATTGTTATTCAGTCTGATATTATGTAATTGCCCAAACTATGAGGTTTGCGGTGGGATTATTTGGGACAGAGATGCTACATATAAGTATGTTGTGCCAACAATAATGTAAAATGAATGACACAGAGGATGATGTGAAGTTTGCACTATGTGCATATTTAGACTGCTCAGCTATAACTGAAGTTGTATTTACCAAATGTTGAAAATTGATCTTCTACCTTAAACTTATAATTACCTTTGATGTTTACATTCTGTATGTAGCAAACATCACTATAGAAATCTGCCATTCCGCTGCTTGTAAAAGTTGTAACTGCTTGATAGTAATTTGTCATGTTGACATAATGATTATTCCTTAATCTAGAATGTTTCTAGTTACGTAAGTACTTTTATTCATGTTATATAGTAACCTGTTTATACATTATGTATGTAAATGTTTATTGTTCGCTAGGAAACTTAAGTTTGAGTCAACACAATTCCAAACAGATAGTTATAATTTATGATAATAATTAAAATAGTTTATGCACAATTATCTTAAAATATTCAAAATTAAATGTAAACTTAGTAACATTCAGATTAATGCTTAAAGACATTCTTTCCTTTCTTACTGTACACTGATTTCTGCATGCATTTTTAAGTGTAAAGATGCCTTGCTGGTACCTGATACTTAATGCTGTAAATGTTAGCTGTGTTAGCTTCAGTTTTGCTTGGTTACTTTATATTTGTATGCATCATATGGGAGAAGTCAAAACAATACTACTTTTGTGTAAAACAAATGAGCTCTGTATTCCCATGTTAACAATACTATCAGAGCTAATGACATTCTGTGATAATCAGAAACGTCATTTCTATGATGTTTCTGGATGTAACAGCATAACTAGTGCTACGATGGGGCTGATTTGACGATGGGACTAGTGCTACAATGGGACTGGCGTGGAAATGAAAACATTCTTGAGTGGATGACCATCTCTGGGGTGCAAGAATTTCTCTTGATAGGTGTGCAGCCACCAGGATTACGCTCTGTTCCTAGCTGTACTGGACATTCCATATTTCTTAGACTCCTGGATCAATCTGTACTGCTATCACGCTGTCTACCACACCCTGTTCTTTGTACCTCCCTTTGCAGGTGCAGTGGGTAACATGACACTTGCGAAGAGGCTTCAGTTTCCTTTCCAAGAGAAAATTGGTCCTACACAGACCCATCCTCACTCCACACATGAACAACAGTTCTCAAATTTTATATGGATATGAATCTGTATGTGCATCAAAGCCCTTCTTATGCAACACAAGACATGGGTAGCCGACATACGTTTGTGGCACTGTGAACTGTAACTTGACAGCTTACCACTACCTTATCCAAGACTGCCTCTAAAGTAGTGGCAATAAAGGCTGTGCATATGTGGCATGTACTTCTTTTTGAGAACATCCATCAGGGGTTTCAGAGTATTTAATTCTACAGCATCGAATGTGTCACGAAGTGCTCTTTGACCCAGTTAAGTTATAACATTACATAAATAACCCACAGCACAGTGAACAGTATTAATGGCGATGATAACGACATTGATGACATGAACAACACTTATAATAGTCTATTCACTGGACAGTAAATTTGTAATTATTTATTTATTGTGTTAGATGAGTTGATTGTTAATCAGTGCAATGATGACTGCATTACCACCTGAAGCAAGACTGCTTAATACAAATTTCTGCTTTATTCAATAAATTTTTCGTGTGCACATATGTTGCTGCAACAATAAAGTAAAATTAAATGATATGATTGAATTGTTCATTTGATGGAATTCCGTATTCATTTGGATGTTAAATACACCAGTGTATCATTTCTTTAATGCCTCATCTGAATCCTTGTCACTATTGCCATTTTAATCTCGAATTTATGTATAGCATTGCCTAACACTTGTTTGTAATTTAGTTTTCAGAGCTATAATTGTAAAAAAGAAGTTCTTTGTGTTTAATATGTTATTTAAGTTTAGTATGATGTTTCACTGTTAGTATGTTCTGAACATTAAAGAATTTTACTAACTATCCTGAAATACATTATTAAAGTTATCCCCTACTGTCACTCGCAGTGTTTTGTAAGTCATTGTAATATGTTGATGCTGATTTACACTTTTATGGCCACTTACTATTATTTTGTTACTGATCTCTTATAAAAGCAAATTCTTGATTTATATACATCATCTATTTTTATATCTTTATTGCCTGTTGCGGAAAGTGGATGTTAACAATGTTGTTGAATTATAGTGTAAGCGGCTATGCCTTCATCCAGAAAGAAATAAAAATATGTTTGACATGTATAGGTATTTTAATTCATCTCCCTAAGGATATCTCACATATAACTTATTTCATCTCTGGCAGTGTTTATTAATTTGATGTGTTAGTCAGGAAGCAACCTCAAGATGTAAAACAAACTCTTGCAACGTTTTTGTCCATAAAATTTGGAATTGGGAAGAAAGATAATGGTGGCAAGTGCTGTTATCAAATACACAACACTGAAATGGTTGTATCTGAGTGGTTATACACTACATTAGAACAGAATTTTCCAATAATCAAAATTTCTTTTGTGACAGCATAATGGGATAATTTTCTCCTATTCCCACATGAGGGTGCACAGATAGCTTGAGCATTTGGGAGCTTCTTCCATACTCAGTTAAGAGAGTTAGCTCTGCCAGTAACACTGTGACAGTTTTTTATATACAGAGGATGACAGTGTGCGGTTCAACAGGCAGGTCCTGTCAATAACAGAGAAGCTGTTGAAAGCTTGATTTCTCCCTAAAACCTTAAGGGGCAAGTAAATCTGAAAAACATATCTAAAAATTTCATAATCTTGTTCTGATTGTGTAGAAACAATTGTTACTCCTAAGTAACACTCGGACGCAATAAATAAGCCCTGTTGTGGTAAATAAATTTACACTCATATTTAGGGTACGTTAATTATCACATTCGTTTAGGGAGTGACTCTTTATCATGTTAAGGCACCATTTTCAAAATTTTAAGTGGTATAAAATCTTGTGGCTTTTGCAAACTGAAAAAGAGGAACTTGCAGTTTATTCCATGCCATCGACAGGAAAACTGTGAAGGCCTAATGATGTAAACAGAAAGGTATACTAGGGTTTAACCTCCCATTCTTAATGATGCTTTCACCGTGCTCTCCCAGAAAGTGGGTGGTGACAAGTGCATGGCATACTGTCTCATCTGTTCCAAAACACAAATATTAGGGTATGAGATTGATAACCATTTACCATTCATTGTTCCACAGTGAGAAATATTTATTGGATTTTTCAGATTGGTGCAACAGGTAAATCAAATATACTGGTGCCCGTTGCAATTTATTCCTTCAAAATACCTATAGAAACAACTGTGGGAGCTCTCACACAGAATCTTTGGTTTGTCATCTCTCTGTACTTATGTCTGGTTTAGGCAGCACACGATCCACATCTCCATTCAACAACCTGTAGTAGTATTCATGGAAATCTGTAGGAAACCCACCGTTCCATAGTAACACTCTTGTCTCTCATTTGCTGTGAATAGATCTTTAAATTTGCTGCTGCACTTTGTACTTTCGCGATGCAGTGGACCTGCTGTGCAGTTCCAATACTTCTGGCCATGTAATTTTATTTCTGTTAGCAGATGATTGAGGTCCTTAAGAAAGCACATATCTACTCAGACTCATGATAAAGTAATGTAACCACTCTTAACAAACTCCTCTAATGAGACGAGTGTTCAACGGAAACAATGGTATTGTCAGGAATGCCCCTAGGGAAGTGTTTTCTGTAAACATAATGATTTGGCAGGCAGGGTGGGGAATAATCTGCGGTTGTTTGCAGATGATGCTGTGATACAAGATGATTTAGACAACATTTATGGTTGTGTGTGTGTGTGTGTGTGTGTGTGTGTGTGTGTGTGTGTGTGTGTGTGTGTGTGAAAGACAGAGAGAGAGAGAGAGAGAGAGAGAGAGAGAGAGAGAGAGAGAGAGAGAGAGAGAGAGAGAGAGAGAGAGAGAGAGGGAGGGAGAGACAGAGAGAGAGAGAGAGAGAGAGAGAGAGAGAGAGAGAGAGAGAGAGAGAGAAGGATGTGTTAACGGTATTTTCAAATGACATGTAAGTTGTACATAGATGCTTTGGGAACTCGTATGGGAATCCCTGGAGAGAAAGCAATATTCTTTTTGAGGAACACTGTATAGAGAAATTTTGAGAACTGGCATCTAAAGCCGAATGCAGAATGATTCTACTGCCAGCAGCATACATTTTGCATATGAATTATAAAGATAAGCTATAAGATACTGGGGCTTACACAGACGCATATAGATATTCATTTCTACCTCACTCTTTATGCGAGTGGAAGAGGAAAGGGAATGACTAGTAGTGGTACAGGGTACATGCACACTACAGCTGCTGGTGGAATATGTATGTAGGTGTGGCCAGGCTCATAACAGGAGCTGTCATTCAATCTTGCTGTGACAGAAAAGTTTCTGGATCATGGTCGCCAGTGTCCATTTTCTCCTCGAGTTCAAAGACACTGCCAAGCCATGACTTCAACCCACAGGTGGACCTCCACAGCAGGGTGGAAGCACAAACACTGCTGTGCCTTGCTGATCTTAATTAGTTAACTCCACTTTTCACAAATCTATACATACACGACAAAGGGCACACACGGTTGGTTGGCCCACACCTACTGATTACTTAAAATATGTTTTTAACAATTACGAATGTCGTTCCTCGGCGTGAGAGATAATAAATGCATTTCAAGTTCTTGTTAAGTTTGATCACACTTATAACATTTCCAGTTATGTGTAATAGTATGTAATTAATTCGTAAGGACATAGTTTATAACCATGTTTTGGTGGAAATAGTTTAACTGTTCTTTACCATAGGGAGTCACATGCTGATTCTGGGCTCTGTACTGCACTACGTTACTTCAAATCTGATTTGTGACAAATATTAAATGGTGTCTCTGTACAGGTTGACTTGTCATTTTCCAGCTAAGTCTCTTTACTTTTGACTATTTTGGAGACTATGTCATTATTGTGACACAACATCACATTGCAGCTTAAGATATTTGTAGCACCAACATTCACAACTCAATTTTAGGACAGACACTGTGTACATATATTATTTTTGAGATGATATTGTCCCTTCTTTTATACCTCCATACAAAAATAGTATAGGTAATTTCCTCTATGTATCCACCTGACCCCAGGTAACACCATCCCTCCTATGGGTCCGTCTATGTCCCCCTCACTTCCATACATAAAATTGGGTTCACTGAACTTAAAAATTGAAACTATATCTCTTTCTGTGTCAAAAGTGTCTACATAGCATATTTAAGTTTTACTTGATACATGGGTTTCCTACTACTTTCCATTCTGTCACTCTTACTGTGTCTTTCACTGAGTCATACCTTCCCTCTATGTTATATTAACATTTAATAATGTGCTTTCTCTGATTCAAACTTAAGATTAACTACAGACTGTTCATTAAGACCTCATTTACTGTTACACATGGAAATGTTGTTATCCAGTTTGTTCTTATCAATAGAGTTGTGCACCACTCATTTTGAAATCATGAAGTAGTACTGAGAATACAGAAGTTTCCTTTAATTTGTTACTTTTCCTCTCAACTACTTTGTCATATACTAGGTATATATGTGATACAGCAGCTTTTCACTTTCCACTGAGAACACAACTATCTTTTTGTTAATCCCAATTGAAAAAAAACATTAAATTATCAAACTCAAAACCTTTATTTATTGTGTGTCAAACACTTTATGCCCAATTATGTAACATATGTATAACTATCAGCTTTTTCATACACTTTGACACGTATAAGGTTCACACACAAGTTAATAGCATTTTCGTTTTGCATGTTGCTGCGGGTTTCTTTATCAATTGCCATTTTAATTTGTAGTTCACTGTTGCTATCTCAGTTTACATTTTGACATTTGGAGATAGTGAGTGGAGCTGTGG
Source organism: Schistocerca gregaria (assembly GCF_023897955.1). Lineage (NCBI taxonomy): Eukaryota > Metazoa > Arthropoda > Insecta > Orthoptera > Acrididae > Schistocerca > Schistocerca gregaria. The sequence continues at coordinate 8,105 of NW_026061747.1, forward strand.
ACGCTAGAAAGTGGAGTGCCAAATGGAATAATCTGAACATTTTCTTCTTGAGTTCAGTAGAGGGGTGACAGCAGTGAAGGCAGCCAGAAACATCTGCAACATACGTGGGGATAATGCTATTTATCAGAGCACAGCAAGAATATGGTTTTCTCGTTTAAAGGAGGACCATTTTCACATTAGTGACCCACTAAGTTCATAAAAATGCGAAGGCCTTCCTGAATATCATGGAAAGATTAATCCTCAGTGATGCATGCAAATGTATTCAAGATCTGGGTTATTGATGATCATGATCATTCCACCACTGTGCAAATTTTGCATGAAACAGAAAGGTTTCAAAATGAGGTGTATGAGTACCGCATGTCCGAAGTGAAAATCGCAAAAATCAGTTGGTGGCCATATCTATCTCTATTTGCTCATCATCAAGTGGCTCATGAAATACTGAACATTACAATTGTTGTGGGGTTAGGGGTCAAACCCGGGACTCCACATGGCAGACCTGAAGCTGGGACCCACCACACCGTATTTCGTCAGGAGGCCGAGCAAGTTCAAGAATTTTGAGAGACAGTGCAGAGTGATACAGCGGTATTCAGTAACATTGCTTTATTCAGCTAATTTACAGTATTTGATGGTGAAGCGTAGTGTCAGCGTGCTGCCCGCCCGATGTCCTGCAAGTCCAGCTGGCTCAGCAGACTCCTGGTATGCCGATGCCACTGCTGTTGTTATCAAGGCTGCCTGCCAACGGAACTTGGCCGCCGCTCTCCCGGTCACCACCCAGCGATGCGTAGCGCCTTGTGACTTTCTCTGCCCCATTAGGCCTGCTCTGTCTGACCAAGGGATGAAGGTGGATGTACTGGTGACCCGTGGCCCTCAGGCCACCGCTGCTCCCAACTAGTGACCTGACTCAAACCCACGCGCACCTGGATTCTGTGCTGAAATTTTCCGCTAATGGTGCTTGCCGGATGGCAACACCCACTGCCATCTCTGGCGCTGTCGTAGTGCTGCTCTGCTACCCTCAGGGTACGCCTCGCCCGGACCCAGTATGCCAGGTGGGAAGCAAACTTGGCAACTACACTAGAGTGGAACTGAGACCCTCCTGGACCTGCTGCAGACCTCTCTCACTGCCGTTTTTCAGGCAGACCATGCTATCTCCAAGTGGAAGGATGCCATTCTACCCTCCCCTGGCGTTGTGTCCCCCAATGCAGAATATAGCCCGAGCAACAACATAGAAACAAAGTACAAAATTTATACAGAATGCTTATAATATTGCTGCCAGACTGGCCACTATAAGCATAGAGCAGCACAGGTCTGTCCCGACGTTCCACTGACCTGGCAGACCCTGTCAAGCTAAACTTGCCCGTCTATTTATATTGGTTTCTCCCTTGCTTCTGACATAGTGTCAGAGAGAGACAGGAACAATTGTAGGGATAAATTCCTACAGGTCAGCCATTTACAAATATCCTCTCCTGGCTCTGGCCTAGTGCCCCACCTCATATATCCACTAACTAAGAGCAACGCTGCAGTTTCCTACCTTGTTGTTGCTCCACTCAAAACAAATCGTGCATGCAATACCGCTGTCGCAGCTCTGCGACGGCAGGTGCCATGTTTACCTTGCCTGGCCTGCTGCCTGTCGTCCGTTACGGCACTCTGCCAGCGGCCCCAGATTTCATCCCCCAACAGCGCCTTCATTGAATTTCGAAAAAATTTCCCTTTCCCTTGACTAGACTGACACTAGTGCAGCACTATCCTGGTGATGAACAATTGTGTCTGTATTCTAACATAAGGAAAAGAAAGGATTGGTTGGGGCCAAACAAAGGAGCAACATCCCATACAAAAATCTGCATGCTTTCACAAAAGATAATGTTATGCGTCTAGTGGGACGACGATGGTGGGTTGTATTATGAATTGCTTCCGCAAGATGTAACGGTGGTTGCTGACATTTTCTGTCAACAGAAAAGATGTCTTGCTTATACAGTCTAAGAACAGCAACCAGGAAGTCCACGTGAAGCAATACTGATCCATGAAAGAGCCTGCCTGCATTTCGTACAGTATTTTTTTGTCAGTTTAGCAAAAGTTGGGTTGGGAAGTCATGTCACACCCACCTTATTCACCTGATCTTGTGCCTCAGATTTGAGCCTTTTCCACTCTCTATCAAATAACTTTCATGGAACTTCCCTTTCGGGTTAAGAAAGTGTTCTGAACATGACTCAATGAATTCTTCACCAGAAAACCATGCCATTTCTATTTCGCAGAATCGAAAATTTCCCCAATGTTTGCTGTCCATCGTAAGCACTGAAGGATGATATATTATTGTACGCTGAAGTCTCTGTTATGTTTATTAAACCTATAGAAAAAGTATAAAAACTAATGCACCAGCTACATACCTGTGTTGGGGCCTAGCGCAATGGTTATCATATAAACATGACGTAGAAGGTTGTTGGATCAAAAAACGACAAATGAAACTTTTTTTCAATTTATAAATCCGATCAAAAGAATGTGATTATTATTTTTATTCAATTAATTCGTTTACACGTAATTTTTGATATTATTGTTTGTTTTATTTACCCTTATTTTTCTTTCTGTCATTCTTTTTTCTCCTGGAATCTGCCTGTGTCACCTATAATGTGGAAATAATTGTTAATGTGTGTGTGTCCGTCTCAAGTTGCTTCGTAGAGGTTAGCTTTAACCACCATAAACAAAGCAAGTGCGATTTTTAAATCTGCACAGATTGTTGATTGCTATTCTCTTTGATGCATTTCACATCATGGGGTTGTGGTTAGCTTAGGACACATTTTTGAATTCAGGGCTTTGTCTGCCATGGTTGTCATTTCTCACTTAGAATCAGCTGTCCATAGACCATCTCACATTTCCAACGTACCTGGAAGTGGCTGCCTCCGACATTACTCTGCATTAATTATTGCATAGTAATGAAGTAAAACAAATTAATATTTCCACTTTGACAGTTCTCTGCAATTTATTGCATAATTTGGTAAACCATAGTGTTTTTTCTGACATGCTCTGGTGGTTTCTGGTGATTAAGGGTGTCAGTGTGGTACTGGTGTGCAAGACTCACACTCCCTCTTGGCTGTCAAACTTACTTGGAGTTGCTTCGCCGATCATCTTTTCAGGATAGCCAGCTGTGATGTCCTGCACGACTTCTTCTCTGAATATAGGATGCTACATGGAGGAAATTTTTTATACTTTAAAATATTCTTGAGTGTACGGAGTTATTATAAAACTCAATCTCACTGTATTTTCATCACACACAACAGTTTCTGACAGACCGGAAGGTTTCAAGCTTACAAAAAATGTTTTAGTTGTATGAAAACTATCACATTAATTTTTCCATAAATACAGTCTACAAATCTCACAAAGTTTAACAAGACAACTGTCTGGACCTTACTTATTGATTCTTTCTCTTACATTCGTAATTGTCCCTTCTCTTCTTTCAACAACATCAAATGTTCACACAGTATGTTTCATGTCGCATGGAGTACGGCGCGTTTATTCCTTGAGCTGGATGTGTAACTATAGGCGACTACATGCCCACGCCGATCATCCGTCCCATACACGTCCGTCCTGCACACACACATAACTGTGGTGCAGTAGACACAGTTCTACTCATCTCTAAAATAACGCGTGTTCAAGACGGTGGAAATACGAGGGTCTCTAGAATTTACTCCGAAATTCCTTAGGCATTACAATGCCTTCCAGAATGCTGGAAGTTAGAAAAGTATAATTATTAAAATGTCATTATTTCAACACCCCCCCCCCCCCCAATCAATTTAATAATTTCCTAAATTGCTCATAAAATTCACTATCCCCAGCTTTTAACACAGTCCATTGAAACGTGCACTCTTAGCTACTTTTGGTAAAATATGGGCCATTTGTTCCTCGGAGCTAATGTATTGAACATTCAGATGGCCTTTGTTGTATAGCTCTTGTGTAGAACGGATTTCACATCCACATGCTTCAGTCATCTATGTTCCCACTTCCGTAATTGACAGATTCTTCAAGAAGATGCTTAAGCCATGGGGTGTCTGTCATAGCTGTCGCCGAAGCTGGATATTCTGCTTCTATTTCCTAGTGAAACTCATCTGTCTCCTTGTCACCAGAAACAGTATTTTCAAACAAAAAACTATAAGAAAGTGAAGAAGACAGAAGATCTACAACATAACACAGTCAGAATCAACATAGCAGTAATAGCATTTAAAATTTCCTTTTTGTAACACCGGCCAACATCAAGTGTTCCTTTAATATATTAAAGAATTTATTTCAAAAATTTCTACTCTAATTCTGTTGGTTTATTTTGCTGTCTACTAAAATAGTTAAGTGATGCACTACGTCTGGTCACAGCTGTCATTATATACATTGAAAAACACATTAATTGTCCATCTGGTTTAAATTCATCCATTTGACCACACGCATCTCCACTGGATTTGACTTCCATCGATGTTCTCAGTGCTTACAGTCTTCCATGTTGAATCTTTTCAATAAGTATTCAATATGAACATAGTGACAAAGAAACATTTTGCCACTGTTGCTCTGCATATTTATTCTGAGGAATGATTTTGGTTCTCCAAGTTCTCACATTCGACATTTTAACTAGTTCTTAATGTAGGCGACTTTTTTTTTTACTATTACATCCAGCTGGAATATTATCTACTTATGGAAGCAAATTGAGTATAATGATCATCAATGATTTCAACATAGAGACATCTGCCAATTTTGGGTTGTCGAAACATGATTTCCTTCTAAAACTGTCAAAAGTTTTTTTTTAGTTTGCATACAAGACTTTTCTTAATCTTTACACCAGGTCTCAATGCAGGGATCAATTTTGTACATCTGTTTGTTCCATAAATGAATTATGTTCCTTCACCACACTAAGGAGCATTCTTAGTGTTGTGAATTGAGCAAGTGGAGTATAGTCATATCTCTTTCAATATTTCCAGACATGTCTATTTTTACTTTGAACATCCTCTTACTGTCAGTGATACTTTTATTTGCTGTAAGTGGTGCATAAGTCAAAGTTCCATTAGATGACTGAGAGCCCAGTTTTTCCTTGATTGCTTTTTTTCCATTCTTCTTCTACTTCTTCTTCATGATGCCTAACCTGAACGTCTTCAGACTTCTGAGGTAAGTTTTCCCACGAATATTTTTGCATTCAAGGGAAACACTGCATAATCCTTGAAAAACATAATTTTCTTGTTATTCTATTGCTTTTCCGCAAAAGTTTCTGCTGGCTTCCACTTCTTCTGACATTGTGGGCCTTGAGTTCCCTTCAACAGTTTACACAAAATCAAGGACTTCAAAACAGAACTAACTTTGAGGAAACTGAAGAATGTTCTCAATTACATTGTTCACTTGAATGGTCTTCTTCAAGATCCAATCATCATTGCTTTCACCTACAAATAGAACCTTATCTTTTTCAAAAATTACATCTCTCCCAAATACAACTTTGTGTTGCTTGGCGCACTATATTCTGTGGCTAATTAGACAGTTTCCAGTCACAAAACATTTTAATGCGCTAGTTCCTTTTCAATACTTTCCTTGGAATGTGCCACTATGCAACACACCCAAAGTCATATTTGTTAAATTTGGCTTTCTTCCATCCGATAGCATTTCTAGAATTTCTGCATCTAAAACTGAAGTATAACTACGGTTAATGATAAAAGTATCTGCCAGTAACTTTTGACTAAAATTGCTTTCAAACTTCGCGTCCAAGAATTGTGCAATGAGCCTTTTCAATGACAGTATGATTTAGTCGCTCTGCCACTCCATTTCGTAAATGACTTTACAAATATACTCATGACCGTTGTCACTTTTAAATCTCCTGATTTTCAGCAAATACATACTTTGGAAATACGAAGCAAGTATTGTTACCAATATTGTATCGACCACTGTGCCATACAGTTCAGTGAGCTGACACATGGGTATTATATACTGTAGGACTGAAAGTTTCGGAGTGTTTTTCTCGTGAGTGGCTAGCCATCTGGCCGTATGGCTGGGGCATTGTAACTCTATGGGGTAGTGCTGCCAACACATGCCATCCCACTCTTAACTTCATTTCCCAACCCTCGCACTCCCCTTGTTAGTGTGTGTATATACACAATTGAATCATTTCTGTGAGCTGCAGCTATAGCTATCACCCTTTTGAATTGAACCTGCTGAATTTTTAAAAACAAGCATCATCCAGCCATTTATAGTTTATGCACTGACAATTAATTATTTAGTGAACCTGACACTAGAAGAGCACCTTTTAGTTTTAATTTGAAATTCCAGTCCACAAACTATGCTTTCAACATAAATTTCTCCAACCTTTATTCTTATTTGATTCACCAGTTTGTTCACATCCATCAAAGAACAGATTAATTAACTAAATATCCTGTTACCCTCAAATCTAGAAACCAATCCACTTTGCCACCTGGAAAACTTCCAGTAACAGCTGAGAAAGAAAAATTATTTTCATTTCTGTTTATTTTTTGGAGAGATTTAGCTAAATTTGCAGAACTATACCTCTATGCTTTTGTGGCAATCTAACATTGTATTTTTCCCCAATAATGGCATTGTTTCCCACGTCTGTAACACATATATTGGGTTGTTACATAAGTTTGTTGCATTTTTCTGTACGTTTGATAAACACAACAGATACACATACACACCCTACTCATCCATAATATATTCTCCATCACTATTTACAACAGTCTATCAATGCTGAAATAACTTTTTGATTCCATGACTGTAGACATCGAGTGGTTTTGAGGTGAAGAACTCGTCGAGCCATGGTAGGAGCACCTTTTGCATCCGGCAAAGCTTAGCTTGAAGTTTGTTCGATATAGAGCAGGAAAAACTGAGGGTGCAAGATCAGTTGAATAAGGTGAGTGCAGAATGACCTCCCAATCCAATTCCAGTATAAAGTTTTTGGTCAGTCTAGCAGAATGGGCGTGGGCATTATCGTGGAGTAGCATCACTTTTCGCAGTCTGCCTGGTTGTTGTCCTCGAATTGCGTCCACAAGATGTCTCAGTTACTGACAATAAATATCATCAGTGATGGTTACATCTCAGGGAAGCAATCTGTACTACACCACACCATCAGTGTTCAACTGGATGCATAATATTATGGATGCATGCAGGCTTTTATATGGGGAGTTGCTGCTTTGTATGGGGGCAACCATTCTTTTCTTTTCCTTATGATCTTAAGATAAAGACACCATTTCTTGTCACCTATAAAGCTATAACAATACAAGTTAGGAATGGTCAACGTTGCTTTCAAGCAAACTGATCACGAACAATGAGAAAAGCACATACATCCACCTGCTGATTTATGTGTTTTCGGCTTAGAGCATGTGGTACCTTTTTGCAACCTTCTCCATTGCATGCAAATGTCGCACGATGGTAGAATGATCACAGTTAATAACATTTGCCAGTTCTCGAGTTTGCTGACATTGATTATTGTGGGTTAATGTGTTTAAACAATCTTTATGAAACTTTGACTGTCTTCCTGAATGTGCTGAATCACTAATATCAAAATGATCCTTCTTAAAACAAGAAAACTGCATTCTTGCCATGATCTGTCTCATGGAATTATCCCCCTCCCACATGTGGCGTGAATGTTTCTGACTGCCTCCGTAGCTGTCATTCCTATTGAACTGTAATAGAAGAATACATAAGAAATGTTTAGATTTCTCCACTAGGCACTCCATTTTCTAGTGTCCGAACCTCCACTCATTATCTCTATATAACAAAATGACAATATGTGAACTCATATAGCAACAGTGAATTACAAAGTAAAAAATGACAACTCCTAGCATCCACAATATCAACTAAAATCTTATTTTTAGACAAAGCTTTAACTGCATCATACATAGCTTGAGACTTGGTTGTCTCTGAATACATCCTTTTACCTTGCTGTCAGATGCTGTCGACGATGGCAATTCATTTACTGTCCAGTTGTTACCTTTAGATTTAATAAGTTTTGCTTCTTTGTCTAGTAATCTACCCTTTAAGAAATTCGGTTCCAATTCCTCACTTGAGAAGGTATTCAGAGCAGTAACAACTACTTCGGATTCTGGTGGAATTGTTTGTAAGAAACCGCATACTATATCAGTTCCTCCAATATTATCATCCGATCCTTCAAATTACCCATTAACTTACGAAACTCCAAAAAATTAATTTCAAGAGTTATTGTCATTTGCATTAATCTTTAAAGGTCGTTCTTAATAAAAGCCATACCTTTCAGCTCAAATGTTTGAATTAATGTATTTCTTATTTTTGGTGTAGGCCTACGCCAAGCAACTTTGTGAAATTCTTTGGATTACTTGAGACTTACACTTCTTATCGGTTTTGCCAAGCTTTCCCAGAAGAGTTTTCTTCCATGCACACTATTCAGCTGTCTCAGCCATGTCCATGTATCTCTTTCACACAAAACTCACTTCCAGCTCATATAGAAGTATTTCAGTCATAAATTTTCAGTTGCTAAAGTTCTTCCCATTAAACAACAGTACCTTGTATTCCTCTTCTTCTTGAGCCATGACTCTAAATAGGTAATGGATTAATTTTTTCCACCATTATTTGTTGTACTGCAACACCTGGCACCTGGGTCCATGACCAGTTGCTAAGAAAATAACAGTTATTTAGGATAAGTAATTTCAACTCGTTACTTCACACAATTTACAATTACAACCATGGGACAACAATGAAGACAAAATATAAACAGAGCAAAGAAACACAGAAAAAACACATAAAAAGGCAAAGAGAAAGTAACTCAAAGGATTATTATTACATTATCATCATTTCAACACACTTTGTATTAGATAGGAAACTCCATGTCCAAACAATGAACAATGGCACCATTTAACCAAGATACAGAACAGCCTGCCACCACAAGTAAAAAACATAGCCTTGACTTTAGAAATCTGAAGTCATTAACTGATCATTGCTCTGAATTGTGTGAATTTTTGGTACATATGTGTACAGTGAAATATCAAACAAGCTGCAAGTGCATGAACGATTTTTATAAAATTAATAATCACTGTGAATGAGACTTTTATACAATGTGTAGCTATCTCCATACTGTGGTCTTTGTCCATGTTTGTACTGTATTGTAACACTCTTTTGGTCTCCTTCAACTATTATTTATGCTACTTGTCAACTCAGATTATACAACCTAGGCATAGCAAAAATTGTCATTTTAACAGCCCTGGACATCTGCTGCCGTTTAGCTTATGGAATCTTCTTCTTGATACAGTTATGAAGTGTAGTGGTATGACCGAGAGGGAATTTGTTCTCGCTTGATATGGCAAATAACTATATGACATTGTTTGTCATCTATCTTGATATATACACTCCTGGAAATTGAAATAAGGACACCATGAATTCATTGTCCCAGGAAGGGGAAACTTTATTGACTCATTCCTGGGGTCAGATACATCACATGATCACACTGACAGAAAAACAGGCACATAGACACAGGCAACAGAGCATGCACAATGTCGGCACTAGTACAGTGTATATCCACCTTTCACATCAATGCAGGCTGCTATTCTCCCATGGAGACAATCGTAGAGATGCTGGATGTAGTCCTGTGGAACGGCTTGCCGTGCCATTTCCATCTGGTGCCTCAGTTGGACCAGTGTTCGTGCTGGACGTGCAACCACGTGAGACGACGCTTCATCCAGTCCCAAACATGCTCAATGGGGGACAGATCCGGAGATCTTGCTGGCCAGGGTAGTTGACTTACACCTTCTAGAGCACATTGGGTGGCACGGGATACATGCGGACGTGCTTTGTCCTGTTGGAACAGCAAGTTCCCTTGCCGGTCTAGGAATGGTAGAACGATGGGTTTGCTGACGGTTTGGATGTACCGTGCACTATTCAGTGTCCCCTCGACGATCACCAGAGGTGTACAGCCAGTGTAAGAGATCGCTCCCCACACCATGATGCCGGGTGTTGGCCCTGTGTGCCTCGGTCGTATGCAGTCCTGATTGTGGCGCTCACCTGCACGGCGCCAAACACGCATACGACCATCATTGACACCAAGGCAAAAGCGACTCTCATCGTTGAAGACGACACGTCTCCATTCGTCCCACCATTCACGCCTGTCGCGACACCACTGGAGGCACGATGCACGATGTTGGGGCGTGTCCGGAGCAAGTATGGTTGGTCTGACACATCGGTGTGAATGTGTTCTTTTTTCCATTTCCAGGAGTGTATATAAGGCTGTAAAAATGAATTTTACTACAGATGTTTTCCCCAGTATTCAGTAAATCAGTATCTCCTGGTGTAATGGTGTACATTAGAGGTGACAAGAAAATAACGTAACTGATAGAAATAACTGGTTATTGAGAAGTAGCAGTTACTGTGATAAGGGCTCATCTGATACTAGCAGTTACTTAAATAACAGTGCTTTGCGCCACCTGTTTACAGAAGATCATACTATGCTTTCACGTCAACTAATCTGAGATCTGGCTATGATAGAGAGGGATATGTCATCTGGAAGAGGTTCTACATGTCATGGAAATAACAGAGACTATGCGCCATCTATTAATACAACTATGTGTTATTTTGTGCGCTCTCACTACTTTCAGCACAAAAACTAAATAAAGTTAATGTCAGAGTGGTTGCTGATAGGAGCAAACTTAAAGGCATTGTACATGTACTAGAGTTCCCTTGCGTCATTAGTTTGGTCAGTTAGTACAAATAAAGCAATTGGAGCGACAATGGAAATAACTGTCAGAGGTTGTTATTTTTCTCTAGCTGTTATTATTCTCTCTAAGTTTCATTCTCTGACACTTAACACGCTACCACTACAGGTAACCCAGTGACATTTCCGGAGAGAATAGTTACTGGAGTGAGCAAAATATTTTTGTACCGCTATGGAAATAACTATCTAGAACCCCCAGTGTCCAGCAGTTGACAACTAATGGGATTCTATTCTTTCCATTTCTTGTAATTCCTGAAACAGTTGACCTTCTATCTGGCCTTCGGTTGTGTTAGAGGGTATTGTTAATGGTTTTTAGGGTTTTACACATATTGAAATATTTGAGCATTGTAGGTGATCTAAAAATGGAAAATAGTGGAGTACCTTCTCAAAGAATACCATATCCCCAATGCCTAGCTGGACCATTATGATGAAAAAACGCTGCTGCTGTATGTAATTAGTGTATCTGATCAACTTGAGTACAAAAAAACTTGTGTAATTTCATAAAACTTGTCTTTGTGGCTTTACTAAGAAAAATGAGCTTTCTCAATTTGTACATATACACTGCAAATGGACTTTTTTTATTTAATTAATTATTGGCTACTGATTTTGAATCATTTTCCACATAGTATTGAGCACATCAGTTTTATACAGGGAAATTGTACAATGGAATATTTACACTTCACACACAAGTATGGAAAATTAACCATTTGATTGCAGCATAGATGGAATGAATACAGGTATGCTTACAACAATAGTCAGATCAGGTACTTTGTCAGGAGCATTCAAATAAAAATATAGATTTACTTATATTAGGGTCTACTTGTACTTGGGCATTCTACATGAAATTTTTTGAATAATATATGCTCTTTCTGTTTTGAAAGAGGCCAAGGGAGTTCATTTTGGCCCTTTGGCCCTTTATTTTAAGTGCTCATCTATCTCGTTCATGAATTAGTATAATATATATTCAAATAATGGAAAATCCTGGATAGAATGTAACAATATTACGAGAAAGAAAGCTGCTACTCACTATCTAGCGGAGATGCTGTGTCGCTGATACACACAACAACGACTCTCACAATTCACACACACACACACACACACACACACACACACACACACACACACGCACACACACACACACACACACACATCAACATTGCATGATGGGAGTGGCAACTGGGTGGGGGTATGGAGGATACTGGGGCAGGGAGGGAGGGTGGAAGTGATGTAGAGTAAAGTGCTGCAGGTTAGACCACGGGCAGGGGAGAGGTGGGGAGGGTGGCAGAAGTAGCAGAAACGGAGGGAAATAAAAAGACTGGGTGTGGTGGTGGAATAATGGCTGCATAGTGCTGGAACGGGTGCAGGGAAAGTGTGGGATGGATGAGAACAGTGACTAATGAAGGTTGAGACCAGGAGGGTTATGGGAATATCGGATGTATTGCAGGGAAAGTTCCCACCTGCACAATTCAGAAAAGCTGGTGTTGGTGGGAAGGATATATATAGCACACACTGTGAAGCAGTCATTGATATATCATGTTTGGCAGCATGTTCAGCAACAGGGTGGTCCACTTGTTTCTTGGTTGCAGTTTGTTGGTGACCATTTGTGTGGACAGACAGCTTGTTGGTTCTCATTCCTACATAGAATGCAGCACAGTGGTAGCAACTTAGCTTGTAAAGCACATGACTAGATTCACAGGTAGGCCTGCCTTTGATGGGATTAGTGGTGATGGTGCCTGACCTGGAGTAGGTGGTGGCAGGAGAATGTATGGATGTAGGTGTGTTACAGAGGTATGAACCATGAGGTAAGGGGTTGGGAGCAGGGGTTGTGTAAGGATGGGTACATTATGCAGGTTCGGTGGATGACAGAATACCATGTGAGGCATGGGAAGGATAGTGGTCTGGATACTTCTCATTTCAGGCCATGACAAGAGGTAATCAAAACCCTGGCATAGAGTGTAATTCAGTTTCTCCGGTCCTGAGTGGTGCTGAGTTATGAGGGGCATGGTCGTCTGTGGTCAGACAGTGGGATTTTGGGAGGTGGTGGGAGACTGAATAGATAAGGCACGCAAGATTTGTTTTTATACAAGGTTGGGGGGATAATTATGGTCAGTGAAGCCTTTAGTGAGATATTTAGATTGGGGCTGCTCATCACTGCAGATGCAGTGACCGAGTGGGGATAGGCTATATGGAAGGGACTTCTTGGTATGGAATGGATGGCAATTGTTGAAGTGGAGGTATTGCTGGTGGTTAGTAGGTTTGATAATGACAGAGGTACTGATGTAACCACATTTGAGGTGGAGGTCAACATCTAGGAAGGTAGATTGTTGGGTTGAGTAGGACCTTGTGAAGCAAATGGGGGAGAAGTAGTTGAAGTTCTGGAGGAATGTGGATTGGGTATCCTTATCCTCACTCCAGATAGCAAAGATGTAATCACTGAATCTGAACCAGGAGTGGGGTTTAGGATTCTCTGTTTTTAGGAAGGGTTCGTTTATATGGCCCATGAATAGGTTGGCATTAGATGGTGCTATGAGGGTGCCCATAGCCATACCCTGAATTTGTTTGTGGGTAATGCCTCCAAAGCAGAAGAAATTGTGTGTGAGGATAAACTTGTCATGGTGACTAGGTTGTTGGTTTGGAATCTGTCAATCTTTGGGAAAGGGAGTGTTCAATAGCAGGAAGGCTATGGGCATTAGGAACATTAGTGTACAGGGAGGTGGCACCAATAGTGAGAAGCATGGCACTTTGTGGTAAAGAGTCAGGAACTGTGGAGAGTCAGTGAAGGAAATTGTTCAAATGCCTCTGAGCACTACGGGACTTAACTTCTGAGGTCATAAGTCCCCCAGAATTTAGAACTACTTAAACCTAACTAACCTAACGACATCACACATATCCTTGCCCGATGCAAGATTCGGACCTTCAACCATAGCGGTCGCGCGGTTTCAGACTGTAGTGCTTAGAACCGCTCGGCCACTCTGGGTGGCTGGAGGAAATGGTTGGTGTCTTTTAAATAGGAAGGTATGTTAGGGGTAATAGATTGTAGGGGTTGGTCTATGAGAGCAGCAATTCTCTCAGTAACCGGCCACAATGGGGCGTCTTGGGTGATTAGGTTTATGGACTTTAGGAATCATGTAGAAGGTAGGATTTATTAGTGGAGTGAGAGAGTTGAGCAGAGGCATCGACTCCAGGGAGAGGCTCTGAGGTGGGCATAAGGATTTGAGTAGTGACTGGAGATCTTGCTGGATTACTGGAATGGGGTCGCTGTGGCAAGGTTTGTAGATAGAACGGAGGGGTATCTGTTGAGAGGCCAGACAAACATGTGGTTCCTGAAGAGGGGCAGCAGCCTTTTCAGTAGTTGCAGGGGCAACAGTCTGGATGATTGACTGATCTGGCCTTGCAACATTAACCAAAACGGCCTTGTTGTGCTGGTACTGGGAAAGGCTGAAAGCAAGGGGAAACTACAGCCGTAATTTTTCCTGAGGACATGCAGCTTTACTGTATGATTAAATGATAATGGCGTCCTCTTGGGTAAAATATTCTGGAGGTAAAATAGTCCGCCATTTGTATCTCCAGGCGGGGACTACTCAGGAGGACGTCATTATTAGGAGAATGAAAACTGGCGTTCTACGGATCGGAGCGTGGAATGTTAGATCCTTTAATCGGGAAGGTAGGTTAGAAAATTTAAAAAGGGAAATGGATAGGTTAAAGTTAGATATAGTGGGAATTAGTGAAGTTCTGTGCAGGAGGAACAAGATTTTTGGTCAGGTGAATATAGGGCTCTAAATACAAAATCAAATAGCGGTAATGCAGGAGTAGGTTTAATAATGAATAAAAAAATAGGAGTGCGGGTAAGCTACTACAACCAGCATAGTGAACGCATTATTGTGGCCAAGATAGACAGAAACCCCATGCCTACTAGAATAGTATAATTTATGTGCCAACTAGCTTTGCAGATGATGAAGAAATTGATGAAATGTAGGATGAGATAAGAGACATTACTCAGGTAATGAAGGGAGACGAAAATGTAATAGTCATTGGTGACTGGAATTCGTCAGTAGGAAAAGGGAGAGAAGGAAACATAGTGGGTGAATATGGATTGGGGCTAAGAAATGAAAGAGGAAGCCGTCTGGTAGAATTTTGCACAGAGCATAACTTAATCATAGCTAACACTTGATTGAAGAATCATAAAAGAAGGTTGTATACATGGAAGAATCCTGGAGATACTAAAAGGTATCAGATAGATTATTTAATGGTAAGACAGAGATTAAGGAATCTAGTTTTTAATTGTAGTAGATTTCCAGGGGCAGATGTGGACACTGGCCATAATCTATTGGTTATGACCTGTAGATTAAAACTGAAGAAACTGCAAAAAGGTGGGAATTTAAGGACATGGGATCTGGATAAGCTGAAAGAACCAGAGGTTGTACCGAGTTTGAAGGAGAGCATAAGGGAACAATTGGCAGGAATGGGGGAAAGAAATACAGCAGAAGAAGAATGGGTAGCTCTGAGGGATGTAGTATTGAAAGCAGCAGAGGATAAAGTAGGTAAAATGACGAGAGCTGCTAGAAATCCTTGGGTAACAGAAGAAATATTGAATTTAATTGATAAAAATGCAGTAAATGACGGAGGCAAAAAGGAATACAAAAGGTCTCAAAAATGAGATTGATAGGAAGTGCAAAATGGCTAAGCAGGGATGGCTAGAGGGCAAATGTAAGGATGTAGAGGCGTATCTCACTAGGGGTAAGATAGATACTGCCTACAGGAAAATTAAAGAGACCTGTGGAGAAAAGAGAACCACTTGTATGAATATCAAGAGCTCAGATGGAAACCCAGTTCTAAGCAAAGAAGGAAAGGCAGAAAGGTGGAAGGAGTATATAGAGCGTCTATACAACGGCGATGTACTTGAGGACAATATTATGGAAATGGAAGAGGATGTAGATGAAGATGAAATGGGAGATAAGATACTGCGTGAAGAGTTTGACAGAGCACTGAAAGACCTGAGTCGAAACAAGGCCCCAGGAGTAGACAACATTCCATTAGAACTACTGACAGCCTTGGTAGAGCCAGTCATGACAAAACTCTACCAGCTGGTGAGCAAGATGTGTGAGACAGGCGAAATACCCTCAGACTAAAAGAAGAATACAATAATTCCAATCCCAAAGAAAGCAGGTGCTGACAGATGTGAAAATTACCTAACTATCAGTTTAATAAGTCACAGCTGCAAAATAATAACGCGCATTCTTTACAGACGAATGGAAAAACTGGTAGATGCGGACCTCGGAGAGGATCAGTTTGGATTCCGTAGAAATGTTGGAACACGTGAGGCAGTACTGACCTTATGACTTATCTTAGAAGAAAGATTAAGAAAAGGCAAACCTACGTTTCTAGCATTTGTAGACTTGGAGAAAGCTTTTGACAATGTTGACTGGAATACTCGCTTTCAAATTCTTAAGGTGTCAGGGGTAAAATACAGGGAGCGAGAGGCTATTTACAATTTGTACAGAAACTAGATGGCAGTCATAAGAGTCGAGGGGCATGAAAGGGAAGCAGTGGTTGGGAAAGGAGTGAGACAGGGTTGTAGCCTCTCCCCGATGTTATTTAATCTGTATATTGAGCAAGCAGTAAAGGAAACAAAAGAAAAATTCGGAGTAGGTATTAAAATTCATAGAGAAGAAGTAAAAACTTTGAGGTATGCCGATGACATTGTAATTCTGTCAGAGACAGCAAAGGACCTGGAAGAGCAGTTGAACGGAATGGACAGTGTCTTGAAAGGAGGATATAAGATGAACATCAACAAAAGCAAAACGAGGATAATGGAATGTAGTCAAATTAAATCGGGTGATGCTGAGGGAATTAGATTATGAAATGAGACGCTTAAAGTAGTAAAGGAGTTTTGCTATTTAGGAAGTAAAATAACAGATGATGTTCGAAGTAGAGAGGGTATAAAATGTAGACTGGCAATGGCAAGGTAACCATTTCTGAAGAAGAGAAATTTGTTAACATCGAGTATAGATTTATGTATCAGGAAACCGTTTCCGAAAGTATGGAGTGTAGTCACGTATGGAAGTGAAACATGTACGATAAATAGTTTGAACAAGAATAGAATAGAAGCTTTCGAAATGTGGTGCTACAGAAGAATGCTAAAAATAAGGTGGATAGATTACGTACCTAATGAGGAGGTATTGAATAGAATTGGGGAGAAGAGCAATTTGTAGCACAACTTGACTAGAAGAAGGGATCCGTTGGTAGGACATGTTTTGAGGCATCAAGGGATCACAAATTTAGCATTTGAGGGCAGCGTGGAGGGTAAAAATCGTAGAGGGAGACCAAGAGCTGAATACACTAAGCAGATTCAGAAGGATGTAGGTTGCAGTAGGATCTGGGAGATGAAGAAGCTTGCACAGGACAGAGTAGCATGGAGAGCTGCAGCAAACCAATCTCAGGACTGGAGACCACAACAACAACAATAACAAAACATTTTTCGCAAGCTCGGAACCTTCTGGTCCGTCAGAAACTATCACATTCATTTTTCCATAAATACAGTCTACAAATCTCACAAAATTTAACAAGACAACCGTCTGGACCTTACAAAAGTAAGAGAAAGAATGAATAAGTAATTGTTCCTTCTTGTCTTTCAACAACATTCAAATATTCACAAATAAAGTTTGACATCGCACTGAGACGGCGCGTTTGTTCCTTGAGCTGGACGTGTAACTCCTTACAAATGGAAGGCCTCAGACATGGCCAACCGATTCGGCTCAAATTTGGCAGTCGCTTGTGTACAACCTAAAAAGGAGGAATCTAAGATATTTTAGGTAACTGGCTGGGAATCTGAGAACCCGGGTTCGAATCGCGAGGAAACCCAGTGGATGTTATTATTTTCGTTTGTATTTTTCCATATCTCAACTGATAGGAATAGGAGGGTTAATAAGGTAAGTAAATCTATAAGGAACGATAAAAATAAGGTAGGCAAATAAATTTCTGAAACTTCTTGGGGTAGTAAACAACTAAAATGTTACTCCAGGTCACTTTAGAATGGCTCTTCCAGTCACTGATACGTGTCCTCATTTTTCGTCGAACAACGAGATGGGTGGTACTTGTCACATAAAAATTTGAAACAAATATACTCACGGCACCAAGAACATCTAATGAATTCAATCTTTCGAAAGCTACACTGTTCCTTCCCAAGAGTAGGTGGAAAACAAACTTGGTTTACATTTCAAAATGTCTTTTTCGGGAATTAATTTTGATGCGTACCACGCATACGATATCATTGCGTGAAAAATCGGTGCTGAAAGTTGGTTATGAATTATGTTGTAAATAGTTATTGTATCCGTGCAGTTGTCCAATTCCCACTGGGTTTCTAGAAGCACACTGCAATCCTGAAGAATGGAAATAAAGTTTTTAACCTGGCGATCGAAATCAACATCACACAGCTCGTACACAGGTGTACAGTTGGGCGGTATTACTTTTACCGTGCACGTCGGCTGACCCTCGCCATCTATAATCATTGTGTCATATAATATAGCATTACTTTGTCCACTCCAGGAATCCACTACTAGAAAAAACTTGCTATCAGAAACGTATGGTCTTAAAACATTCTCAAGAAATGTTCTGTAAATCACATTCGTCAGTTTGGAGAAGGTAATGTAAACATTTTTCAACGAGTCGGTTAAACGGTTGACCTCTTCTATAACCTGAGGACCAAATGTAACATTCGTTTCTTGTAAACATAGGAAAACCTTACGTAACAGATTTCCAGAGGCTGTAGTGGCATGTTGCGCCGTGTACGAATGTCTTACTAGGTTTTTACTACCAACTGCGACAAGGATTAGTTTTTCTCCCTTATGCGATAACGTGCGTCGAATGTTCACCCAATACTCGCATCCTGTATGACCGGTGTTGATCACGTAATCACTATTAAAACCGCTCATAAGTTACGCCGTTTGCCTGTTGAAAAGAGCTCCCACTTTCTGTATATCTTCTATATTTTGTACTTCCTTATGAGAGACGTATTTAGTGACGCGCCGTTGACGAATTTTATACCCCGATCTGAAATTTTTTGCCCAAGATAATGATGCAGCAGACGTAGAATCCTTGTTGGCCGTATATTGAAGCGCTGCACCTGCAGCCCTCTCCTGAAGTATTCTCGCTGTTACATTCTCGTTACGTCAACAAGATTCGACAATTCGGTCGTATGTCCACATATTTATCGCCTGGTATTTGTCGTATCTTGTCCCTCCTTTAACGATATCACTTTTCCACAATTTCAAGTCCTTCTTCCGTTCCAGGGCTGTTGTTGCTCCATTCTTTTGCAGTGTTTGTAAGTTCAAATTTGGATGATTCATGGCTAGCGCTACCGCCTTAACTTTTACTTCAAGGGGTATAGAGCTGTAGTTAAGTCGTTTAGTAACCGGTTTGTGATACTCATCGGGAACGGATGAAGCACATATTCCCAGTGACGTGGAGATTTCTGAAGTGTTATGACAATTTAGCGATTCACTAGTCGGGATATCTTCCACTGAATCACCTTCTGCTTCGTCTTCATCGTATAGTACCTCAGTATCAAGAAAAGTCATTTCGTTCGTCACCACCAAATATCTCTCGACCATAGCCTTTTCTATCAACCTGGAACGCCGAGAAACAGACCTGGCTGATTCCGGTAGTGCGTTGATAATGCATCTGTATTTTGCAAACCAAAATACAGTGACAGTAACTTCCCGCTTGCCATCGTCTGTGACAGGCTCCCAACTATATATTACAACGCTAGTCGAAGGGTGTACATCCTCCGTTACTCAGATTATGCAACTGAAAGATATGACAACAAATAATAACTAGTTACTACGGCATAAACAGACGAGCTAATTTCTACAAACTACACTCCTGGAAATTGAAATAAGAACACCGTGAATTCATTGTCCCAGGAAGGGGAAACTTTATTGACCTATTCCTGGGGTCAGATACATCACATGATCACACTGACAGAACCACAGGCACATAGACACAGGCAACAGAGCATGCACAATGTCGGCACTAGTACAGTGTATATCCACCTTTCGCAGCAATGCAGGCTGCTATTCTCCCATGGAGACGATCGTAGAGATGATGGATGTAGTCCTGTGGAACGGCTTGCCATGCCATTTCCACCTGGCGCCTCAGTTGGACCAGCGTTCGTGCTGGACGTGCAGACCGCGTGAGACGACGCTTCATCCAGTCCCAAACATGCTCAATTGGGGACAGATCCGGAGATCTTGCTGGCCAGGGTAGTTGACTTACACCTTCTAGAGCACGTTGGGTGGCACGGGATACATGCGGACGTGCATTGTCCTGTTGGAACAGCAAGTTCCCTTGCCGGTCTAGGAATGGTAGAACGATGGGTTCGATGACGGTTTGGATGTACCGTGCACTACTCAGTGTCCCCTCGACGATCACCAGAGGTGTACGGCCAGTGTAGGAGATCGCTCCCCACACCATAATGCCGGGTGTTGGCCCTGTGTGCCTCGGTCGTATGCAGTCCTGATTGTGGCGCTCACTTGCACGGCGCCAAACACGCATACGACCATCATTGGCACCAAGGCAGAAGCGACTCTCATCGCTGAAGACGACACGTCTCCATTCGTCCCTCCATTCACGCCTGTCGCGACACCACTGGAGGCGGGCTGCACGATGTTGGGGTGTGAGCGGAAGACGGCCTAACGGTGTGCGGGACCGTAGCCCAGCTTCATGGAGACGGTTGCGAATGGTCCTCGCCGATACCCCAGGAGCAACAGTTTCCCTAATTTGCTGGGAAGTGGCGGTGCGGTCCCCTATGGCACTGCGTAGGATCCTACGGTCTTGGCGTGCATCCGTGCGTCGCTGCGGTCCGGTCCCAGGTCGACGGGCACGTGCGCCTTCCGCCGACCACTGGCGACAACATCGATGTACTGTGGAGACCTGACGCCCCACGTGTTGAGTAATTCGGCGGTACGTCCACCCGGCCTCCCGCATGCCCACTATACGCCCTCGCTCAAAGTCCGTCAACTGCGCATTCGGTTCACGTCCACGCTGTCGCGGCATGCTACCAGCGTTAAAGACTGCGATGGAGCTCCGTATGCCACGGCAAACTGGCTGACAGTGACGGCGGCGGTGCACAAATGCTGCGCAGCTGGCGCCATTCGACGGCCAACACCGCGGTTCCTGGTATGTCCGCTGTGCCGTGCGTGTGATCATTGCTTGTACAGCCCTCTCGCAGTGTCCGGAGCAAGTATGGTGGGTCTGACACACCGGTGTCAATGTGTTCTTTTTTCCATTTCCAGGAGTGTACATACAGCACTCGTCATATGTTACTTACAGAATAACACTGTATTCATTCACGAAACTTATTTCATTCGGCACATTAATGATGGAAAAATCACTACTGTATCCGCCAGGATCGCGGCAGCCTAATGGCGGAAAACAACTCTTTCCGATTTACGTCTATAAGGCTCGTGCTGGACACCTTCTCTCTTCCAGATTCACAACTATGATATGACGAAGAGGCAACCGGGACAACATAATTCTCCCCGCGTGCATTCTGTCCCGAGCCTCGCTGTAAACAAGCGTCGCGCGGTTGGCTGTCTGTGATCCCTCGTGAGGAATTCGAAGCACTCTTACAAGGGGAGGCCGCCAATTGTGAAATTCAGATTCAATTCATACTGCGCATAATAAAAGCTCATGGCCAGAGGTACTATGTGGGAAAGCACCAAGATGTACTTCTCAGACGTCGTCGAGAAAATCGACAGTTAAAAGAAACTGTTGCGGTGAAATACTCACTACGATTGATAGTTTTCTACAGCGTCGTGGCGCAGCGGTAAGCTCTCGGGTTCGGGTTCGTAATTCAGAAGTTCGCCGGATCGAATCTCGCGCCATGCAACCATTTTTTTTTAGTATTTGTTTTTTGTAATTCAAATGTGTGTACATACACACAATATATATATATATAATTCCCAGCAATCAGTTGCAACAATTATGCATATAATAAGTTGTTGAAAGTCGTTTGTCGTGGAAAAACTGGCAACTTCGAACATCATTATGTTTTCCGCAAACAAAGTTGTATTTCATTAATGTTATTAATTGTCTTCATAATGTTAACCAAGTATAGTTAATGGAAGACGTAGAAACGATATTCCGAAACGAATACGTATAGCATAAATCAAACGTTCGAATTAGAATACAAACCCCACGTACACAAATTTGCTGTGGCAGGTATGAAATATAAACTCCGTTACTCGCTCGTTACACTCGAAGGACAGATGTTGAATGGGCAGAAACGAGCCGCCGCATAACAGCGTAGTTGCCTGCCAACTTCGAAAGAAGGTAGGTGCGGTCCCTAGCGCAACTTATAACATCATCGAAAATCAGTGCGGACGTGAGAGCTTTGGTACACCCTGTTAAACAAACGGAAAAATTGAGGCGGTACAATTGGACAGCGATCCGCCTTCACCAATATGTGTAAGCAATTCATATATGAATTACAAAACACTAATAATAAAAAATGTTGCATGGCGCGAGGTTTTTTTTTTTATTTTTCCGCCTCTCCCGACACGCTTCATATACCCTGCGCTGCTTATGCTGCTAATTAATTGGTTAGGCGTTCCATTGATTTTTTTATTTTGTTTATTTTTTATATTTCATTTTTGTTCATTGTATCTGCTCGGGGCGGACATGGCAAGACACCCGTTTCAGTTAGTCGTTGATCCATTAACTCAGTTTCTTTATTACAGACGGCAGCTAACACACTGACCGAACACGCTAAGCTACCGTGCCGGCTGTTCGATCCGGCCACCTTCGGATTACGAACCCGAGCGTTTACCGTTGCGCCACGACGCTGTAGAAAACTATCAATCGTAGAGAGTATTTCACCGCAACGGTTTCTTTTAACTGTCGATTTTCTCGACAACGGCTGAGAAGTGCATCTTGGTGCTTTGCCACATTACACCTCTGGCCATGAGCTTTTATTATGCGCAGTAGGGATCGAATCTGAATTTCACAATTGGCGGCCTCCCCTTGTTAGTCGTAGTTGTGGTCATGTGACAAGCCTTAAAATTTTAATACTTTACTAACCAACGGCGTTGGGGTAATTAGTTTGCCTACTTTATTATTATCATTCTTTATTAATTTACTTACCTTATTAACCATCCTATCCCTATCAATTGAGATATGGAAAAATACAAACGAAAATAATAACATCCGCTAGGGTTCTCCGATTCCCAGCCAGTTAGTTACCTTAGCTGTTCCGCTATCGCCGCTGTCGGCGAAAAGCGTTTACCATGTGGGTACAGGAGCGACAATTGTAAAAGTTTCTTTCCTCAATTTTTGGAAAAGTTTGCGTTTGCGGACCCCATACCTGATGATGAAAAATGCTCTATTTACAATTATCTATCGATCGCTCTAATTCTGAGTCCGTTGCTCGTCAAAACCTTTAGGGTTGATTTTCTCAAAATTGCGGGGGTGTTGACCCAAAAGATCTTGGACTATTTCATTTTAGGTTCTACACAAGCAACCTGCCACATTTGAGCCGAATCGGTTGGCCGTGTCTGAGGCGTTCCCCTTGTTAGCCAGGATCGGCGACTACCTGCCCGCGCCTATCATCCGTCCCATACATGTCCGTCCTGCACACACATAATTGTGGTGCAGTAGATACATTCTACTTTACCACACTCGTCTCTAAAATAACCCGTGTTCAAGACGGTGGAAATACGAGGGTCTCTAGAATTTACTCCGAAATTCTCGAGACACTACAATGCCTTTCAGAATGCTGGAAGTTAGCAAAGTATAATTATTAAATTGTCATTACTTCAACACCCCCATCAATTTAATACTTTCCTTAATTACCCGCAAAATTAGCTATCCCCAGCTTTTGACATATTTTACCAAAAGCAACTAGGACTGGACATTTCAGTAAACTGCCATTTGTTCCTCGGAGCTAATGTATTGAACATTTAGATGGCCTCGCCCTGTATAAAGAACAACAGCCGTTCTATGACATTTCGTGGTCTCTGATGAATACTCACCATCGAGGACAACATACTGCGTACTATTTTTCAAGAAGTTTTCGAGCCATTCACATATCTGTGAACTTATTCGATATGCTCGTAGTTTCTTTAACAATCTGCAATGGGGCACGATGTCAAATTCTTTCCGGAAATCTAGAAATATGGAATCTGCCTGTTGCCCTTCATACATAGTTCTCAGTATGTCACGTGAGGAAAGGGCAAGCTGAGTTTCGCACTTACGATGCTTCCTAAAGCCATGTTGATTCGTCGACGTATGTTGCTTAGCCTTACGTAAGTCTATTATAATCGAACTGAGAATGTGTACAGGGAGTTTGCAGCAATCAGAAGTTTGGGATATTGGTCTCTAATTTTACGGGTCCGTTTCTTTACCTCTCTATATACTGGAGTCATCTGCGCTTTTTTTCCAGTCGCTTGGAACTTCGCGCTGGGCGAGGGATCTACGACAAATGCAGGTAAGGGACCAATGACGTATAACACTCCTTGTAAAATCCCAAACCTATAACAATATTAATATACAGAAGAAAACGCTGCGATCTTATGCACCATCCTAATAGCTTGCGATCTCAGAATTTGCGGCGTGAGGCACCGTCACACGTCGCGAGGGCCAGGGAAGACCACCCTCCCTTGGAAAAAGCACTTGCATTAACGTGCCTGTATACTAGACTTGCAGTCATTACGACACTCGCTTTCTAAGTGGCGCACACATTCCGCCAGTATCACGGTTATCGCCTGCTCGTTAGACAGCCAGCTATACACGCCAGCTCCTATCTAGCTCAGCTCCACCTGTCTGTCAAAACAGTGCGCATATAGCCGCGCCAGTCTCTCGTACTCTGCGCGAGAAAATTCAACATTTCTTCTTTTAAAATATGTAAAATTAAATCAATACGTTTTTCAGTTTACTGCAAATATTACTTTTTGAAGCACTGTAATCATTTTCTTTCTTTAACTACAAATAGTGGGGATAATATGAAAAATGTTCTCAAACATAATTTTGAGTGTCGAGTGTAGAGTATATACGAAATTTGGAAGGCTTCCTAACACCAAACGCTGACTGGAAGTATCTTGTATGATGAGGGGCCCTGTAGTCTGCAGGTTGACAGAAACTGTTCCGTCAGTGGAGGCGCGCCTATTTGGTAAAACATCCACACCACGTCTCCGTGCGACTTATCGCCAGCCACGGGTGGGTCTTGCACCTGTCCTGGAGAGTGGTGGCGTGTTTCAGCCCAAATTAATGGAGCGCTCTGTTAGTTCAGAGACAGGTCTCCGTGCCGGCGCTGACGCACGGCGTGGTAGGAGGTCCGCAAAACCTCAGGCGTGGTGGGGATGTTTTGGACTTTGCGAGGGAAATAAGGAATCAACTTTTACATTAGTATGGCCAGTGTAGCGGGCTGTGTGTAGCCTTCTTATCTTGAGAATCTGCAACTCTAGTGGAATTTTCGTAAGAATCTTTACATACTTCTGCAGAACTGATATTTTTCATGTTCATTAGTGAATGACGGCGCTGCTGTTATTACGCACTTTAATCTTAGTGATTCAGCTCATATAATGTGAGTTACTTTTTCGTTGTTTAATGAAGCTGTTTAATTAAACAGTAATAAAGTACCCAATATCAATCTGGAAATATCCACCAGGCTGTGGCTAAGCCATGTCTCTACAAAATCCTTTCTTCCAGGAGAGCCAGTTCTGCAACGCTCGCAGAAGAGCTTCGGTGAAGTTAGGAAGGTAGGAGACGGGGTACTGGCACAATTGAAGCTGTGAGGACGGGTCGTGAGTCGTGCTTGGGTAGCTCAGACGGCAGAGAACACCGTGAGGCAAATATCCCGAGTTCGAGTCACGGTCCGGCACACAGTTTTAATCTGCCAGGAAGCGCCAGTAATAAAGTAAACTTTCATTACATCAGATTGTTGCTCCTTACAAGTGTTACTCCATAGTAATGGCCCATACGAAGGAATGAACACTGCAGCTGCAACAAATCCCAGCCACCAGGTTATTCGATGAAAGCTGCCTCGTTGTGGGATTGTGGTTCTGGCTCGGAACCTGGGTCATTTTCTTGCAGGTATCGCCAGTTTTTCTCATCCAGATCGTTGCCCGAGTCAGAATGTGTGGCATGAGAACACCCATGCGTACCGGTCTAGATATGAGATGCACACAGACGTATATCTCATTAAGGATATTATGAATGCAGTTACCATGTTAGTTTGGTCGCGGTACGTGGTAGTGGCTGAGTGAAGTAGGCAAAATCCGCGAAATATGGAGCAATAATTACTCTTAGGTAATACTAAATAATATGCACTGAAGCGCCAAACAGACTGGTATAGGCATGCGTATTCAAATACAGGCTGAATACGGCGCTGCGGTCGGCAACGGCAATATAAGAGAACAGGTGTCACGCTCAGTTGTTAGGTCGGTTACTACTGCTACAATGACAGGTTATCAAGATTTAAGTGACTTTTAACGTGATGTTATAGTAGGCGCACGAGCTATGGGACACAGCATCTCCAAAGTAGCGACGAAGTGAGGATGTATGTGTAGTGAACCGTGAATATCAGGAATCCGGTAAAATATCAAGTCTCCCCCATCGCTGCGTCCGCATCATTTAACGAAACATCATCGATATGGGCTTTCGGAGCAGAAAGCCCACTCGTGTATCCTTGATGACTGCACGACACAAAGCTTTACGCCTGCACTAGGCCCTTCAACACCGATATTGGACTAATGGTGACTGGAAATATGTTGCCTGGTCGGACGAGTCTCGTCCGATAGAACAGACACCATTGCTGACCTGAGGCCGTCTAGAACGAAATTACGATTGTATTAATACCTTGAGCTGCTGACGGGCGTTGACGTATAGCAACGGGGACTGGTGAAAATGTGTGCCCGACCGGGATAGAGCGTCCTTCATGTAAGCAGGGATCCCGGGTTCGAGTCCCGGTCGGGGCACACATTTTCACCTGTGCCCGTTAATATATATCAACGCCCATCAGCAGCTGAAGGTATTAATGTAATTCTAACCTCAGACATTAGTCGAGCCATGCCACGTCGAGTTGCGGTACTTCCGTGTACTCACGGGGGCTTTACACGATGTTAGGGAGGTGTCCCAGTTTCTTTGGCTCTTCAGTATATATGACTTAAGAGCATTGCCATATATGTAAAAGTGTTTTGATTGTATCACTTATGATGCAATTTAGTGGTGATAGAGTCTTCAACGTGTTTCATCAGTACTGTGGTGGCCCGAGGTGAGTGATTGTGGTTGGCAGATACCTAATTGTACTGTGGGATGTAGAACACTTAGTTCTCTCAGAAAAAGCTATATTCTCTATTACCTTTGAACTTTACCGCATTACTTAATATACTCGCTTATACAATCCTCTCCCTGTTGCATCTATACTGGCATTAACGTTGCGTTACGCGACATATTTAACAGCAGTAATACTCTTTTAAAATAATGCTATTTAAATGAAGCTCGAAATGCGAGGAAGCTGCCTTATGTCATTAGGCATGTACTTTTCATTGCATATATGTAATATATTGTTTTCATAATATTTTCTTACAGGCTATATTTGCAGTTACTGACGGAAACGCGCAAAATCGTGAAAAGTATTATACATATGAAGAATAAGCGAAATGCTTATGCGAAATCACTGTAGAGAATCGCTCGGTTACTCATTTGTTTTTACGAGTGGTTTTACCTCGTAGTATATCTGGATTTTTTTTCTTTGGGACTCTGTTGATTGTCGGCAAACTGCAATTAACGAAAACGCACTGGGACATTAAAAACTGATATATTTATTAAAGTTTGAATAACGAAACTGGGCAAGCATCGTATGGCGTCCGTCAAATGAAACAATAAACGCATTATCATATGTACGGTAAAGTTCGTAAATCACAGAGTATGTAGCTCTTCCTAAGAGTATTTGTTGCTCAGTATTTCGCGAATTTCTGTTCGCCACACTTATCTTCTATCACGCACCAAGACAGAAGTCCCTTACTATCTTACTAACAGCGTGAGACCAAGCGATAGCTACTAACATAACAACGAGTCGGTGGCAGTCCGTCATGCAGGAAAGTGTGTAAGTAAAAGAAAGAAAAGAAAAGAAAAAAGAAACATTCCTACGGCCTACCCAAACCATTGTTTCCCAATCGCGGAAGATGGCGCTGTAATCGACAAATATCCACTGTGCCTGTTTTTGCATTTAAGACACAAAGCATTTGATTCTACGTTTCATTTACGATGTAAATGTAAACCTTTCTTTTCAAAAGGTACATACTGATCTTCAGACATTGCTTGAGTGTGTTGTAAATGTGTACGGGGAAAATAAAAGACATTTCTAGCAAATAAGCTACTTGTATGGTAACGTAGTTTTCTGTTTCCTACGGGGTTGGCTGTGATAAGTGCCCAAACCACGTGAATGCTTCGCCGGGCGTTGTGGCCAAGCGGTTCTAGGCGCTACTATCGCAGGTTCCAATCCTGAGTTCTGAGTTCTAGGGCACTGATGACCTCAGATGTTAAGTCCCATAGTGCTCAGAGCCATTTGAACCATTTGAAGCTGAATGCTTCACTTCGGTCGCCTCCCTCGACCGATTTAGATGTGCGTTTCCGCCCAACCGCTGTAAATCTCACGCTGGCCGCTACGCGGAACACAAACCACAACCACTCTAATAATTTAAATTGCCCACAAGGTGATAATGACAGGCTCACCTGCCATGGATACTCAACGAAATCAAGCATTCCAATGGTGAGCGGCATGGGTGCTCAGCGATAGTGAGCATCCCGATGGAAACAAAATAATATTACCTCAAAAACTTGTTACTGGATCACGTGAAACGTCGATTCTAAGCAGACCCTGGAACCGGTAACCACGTTACACTCTACAGTCCAATTTGGAAGAGTCAAGTAGGTATCCCACTGCTGTCCAGGGCGCCTCCAGACGCACTTTCGCTCAGTTCGAAGCGGGACTCAAGAATGAAGACAGCTCTACCCCAGCCAATTAGATTCCAGGCCGAAAGCGTTTGTGGAAACCTCATGGACAGTGGTGGTATACCACCATATGACCCGACAACCAGGAGTCATGCTCCGGGGTGCCATAACTTTTCACAGTAAGGCCTCTTTGGTTGTCAGCCGCGACACCCTTACAGCACAGCAGTGGTACGTCCAAGACATTGCACGTGCTGTCTTTTTTTTTTTTTTTGTTCTTCATGAGAAGCCATTCTGGTCTGACACTTCAGAAAGACAATGCCTGTCAGCACACGGCGGGAGTTTCTACTGCTTGTCTTCGTCCTTGCCAAACCATACCTCGGCCGGCAAGGTCGCCTGGTCTCTCTCCAACTGAGAACGTTCGGAGCATTATGGGCAGCACCTCATCTGCATGGATACTCTGCAAATTACATTTAAGTGCCTGGCAGAGGGATCATCGAACCACCTTCACAATCCTCTATTATTCCAAACTCGTAAACCTCGCGGAAACAACGAACACCTATATCTTTTCGTACGAGCTCTGATTTACCTTATCGTGGTGATCGTTTCTCCCTATGTAGTCAGTGTCAACAATATATTTTCGCATTCGGAGGAAAAAGTTGGTGAATTTCATGACAAGATTCAGTCGGAACGAAAAACGGCTTTCTTTTAATGATGTCCAGCCCAAATCCTGTATCATTTCTGTGGCACTCTCTCCCATATTTCGCGATAATACAATACGTGCTGCCCTTCTTTGAACTTTTTCGATGTACTCAGTCAGTCGTATCTGGTAAGGAACCCACACCACGCAGCAGTATTCTAAAAGAGGACGGACAAACGTAGTGTAGTCAGTCTCGTTAGTAGATCTGTTACATTTTCTATGTCCTACCAATAAAACGGAGTCTTTGGTTAGCCGTCCCCACAACATTTTCTTTGTGTTCCTTCCAATTTTTGGTTGTTCGTAATTGTAATTCCTAGGCATTTAGTTGAATCTACGGCCTTCATATTTGACTGATTTATCGTGTAACCGAAGTTTAACGGATTCCTTTTAGCACTCAAATGGATGACCTCACGCTTTTCGTTATTTAGGGTCAATTGACAATTTTCGCACTATACAGATATATTTTCTAAATCGTGTTGTAATTTGTTTTGCTGTTCTCACGACTTTACTAGTCGATAAACGACAGCGTCATCTGCAAACAATCTATGACAGCTACTCAGATTGTCTTCAAAATCGTTTATAAATATAAGGAACAGAAAAGGGCCTATAACACTACCTTTGGAACGCCAGAAGTCACTTCTGTTTTACTCGATGGCTTTCCGTCGATTGCTACGAACTGTGACTTCCCTGACAGCAAATCACAAATCCAGTCACAAAACTGAGACGATATTCCAAAGCACGCAATTTCACTAAAAGCCGCTCATGTGGTACAGTTTCAAAAGCCTTCTGGATATCCAGAAATACGGAATCGATCTGAAATCACTTGTCAATAGCAGTCAACACTTCACATGTTACATAAGAACGATCTTCACTAAATCCATGTTCACTGTGTGTCAATAGATCGTTTTCTTCGAGGTAATTCATAATGTTATCCTACTACCTTTCTTGAATATTGGTGTGACCTGGGCAACTTTCCAGTCTTTGGGTACTGATCTTTCGTCGGGATTTCGCCGATCTAACGCGTCAGTTCGACAGAGTTTTGGCACGATGTACCTCAGGAGAACATCCTACAACTGTACTTATTAATGCCGAATCGAATAAATACCTGAATAAGCACCAAATGTGGATCAACGCGTTACTTACTTGCTCGATTTCTGAAGCACTTTTTGTTGGATAAATCATCCACATTGTTCTGTACATGTACTACACATCGACGGATTTTCGTCTCATTCGCATTATTCTTTCATGGCCTATAGTTTTTGTGTGTGTTATAACGTATATCCATACTCCCAGAATGACTAGGAAGATGCGTTATAAATATGGTGAAAATACTGTTTAATTATTTGCAGTATCCTTAATATGGGAAAACCAATAATAATTAGTCTACAACAGATTGCTGTTCAAAAAGGACTGTCATCTCTTTTTTGCAAAGCATTTGCAGAAGAGAACGCTTCTGCTCATATAATGTGTTTACCTTTAATCAGTTTCAATAGATGGTTGAAATTGCTCTGAGCCCTATGGGACTTAACATCTGAAGTCATCAGTCCCCTAGACCTGGAACTACTTAAGCCTAACTAACCTAAGGACATCACACACATCCATGCCCGAGGCAGGATTCGAACCTGCGACCGTAGCAGCAGCGCATTCCCGGACTGAAGCGCCTAGAACCGCTCGGCCACAGCGTCCGGCAAATTCCAATAGATCATCGAACATTGAGAACAGCTGAAATCTCTCAAATTGAATGAAGCTCCATGGCTCGGCCGATCCCTTAACACGGTGCATGGTATTTGCGGCTGCGTTAGCAGTTCTGTTAACTATAATCCATCGCCCATCGCACGAACAAAAAGCCCTGCCCAGTAGTTGGAAGAAATCACAGATCGCACCCGTTTACAAGAAGGGCAGGACACGTGATCCTCAAAACTTCCGTCCGGTATCCTTGATATCGATTTGTTATAGAATCTTCGAATATATTCTAAATTAAAAATATAGCGAGGTATCTCTGACAGAATAACCTCCCCATGGCAACCTGTATGATTTCCGAAAACATTGATCACGTGAAACCCAACTCGCTATTTTATCAGATGACTGCTAAAAGTAATGGACGAAGGGAGGTAAATGCAGTATTTTTCGATTTTCGAAAAGTATTTGATTCAGTACCACGGCTATACTATTATAAAAAGTGAGGCACTATGACGTATCAATGAAAATTTGCGTCAGTTGAGGATATTTGATAAGGAGAATGTAGCTTGTAATCTTGGATGAAGAGTCATCATTAAGTATCAAAGTAACTTAGATTGTGCCCAAGGGAAGTGTCTTGGAAGCCTTGCTGTTGATATTGTGCAGGGAAATGCTAAAGTCCGTATTATTTCAAAAGTCAATATTTCACGGAATAATGCAGGTAGAGAGAGCCGCACGCGGTAGCCGAGTTGTCTTGGGCGCCTTGCCACGGTTCGCACGGCTCCCCTCGGAGGTTCGAGCCCTTCCTCGGGCACGGGTATGTGTTTTGTCCGTAGTGTAAGTCAGTTTAAGTTAGGGACCGATGGTCTCAGCTGTTTGGTCCCATAGGAACTTACCACAAATTTCCCAAATTTAGGTTTTTACTGAAACTAAAGAAAGTGCAAATGACAAATAATCCTGAGTTAATAACGAGCATCAAAACCGTTATAGGGATTAGTGAACACAGGGTTGTCGTAGCGATACTGTATATTGTAATCCCGAAATCCTCGAAAAACAAACAAAAAGTATACCTATTCAAAAATGTTGATAAAAATTCACTTGACGCCTTCCTGAGAGACAATCTCGACTCATTCCAAATTAATAATATAAGTGTAGACCAGAAGTGGTTTGCATTCAAAAAATAGTATCGGCAGCAATTGAGAGATTTATACGAAATAAACTAACAAACGGCGGAGCTGATCCTCCGTGGTACACAAACGGGTTAGAACACTGTTGCAGAAACAACTAAACAAACATACCAAATTTAAACAGACGCAAAATCCCTAAGATGCGCTAAATTCCGGGCTTCTCTAAAGGATAGCCAGAGTTCAATGCGAGATGCCTATAACAGTTTCCACGACGAAACTTTGTCTCGAAACCTGGCAGACAAATCCAGGATATTCTGGTCGTATATGAAGTATGCTAGTGGCAATTTACAATCAATGCCTCCTCTGCGCTATAACACTGGAGATACTATCGAAGACAGAGCTACCGAAGTAGAGTTACTAAACGCAGCCTTCCGAAATGCCTTCACAAAAGAAGAAGTAGTAAATGTTCCAGAATTCGAATCGAGAACAGCTGCCAACGAGAGCAACGTAGAAGTAAATATCCTTGGAGTAGTGAAGCAACTCAAATCACTTAATAAAAGCAAGTCTTCTGCCCCAGACTGTATAAAAATAGGTTCCTTTCCGAGTATGCTGATGCATTAGCTCCATGCTTAACAATCATATACAACCGTCCGCTCAACGTGAGATCTGTACCCCAAGACTGGAAGGTTGCACAGGTCACACCAATATACAAGAAAGGTAGTAGGAGTAATCCACTAAATTGCAGGACCATATCGTTAACGTCGATATGCAGCAGGACTTTAGAACATATATTGTGTTCGAACATTACGAATTACCTCGAAGGAAACGGTTTATTGACACGCAGTCAACATGGGTTTAGTAAAGATCGTTCCTGTGAAACACAACTAGCTCTTGTTGAGTGCTATTGGCAAGGGATTTGAGATCGATTCCGTATTTCCGGAAGGCCTTTGACACTGTACCGCACAAGCGGCTCGTAGTGAAAATGCGTGCTTATGGAATATCGTCTCAGTTTTGTGACTGGATTGGCCATTTCCTGTCACGAAGGTCACAATTCTTAGTAACTGACGGAATGTCATCTAGTAAAGCAGAAGTGATTTCCGGCGTTCCCCAAGGTAGTGCTATAGGCCCTTTTCTGTTCCTTATCCATATAAACGATTTGGGAGACAATCTGAGCAGCCGTCTTTGGTTGTTTGCAGATGACGCTTCCGTTTATCGACTAATAAAGTTATCAAAAGATCAAATTGAAATTGCTCTGAGCACTATGGAACTCAACTGCTGTGGTCATTAGTCCCCTAGAACTTAGAACTACTTAAACCTAACTAACCTAAGGACATCACACACATCCATGCCCGAGGCAGGATTCGAACCTGCGACAGTAGCAGTCGCATGGTTCCGGACTGCGCGCCTAGATCAAAAGATCAAAATAAACTGCAAAATGATTTAGAAAAGATATCTGATTGTGCGAAAAGTGGCAGCTGACCCTAAATAACGAAAAGTGTGAGATCATCCACAAGAGTTCTAAAAGGAACTCTTTAAACTTCGGTTACACGATAAATAGGTCTAATCGAAAAGCCGTAAATTCAACTAAATATCTAGGTATTACAATTACGAACAAGTTAAATTGGACAGAACACATAGAAAATGATGTGGGAAAGGCTCACCAAAGGCTGCGTTTTATTTTCAGGACACTTAGTAGGTCGGTTACATTTTCTAAGGAGACTGCCTACAGTACACTTGTCCGTCCTCTTTTAGAATACTGCTGCGCGGTATGGGATACTTACCAGATAGGACTGACGGAGTACATCGAAAAAGCTCCAAGAAAGGCAGCACATTTTGTTTTATGGCGAAATATGGGAGAGAGTGTCACCGAAATGATACCGGAAGTGGGTTGGGCATCATTTAAGGCGTTTTTCGTTCTGACGGAATCTTCTCACGAAATTCCAACCACCAACTTTCTCCTCCGGGTGCGAAAATGTTTTGTTGACACCGAACTATATAGGGAGGCACGATCACCACCATAAAATAAGGGAAATCAGAGCTCGTACGGAAAGATACAGGTTTTCATTCTTTCCCCGCGCTATACGAAATTGGAATAATAGAGAATTGTGAAGGTGTTTCTATGAACCCTCTGCCAGGCACTTGAATGTAATTTGCAGAGTATCCATGTAGATGTAGATGCAGATGTACACCAACAGATGGCTCTTTATATGATACAAAAGCAATATTTAGCATAGCAATGGAGTTTTGAAGATGTTACTTATAACAAATGCTCAGTATGTCGGCCGTCATTCACCCACAGTGCCTGTAGTCAGGCGACAACGTTGTGAAATGCTCTGTACAACTTACCAGTTGGTATGGTGAAAAACTGCCGTCCAGTGTTGTCTTTTAGCATCGTTAATGCGGTCGGACGATCGCGGGTGACTTGAGACTTCAGCTAAGCCCACAGCCAATAATCACACGTACTGAGGTCTGGGGAGCCGGGAGTGGCTGCTCAGCTCGTGATCCTCACTAAATAATGTGCGCGAGACATCTTGCACACGTGTAGCAGTGCGGAGTGGGGCGCCGTCCTGGATAAAAGTCGTACCTTTCGGAGAGTGTTTATTAGCCAGACATGGGACGATGCGATTTAGTAACATCGCCCTACCTCGCACCCGCCACGCTGACAGTTTGCAAAGTTGCCCGTCTGTTGCCCAGTTTTACTGTCTTTTTCCATTTCAATAAAAGCCGATGCCATTTCAGGCATTTGTTTCACTTTTTACCACTCGACCGAAATTGTTCTGTGAATTAGGCTACAGGAAAGTTAAGGAGGTATTCGAGAAAAAAAGAGAAGCAGCTGTACGAATATAAAGATCTCAGATGGAGAACCAGTCTTCAGCAAAGATGGGAAAGGTGGGAGGTCGAAGGAGTATGTAGAGGGTCTATACAAAATGTAGGGCAGCGGGTTAACAGTAGTCATTGTAATCACTCACGTTGTTGTTGTTGTTGTTGTTTTGGTCTTCAGTCCTGAGACTGGTTTGATGCAGCTCTCCATGCTACTCTATCCTGTGCAAGCTGCTTCATCTCCCAGCACCTACCCCAAACTACATCCTTCTGGATTTGCTTAGTGTAGTCATCTCTAGGTCTCCCTCTACGATTTTTACCCTCCACACTGCCCTCCAGTACTAAATTGGTGATCCCTTGATGCCTCAGAACATGTCCTACCATCCTATTCCTACTTCTAGTCAAGTTGTGCCACAAACTCCTCTTTTCCCCAATTCTATTCAATACCTTCTCATTAGTTATGTGATCCACCCATCTAATCTTCAGCATCTTTGTATAGCACCACATTTCGAAAGCTTCTATTCTCTTCTTGTCCAAACTATTTATCGTCCACGTACTCCATACAAATACTTCTCAATCTATACTCGGTGTTAACAAATTTCTCTTTTTCAGAAACGCTTTCCTTGCCATTCTCGGTCTACATTTTATATCCTCTCTACTTAGAATATCATCAGTTATTTCTTTCCCCAAATAGCAAAACTCCTTTACTACATTAAACGTCTCATTTCCTAATCCAATTCCCTCAGCATCACAGGCCTTAATTCGACTAAGTTCCACTATCCTCGTTTTGCTTTTGTTGATGTTCATCTTATATCCTCCTTTCAAGACACTGTCCATTCCGTTCAACTGCTCTTCCAAGTCCTTTGCTGTCTCTGAGGTTCGCAAATGACATTTTAACTCTGTCAAAGTTTTTATTTCTTCTCCATGAATTTTAATACCTACTCAGAATTTATATTTTGTTTTCTTTACTACTTGCTCAATATACAGATTCAACAGCATCGGGGAGAGGCTACAATCCCGTCTCAATCCCTTTCCAACCACTGCTTCCCTTTCGTGCCCCTTGACTCTTATAACTGCCATCTGGTTTCTGTTAAAATTGAAAAACGACTTTCGCTCCCTGTATTTTACCCCTGCCACCTTCAGAATTTGAAAGAGAGTATTCCAGTCAACACTGTCAAAAGCTTTCTCTAAGTCTACAAATGCTAGGAATGTAGGTTTGCCTTTCCTTAATCTTTCTTCTAAGATAAGCCGTAGGGTCAGTATTGCCTCACGTGTTACAGCATTTCTACGGAATCCAAACTGATGTTTCTTGAGTTCGGCTTTTACCAGTTTTTCCATTTGTCTGTTAAGCATTCGTACTAGTATTTTACAGCCGTGACTTATTAAACTGATAGTTCGGTAATTTTCACATCTGTCAACACTTGCTTCATTTGGAATTGGAATTATTATATTCTTCTTGAAGTATGAGGGTATTTCGCCTGTCTCATATATCTTACTGACCAGATGGTAGAGTTTTGTCAGGACTGGCTCTCCCAAGGCTGTCAGTAGTTCTAATGGAATGTTGTCCACTCCCGGGGCTTTGTTTCGACTCAGGTCTTTCAGTGCTCTTTCAAACTCTTCATGCAGTATCATATCTCCCATTTCTTCGTCATCTACATCCTCTTTCATTTCCATAATATTGTCCTCAATTACATTGCCCTTGTATAGACCCTCTATATAATCCTTCAACCTTTCTGCTTTCCCTTCTTTGCTTAGAACTGGGTTTCCATCAGAGCTCTTGATATTCATGCAAGTGGTTCTCCTTTCTCCTTTCTTCCTGTAGGCAGTATCTATCTTACCCCTAGTGAGATAAGCCCTCTACATTCTTACATTTGTCGTCTAGCCATCCCTGCTTAGCCATTTTGCACTTCCTGCCGATCTCATTTTTGAGACGTTTCTATTCCTTTTTGCCCGCTTCATTTACTGCATTTTTATATTTTCTCCTTTCATCAATTAAATTCAATATTTCTTCTGTTACCCAAAGATTTCTAGCATCTCTCGTCTTTTTATCTACCTGATCCTCTGCTGCCTTCACTACTTCATAACTCAGTGCTACCCATTCATCTTCTGCTGTATTTCTTTCCCCCATTCTTGTCAATTGTGCCCTTATGCTCTCCCTAAAACTCTGTACAATCTCTGGTTTAGTCAGTTTATCCAGGCCCCATCTCCTTAAATTCTCCCCTTTTCGCAGTTTCTTCAGTTTTAATCTGCAATTCATAACCAATAGATTGTGGTCAGAGTCCACATCTACCCCTGAAAATGCCTTACAATTTGTCGGCCTGAGTGGCCGAGCGGTTCTAGGTGCTACAGTCTGGAACCGCGCGACCACTACTGTCGCAGTTTCGAATTTTGGCTCGGGCATGGATGTGTGTGATGTCCTTAGGTTAGTTAGGTTTATTTATTTTGCATTTCTAGGGGACTGATGACCTCAGATTTTAAGTCCCATTGTGCTCAGAGCCATTTGAACTTTTTTTTGGTCATTAAAATTTAAAACCTGGTTCCTAAATCTCTGTCTTACCATTATATAATCTATCTGATACCTTCTAGTATCTCTAAGCTTCTTCCATGTGTACAACCTTCTTTTATGATTCTTGAACCAATTTATATTCACTCATAGGGGGAAATATTTGAAATATTAGAATGATTAGAATTATTTAGAATTTCTGTAAATATTTCTCGCCGTCGTTTACGAGAGCTTGGAAAATTTTGATGGTGACAATGTAGTTCGGAATATTTAAACAATTGTGGCGCTTTATTATCCCAATTTGCAAGGAATTCCATCAACATAACTCACCAAGCGTTATTACACTGTTGAAAATCCTTTTCATCAACCTCATAGCACTGTGCGACCACACCTCCAACCAGTTCGCGAGGCTGGCCATTTCGCCTATTTCTTCATGCGGAGGCTGCACTACTCCCACTCAGGTCCATGACTGGCTACTGGCAGAGCGGAAGTTGCACTAATCCCTAAACAAAAGCTTCAGCTGGTGGCAAAGTTTCGATATTTGATACCTGAGAAATTCCTGTTGAAGCACATGCTCTCTCTCTCTCTCTCTCTCTCTCTCTCTCTCTCTCTCTCTCTCTCTCTCAAGCAGTCACGTCATGTAGTGTGCCACTGCCAGGACTGTACGCACCGTTGGTCATTGTTGGTTTAAACCACAAACAAAGCAGCATTTACCTGGTAAACCCCAGGTGTGCATGTCTTGGAAATATTCCCGCACTCTATCAGACTGATTGAGTAATTAATTACATCGATAGCCTTTTTCTGGACAGTTTTTCCTTGCTTCCTATTGGTGGATAATAGAACTGGAATATTTGATGGGATGTTATCCTACAACCTCCCAGCCGGCCGGAGTGACCGAGCGTTTCTAGGCGCTTCAGTCTGGATCCGCGCGACTGCTGCGGTGGCAGGTTCGAATTCTGCCTCGAGCATGGTTGTGTGTGATGTCCTTAGGTTAGTTAGGTTTAAGTAGTTCTAAGTTCTAGGGGACTGATGTCCTGAGCTGTTAAGTCCCATAGTGCTCACAGCCATTTTTACAACCTCCCAGTATGCAAACATCGGTCGGTACTAGTACAGTTACGTCATTTGGTAGAAAGTCCATTAAGTTGAAGGTAACTGAAAATTTCGAAGTTCAGTTCAGTTGCACGCTATGTCTATAAACAATCTGTGGAGGGTTTGTACTGGTGCTACAATGAGATGGAGATGGAGGAGAATGAGCAGGAAGGGTCTACTGCCTGATATGATAGAGACAACAGCAAATACCACTGAAAGACAGAGATCACTGTGATGTATTGAGAAGCACTAAACCTGACACACTTAAACCACCTCCTGATCGTCCACACACAGCGCACCTGTCCCCTCGTACACCGCCATTGCCAACGCTCAGAGGCCAGAGAAAACTGTAGCAGCCATGGATGTGCGTGTATACCAGAATGCACCATCCAAGCCATGGGGTGCGTCCAGGGATAATTGGAGTGGTAGGACTTCGGATTTCATCAATGCGTTCAGGACCAACACTTGGCAGTGATCAATACTGAATTGTTCAATTGTCCATGGAGAATACATGCAACACACGCGATCGAAAAGACAGCTCAACTCGTACTGAGTATCAGTTCGCTATTCAGCTATCCAGAGTGCATAATCGCCGGGAGTTGTCCTGCAGCTGCGCGCAAAAAACGACTAGTCCGCTGGCCTGAACTTTTCTTTGTCTCTACCACTCGCAAGAGCTTTTAGCCAACAAACCCATTTGTTCTGGCCACAGTCTATCTCTGCCACGTGCTCCTCATGACGAATTTTGTCGTCCTAGGAAACCAGCGACGTATTTACCACTATAATTACAATCACATAGTTCGATTGCAGCCCCAACCTGATAACATTAAACAGAGATCGAAGTAACAGAAACACCTCCTCCTGAAGACTGTGGCTCTGGAAATATCAATAACCCTCTTATGACTGGGCATCTCCTTATGGCTATCGATGCCTTGAAACTGCAGTCCCCCATGTCAAACCAATATCTCCCTTATGACTGGACACAGCCGATTTCTTTGTACATGTTGCAACAATAACCACAATCACTTCACACCCCCAAAACAAGCTTTATAAGCATGCCATTCATACCGCCAACTAAGTACAATACTTCGCCAGTAACTGAATGCTGGTGGCTCCAAGCAATATTCAGTGGAGAACCGCGATGGATCGACATGCCTCATTTGTTTACCTTGCATGTGTGTCTTAGGAAGAGAGACATAATCGTCTTATGAGCGACCAGATATTAAAAATACGATCGCAAAGACCGTGTTATTGTAACCCCGCATAAAAATCGGTCTTCGTTCTACAGACACCCAAGTATCAACAACGATATCCATGCTGAAAAGTATACCTTCCTTATAAATCGAGGTATGCTAGTGCTTCTGAATAAAGTAGTCTTCAGCACAAATACCAAGATATTGAACGTGGATAGTGATTGCGGTTTCTGTATTAACAGACCGAAAGTGTAGGTGCACATTGCTAGCGATGTAAGCCCGTAATAAAGTCAACACTATCACCGAATTTAGAAAGTGATGCAGCTAAGAAACATGGTACTAGTCCAATATTTGCAACTGCTTCTTGCAGCTGCTACGTATTTGTCACACTAACAAACAGTATTTGTAGCGTCTTCTATATCGATAGTATGTAGACAGTGTAACAGAGGTTCTGCGACATGTCCACGTGGTTATAGGGGAGGTTGATGGTTGATTGAGAATGATCGCTTACAGTGGATGGTGTGTTAGATGAGCAATCACTTAAAATGCATCACTAGATGGACCTCATAAAATATGTATAAAATCCCATGACTTCTCAGGTCTTTAGTGGCAAGCTTTCAGCCAGAAATGCTGTCTGGTATTTAGTACCATTCAGCCACATATTTTGGGTGCATCCTATCGCGTTGTCTTAATGATTACAGCGTCCGGTCCCGGTAGCTGAGTGGTCAGCTCGACAGAATGTCAATCCTAAGCGACCGGGTTCGTTTCCCGGCTGGACTGGAGATTTTTTCCGCTCAGGGACTGGATGTTGTTGTGTTCTAACCATCATCATTTCATCCCCCATCGACGCGCAACTCGTCGAAGTGGCGTCAAACCGAAAATGTCGTCCTAACCGCCGTCTGCTTCACGTCTGCTGTGCAGCGAGCTACGTTATGTAAGTATTAACTGTATTTTTCTTACTTGTCACTTCTTTTTCCGTGTGTTTTTGCTTTTAGGAAGCTTTAATTGTCGATTGCTATTAATAGTGTTCCATAAATTTCCTGTTAGTTTTGAATACAGTCAGAGAGAGTCCCTTTAGTCAGCCATAGTGCCAGTAGTGCTAGTGATTGTTTTCAATACAGTCCAGAGACGGGTAGTGCTATTTTCATTGTTTTCTACAAGAAGTGGCTAGCAATCACAGTTTAGTCAATAATCAGCCGCCTTTAGTGAATTAGCAGTAGTTAAAAGTTGATTAAGTCTCTTCAGTAAATTAATTCCTTAGGATGGATAGGATGTATGACTGATGTGTACGGACGCACGAGGAGCTGGCCACTCTTCACGAACAGCTGAGCGTGTTGATGGCCGCGGTCATCCGTCTTCAGGCTGCTGCCTCGGAGTGTAGCGGCAGTAGGGAGTCTAGTGCGTCGCAAGGTACACCCCAGGTGTTACATGCTTCACCCACTGTCCCTTCTGTCGAGATACCTTCGCGGGTACCGGGCGCGGTTGGGCCACCCTCTCTGCTAGGGGAGTGGCGGGTTCAGTGGCGTTCGCGGCGCACGAGGCGGAGGGTCAATGTGGAGGCTGGCCGTGTGGCATCGCCCGCTCTATCTGTGAGTGGACATGTGGCTGCTCCTTCAGCAAGGTCCGAGCAGGCACACGGGGGGAGGGGTTTATTAGTTATTGGGAGCTCCAACGTTAGGAGGGTGATGGAGCCCCTTAGGGAAATAGCGGAAAGGTCGGGAAAGAAGGCCAGTGTTCACTCTGTCTGCTTGCCGGGGGGTCTCATCCGAGATGTGAAGGAGGCCCAACCGGCGGCGATAGAGAGCACTGGGTGCACCTGACTGCAAATTGTTGCTCATGTCGGCACCAATGACTCCTGCCGTCTGGGTTCAGAGGTCATCCTCAGTTCGTACAGGCGGTTGGCGGAATTGGTGAAGGCGGAAAGCCTCGCTTGCGGGGTGGAATCTGAGCTAACTATTTGTAGTATCGTTCCCAGAACCGATCGCGGTCCTCTGGTTTGGAGCCGAGTGGAAGGCTTAAACCATGGCCGGATGCGGCTACAAGGCTAGCGGAGTACGTGTGGAGTGCACATGGGGGTTTTTAGGTTAGAGAATTCCCTCCCTAGGCCCTACAAGACGCCTCCTGAGACGCGGCAAGGTAGGAGTAGGCAAAATGCAACAGGGAATAACAATATTAATGTGCTAATAGTAAACTGCAGGAGCGTCTATAGTAAGGTCCCAGAACTGCTCTCATTAATAAACGGTCACAGCGCCCATATAGTACTAGGGACAGAAAGTTGGCTGAAACCAGACGTAAACAGTAATGAAATCCTAAACTCAGATTGGAATGTATACCGCAGAGACAGGCTGGACAGTGAAGGGGGAGGCGTGTTTATAGCGATAAGAAGTGCAATAGTATCGAAGGAAGTTGACGGAGATCCGAATTGTCAAATGATTTGGGTGAAGGTCAAGGTTAAAGCAGGCTCAGACATTGTAATTGGATGTCTCTATAGGACCCCGGGCTCAGCAGCTGATGTGGCTCAGCACCTGAAGAATAATTTGGAAAACATTTCGAGTGCATTTCCCTACCATGTTATAGTTCTGGGTGCAGATTTTAACTTGCCGGATACAGACTGGGTGACTCAAACGTTCATAACGGGTGTCAGGGTCAAAGAATCCAGTGAAATTTTTTTAAGTGCTTTATCTACCTTGAGCAGTTAAACAGAGAACCGACTCGTGGCGATAACATATTAGACCTTCTGGTGACAAACAGACCCAAACTATTTGAATCAGTTAATGCAGAACAGGGAATCAGCGATCATAAAGCGGTTACTGCATCGATGATTTCAGCCGTAAATAGAAATATTAAAAAAGGTAGGAAGATTTTTCTGTTTAGCAAAAGTGACGAAAAGCAGATTACAAAGTACCTGATGGCTCAACATAAAAGTTTTGTCTCAAATACAGATAGTGTTGAGAATCAGTGGAGAAAGTTCAAAACCATCGTACACTATGCGTTAGATGAGTATGTGCCAAGCAAGATCGTAAGCGATGGAAAAGAGCCACCGTGGTACAACAACCGAGT
The DNA here is from genome assembly GCF_023897955.1 of Schistocerca gregaria. Lineage (NCBI taxonomy): Eukaryota > Metazoa > Arthropoda > Insecta > Orthoptera > Acrididae > Schistocerca > Schistocerca gregaria. The sequence continues at coordinate 50,916 of NW_026061747.1, forward strand.
TAGAAAACTGCTGCGGAAGCAAAGGGAACTTCACAGCAAACGTAAACATAGCCAAAGCCTTGCAGACAAACAAAAATTACGAGAAGCGAAAGGTAGTGTGAGGAGGGCTATGCGAGAGGCGTTCAATGAATTCGAAAGTAAAGTTCTATGTACTGACTTGGCAGAAATCCTAAGAAATGTTGGTCCTATGTCAAAGCGGTAGGTGGATCAAAACAAAATGTCCAGACACTCTGTGACCAAAATGGTACTGAAACAGAGGATGACAGACTAAAGGCCGAAATACTAAATGTCTTCTTCCAAAGCTGTTTCACAGAGGAAGACTGCACTGTACTTCCTTCTCTAGATTGTCGCACAGTTGACAAAATGGTAGATATCGAAATAGACGACAGAGGGATAGAGAAACAATTAAAATTGCTCAAAAGGGGAAAGGCCGCTGGACCTGATGGGATACCAGTTTGATTTTACACAGAGTACGCTAAGGAACTTGCCCCCCTTCTTGGAGCAGTGTACCGTAGGTCTCTAGAAGAGCGAAGCGTTCCAAAGGATTGGAAAAGGACACAGGTCCTCCCCGTTTTCAAGAAGGGACATCGAACAGATGTGCAGAACTATAGACCTATATCTCTAACGTCGATCAGTTGTAGAATATTGGAACACGTATTATGTTCGAGTACAATGTATTTTCTGGAGACTAGAAATCTACTCTGTGGGAATCAGCATGGGTTTCGAAAAAGACGGTCGTTTGAAACCCAGCTCGCGCTATCCGTCCACGAGACTCAGAGGGCCACAGACACTGGTTCACAGGTAGATGCCCTGTTTCTTGACTTCCGCAAGGCGTTTGACACAGTTCCCCACAGTCGTTTAACGAACAAAGTAAGAGCATACGGACTATCAGACCAATTGTGTGATTCGATTGAGGAGTTCCTAGATAACAGAACGCAACATGTCATTCTCAATGGAGAGAAGTGATTTCATGTGTGCCGCAGGGGAGTGTCATAGGACCGTTGCTTTTCACAATAAATGACCTGGTGGATGACATCGGAAGTTCACTGAGGCTTTTTGCAGGTGATACTGTGGTGTATCGAGAGGTTGCAACAATGGAAAATTGTACTGAAATGCAGGAGGATCTGCAGCGAATTGACGCATGGTGCAAGGAATGGCAATTGAATCTCAATGTAGACAAGTGTAATGTGCTGCGAATACATAGAAAGATAGATCCCTTATTTATCTACAAAATAGGTCAGCAACTGGAAGCAGTTAATTGCATAAATTATCTGGGAGTACGCATTAGGTATGATTTAAAATGGAATGATCATATAAAGTTGATCGTCGGTAAAGCAGATGCCAGACTGAGATACGTTGGAAGAATCCCAAGGAAATGCAATCCGAAAACAAAGGAAGTAGGCTGCAGTACGCTTGTTCACCCACTGCTTGAATACTGCTCAGCAGTGTGGGATCCGCACCAGATAGGTTTGATAGAAGAGACAGAGAAGATCCAAAGGAGAGCAGCGCGCTTCGTTACAGGATCATTTAGTAATCGCGAAAGCGTTACGGGATGATAGATAAACTCCAGTGAAAGACTCTGCAGGAGAGACGCTCAGTAGCTCGGTACGGGCTTTTGTTAAAGTTTCGAGAACATACCTTCACCGAAGAGTCAAGCAGTATATTGCTCCCTCCTACGTATATCTCGCGAAGAGACCATGAGGATAAAATCAGAGAGATTAGAACCCCCACAGAAGCATACCGACAATCCTTCTTTCTACGAACAATACAAGACTGGAGTAGAAGGGAGAACCGATAGAGGTACTCAGGGTACCCTCCTCCACACACCGTCAGGTGGCTTGCGGAGTATGAATGTAGATGTAGAAAGACTTGCACCCGGCGAACACTCTACCCGACGGGAGGCCATAGTTACATCAGATTTACATTTTAATGATTACTGCCACTGGTAGATTATATTCACGGCACTCTCCTATCTCAAAACTAGTTACCTCTTTCGATCCTGTCTGCTAAGGACCCTGTACGGCAAAACTCCATCGTGATTTTAATCAGTCCCTCGGCACCTTGTAACTCTCCCTCGGTCTCTGCCACGATCTCACTGCAGCCTTGTCCATGTGGTCATCACAGTTTGAGTCGTAACTGAGCCGAAGTTGGAGAGACAAACACGGAGAGCTGAGTTAATGCAACGGGACGATCTTTTCACCGTCTGGTGGAAATGGGAACATTTTGTCGTAGCTCTGATAACCGTGTGCAATGTGTAAAGCCAGTGCCAAACAAAGCTTTCTCCTGCGACACAAGCTAGTAGGAAAGACAGTACCAGCAGTTACAGTAGTGTTTATGAGGAAAGTTAGGTAGACTCCACATAATATGTCAACTAGAAGATGGACAATGATTTTGCTACAGCTTTGAGGGATGTTTTCAAACTACAAATGGTTCAAATGGCTCTGAGCACTATGCGACTTAACTTCTGAGCTCATCAGTCGCCTAGAACTTAGGTTAGTTAGGTTTAATTAGTTCTAAGGACATCACACACACATCCAGGCCCGAGACAGGATTCTAACTTGCGACCGTAGCGGTCTCTCGGCTCCAGACTGTAGCGCCTAGAACCGCATGGCCACTCCGGCCGCCAGCGGCGGACTTAACTCACAGTATCCCTCAGGGTGCATTTCTATCTGTCACAAAAACATTATCTCTATCTTCGTTATTTTGTACCATCCAATAGAAAGAAACTATGAGCTATAAAATCTTCACTCTCACCCAATAGAGAATTTGATAAGGTGTTACTGTGTTCCTCTCTTCCGATATGTCAAAAACAAGTACCGTCTGTGTGCTATGTGGAGATCCTACTGAAAATATACAGGTACTGCTCGACTGGAGCAGGTAACCAGTGATCGAAGTCGCTTCAGGACCTGCACTGTAGGACCACCATATCCCACAGACTATCAATTAAAATAGAGTGTCATTGGGCCTTTGTTTGATATGTTGCTTTCCGCTGTAACACATCGAAGTAGTATATGTCTGCAGCTTTGTACACCGCCATACCATTTTTTTTTTTTTTATCCACCACAACTTCAAGGTCTGTGTCATGTGTTAAACCGACATAAACACATTTCGATCCATTGGCTCTCACAGAAAGCTGGACATTGCATGGTGTAAACTATGATGCTGTTCTCACAGCACACAGGATGGTTGAAATAAGAGAGAGGCGGTGTTTCTTACTGACAAAAATGTGAAAAACATCACAACATGTGGAAACTGGAAGAGTTTGCGGCATTGTGGAGCGTTTCCAAACAGCTATACAGAGGTGATGACCTGTACATTTAATCTCACCTTCAATAGTGATGGGGGTAGCAGACGTCTTGGTGTTCCATTATGATTGAAACAGATATCACGTACATAGCTGCAATATAAGGAATCAGTGCTGGTCATCCCTGGAACGTGTTGCTCTCATAAGGACTCTCTCCCCCTCAAAGAGGTGGAGTCGGTCAATCATTATGTGGTAATCAACCATGTACCAGTAGATGGAAAAGATGCCACCGATGCACTGTAATAAGCACCACAGTTGATGGTGCTATCAATTTCAGCAATATTATCAGTTTTTCCATAATGTCAACGCGGACCAGTGACATGGTAGCATGTTTCCCAGGTTCTGCATCATCACTAAACTGCTTATGTACAAGAATTATCGATGAACAGATGTACTGCACAAAGTAGACCAGACAGCATCTCTACTAATGAAGTTTGGTTATCTACATATTTCTAGCAGTTTGATCACAGTGTTTAATTTAGTATTACGATTGCCCATCTTTCCCTGCGTGGATGTGGGTCACAGACTATTCTTGAATTGATTAGATAAAGTTGGATATTGAAAGGTCTCCTTGCACTGTCTTTGACCAACCCTCCCTACAAACTGTCTCCTATTTAATTTTCAACTGACCAGAAGTAGGAGGTTATTATACCCATTAAACCCCAGGTCTCGTGAAGGAACAGAGAGAGCTGAATCCGTAACAGGTGTTCAGGGAGACTATTCTACACCAATCGTTCTCACAGCGCATCTCCAGATGCAGACATGTCGAAGAGGTTAGCACCCCTCATCGGTGTATGGTAGATATGAAAGTGTTGTGATGATATAACAGATGATCGTAAAGAAGAAATTTGTGCATGATTGAGCTCCAGACGAATGTAGTTTAGAACTGGTAGCACAGTAGATTCATATAAAATATTCTAAATTATTGGTCCTGTGTTTGGTGCCCATACAAGTACGGTATCAGAAAGAGAGAAATGATCGTGGAACATAAACACATTCCAAGGGCTACATGTTCCTGCATTAAACACGCTATAATGCTAGAGCTGTGCTGCTTGTGCCTTCTTAGTCGTGTGGAATACAACGCTGTTAATATTCCAGTGTAATAAAGCGCATGATATACATTCTTTCTGTGAGTTTCTTTATGGTGAACTATGGTGACGCACTGTATGGTGATAAAACTACTACCTATCACGTCAAAGAAGGCATTAATTCTTTGTAAAACAAACACTCAAACTTTGTAAACACCTGGTGTCATACACCTCTGTAAAAGTATGAAGGCCAAATACAGTTCGGAAATTGTGATCTTTTCACAACAGTCCCATAAAATGGTCGTCAGCAGGCAAAAATGCATACGAAGGAACAGCGACAGCTTACAAGGAAATAAGCACTACAGGCAGTGCCAGAGATTGTGTAACAGTCCTACAGTTTACCATTGCCCCTTGTAACCTTCCTCTTGCACACTGAAGTCATGGTCCGATTTTAGGTTGTATTGCTCATGTGCACGATAATATTGCCATCTCCGCTATTAAGGTGTCTTTATGTAGCGCCATTCTACCACCCTCATCCAGAATATGCAGTCCTATTGATTTCGCTAACTTCATATCTCATGGCATTCTTCTCTAATTTTGTATATTTAACTAGTTTTTCGCGATTTTACGTATTTTATCGCTTTTCCCTCAATTTCAACGTATTTCACATCAGTATTTCGTGATGAAATCGGTAAAATTCGAGAAAAACCTCGTATAATGCGTTATTCAATTTTTCGTCAAAGTTTCCCATAGGTGTGGTCGTAGTGCTGACATCCCATGTACTGTCTGATATTCTACAAGAATATTTGCGTTTATTGTACACCAAACTATTAAAAATCCAAAGACTTGCCCTCTCCCTTATGGTCCACATGCATGAATTTTGGATACGCCTATCATTAAAAATATAGTAGCAGTCGATTAGTACCTGTATGAGACTCCACTACATCCATCATCTGCGGCAGCCGTTGAAAAACAATTCCGTGTGCTGATATGATCCATGAGAGAGGCTGTCTGCAGACTCATGTAGTGCAGCTCCCGTGGCTTTAGATATTGACTTGTCTTGTGCAACAAATCGCCTCCTTTGCTTTTTCTAATGTTTAGAATTAGCATTCAGTGTAATAGATAGTCTGAACACAAATCAAATGTGCTAATCAGACCCCTACTGCAAGTATCGAGTCTCAACATCTGCATCTCTTGTATATGCCCTGTGACACCGTTTGACGCTGATCCAAATCATCAACCTCCCTTCACTGGATATTTGTCTGCCGGCATTTACTTCTCACCATTCATAACTTGTAGACTGACCTTAAACCCCTGTCTTCCCTTCATCCTCTGTTAGGACACGACAACACTTAAATTCGTGCTGCTAAAGATCATACCACGTTCGATATAATTTATATTACCAATATTTGTGCAAGACATTTCCAGGGGCAGATTTGGACTCTGGCCACAATCTATTGGTTATGAAATGAAGATTAAAGCTAAAGAAATTGCAAAAAGGTGGGAATTTAAGGACATGAGACCTGCATAAACTGAAAGAACCAGAGGTTGTACAGAGTTTCAGGGAGAGCATAACAGAACAATTGACAAGAATGGGGGAAAGAAATACAGTAGAAGAAGAATGGGTAGCTTTGAGGGATGAAATAGTCAAGGCAGCAGAGGATCAAGTAGGTAAAAACACGAGGGCTAGTAGAAATCCTTGGGTAACAGAAGAAATACTCAATTTAACTGATGAAAGGAGAAAATATAAATGAAACAGGCAAAAAGGAATACAAACGTCTCAAAAATGAGATCGACAGCAAGTGGAAAATGACTAAGCAGGGATGGCTAGACGATAAATGTAAGGATATAGAGGCTTATCTCACTAGGGGTATGATAGATACTGTCTACATGCAGATTAAAGATACCTTTGGAGAAAGGAGAACCAATTGCATGGATATCAAGAGCTCAGATGGAATCCCAGTTCTAAGCATAGAAGGCAAAGCAGAAATGTGGTAGGAGTATATAGAGGGTCTATACAAGGGCAATGTACTTGAGGATAATATTATCGAAATCGAAGAGGATGTACGTGAAGTTGAAATAGGAGATATGATACTGCGTGAAGAGTTTGACAGAGCACTGAAAGACCTGAGTCGAAACAAGGCCCCGGGAGTAGACAAGATTCCATTAGAACTACTGACAGCCTTGGGAGAGTCAGTTCTGACAAAATTCTACCATTTGGTATGAGACAGGCGAAATACCCTCATACTTCAAGAAAAATATAATAATTCCAGTCACAAAGAAATCAGGCGTGGACAGATGTGAAAATTAATTAACTATCCGTTTAATAAGTCACAGCTGTAAAATACTAACGCGCATTCTTTACAGACGAATGGAAAAACTTATAGAAGACGACCTCGGGGAAGATCACCTTGGATTCCATAGTAATGTTGGAACACGTGAGGCAATACCTACCCTACGACTTATCTTAGAAGAAAGATTAAGGAAAGGCAAATCTACGATTCTAGTATTTGTAGACTTAGAGAAAGCTTTTGACAATGTTGGTTGTAATACTCTCTTTCAAATTCTGAAGGTGGCAGGGGTAAAATACAGGGAGCGAAAGGCTATTTACAATCTGTACAGAAAGCAGTTGGCAGTTATAAGAGTCGGGGGGTATCAAAGGGATGCAGTGGTTGGGAAGGGAGTGAGACAGGGTTGTAGCCTGTCCCCGTTGTTATTCAATCTGTATATTGAGCAAGCAATGAAGGAAACAAAAGAAAAGTTCGGAGTAGATATTAAAATCCATGGAGAAGAAATAAAAACTTTGACAGAATTGCAATCTCATCGGCGAACGTCAGAGACAGCAAAGGACTTGGAATAGCAGTTGAACAAAATGGACAGTGTCTTGAAAGGAGGGTATAAGATGAACATCAACAAAAGCAAAACGAGGGTGATGCTGAGGGATTTTGATTAGGAAATGAGACACTTAAAGTTGTAAAGGAGTTTTGCTATTTGGGGAGCAAAATAACTGATGATGGCCGAAGTAGAGAGGATATAAAATATAGAATGGCAATGGCAAGGAAAGCGTTTGTGAAGAAGAAAATTTTGTTAACATCGAGTATAGATTTAAATGTCAGGAAGTGGTTTCTTAAAATATTTCTATGGGGTGTAGCCATGTATGGAAGTGAAACATGGACGATAAATAGCTTAGACAAGAAGAGAATAGATGCTTTCGAAATGAGGTTCTACAGAAGAGTGCTGAAGATTAGATGGGTAGATCACATACTTAATGAGAAGGTATTGAATAGAATTGGGGAGAAGAGGAGCCTGTGGCACAACTTGACTAGAAGGAGGGATCGGTTGGTAGGACATGTTCTGAGACACCGAGGGATCACCAATTTAGTATCGGAGGGCAGCTTTGAGGGTAAAAAACGTCGAGGGAGACCAAGAGATGAATACACTAAGCAGATTCAGAAGGATGTAGGTTGCAGTAGGTACTGGCAGATGATGAAGCTTGCACAGGATAGAGTAGCATGGAGAGCTGCATCAGACCAGTCTCAGGACTGAAGACCAAAACAACAACCAATATTGTCTAGATTCTCCAGTAATAATAAACATGCAAGGTGTACGATTGCTCCTATCACACCTCCTTTTATACTCTAAAAATCCACAGTGATGGCACATGATCACCCCAATGAAACTATTTTGTGAGCTGGATGTCCATTGTACTAATGCACCAATATCGCCAAGGAGGATGAAGCATTTTATGTGTTAATCTGTACCGAGTTATAAGGGGGATATTTCCAGAGTTAGTGTCGAATGTTATGAGATTAGGGCTGCAAGTGTAATATTTAATTCTAATTACAGCGATAAATAAATTTTGCTGGTTTCCTAGGACGACGCGGTTTCGAATGTGAGGCGTGTGCCAGAGGAGGCATGTGGCCAGAACAAATGGGCTTTTCTGGCAATCGGTGGTTACAACGAAAAGTTCCAGTAGGCCAGCTAGTCGGTTATTGCACACAGCTACAGGAGTAAGTCCCAGCCACAGTGCCCTTTCGATAGCTAAACAGTAAACTAATACACAGTGTGCATTGGGCTGTCTCTGTGATCGTATGTGTTGCATGTATTCCCCTTGGAAAATTGAGTCATTCAATATCGATAACTGCCAAGTGTTGGCAATGAACGTGTTGATAACATCCTAATTCCTACCACTCCAATCACTTCCAGACGCCCTCCACGTCAGGGTGGTGCACTCTGGCGGACACACGCGTCCACCAAACTGGCTACGGCCGTCCGACCTCTGAGCGTTGGCGCTGGTTGCTCATGAGGAGATTGTCGAGTGACGTGTGGACACTGGGCATGTGCATTCAGGATGTATTTCAGCGATATCCAACATCTGGCCATGACAACTACTGCTACGGCCTGGATTGTGGTATTTTCTGTGTCTTTGTCCTACCCCCTAACACACCCTTTCTCCTCCTCCTCCTCCTCCTCCTTCCGAATGTAGTGGAGAGAACCAATTTAGGAATTCTACAAAGATTTAACAATCCAATCGCAATATCCAATCCCCGTTTAATCAATTTATTGTTGTTGCTTTATTGCGAGCACACATACCAGTCCAAAATCTCCACAGATTTTCTATGGACACAGCATGCAGCTGAGCTGAAATTTGAAATTTTCAGCTACCTCCAGCTTAATGGACTTTCTATAAATGACTTAACTGTATCAGTATACACCAATAGGAGGCAACGGGAAAAAACAACAGTAGGGTTCGGAAATTGGGAAGCTGTAGGATCGAATCCCATCAAATATTCTAATCCTAGTAATCCACCAATAGGAAGCAACGGAAAACTGTCCCACACGAAGGGCATCGATTTAATTAATTAGACAATCAATCTGATGGAGATATTACGTCACTCTAAGAAATCCACAGGGGGTTTACTAGGTAAATGCTGCTTTGTGTGTGATTCGATCCGACCATGGCCAATGGTGAATGCAGTCCTAGCAGTGTTACACTACAGGACATGACCGGTTGTGAGGAGGGGGCGGTGGAGGGAGAGAGTGGGGGATAGGGGAAAGAGAGAGAGCGCATGTGCTTGAACAGGAATTTCTCAGCAATCAAATAATAAAGGACAGCCACCATCAGAAGCTCTTTTGTTTGGGGATTACTGCAACGTCTGCTCTCATAGTGGCCAGTCACGGACCTGAGCAGGGGTAGCGTGGCCTCCACATATAGTAATACGTGGAATGACAAGCCCAATGAAGTGATTGGGCGGGTGGGCTAAAAAAAAATTTCGAAGTTGTTTAATATTCCAAGTATCTTCTCACCCTCAAAGAATTTGTAGGGAATGGAATTTTGTCTATTTAAATATTTAAAGTAAATAAATGAACTATATGATATACACTGCCTTGTATCCCTTAAATTGTTTAAATAAAGAATCTTTCACACATTGTCTTGTGTATGAGAAACTTTTTAACCCTTTATTTGGCAAATGGTGAAATTAAAAAAAATTAAGTGCTTATATCTATTTATTATACTTAAAGAAATACAATTCAGTCAGTTTTAGAAATTTTTGACAAAAATTATGAAAATTATGAAACGTTGCTTACAAGCAACATTGCCAGCAGTAGATCACACTTATACATATTATAGGAAAAAGGAGTTTGCCGATAACCTCAAGCAAAATGTTTGCCGTACGTGAATAATTTAATTTATAAACACATTTATGCATTCCTGCTGTGTAATAGAACTGTTTCATTTTCCCTTCTTGTTCTTCTTGCAATGGAATTTTTGGAAACAGTTCCTCTTTGGATCGAAGTACAATACTAGATTGCAATTGGAACACATGACTGTAGAATATTCAGACGGACAATAACGACAACGACCTTTGGGACCGTATACAGGCCAATGCTCCATATTATCAAATCGGACATCTTGTGTAACAGTCGGAGCTGTTGCCTTCCTCCTCTTCTTTTATGGTGGTGGTTTGTCTGTTGAAGGTCTTCCTACTTTACTTTTACCTGAAAATATCAAACCATTGGCAGTATCTGCCCTAAATGACTTTGATGAGGTCTTCTTGTCCAGAGATTCTCTTCGAAAAATGCAGGCAAGCATTTAAAACACTCAGATCTAGAATAAATCTAAACCATCTCATGTACCATCGCCTAGTTTTCATTGGTACTCTGTAGAGCTTTATCAGCATACCAGCAAGATCAACTCCTCCCATGTGCTTGTTGTACTGACGTACAATACTGGGACAGGGCACATCAATTCTTTTTTGATTGCTGTCCCATCGTTTTCTTGTTGAGAGTAGTTGGACACCAAAAAACGAGCTTGCAAGTGTCACGATTTTATAGCCTGCCCACCTTACTAAAATGAGGTCTGAGTGACTGTCCTTCCTGTAGTCATAGCTGACTCGTCATTCAGTAACCGCTTCTCGTCATGTAGAGGACAATTGTTTATTCAGTTCTTCCTTATGGTGCCCATGGACTCATTGTTTGATGTTTTGTAAGTATGTTTTAAGTTCAAGGCTGCAAAATAAATTGTCAAAATAAAAGTATTCCAATTCCATTATTTTCTCGTCATCAGCAAGATCAGTTATCATCCCCTTGCCAGTATAGGGAAGAAAATCATAGACAACTCTAGACACACCAGCACGAACAAAAATCTTAAAACGCCACTTGTGTGGCTTATTTGAATATATTGACGCAAATTACCTGCTCTTGTACCTTTATATGCAACCATCTTCTCATCTGTAGAAAATGCCGACTCTTGTTTCTGCTCACGGCAGTTCTATACAATTGACTCAAGAACAGGTCTTATTTTCAAAAGTCTGTCAGAACAGTTCACAGCATTCTCATTGGTCGTAAAATGCAGGTATCGGCGGAGTTTCTGAAAGCGCTTCAAACTGAAAATGCTGGTGAATTTTTCACAGTTCATTGACTGAGACCAATAGTCAGTCTACTAAGACATAGAGACAAGACCCATGTATATCAGAACACCGAAAAATTGTTCTATTTAAATTAAATTGCTGTTTACTGACGTGTAGTTCGTTGGTCAGAGTTTAAGTTCGTTTCCTGCACAATTAGTTCTGAATCAAAGAATCTTCTGAAATAACCCAGTGGTGTATTGCCTTCATCAGAAAACACAGGAGAGAGACTTTCTGCCCTAGCAGTTGTATCTTCCTTTACCCACATGTAAGTGACTGCTTTTGTAATTTACTTTTTCACTTGACTGCCACTCTCATTAGAAGGATTCACTGCAGAAGGTCCTTGCACATGTTCAGCTTCTGAGATTTCACTTCCTAAATCAGAATCAGTGTCTGGTATAACTTGGTTATGGAACTGAGATTGACGCTCTGGAATATAGTCTGGATCATCATCACTACAGCCTGCAAAAACTTCGAGTGCAGTGTCTTCAGATTCACTTAGATCAGCAAAGTCGGGTTTTCTAGTGGAACTACTATTCCTCTAGCTTTTTTAATTCCATAAAATATTCTGGAATCCATTGCTAAAAAGCCCCTAAAAATAAAAACATCTTCTTTGTCACGCCGTAAACATGTGTAATATACTAATGTCACATGTCCTAACTATAGGCAATGTTGCTCACAGGCAACATAAAAGTTTTATACTACTTACGTATTTCAAAACAAAGATTGAAATATTACTGCTCTAAACACACCTCTGGGTATATCTTGCCAGTAATCATAGCAGTTTTTCTTCAATCTATTTAAATCCACTCTTTTAGAACCAAAATAAGACACCCCTGTTGCTCACACGAGGAGATCTCTGTAACACCACTGCACAAACTGCTATCTCGTGTGGAAAACCTTAAGCTATTACAAAAACTGGCGTTCGCAGTGTGTAAAGGAATGTTGCCTGGAGGCAGTAATGCCAGTGAAATGCACTGGGAAGAGTTTGTTGTCCCATAAGGCCAAGGTAAATTTGATGTTGCTTGAAAGCAACACTGCCAAATAAAGGGTTAAACAATATTCCGTACACTGCAATCAATTTTCCACCTGCTAGCCAATCAATTGAGTCTTTTTCCAGACAAATTCCTGGAGGGGGAGGGGAGGGGAGCTGCCGGTTGTGTCCCCGATAGGGAGGGGTTAATTAATTGGTCGATTTAATTAATTAGTCAAATAGGTCCATATCATAAGTGTGCTTGTATTGAGAGACAATTTCCAGAGTGGTGGTGGAGAAGGAGGAGAAGTGGGGAGTAGGAGAGGGAAGGGAGGAGTGTGGAGGGTTTCTTGGAATGACGGATTATCCTCAGATGGTCATAATCCACTTAGCAAAATAGTAAGTTAAGGACTCGTCAATCAAAAGAGTACAATAGGTTTTCCACTGAATGTATGCTTGCTCCTGATGTAGGCAACCTGCGCTAACAAAATGTGCGGATCCTTTCCTTACCCAACTGCTCCTGTTCACAGACAAATGTGAGTTCACTGGGGAGGGACTGTGTTCTGAATTCGCTAAACAGCCATGTCTGGCAGCCAAAAAGCCCCATGCGAAGCACATTCCGAGGCTTCGGTGCCTGTTGGATATTTGTTTGTTGGCAGGCATTCCAGACTGTCGTGTAACTGGGCCGTACCTCCTTCCACTCTAACTGGTCTTGCATCTCTTATGTTTCTACAAAAGATATTGGGGCCGTTCTTGAAAGCTGTGCCACTGATTGCCCATCAGGAAATGTGGTTTCAGCATGATGATGCACCAACTCCCTTGTATCGTGCAGTTCGCAGACATCTGAACAAACGATATGGTGACAGATGGACAGGGCGAGGAGTCTTAACACAAACAAATGTGCTTAAGTGATAAACAGGTGTTCCGTTATGTTTCATTTCGAATTGTTTTGTATTGCCTTATGCGTAATTTAATCCCTCAAACAGAAGTGGATGAGTTAAAAATCGAAGTTGAAACCATTGTAGAACTGAAACGGTACATTCCTGGGCATGGGTTTGTACTCAAAATATTCTTTCCTGTCTCCCTTCTAAAAGTCCTAGAAGTTTGTCCGAACACCCAGCATTCAGATTTTTAGTTCGACTATCGATCGTTTATATGCTTGGACAGCGTTTAGTGTTTGTTCTTAGTTTTGACAATTATTAGCGAAAAGTGTTTTACCGTGGAACACACTTCAGACTTTCACACTTTAATAGACCTTTACTCCATTTTGTTATTCTATTTTGAAATGACAGCATTCACTTTAGGAGTGGTGCACTTTCTTTATGAAATTACAATTACTCTGGAAAAGTAAGATTTTTGACAAATGAGAGACTGTTCCAAGATACAACATGGTCATGTACCTAGGTACAAATATCAGTTCAGATCGTTGCAATCGAGAAAAAATTTTGTCAGTAGTCTATTTCTCTATGAGAAATGTCTTACGTTATTACTCTACTACACAAGAATAATCAGCAAGCGAAATCAATCGTTTTATCAAAAACCAGTTAGAAGTTAACAACGATCTGAAATAGAAGCTGTTGCAGCTATCACAAATTTCCCTTTTCGAGACAGGTAACTTCGTTAATACATTACATAAACTTACTTTTGCAAATCTCATATACTCCATGGTGCAAGGTCTTCCGTTTGAAGGTACGAGATGGTTTGTGACTCACGAACTATAACTTATTCATCCACACGTTATGTAACTAGTCAAAATTTAACAATATTTTATTCACCACAAAATTCTTTAACCATAGAACAGACAGTATCCTCCAAATATCTTTAATATATTACACAACACTAAATATGTAGAACTCGTTATATTTGCAAACCCTGCAGAAAACAAAACCTCAGGCCCCACAACAGCAGCAGTCGAAAATGCCAGGAACTACTTACCGCGTCCTCTAGTACGCGTTGCTTCATATAGTTCTAAAATCGGTGACTAACTGAAACACCGACCAAGAAAGAAGATGTGCTTGTAGGTACACTATCCTATGCCCCCCCCCCCCCCCCCCTATTCCCATATTGTCATAGCCGGAGCAGCAGAAACCGATATTGCTTACATACAGTTGTAGTCAGTTTCGTATTCTAGGATCCCAGTCACATTTCTTTGGAATAGTAAATAGCGTTTTCAGGAGCTCTTAATTTTAGTCTCTGAAAGTAGCGGTTCACATGCGATTAACTTTATTCTTCAGCATATACTCGACAAATGAAGATCAAGTACTTTCAACTAAATTCAGTCCTTCATACAATAAAGCAGCCGCCACAGTGGTATGGAATCAGCTCCCGTGGTCTCACTTCACCCCAATAGACCCCGTCAGACCTTTTTCGTTTTCGATTATAGTGCTTTGCGAAACTCCGGGTCAAAGTAACTTTCACATGTTGTGTCACTGTCAAGCAAAATAGAAATAATTGTTGCTGCATGGTACAGATGGTAACAAAGAAACATGCAATGATACGAACATAACTGACGTTTTTGTTCAAAGACAGTAGTCACATTGCAAAAGGCAGAACGTGTTCTCCATAAAGCATGTGATCACCAAACACAGCTATGCGTGCTCTGTAACCAGCTCCCAAGCTGGGCACGAGGTTGGTAAGGAAATATGGTAGAGCGTTCCATTCCTCAACAAGTTTGACTGAGAACTCTGGATGGTCGGTGGAACATGTAGGCGAGCTGCGGTATGCATCCCCAATGCATAACGACGTGGCCCACGGGGTTTAAGTTTGCCGAACATCCACTCATTCAAAGACCTCCTACACCAGTGCTTTCGATGCGATCACGCATTGTCGTCCTTAAAAGTACAGTGACGGTCGCATACAGCCTGAAAAGATACGCATTGGAAACGAATGCAGTGTCACAATGCCGCTGACCTGCGAGTGTACCATGATCAATTTGCCCAACCAACGGTATGCCTCTCCAAAACATAACATGTGAGCATCGGAACGATTATATGGAGAATTCTCGTCGTACCCTCATATGGCCAGAAGTGGGAGCACGTAATGCACCCAGGAACGTCGCCGAATTTCAAGATCACTTACTGCCCTCCAGTTTTTGAGGGGCAAGACGACCCGCAAATAATAATTATAACCTCTTCTATTCGTAAGCTGTTCATCGCAAGGAGACGGTATTTTCGTTGTGCACAGCGGCCAAAATGAACGATCAGTTACTTAACACATTTCGCTCGTCTTGTATGATTATAGAGATCGTTTATTTATTGGCGGGAGATAGTAATTTCGATTTTCCCTTGGTTTGTATTGTTTCAAGATACAGAGATCACAGCTTCCGCAGCAAAAGGAGCAAAAAATGTCATGCGGACATATGGCCGGAAATGCGTTCCCAGTGAGGTAGGCCATTTTGATGGCGAAGGTAAGAGATCATTATCAGAGAAGGTATCAATGACACTTGAGAGCGCACCAGACGAATGGAAATGTTCTGCCTCTATCAGTGTTCCAGCTGCACACTCTAGGGGGCGCAATGTTATCCACGAGGGCGGTGCACTCGCACTTTGTTATCAGGGGCAACGGCCGTGCACCGCAAAGTTATGTGCAGACTATGAACGTAACTATACAGCCGATTTTGGTAGGCTTTACGTTAGTCAAATATTCGAATCAGTTACATTTTTTGAAAATTTGAAGCAAGCCATGTTAATAAGCCAGTATCTTTCACTACTACCTCATTTATCGCTTTCGCCGGCCGTTGTGGCCGATCTTTTCTAGGCGCTTCAGTCCGGAACCGCGCTGCTGCTACGGTCGCAGGTTCGAATCCTGTCTCGGGCATGGATGTGTGTGCTGTCCTTAGAACTACTTAAACCTAACTACCCTAGGTCTATGGGACTGATGACCTCAGATGTTAAGTCCCATAGTACTCAGAGCTATTTGAACCATTTATCACTATCTCTGTTGGTGTCTCGTTGTTTACATTGACAATAATTCATTAAGATCTTAAGAAAGAACTAATTCATTGACCGGAGACTGTTGAATGACGGAAGTCTGTCACCTGTCATAATGTTTTTATTGTACACTAGCTGACAGCCGGCACTGCCGGTCGGGGTGTTCACTTTGCCAGTTTTCCACAACGAGGAACCTTGCACGCACACCTGCCAGTAGGCTCGGCGTGGGATGATGCGCTTGGCACAGCTACTTGGAGTATCTGCACGCCTCTGTGGCGAGGCCTACAACCGTTTGCGCCTCATAGTTGAAAGCTGCCAAAAGCGCTGCCTGGAGTCACTTCACTCGACTGCACGAGTGGCTCGGCAGTAAAGAGTCCTACAACGATGCATTCATGTAGGCGCATTCAGCGGCGTATGTCGATACCGTCAGCAAAATATGTTGCTAACAAAGTGAGCAGCAAGGATAAATATAAACATTAGGCACACTCCAGCAGTTCTTCACACATCTTGGTGTTCATGACGTCGGATCTCCCGAATTATGTGTGGCATCATGATATAATTTTGTATGTGCCTTTCGCTGCGAATGTCTGCGAAATTTGTTACGAATAGAGTTAGTAGTGCAGAAGCAAATTTCAACATCAGGCATGGTGCGGCTGATTTTCATGCATCTCATTGTTTATGATGCCGCACCTCCTGAATTATGATTGTTACCTGTCAGTAAGGGGTATGTGCACAAACTTTGGTCCATATCAGTCCAGTGGTCTAGGGGGAGATGTGCCACATACGTACATATATCAATTTTTTGTAATATGTGTGGGTTCTTTCCACGTAAACAGTGCAGTTACAATCGTCTACTGTGTGTATCTGAATAACCCAATTCCTTCTGTCCTTCACTTGAGACGTTAATCTCACCCACCGTTATCTAAGATTAACACAGCTATTTCATGGAGACTACGAAAATATTCAGATTTCGTAAGTCCCCCAAATAAAAAATAAGAGTAGTCATAACAGTTATGAGAGAACTAGTTCTGTATTTGTTTTTCGCATTTACCACTACATATTTCCCGTGTGTCTTTCCTAAAATAAGCTCGTATAGCATATTGAAATAGTACTGTGTTTACGACACAATAAATTCTTTTAAAGCTGAGGGCCTCCTGAGCTAAATGAAGAAGAGAGTTTCAACTACAGGGTGAGGCATAATAAAGAGCGATTTTTGAAAAGCTGTTAAATTAAGACACTTTTTCTATTTCATAATCTTAAAATATACGAAAAAGTGTTTTCTGTAACAGTAAAACGTCAGTTACTTTTTCACCGAGCGAGGTGGCGCAGTGGTTACCACACTGGACTCGCATTCGGGAGGACGACGGTTCAATCCCGTCTCCGGCCGTCCAGCTTTAGGTTTTCCGTGATTTCCCTAAATCGCTTCAGGCAAATGTCGGGATGGTTCCTTTGAAGGGCACGGCCGATTTCCTTCTCCATACTTCCCTCACCCGAGCTGGCGCTCCGTCTCTAATGACCTCGTTGTCGACGAGACGTTAAACACTAATGTCCTCCTCCTCCTCAGTTACTTTTTCAAGATAACTGTCTTATTATGGCGTCCGCTTAGAAGCACGCATTCCTCCAGCCAGACCTTGTACTGGCTCATCACACTTCCTGTCGCATCCACTCTTTCAGGGCTTCAGTTGTTCGAGGTGGGTTATCTTGCTAAACTTTCCGCTTCAGACAACCCCAAAGAAAATGTCACAAACATGTGTCGTCCAGTGAACGAGAGGGCCATGCAATGTACCCATTTCGGGAGGCCATATCTTTGGAAACAAACGACTGACTATATTCATGATTACTAGCGTATCTCTGCGAAGTCAGTGTTACAACTTAAAAATCGTTTGGCCTTATGATCCCTAATTGAAGACATTACGAACCACACAGTAACTTTTGCCCAGTGCAGTGGTTGCTGATGCAGTTCTCTAGTATTAACGTCACTGCAAAATCGAAAGTTCTGCTTGTTCACATAACTGGAGAGACGGAAGTGAGCTTCATCCCTCATCCACAAACGGTTTACAATGTCCTGGTCCCGAATAATCATGACCAAAACTTTTAATCAGAAGCGGCTGCGGATCACATAATCTATTCCCTTAAGGACCTGTACCGTTTAGATTTTGTAGGGGTGAAAGTGCAAATCCTGGGGTAAAATCCTTCCTACCGTTCTCTTTGAAATCCCAAGTTTAGCGCGCGTTTTTGCAACTTCACAGGTTCAAATGGGACCGCGCAAAATGCGACGCGACGCGACTGGGACGCGACACGCGCCTGCGCCAGGTCGCGCGGCTTTGTGGTAGCGGCGCAGTTTCTCGCGCCGCGCGTCACGCGGGTACTGACGGATGTGTGAGGCGGGGAGCGGGAGGGCAGTTCTGCCATATACTCACTTCGGCATGGCGCATACGGACAGTGGAAGTATTGTCCATCCGAAGAGTACGGCCTGTAATGTAAACTGAAGTTTTCTATCACTGAGCATTATTCTTTTTTTCGCTGTTTAAGCGCTCCGTCCATTTTCGTTAGCACGTAATAGTTTTCATTTACATACATATGTACAGTTCTTTTGTTTTGTTTATTCTTTGTCAAAAAACCCAATGCACAGTTCAATAACCGGTGAGCCATTAGCCACTGAAAGTATATCGTCTGCCTCCACAATTTTTTCAGAACGTAAGAAGGGACAGACGATTTACCGTGAGGGTAGTGAATAAGGAAGTAAGGAATATTATAAAATCGTGTCATCTAGAAGCAAGACAGGAAAGTAAAACAAGGTTACCTACTTGCTGCCTCTTATGCTGAAGTATCTCTGCGATCCATTACAAAAAGTCGGAAAGGCATAATTTCCACAGGTATGACCCCTTTGCGCTCCTGGTAAAAAGCGTCCGAGATAGTAAAACTTACGTACTTCATATCACCATGTGGATATGGGTCTAATAAGAGACGTTATACTTCGTACATTGCAAGCCCGAAATAGTCGAGAAGCCCTCGTAAATAACGATGTTTTAATCGGCTCGTCGTGACGAGGAAAAGTATTTCAGTGGTTGCATACACGCTATCAGCGTTAAGAAACTAATTACACAACAGGCTACACAAAGGAATTAGTGTCGGTACTAATATAAAAGCAGGAATATCCTGAAAGAGTGTGCTGATATGTAGAAATGTAATGGTGACAATGTTTTCGGAACGATGTGAACTCTTCCTCTCACAAAGCACACTTGCTGGCTTCCGCAATCCTGTCGCGCGATTTATTCCCAGCTGCTGACGATACACTGGCCATTGTGTTGTGCCACGTATCAGTTGTTTACTTTTCTCAGTAACAACTATTTTATTCGCGAACCACGGACTGTCAGTTTGGCAAGGCGTTGGTGAGGAACCGTCATCAGTAGTGTGCGCTCCATTATGACTAAATGCTATTTCGCGTCAAACGTAACTGAAGCTATCCCCTCCACCTCTATCCGACGCAGCTTGATTCACTCGCTTTTTAAAATCGCTAGATATTATATCTCACTGTGCATAAAACTATAAAAAGGTAGCACGTGCAAGAATGTAATGAATCATGAAGAAATCCCAAGAAAGATCATCGAAATGCCAGCAAGATTATTACCGAAATAGACGCCTTGTGATTAACCGAAGAACCTTAACTTGGAAGCCACGGTCACATTATTTGCTACTTGTGGATGTCTGCTCATGTCCGAGAAAAGTGAACTAATAATACAAATTAAGCCCATAATACTGAAGTAGCCAGATCAGTTATTCATGTTTTCCTAGTGAGCTACGTGGTGTGCTTACAATTTAAAGCCACAGTGGCCACAAGACGGCAGCCTTTTCTGATGAACGGAGTGCTCCAGTATTCATCTACAGACAAGAAAACGAAGTAAACGCGCTCTCATACGGCTTCTATTTGACTTTCTCTGCAGGAAAGCCACAACAAACGACAAGACTGAAAAAATACTTGCATTAAGGTCTATGTCCATTCTGTTTGAATGTTTTTTGTTTTGTCATATTTTGCCTGATAAAGAGGTGATAGCTCGAAACGCGTTGCAGTATTAAATAAGTTAAGTAAGTGAACTGGTAGGAATTTCTGAAAAACCTGTTTGTAAAGTCCTGTGATAATATTCTTTTGTACTCGCTTCGAAAGATGTATTCGAATCCAGACCGATTGCTTCGGTTTACGCTTTCGACGACACCACCTCAGAATGAGTTTTTGATGTCGCCGTAGAGAACGTCACAACTACTTCTCACCTCAGTTGTGTACAAAACGGTGGGACCCGAGTGAGTAAACAAAAGAGTTACTATAACGGATTCAGTTTTTAGACTACAATAACGCACCGATAACTGATTACCGCCCGAATGCACGGTTATTGGTTGCGGGACTGAATTAACGCAAAAGATAACAGCAGGAACGAATCGCCTTACGTAACAGGTTAAAGAGTGACTGATACGGCGCACTCGGAGTGTCTCTTAAAAACAGTGTAAATTACCAGTCTGTGTGAGAGGATCTCTTGAAAAATACTCAGCCAGTAAGCAACTACGTCGTTCCACTATACGAAAGGTATCGACTGCCTTTATTACCTAATTCTGCCTCAAGTAAAACGTGTGAAAATGTAATTTTATTTACGTTTCGTACTCCTAACACAAAGTACCTCTTAGAAAGCCACCGAATGATTTTATAAAATAAGGGCAACAAAATATATTAGGAAAATACTTTAATCGGTCTTAATGATCAACTCCATTAGTCACGATACACTTCTGGCTACATTTATAAAGCTGGAACTGTTCTTCGGACAGATTGAAGCATTACCGCCACACTACTTCGGATGTCTGTTCGGATACCAACCACACAGCTACACCCAACTACCGTAAAGGCTACCTAAACCGTTCTGGATTGAACTATTAGTACTACGTTTTTTTGAGGATCAACCTCAATAACCACGAGGCTAACGATGTAGCTTGGATTCTTATGGGAAACCATTTCGATAAGGGAGAAACCACGAATAGATCTTACATCAAACCTCCTCCATCCTTTCTGGTGCGATAGAAACGCTTTCATATAATTTTATATGCAGGGAACAAAACCAGATCTAGACATAAGGTGGAAAAAAGTTAGCATAAATCAGGAGAACCACCCACAACGTTAATAAATATTGACGGCATCTTATGTTCGTCACTCTTCTTTCAACCTGTAGTGCAAAGTGTCGAATATTTCGAGAGGTGGGACTGTCCACCAAAACAAGAAAAAAAAAATCCATTACACGTTGTAACATTACAGGACATATTGGGACATATTGAAGTATTCGATACTGTAGACTTTTAGGGGATGTCGATACAGATATGCAAAATGTAAAGGGAAACTTTGGTGATGTTTAAATATTGTGCTGTGTCAATATTAGGACTTTTGCACAGAAAGAACAAAAATAGAATTAATGTAAATATATATTAGTGTTAGTAATCTATTTTCATTCAATTTTGTAATTATATTTCATTTTGTAAAAGAAAGACTCACTGTTTGCTGTAGCTCTGATTAATTGTATAAATTATCAGTTTTGAGCTAAATTATTTCGTATAATATGGACAAGATACTTTTAAAAACTCTCCAGCTAACGAGAAAGTCTGTAAATGAACGTTTAATGCACACTTCTGGAACTTTCAATGGAGAAATTCTATATTATGATCGCAAAAATACGAAAACTTGTGAAAACTGTTTCATAACCTAATTTCGAAAGACGATTTGTATCAAGAAATATTGCTAAAAAGATTTATTTACGTTTTGAAACACGATTTAAATCATTTTACATATAAATAGTTGTTCTAAATCACTCAAGAAATATCCAGAATCAAATGTCAAAATATTTCTGGAAACACCGGTACAAATCTGGTGAAGGTTATCCAGAAGCTGGTAGAAAAATGTTATGAAATCTATTTGTAAATAATGCTTGTAAGAATTTATATGTACTGATCCTCTTCCTTACTTTAATCTGTACTAAAATTCTGTAATGTCTAATTTAGTTTTAAGTCGTGAATTGCTATCGTGTTCTAAACAAAACATTGCAAAGACTCTCATTGTTTGGAAAGATATTAATACACCTAGGAGTTATCAGTTGCCAGTTCGGCCGGCCGCGGTGGTCTCGCGGTTCTAGGCGCGCAGTCCGGAACCGTGGGACTGCTACGGTCGCAGGTTCGAATCCTGCCTCGGGCATGGATGTGTGTGATGTCCTTAGGTTAGTTAGGTTTAAGTAGTTCTAAGTTCTAGGGGACTAATGACCACAGCAGTTGAGTCCCATAGTGCTCAGAGCCATTTGAACCATTTTTTTTTTTTGCCAGTTCGGATATGCAGTGCGGTTAGCTCGGAGAGTCAGTTGTTGAGTCTGTGAAGTCTGTCAGTTCTGTTTGTATATAAACGTCTGTAACGAAGAATTACTTGTTGTCGTCAATATGAACTCAAGACCTTTTGCACAAAGCAGACACCTCCTAATGCAACGTTTTAACTTGGTGTTGAGGAGCTGAAATGTTATAATTTGGTGCAGAAAGTCCTGGGACGTTATAATTTGGTTGAGGAAGCTGGGATGTCATAATTTGGTGGAGGCGCTGGAGCTGGGATATTTTAATTTGGTGGAGGAAGCAGACGATTTGACGACCACCCAGTGATTCTTCTAAATAAAATACGTCTCTTCTGGGATCACAAGAAGTAAATACGTCGATTCTGGGGTCACAAGAAGAGGAGTGAATCAACCGAGTGAAACCATCCTGGAATTGAAGAAATTTCGCAAAACACGGACACCAACGACCGCCGACGGACACTAAGATAAGTAACTGCTTCCTAAAATAATGGAAAAAGACGCAGATTTCAGTACTGACAGCGGTGTAGCGAGTACACCTATTAGGGAAAGTGCTTCTGACAGTGTAATAATGTTGGAAATGTTAAAACAAATGTTTTCAGAGTTAAACTCGAAGATGGACGATTCTCGTGCCGAATTACGTCAACAAATTGAACAGACACAACAACAGATGGACAGGTCGATTTCGAAGGCTGTGTGTGATTTAAAATCAGAAATAAACTCAAATACAGAACAGATTGCTCACACTAATCAGGTTCTCGAAGAATGGCGAATTACTTTTGAGTCAAACCAAAAAGAACTTAGTTGTCGTGTGGACACGGTTGAGTTCAAAATTTCTGTCCTTCAAACTGATTTAAGTAACAAAATTTCAAATAACCAGTCAAAACTTAAAAAAGTTGTTGATTTTGTAAATGAGGAAAATTCTCAATTGAGAAATGAATTTGACCAGACAAAACGATTTTTTGAAAACGAAATTGAATCTTTCATATCTGATACGGAATCTGATACGGACAAAAAGGTCACAGAAATTTGTAGTAGAGTAGGTAATGTCGAAAAAACTGCAGACAGAAAATTTGTAGAAATACAAGAAACTATGTTTCAAAAAGGTTTTAGTAATAGTTGTAATGGGGTATGGGGAAATTTTCCAATTAAAACTTATCCCGGTGACAAGAATATACACCCAAAAGACTTCATGCTATTCTGCAAGGAGCAGTTCACGTCCATAATGACAGATAGTGTTAAGATAAAATTTGTAAAGAAATTACTTGATGGTGAGGCGCTTTCGTGGGCCAATCAGAATTGTTATGCGGAAATGTCCTTTGAAGATTTCGAAAAAATGTTTTCTAACCAAATTTTGGTCTGAAACTGAGCAAGCTCGAATCAAAAGTGAATTCTTGAATGGTCCTAGTTACAGAGAATCTGATGGGTCAATGAAAGCCTATTGTGAGAAACAGTTGCAAAAATTAGTGCATCTGGATAAGCCATTTGATGAGCTAACTCAAATTGATGCACTAAACCGGAGACTTCCGAAAAGAGTACAATGGGGTTTAGTTTATGGTCCAGATGAGTCCATAGAACAATTCTTGAAATATGTGGACAAACTTGATAGAGCCTTTGAACAAAACAACACATTCAACGACTTTGTAGGTTCAGCACACAGAGGGTGGGAACCGAACCGTGCTAATAATAACAGTAATAGTGAACGAAGAAACTTTAACAACAACAGGGATAATTATAATAGCAATGACAGAAGAAATTTTGGTAGGAATGATCAGCACTTTAATTCAAACAGAGAATGGGAAAATCGAAACAGGTCCTGGGGTAATGACATGAGAGAAGGTAACCCGAGGCAGGGAAACGACAGACATAGGCCTTTAAACGACTAAATGCTCCACTGGGAGTCTGTCAGTTTGAGGCAAGGAATTTTCAAAATCAGGCTAATTTCACCCGGAACAGACAGCACTATAATCAGAGACCTAACCAGTATAGACAGTATGCTATGATCGATCTGTAGATAGAGGTAATGAAAAAATTAAATTTGACAGGAAATTTTGGAATGTCATCAGAGAAAATACTAGAAACAACTGTAATAGGAACCAGGCTACCGTTGATGAAGTAGGCCTAGAAGATGATATAATTGCAAATTTATATAATCAAGAAGAAGCACCTAATGCTGAAATGAAAGGTAAGAATAACTTTGATAATTTTGGATTGTACAAACTTATGTGTGGTGATGTTTTAGATGTAAGTTGTCATAATGATGTTCGTACTGAAGTTTCTGGAGAGTCTGATATTCATGTGGATGTGGTTGGTGAAGATGGTGTTGTGAGTAATGTTGGTGATACTAGTAGTGTTTGTAGTGTAAGCTCAGGCAATGATGATGATAATGTTGATGTTAAGGCTAATGGTGATTATGTACTAGAAGATTTTGATGGTGAATTGGATGGAATAGTTTATGTTGAGGTTAAGGAGGATGTTATAAGCAATAGTGTTGAGAATAGTTGTGCCAGGAACTCTAACTACATTCCACATGAGAATCAGATTGTGCCAGTTCAGCTTAGTAATACATCGGGAGACAGGGGGGTTGATTGTGCTGATGCATCTGTGATTATTTTGAAATTTGTTTGGGACAAATTTAAAGATTACAGTGATGACAATGATGTTAAGATCAAATTAAGGGAAATTTGTGAACCAGTTTCTGCTTTTAAGCCTAATGAAATCATCAAACGGGGTACTAGTCAGGATGTGAGTGAGTTAAATAGTAATCCAGACATTCCAGTAAATTCCAGTAGACCTAGAAGTTTGAAGAAAGTATTGCCTAATAAAGAAAACCTAAATATGGAACAGAGGTATGATGAGATAGCAGAAGATCTTTTGTATGAAGAACAGGAAGAAAGGGAAAACACCACTATGGGTTGTCCATACATAAAAATTAAAGCTGCAGGTTGGGAAGGGTATTGTTTGATTGACACATGGAGTCCAATTAGTGCCATTTCAAGCAAATTAAGAGATATAATTAACCATGATCCTGACTTTGTTGAATTACCAGTTGTTGGAATAAAAATTAGAGGCATTACTGGCAAACTGAGCAAAATTGTTAATAGACAGATGTTGTTGTCCTTCAGTATAAATGATGTACAGTTTACTCGAGGATGTCCTGTAATAAGTAACCTAAATGAGAATGTACTGTTGGGTATGGACTGGATATTAAAAGCTAATGCAGCATTTGATTGGGAAAAGAGTTTGTTTACCTTTATTGATCCTAAGACGAGAGTATGTTCCAGTACTGACATGTCGGTTCAAAACTGTGCTGATAAGGGAATTGAAATTAGGGACGTTACATTTTCTAAAGACAGTGGTTATTGTGTAGAGGAAATTACTGAGGATTATGATGATGGAGAATATGGGGATATAGTTCAAGAAAAATTATGGGAATCAGATAATTTGAACCAAGAACAGAAGGTAGAGTTAGAAAGATTATTTTGGAATTACTGTGATGTTTTTGATGATAGACCTGGCAGAGTAAATAATTACCAATGTAAACTCAGGTTAAAACCACATGAGCCATTCTTTATAAAACCTTATAGTGTACCCATTGCAAAGAGAAAAGATGTAGAAAAGGAACTTCAAAAGATGGAAGAGTGGGGCATCATTGAGAGAAGTAAGAGCCAATACAATAATCCTTTGGTAGTGGTTGCAAAACGTGATGGCAGTGTCAGGCTTGTACTAGATTCAAGACACCTAAATAAGTATGTGGAAAGAGAGACCGATCATCTCGAGAATATAGACGAACTACTTCATAAATTTGAAAGAATGAAATACATGACCAGTTTAGATCTCACACCAGGATTTCACCAAGTAGAATTAGAAAATGATTCCAAAAAGTATACTGCCTTTTTGTATGGGGGAAGATGTTACCAGTATTGTGTGGTACCATTTGGGCTGAATGTCTCAGTAGCCGAATTCATTAGAGCAATTGACTTTGTTTTGGGAAAAGATCTTTTATCAAAATTAACTGTGTATGTAGATGACATTTTGATCACTGGAGAAACTTGGGAAGAACATGTTAATACTTTGAGGGAGGTTTGCAATAGATTAAGGAAAGGGGGAATGTCACTTAAATTATCTAAATGTAAGTTTGGTATGAAAAAATTGAAGTTTCTGGGGCACAGTATTTCTGAGGAAGGTATTTTGCCAGATACTGAAAAACTCAAGGCAATTGCAAAATTCCCAATTCCAAAAACCAAGAAACAACTCAAGTCAATTTTCGGGATGTGCGGTTACTACAGAAAGTTCATTAGTACCCAAGCTCTAAATGCTCCAAGTCTTAACAGATTGCTGAAGAAAAACGCAATGTGGGTTTGGGATCAGGAATGTGAAGCTGCTTTTGAAGAAATAAAAACACAGTTATGTAACAGTAAAATTTTGTACCGTCCTGATTTAAGTTTACCTTTTTGCATTATGGCAGATAGTAGTGATTATGGCCTAGGTGCTCACCTTTTCCAAGAAGTAAATATAAATGGGAAAATAGAACACAGGTCTATTGCTTTTGCTAGTCGAACCTTGAAAAAACATGAGAGGCAATACACTGTTACCGAGAAAGAGCTTTCGGCCATTTACTGGGCATTTTCTAAATTCAGAAATTGTTTATTGGGAAACCAGGTAGTTGTCTACACAGACCATAAGGCATTAATTTATATTGAAGAATGTAGGTTGCATCATGGAAGGATTACCAGGTGGGCACTCTTGTTACAACAATTTAATTACTCAATAAAATATCTTAGAGGACCCGATAATGTAGTTGCTGATGCTTTATCTAGCCTACCTGTGGGGGCTGACTTTGAAGATGACAGTGGGGAATGTGAAAAAGAATTCAAAATTATGTATTTAAGAGGGGTGAACAATGAACAAGAAATCAGAGACATTTGTAATGACATCCGACAGAATCAGAAACACGATGAGAACTGTAAACTGGTCAAAAGTTATTTAGGGAAAAAGGGACATGAAAAGTGGGAGATTATTACAAAATCTACAAAGGGATTCTATTCAAGAGAAACAGTGTAGATAGCGATGTATGGAAATTATGTTGGCCTGAATAGTACATCAATGTACTCATCAAGTACATTCATGAAAGTTTTGGTCATTGTGGGATTCAAAAGTGTATCCAGAAAATCCAAGAAAATGTGTACTTTAACAACATAGCCAGGAGGGTTAGAAAAATTTTAACGGGTTGTGACAGGTGCCAAAGAGTAAAAGTATCCAACCAAACTTGTCGAGGATTGATGCAAAACATCTTACCGAAAGAACAACACGAGTTTGTCGCTGTCGACTTATATGGACCGTTACCAAAGACCAGAGGAGGCTATTGCTACATTTTTGTTATGGTTGATGTTTTTTTCAAAATTCATTAAGTCATACCCTCTTCGCAAGGCAAACAGTAAGAGCATTATTTCAAAAATCAGAGGAGACTATTTTGGCAGGGTTGGAAAACCTCAGAAAATCTTATCAGACAATGGGACTCAATTTACTTCTGGAGTATGGAAAGCTTTTGTTGAAGATGAAAATATAAGTCACATTCTTATTTCAGCTTATCATCTGTCAGGAAACCCTTCAGAGAGATACATGAGGGAAATTGGGCGATTCTTTAGAACCTACTGCAATACTGATCATGCTAGTTGGATTGACTATGTTGAGAAATTCGAAGATGTTGTGAAGAGCCTACAGCATTAGTGTTTTCGCCGTATGAAATACAGTATAATAGCAAACCACCACATCCAATTAGTGATTTCATTGATTTTCCAGTCTGCAAACCATTAAGTACTCAAGAGAGAGAGGAAATAGTGAGAAAGACCATGAAATCTCAAGGTGATAAGAGGAAATGTAGACATGACAAAAGATTGAAGCCTACTCAATTTAAAATTGAAGACTTGGTCCTTGTTGAAACACAAGAGAAGTCTAAAGCCATCAGTGGTGAATTAAAAAAGTTTTTTGACATATATATTGGACTTTTCAAGATTCAGGACAATCCTCATCCGAATGCTTACCGTCTAGTCTACCCAAATTCTGGCAGACTGTTTGACCTACGAAACGTGACCGAACTGAAATTGTACAAAAAAATGTAAAAAAGTATTTTAGATAATAGATGTTTATAGACTTTTATATGTAATCTTACCAGGATATTTTTGTATACTTTGTTATGTTGTATTTATCTGATTCCTCAGGGGAGCATACATTCTTTGTGTGCTAAGTGTTTGGCGAGCACTAGGTCCCCTAGCTATGCAATTGTCATATTTCATGTTCGTATTCTGGCATTGCATCTTACACTTATTCTGTGATCCTGTATAATCAATTTTCTCCACCTGTCAGTCTATCCTCTCTTAGCTTTAAGAAATTATTTAGAGTTAATTTTCTTGAGTAATTAGACTTTAGAGAATTCAAATTTCTGTGTCCTTAAAAACCGGTGCACCGACTATTAAATGCTTTTGCTAATGTTTAACTGGGTTTGACCACTGTGTGCTGTATATTCATAGCGGACTGTGCTATTGCAGCCTGTGATAGCATGCAGTGTATATGGAAACCATACGGACTGTGAAGATGAGACTGAAATACAGTGTGCGGCATTGAGGTATACCGACCTTTAAGGAAGAAGATCACCGACCCTCAAGAAAGAAGATCACCGGTCTTCAAGAAAGAAGACACCAAAGATATGTGTAAAACTTTTCTGTTTTGTAATGTAAGGACATCAACCCTTCCGTGTTTCACATGGAAGTGCTGATGGCGGGGTTGTGTAACATTACAGGACATATTGGCACATATTGAAGTATTCGATACTGTAGACTTTTAGGGGATGTCGATACAGATATGCAAAATGTAAAGGGAAACTTAGGTGATGTTTAAATATTGTGCTGTGTCAATATTAGGACATTTTGCACAGAAAGAACAAAAATAGAATTAATGTAAATATATATTAGTGTTAGTAACCTATTTTCATTCAATTTTGTAATTATATTTCATTTTGTAATAGAAAGACTCACTGTTTGCTGTAGCTCTGATTAATTGTATAAATTATCAGTTTTGAGCTAAATTATTTCGTATAATATGGACAAGATACATTTAAAAACTCACCAGCTAAAGAGAAAGTCTGGAAATGAACGTTTAATGCACACTTCTCTAACTTTCTAAGGAGAAATTCTATATTATGATCGCAAAAATACGAAAACTTGTGAAAACTGTTTCATAACCTGATTTCGAAAAACGATTTGTATCAAGAAATAGTGCTAAAAAGATTTATTTACGTTTTGAAACACGATTTAAATCATTTTACATATAAATAGTTGTTCTAAATCACTCAAGAAATATCCAGAATCAAATGTCAAGATATTTCTGGAAACACCGGTACAAATCTGGTGAAGGTTATCCAGAAGCTGGTAGAAAAATGTTATAAAATCTATTTGGAAATTATGCTTGTAAGAATTTATATGTACTGATCCTTTTACTTAATCTGTACTAAAATTCTGTAATGTCTAATTTAGTTTTAAGTCGTGAATTGCTATCGTATTGTAAACAAAACATTGTCAAAGACTCTCATTGTTTGGAAAGATATTAATACACCTAGGAGTTGTCAGTTGCCAGTTCGGATATGCAGTGCAGTTAGCTCGGAGAGTCAGTTATTGAGTTTGTGAAGTCTGTCAGTTCTGTTTGTAAATAAACGTCTGTAATGAAGAATTACTTGTTGTCGTCAATATGAACTCAAGACCTTTTGCACGAAGCAGACACCTCCTAATGCAACGTTTTAACTTGGTGTTGAGGAGCTGAAATGTTATAATTTGGTGCAGAAAGTCCTGGGACGTTATAATTTGGTTGAGGAAGCTGGGATGTTATAACGTGGATCGGGAAATGCATACTTTCTGTGATCTGTACACTTGTCCATACGAGCCGTCCATCCTGATATCCGTTAATGACATTTCTCATATGAGGTGCTCAACGTGACGTTCCTCCAATGGAAATGTATCGCTCTGATCCTCAGCTTAAGAGATCACGCACTCTCCGAAATACGCTTGCTCGTTGTTGCGTCGAAGACGCGATCCTGTAGTGTCTGGGTATCATTGACCGGCGTGGCGTCGGCTGAAATGTTACAAGCAATCTGGGTTGCTCCATCCATTGATAAAATAACACCACCCACTCCTTATGACGGAGAAATGCTGGAACACGATTCTCATCACTTTATTAAACTCTCATTAATATACTTGATTTTCACTATTGTGCCTGATAAAAATTCCAGAGGTTGTGTGTCTTAACTTACATCACTTCAGCTGAGAGAATTCGTGGGAACCTCGGAGTTCGTTTCCCCAAGAGTTGTAGAACGTACGAGGCACACAACAATGGGAATAAGGGAGGGACAGCCTGCTCACCGCTCAGAGCATTGAGTCCCCGGTTAGAAGTCCGGCAGGGCAGCTACATTGGGGCCCGCAGGGGTCACGCGCCGTTTGGAGGAGGGTGGGATCTTTGGTGTTGCGTGCGCTACTGGCGGCTAGCAGGTTTGAGTCTCAAGACCCGGCGTTAATTCCTTAGCTTTCTGGGATTGTGACTCGCGACGTCGCGCCAAAGGTACCCAGAGCTGCCGCTAGGTGTCACACTCAGCGAGTCGGCACCAGAGAGGGAGAGAGAGAGAGAGGGAGGCCAACGCCGCGACTGTGCGGCAACCGGGTTTCTCTCCAAAAATGTAGCGGAACATACGAATGGATGACAGCCAAGCGCAAACTCTGTTGTTGTACCTCTGACACTGAGGCAAGAACGTAAGACCAAATTGCGGAAAAAGAGGTAGTAAACGAGTTTTGAAGTATTGTACGCTTACTGAATCTATAATGCACCTCCCTAGCGCTATTTACGCTAACAGTGTATACAGTTCTGTACAGACAAAGTAAAAATGTACATACATCAAAAAAGTTTCGCATCACCTCGGCTCCAAGAGCTCCGGAACCTGTACACAAAATTGGAATTGAGATCAACATGAATATCCTTTGCACCCTTTTTATTGCTAATGAAAGTCAGGCATTGCATCTTGTACCACCATACAGGGACACCTTCGGAGGTGGTGGTCAACATTGCTGTACACACCTCTCCCTCTAATAGCCAGTAGCACGTCCTATTGCATTGATTCGTGCCTGTATTCGTAGTGGCATTTTAGCCATAAGTTCATCAAGGCACTGTTGGTCAAGATTGTCCCACTTATCAACGGCGATTGGGCGTAGATCCCTGAGAGGGTTGGTGCGTCACGTCTTCCATAAACAGCCCTTTTCAATCTATCCCAGACATGTTCTATAGCGTTCATGTCTGGAGAAGATGCTGGCCACCCTAGTCGAGCGATGTCGTTATCCTGAAGGAAGTCATTCACAGGATGTGCACGATGGGGGCGCGAACTGTCGTCCATGAAGACGAATGCCTCGCCAATATGCTGCCGACATGGTTGTACTATCGGTCGGAAGGTGGTATTCACGTATCGTACAGCCGTTACGGCGCCTTCCATGACCACCAGCGGCGTACGTCCGCCCTCCATAATGCCATCCCAAAAGAGAAGGGAACCTCCACCTTGCTGCACTCGCTGGACAGTGTATCTTGAGGCGTTCATCCTGACCGGGTTGCTTCCAAACACGTCTCCGACGATTGTCTGGTTGAAGGCATATGCGACACTCATCGGTGGATAGAACGTGATGCCAATCCTCAGCGGTCCATTCTGCGTGTTGTTGGGCCCACCTGTACCGAGCTGCAAAATGTCGTGGTTGCAAAGATCGGCTTCGCCATGGATGTCGGAAGTGAAGTTGCGCATCATGCAGCCTGTAGCGCAAAGTTTGAGTCGTAACAAGACGTCCTGTGGCTGCACGAAAAGCATTATTCAACACGGTGGCGTTGCTGTCAGAGTTCCTCCGAGCCATAATCCGTAGGATACGGTCATCCACTGCAGTAGTAGTCCTTGGACGGTCTGAACGAGGCATGTCATCGACATTTCCTCTCTCTGTGTGTATCTCCTCCATACCCGAACAACATAGCTTTGGTTCACTCCGAGACGCCTGACCCCTCCCTTCTTGAGAGACCTTCTTGGCACAAAGTAACAATGCGGACGCGATAGAATACGGTATTGACCGTCTAGGCATGGTTGAATTACAGATAAGACGAGCCGTGTACCTCCTTACTCGTGGAATGACTGGAACTGATCTGCTGTGGGATTTCCAGCTATTTTGGTGGAACGAATTATGTTTGCAGAAACAAAATAATATAGTCACATAAAACTCTCAGAGTTCATGTGAATAAAGTGAAAGAGCAAATAAATATCGTGATAAGCATCCTTCACAGAAATAGATTATAGTACTTAAAAATTCAAAAGGATAGACTGTATCTGCCGAACGATCTGCTGGTCAACTGCAAATGTGTATTGATTGCCCTTTTTGTACATACTCTAGTCACTGTGAATGTCGAGTAATTCTTTTTTCTCCATTACATGGAGAAACGAACATATAAAGCGCACCAGTATTACTGATGGAACCTTCTGGCAGATTATTCTAGTTCTGAGAGGACGTTTCATCGCAGCGCACTCTCTGCTGCAGAGTGATATTCTTTCTGGGAGTTTTATTAGTATAGACAAGTCATTTCACATGTCTGAATCAAATTTTAATTTATTTGATTTGACTCAAATAAAATCGTATTTTCATTAGAATATTATAATTCAGTATTTCCAGTTGACAAAAAAATACAATATTCATACAATTAAAGAAACTGCTGAAAATGAGGTTCTAACCTCGAGACTGTTTCAATATGAAACTCAAATAGTTACGAACAGATTTGTATTTAAGTGAGCCGGAAAAATATCTCCCTTTTTTAGAATTAACACTTTTGAGTTTTACAAAATTGTCACGTTGTTTTAGTAAACTGATGTCTGGGCACAGATTTTCGAATTACATAAATGTACGTAAAGGAAATCGAACAGGGCCAGTCCACAAGCTCCGCTAGCCACATAACAACGTATATATACGCTCACAAGCGTAAAATCTATACCAGCTGCTGTCTGAGCAGGGTGAAAGCACATACAGAGCGCATAACAAATCCGGCAATAACTCACGCATTACAGTCATTTTCACGCCTTGAAGAAGAAAGTTTTTCCGAGTCTGACATCCAGTGGCACACATAGTGACGTCCCGAGTCACGACCCCAGGAAGCTCAGAATTTGACGCTCAGTGTCTTACCCGGTAACATCTGGAGAGAACTGACCAGTTCTTGACGAGGAGCGGCCTGCTGCTGTGTGAACCTGACCTGGTGGGGTTCCAGCGGCGTTTGCTTGGCTTGTTGGAAATTCTGAGTTGTTTATACAAGGCTCTGTTCCGTCTGCTGTCATTGGACAGAAGTACATAACGTTTTACCTGACATGCTTGTTGCCATGACGGCCCAAACTGAGGAGTTGAATGTGGATGATCGAACACTCTTGGGTCGATCGTCGTAGAGGAGACTTCTCGTGCTCGATCGCTGAGGGGAGGCGAACATTCTGGTGTTCTGCACTAGGAAGTCGTCCCGACAACTTAGCTCGGTCCACAAGTTCCATGGGGGCGCAGATCTCGTGTTGACGCACACATCTTAGTGTTGCAGGCCCTTTGCTGTTCCTTATCCGTATAAACGATTTGCGAGACAATCTGAGCAGTCGCTTAGGTTGTTTGCTGATGACGCTGTCGGTTATCGACTAATAAAGTCATCAGAAGATCAAAACACATTGCAAAGAAATAGATAAATGGCTCTGAGCACTATTGGACTTAACATCTGTGGTCATCAGTCCCCTAGAACTTAGAACTACTTAAACCTAACTATCTTAGGGACATCACACATATCCATGCCCGAGGCAGGATTCGAACCTGAGATCGTAGCGGTCACGTGGTTCCAGACTGTAGCGCCTAGAACTGCTCGGCCACACCGGCCGGCAAACAAATTGCAACGACCATAAGTAACGAAAAGTGTGAGGTCATCCACATGAGTGCTAAAAGTAATCCGTTCAACTCCCGTCACACAATAAATCAGTCAAATCTAAAGGCCATACATTCAACTAAATACCTAGTAATTACATTTATGAACAACTTAAATTGTAAGGAACACACAGAAAATCATGTGGGGAAGGCTAACCCAACACTGCGTTTTTAGCAGGTACATCGAAAAAGTGCAAAGATGGTAGCATGTTTTGCATCAACGCGAAATAGGGGGGAGAGTGTCACTGAAATGATGGAGGATTTGTGATGGAGATTATTAAAACAAAGGCATTTTTCGTTGCGGAGCAATCTTCTCACGAAATTCCAGTCACCAGCTTTCTCCTCTGAATGCGAAAATATTTTGTTGACGCCGATCTAGATAGGAAGAAACGATCACTAGGATAAAATAAGGGAAGTCAGAGCTCGTACAGCCGGTCGTTGTGGCCAACCGGTTCTAGGCGCTTCGGTCTGGAACGGCGCTTCTGCTACGGTCGCAGGTTCGAATCCTGCCGCGGGCATGGATGTGTGTGTGGTTAGGTTCGTTAATGTTTAAGTAATTCTAAGTCCAGGGGACTGATGACCTCAGATGTTAAGTACCATAGAGCTTAGAGCCATTTGAACCATTTGAAGAGCTCGTACGAAAAAGATGTAGGTGTTTGTTATTTCCGCGCGCTATACGACATTTGGAGAATAGAGAATTTTGAAGGTGGTTCGAAGAACCCTCTGCAAGGCACTTCAACGTAATTAGCAGAGTATCGATGTAGATGTGGATGTAGATCGAGATGGCTAGTGATTGGTGAGCACATTGTAGCGGCACCAATTTGTCTGGGAGATTACCATTTTATAGTTGTACACCACCGCAGTACCGTAAGATTACGGATACGAAGAGAGGTTCTTTTCATTTTAGTCCCGACAAGGAACCACTACATAGTAAAATTCAGATTCGTAGGGTTTATTCACATTGTAATGACACATTCCGACGCAGAGACATACAACACCTCAAAGGCTGCGCCAAAGATCAAATTGAGAGGGATGTAGAATATAATCTCTGTAATGTTCATATTGGATTCGCTTTTGTTTCATACTCCAAGAAGGAGCTAAGAGACACTTTCGATTGTTGCCTTGTGGAGGACGGACGTAATTTCGGACTGTGCGGAAAGGCAGCCATGTTGTTAGTAATCATGATTTGTGCGACGAGCAGAGCAAGTCTTATTGTCTTGTGAATAAATAATTTTCGTAACACTTCGATACTTCTCACTATTTTTTAAAGTGACGTAGCATTGTATTTCCTTGGTTTCCACCGTCTACGTGAAGTGAACCGATGCCGACTTAGGAAGGTACACACGGTCAACAAAGAGAAGAACATCGAGGGCGACTAAAGAATTAATATTGTAGCAGAAGGACTAATTCTACGTCTAAGGTGAGAACTCTGATTAAATCAACAGTGACGTAGAATTCAAAAATGTAATTAATCGGAATGGTAAATTATATTACAGGCATATTTCACGCAGCACTGAATTTGTCCGCATTCAAGCTGGTCAATACATCTCGTAAAAAAAGAAAGGCCTTTCAAAAATTCTGAAGTTATAATTCCATGTCCACAATTTTTCCTCTTTACAAAAAAATAAGAAATTTAATTTTATTATTTATTTCGCCTCAACATCGTGGAGGGAATGTGCAGCATGAACACATTATCCTTCCCTGGACATTATGCTTTTGCTGATTGTCAGTATTAGTCTAACATGATAGACAGTTAGTCTATTGGTTTTCTTGTGTACGAAGAAGACTTTTTGCAATAAATCACCAGTTCATTTTTTACTTGAATTTCATTTAAAGAATGTAGTGTTCCTTTCATTCGATTTGCATTATTAATTGTTTTTAAAATACAGTTATTAAGTAATTTTATACAAATTGTTCACCCTAGGACCTCATGTAAGGGCCAAATTTCAAGTAGCATATTTCCATTGTATTATGTATATCAAAACTGTATCTAAAGGGATTTGTCAGAGTCTAAATAGTCTCCGACTCTGGTAACGATTTCTAATTTCACATACATGTGGTACTGCAAGACTAACGCATTGAACTGTTCCCATAACCAAAACTACAGAGGACTGAAGTCGAGGGAACAGGGGACCAAGGTGTGCCCCCTCCGCCCCAACCATTCCAAAAGACATGAAGCGTCAGCATCCGATATTCACACACATTGCAGATGAAATGTGACATAATGCATAAACCACATCGGTAGTCTTTACTGATGTGGTACCTCCTCAGACAAGGTAAGCAAAATGTTAACAAGAAGTTGACGATAATGAGCTCCATTAAATGTTTGGAGTAGGATATATGGCCCTAGTAACTTATCACCAAGAATGTCTATCCATTAGTTGACGGAGAAATGAGGTTGATGTACTCTTTGTACAGCAGCATAGGGGTTTTCATAAGCCCACACGTGCTGAGTATGGAAGTTCACAGCACGACCCTTTGTGAACCGCACAGGATCAGAGAAATAAATTCTTCGTCGAAAACAGTGGACCTGCAGCACGCTTCTGTATGGGCCAATGACACAACTATGATAGGCTATCGTGGTCCTCTGGAATTAGTACCTGGATGTGTTGAAGGTGTTACGGATACAGCAATAGCTCAAGCAGTACCAGCCGGACAACAGGATGACTTATGCCTTCTGTTGGTGTCAATCGCCAAATCTCCACACTGCTGTTGCACGTCTTTCGTCCAGCAAATCTGGTATGTCCTCCTGCATCTTAGGTGTGTGAACTGACTCATGCCGTCCACTACTCGTCTTTTGGAAGCTAGAAAATCCGTGTCCTTAAGAAGCAGAAAACTTTGGGTCAACAACTTATCGCATGGTACTCTGCAACGTGGGTATTTTTCTGCGTAGTGGGAACGTGCTTACGGGCTATTTCCAATTGCTAACCCATAGCAGATAATTATATCCGTCATGTCACTTTAGGAGTAGTACGCTTCCATTGTTAACAAGCAGAAGAGAAATGGAAAATTTACCAACCCATTCGTGCACAGTGCATTACAAATATCACAGTGACAGTAAACATTGCGATATGACTTACACGGACTAGATGTTTGTCTGTGAACACATGTAATATAGAATAACGTGATACAATTCTGAAATGTACTTAAATGCCATTCTCCGAATAAATAAATGCGATACATACCCATAGTTGCAGGCAATTTACTACAAAATAACACACACTAACAACGCTAAAACTATAGTACATGCAACACAACTGCCTGTAGATTACCCAGTGCTCAGACTTGTGTGCACTGGAGTACGTCAGTACGGAAAGACACGTACAATAGTGAACGCTATTGACGGATCATGGGTTGGGGTTCGGTTGTTTGGGGAAGGAGAGCTGACAGTGAGGTCATCGGTCTCATCGGATTAGGGAAGAACGGGGAAGATAGTCGGCCGTGCCCTTTCAAAGGAACCATCCCGGCATTTGCCTGGAGTGATTTAAGGAAACCACGGAAAACCTAAATCAGGATGGACGGACGCGGGATTGAACCGTCGTCCTCCCGAATGCGAGTCCAGTGTGCAAGCCACTGCGTCACCTCGCTCGGTTCACGGATCATGGGGGCAGCACCTGTGGCCATACATCACTTGTTTATTTAATATCTACCTTGTGTGTCAGGCGGACATATTCACACCCGAACGTCTTCAGCCACTATGGACAAGTGTAGAGATCTCACAAAGTATGCATTTCCAGACCCACGTTCAAGGTATTTTTTTTCTTGTTCTTGTGGTTGGTATCACCTATCAAAATATTTGCCACTATTTCTCCAATATCCTGTGTAGGTATTCCACCCAAGAGTCTTCAGGCGCATTTGCTCTGGTGTTCCGACAGATATTTTCGATTTCGTTTTTGGAATGTGTAGGTGGAGTGAGTCGAAATTAATACTGTTCATTACGCCTGTCATGATGTGCCACTGTCGCCGCAAAGCGTCGGTTTGTTCCCCGTTAAAAAAAAAAAATAATTTATTTTCAAAGCGGAATTTCACGTACCCATTCGGATGGACGGGCCACAAACTAGTCTACAACGTTTTTCGCTTCATCCATTTGTATTAACAGGAGCGGGAAAACTCTAAGAATAACCGATACTCTAACAGCGACAACAAGGCCCTGGCCCAAATTGATAGCTACCGCCACTCTCCGTTCTCCAGTTTTCCTGCTAATACGTATCGCTAAAACGAATACCAATCTGGACTAATCTCGGGCCGCTCTAACGAATGAGAATGTAAAATTCCGCTTCAAACAGCATTTCGCGTGTAACGGAAACAAACCGAAGCTTTCCGTCGACGTGATGACCAGTACACGTTTGGACTGACTGCATCTACACATTTAAAATATCTACTGAAAAACCAGAAGAAATGTGCCTGAAGACTTTTAAGAGAGACATCCGGTACATTTATACACTGAAGTAGCAAAAGTCACGGAGCACGTCGTAGCATCGTGTCGGACCTCGTTTCACCCAGTACAGATCATCATCTCCGTGTGGCGTGTACTCAAAAAGTCGATAGAAGTCCCTTGCAGAAATATTGCACGCTGCCTCTGTAGCCACACATAGTTACGAAACACTGCCTCACCTGTAATAGAACACAGGCAGATGCAGCTCAAGTGCGTTCTGGGTACTGATACTCTAATAGAGGTGGTGATATCTGGCATAAAAGCTGAAACCTTACTGCCTGCAGCCTCCTGTAACAAATCGTCCCGTGTGCTGGATTTTTCCACGTGTAGAACATTCGCACTTACCTTGCTCAGAGATCCGTCCTGTTCCGCACCATTCTGTCGCGAGAGTTCCCGCCACTCATTGTCGTTAAGTGGATTATGTTGTGGATCAGCGGGTTCGATTTTCTCCAACTGTGGTGGTCCCGCCAAGGCATTCCTATTCTGCTCACGGTCCCCTCAGGAGCAGTCTCTGCTTTCGTGGTGTAACGTTCTCTGGCAGCATGCATCCAAAGTGAAAGTTAAAAGAACATTTCGATGTATAATGTTCATTGCAACAAATAATTTATATGTATTTCTGTTAATTGTATTTCAAAAGGACATTTAAAAGATAATTATGAATTTTGCTATTATAAATGATTATTCAAAGACTGTTAAATACTATCTGTGGCGGAGGATGTGAAAACCGCTACAGAAGAAAGGATATGTTATCAAAAACGACAAAGACTGTACAAAAATTAGGTAAGATATAAATTGGCAATATATTGTAGTAGAATCGCTTGCCTTCTACACAGACTGAATGGGAGAGGAACCCGTAACGTTGCATTAGGCTCTTACGTAGTCTTCATTTGTCATAAGTCGATGATCGACGCCATTTGTAGCTGGGATTGTAAACGGTGTGTAAAGATTTTAATTGTTTCTGTTAAAATATATTTATCTAGTAAAATCTGTTTGTCACAATTACTGCAAAGTTCGCACCGGACATTACCCATTTTATTTTAGAATTTCCAGCATTTTATTGGATATCGCTGGCAGTACGGAGCTGCACCGTGAGCGAGCATTCTGGAACAGCGGCAGATTAAAATATACCATCGCAATAACGACCACATCCTAAAAAGGGTACAGGTAGAGGTGAACGAAAATAAAAACGTGTTTCTTTTCACAGCATTCCATAGGCAGAATACAAAGAGATAGTAGATTTTATCTTGTGCATTCACAGGTGGATACAAGCTGCAGCTCTTTTAAATTTTCATTCAAAATTAGGAACATATCGTGAAGTGTATTTAAAAGTGGATAATTCTTCAGGAGAGCTTAGAAATATAAAAAAGTATTCATAAAGTAAAGATAGTCTTATGCTTCAAAGCTAGTCGGGCTATATCCAGTAAACAAAAATCCAGTGCAACGTGAAAATCTTTGCTAAGTTCGATGGAAAATTATATTTTCATTCTTGTACAAACAGCTGTAGTCCTTGAATAAAAATAAAACTTGAATCATTATTTTGGGAACATTCAAAGAAATTCGTTTTTATTAATCTGCAATAGAATATTTCATATGTAAAGTAATAATCATAGATGAAAAATTTATTGCAACCTTTGAAACCTCCCTTTAGAAAAATTTATGAATGATTGTGCTGATAATCTCCTTTACGTTATTTGATTTTCAAACAGCTGAGCAAAACTCAACGTACTCAGACATTTCTCTTTACTTACTCTGATCATCACTAAACGGACTCACAATATTTTAGCGCAACGCAATCTGACTTATATAATCCCCACAAAAGAATGGCCCCGACTAACAATAACCTATACCTTTCACGAATCACTAACCTCATAAAAATCTTCCTTACTCGAACTACTGCAATATAGCGAGCGCCAGTACTGCCAGCTACATAAAAGATTCTAACTATTGAAGGCACTAACTAGAAATCCAGTCCTACAAATTTACTCTGATGGACACACGTCCAGATCATCCGCTCTCAAAACTCTTGTCATCTCTCTCCCCACATCCAACACTGCTGGCGGCTCACCTCCAACTGCGCTACGCTAAGCGCTGTTCACATCCAACTGCCCAACACTACAATAGCGAATATTTCAACAATGCCAACCAGCCACAGACTGCACACAGCACAATCAGTGATTTTCATACAGAGCGCTATGTGGCGTTACCAACATAAAAACCTAAACAGCCTACTTACACCTTTCATTTCTCATGTCCATCCATGTATATGTTAAGTTTAATCTCAACGGTTTCCCAATCAAATTAAACGCAGAAAACAAAGTTTAAAACCAAACGGTCAGCTCCCGAATAATTAAATAGACAGAAAGGCATTAAAGTGGTTTCTGATCCCACTGCTTCCAGGGTTTTGTGATTGCGTTCGCGTGTCTCTTCATTCCTGTACTGATTTGCCCTATCTTTTTCTATTCCCCAGTTGTTCCCAAATTACCGCCACCCGTTATTGCTATCACCACTCAGCTGATTCAAGCCCCGTAATCGAACTCACTACGACCGCCCGTTGTTGTCGCTACTACATCTACATTTACATTGCGCAAGCCACCCAACGGTGTGAGGCGGAGGGCACTTTACGTGCCACTCTCATTACCTCCCTTTTCTGTTCCTGTCGCGTATGGTTCGCAGGAAGAACGATTGCCGGAAAGCCTCCGTGCGCGATCGAATCTCTCTAATTTTACATTCGTGATCTCCTCGGGAGGTATAAGCGGGGGGAAGCAATATATTCGATACCTCATCCAGAAACGCACCCTCTCAAAACCTGGACAGCAAGCTACACAGTGATGCACAGCGCCTGTCTTGTAGAGTCTGCCACTTGAGTTTGCTAAACATCTCCGTAACGCTATCACGCTTAATAACCCTGTGACGAAACGCGCCGCTCTTCTTCGGATCTTCTCTATCTCCTCCGTCAACCCAATCTGGTACGGATCCCACACTGATGAGCAATATTCAAATATAGGTCGAACGAGTGTTTTGTAAGCCACCTCCTTTGTTGATGGACTACATTTTCTAAGGACTCTCCCAATGAATCTCAACCTGGTGACCGCCTTACCAAAAATTAATTTTATATGATCATTCCACTTCAAATCGTTCCGCACGCACACTCCCAGATATTTTACAGACAGAAATGCATAAAAATGGTTTTTGATCCCACTGCTTCCAGGGTTCTCGTGACCGCGTACGTGTGCCCCTTCATTCGTGTACTGATTTACCCTACGTTTTTCTATTCCCCAGTTGTTCCCAAAGGAACTAGGGTGGCCGCGTACGGTCAGTCACTCTGGTCTAGGTTTTCGACAGCGCCCGCAACTGGAATCGTGCGTTTGCGCACCGCGTGACTAGATCGTATACTTAGACACATAGTCCCCCAAATCGTACTCGAACTCTTATTGCGCCGCTTTAAATGCTTCCACATCATCCTTTCATTTTGCAAAACGATGAGGTATCAGTCCCCTATAACTTAGAACTACTTAAACCTAACTAACCAAATGACATCACACTGAAGCGCCTAGAACCGGCCGGCTGCATTAGGCAGCTGGGATGATGTGACACATGTGGGTTGGCATTATAGTCAGGCAAATACTGATCAGCTCTGCTGCTCCGAACGTATAAAATAAAAATTGATTAGCCTGTACCATGTGTTCGAGCAAACGGGCGGCGCTCGTAAATCCAGAATATTTAAGGAAGAGTATTACTATAGTGTTGTGTGGGCTCGTGCAGCCTCCGACTAGTAGGCTGAAAGGAATGTGTGTGAGTGAATTCCTAAAGTACCAAACTGCTGAGATCATCACTTACACTAACCCCACCTAAGAACAACACACAACCCATGCAAGAGACAGGACTCGAACCTCCGGCAGGAAGGGCTCTCAATCCGTGACATGGCGCCTCAAACCTCG
This sequence comes from Schistocerca gregaria, assembly GCF_023897955.1. NCBI lineage: Eukaryota > Metazoa > Arthropoda > Insecta > Orthoptera > Acrididae > Schistocerca > Schistocerca gregaria. The sequence continues at coordinate 93,795 of NW_026061747.1, forward strand.
TGGCTACTCCGCCCGGCGCTGAAAGGAAAGCCTGCCGAAATTCCCTTACTGTCTCACAACGCCGCTATCTGGTCCTCATTGGCATGGCAGGTTCCCCTGCTAAGAAACAACGCACGAATTCAGTTGTGTGTGCTGGGCCACACTGGAGAAAGCACAAATTCGAACAGTTCCGACCAGGCATAGGGTGAATTCAGTTAACCGAGTTCAGGAACAACTCAAACTAACGTAGTGAAAGGAAATGCTTAAAACAGAAGCTTTGCTTTTCTCTCGCGAAGGTCTGTCCTCCGCCGCGAGAACCTCCCGCAACATTGCTTTCCCTGTAATCGCACTTATCCTCGCGTTCCGAGTCCCTCTTTGCACTTTATTCCCTGAGGCTCCAACTCCATCAGCCCCTATACATCTACATTTACATGGATACTCTGCAAATTATATTTAAGTGGCTGGCAGAGGGTTCATCGAACATCGCGCGACCGTTACGGTTGCAGGTTCGAATCCTGCCTCGGGCATGGATGTGTGCGATGTCCTTAGGTTAGTTAGGTTTAAGTAGTTCTAAGTTCTAGGGGACTGATGACCTCAGATGTTGAGTCCCATAGTGCTCAGAGCCATTTGAGCCATTTCGTCGAACAACCTTCACAATTCCCTATTATTCCAATCTCGTATAGAGCGCAGAAGAAACGAACATATATATCTTTCAATGCTAGGTCTGGTTTCCCTTATTTTATTATGCTGGTCGTTTCTTCCTATGTTGGTCTCCGTCAGCAGAATGTTTTAGCATTCGGAGGAGAACGTTGGTGATTGAAATTTCGTAGGAAGCTTCCTCTGCAACGAAAAACGCCTTTGTTTTAATGATCTCCATCCCAAAGCCTCCAACATTTCAGTGACACTCTCTCCCCTATATCGTGATAATACACTTTTTCGATGCACCCCGTCAGTCCTATGTGGTAAGGATCCCACACCGCACAGCAGTATTCTAAAAGATAACGGACAAGCATAGTGTAGGCATTCTCCTTAGCAAATGTATTACACTTCCTAAGTCTCCTGCCAGTAAAATGCAGTCTTGGGTTAGCCTTCCCCAGAACATACTCTGTGTGTTACTTACAATTTAAGTTGTTCGTAATAATAATTCCTAGGTATTTACGGCCTTTAGATTTTCTGATTTATCGTGTAACCGAAGTTTAACGGATTACGTTTAGCACTCATGTGGATTACCTCACACTTTCCGTTATTTAGGGTCGATTGCCAATTTTCGCACCATCCAGATACCTTTTCTAAATGGCTTTGCAATTTGTTTTGAACTTCTGATGACTTTATTAGCCGATAAACGACAGGGTCATCTGCAAACAATCAAACTCGTTTATAGAGATGAGGAACAGCAAAGGACCCTGGAGAACGCCAGGAATCACTTCTGTTTTACTCGATGACTTGCACCACCAAACTCTGATAGGAACCTAATTGGTATACACTCTGGGCCAGAAGACTTGCCTTTATTAAGTAATTCATGTTGCTTCACTACTCCAAGGATATCTACTTCGACGTTACTCATGTTGGCACCTGATCTTGTTTCGAATTCTTGAATATTTACTTCGTGTTCCTTTGTGAAGGCATTTCGGATGACTGTGTTTAGTAGCTCTGTTTTGGCAGCACTGTCTTCGATAGTATCTCCATTGCTATTGCGCAGAGAAGGCATTGATTGTGTCTTGCTGCTAGCATACTTCACATACGCACAGAATCTGTCTGAATTTTCTGCCAGGTTTGGAGATAAAGTTTCGTTGTGAAAACTATTATAAGCATGTCGCATTGAAATCAGCGCTAAATTTCGAGTCTCTTTAAAAGATCGCCAATGTTGGAGATTTTGTTTCCGTTTAAATTTGGCATGTTTGTTTCGTTGTTTCTGCAACAGTGTTTTGACGCGTTTGGCGTACCAATGAGGATGAACTGCGTCGTTTGTTAATTTATTTGGTGTAAATCTCTGAATTGCCGCCGATACTATTTCTTTGCATTCAAGTCACATCTGGCCTGCAGTGACATTATTAATGTGGAAGGAGTGGAGGAAGATGTTATGTGAATTTTTATGTGTTTTTTTGAACAGGTATATATTTCGTTTATTTGTGGAGGACTTGGGGATCTGGGTACGTTCAATAATACCAGTATACGTTTTAATCCTCGTTACTAGTTCAGGATTATTCCTTGTTGATCTGGGTACGTTCAATAATACCAGTATACGTTTTAATCCTCTTTACTAGTTCAGGATTATTCCTTGTTAACAGGTAAAGCGCGGTTTTCACAACCTTTTACTATTCATGAAGTAACTGCTCGAAATAGTTGTCGGAGAAAGCGTTTAGCAAAATTTCGGATGATGTTTTATGCGTACCTCCGGAATTAAACATGTATTTTCACTAACATATCGAGGATAGATTAAAGGCACCACGAACTATATTTGTATGAGTCGGGTACGCGTTTGAAATTAAACTCAACTCGTCTTTGAACCTTTCAGCTACTGTATCATCTGAATTGGGAGGTCTGTAAAAGGATCCAGTTATTATTTGATTCCGGTTGCCAAGAATGTCCTCTGTGCATACTAATTCGCAGGAACTGTCTACTTCAATTTCGGGACAACCTGCTTTGAGGTGAGCCACACGTTTCTTCAAGTCACGAGCTACGTATCGTCCCCTCCGGACCAAACCTGGGTGTTGCTCACAGTAGCCGGCAGTCTGTTGCTTTATCGCCACCGCCTACGGCCGAACTGGTGCTCGCTGTCTCTGCGACGTTAACTCCCGGCTCTCGGCAGCTCTTTGGAACAGGAACTCGGGCGCAGCAAAAGACGGAGTACGTATCGCGCTGATTCTCTGCTCTGCCTGACCCTTCGTGGCTTCCAAACGCCCGGCAGCCGCTCTCTCAGCTCGGGACAGTAGCTCTACGCGTTCACTTTGGGACAGCCACGAACGTCGCCATAACCCTGCTCTCCTGTTCTTCGAGCACTCTGTTTAGCGGCAACTGCTCGCTTTCAGCTTCACAGACGCTTCTCGACGACCCTCGACGTTTTCGCTAACTCGATCGCTATTTCATCCCGTAGCATCTTCTAAAGTCATTCGCTTTACTTTCCACGTTCCGTTCGAGCTTAAGATTCGCAGCTTCTAAGTCATCAAATAGCTTTTCATTCACTTTCCTCGGCTCATTAAATTTCTCTTCAGTCCCTTCGTGAGTTCACCAACCGGCACAGAGGTTGTTTGAGCATAGTGGAAAAAAAATTTGCATGCAGTTAATGGAATACTAAATCTAACCATAGTACATAACATCGTTAAATGAACCTGTATAATTAATCAATGGATTGTGAATTTGGCACATTAGTTCTACTCATTCCTCTCTATGGGTACTTCGTTATCACTGTCTTTTTGTGCAGCATATAAAAATCAGGCTAATATTTCAAAGAAAGAAGCCGTTAAGAGCATCGAGTTGCAAGTCTGGCAGCTATTTGGTGCGTTCTGAAGTAGTTAAAGGACACACGATTTGAGTTTTCATGAAACACATTTATTCAAAAATAGCCACAAAGAATTATGGGTGGACATTCTGTAGATATACTTAAGTTGTGCCTGAGCACGAAATAAACTAATCTGATCTGGCAAGAAGAAATTACATAGCGCAATTTAACTATGCATACGTGAGGGAAAAGAGAGGAAAGGGAACAGGAACATATGACTTCAGTTATCCAATCAAGCTTCACACGAAAACGACGAAATTCAGAGGAACATTACCTGCATTGCCTGCATGCACTATCATCAAAGGGGTTTACACCGATTGAAACATCTTGTTACAGCAAATACACCACCTGAGAATTCACGCAAGCATCATGAAAAGAAGTCACCTGAGTTGCACATCCAACTGTTTCAAACAGATGTGAGTGAAAATCGCTAAATGTATAAATCAATGAGAGTACACCACTGTAAGAACGAATAGATCATGAATCACGCCGAATTCATAATAAAACCATCAAGGCGGAAGGCCCCAATGATTCGAGAAACATATGGCCCCCATTAAACAAAGGCAGCTGCTACACGTTCCCACAAAACACGGAAATGCAGTAACGCAAATATTCACCCATCACTTATCAGTTAAAATAACACGGACCAACTATTGAGATTCAGTAATAGAGCGCAACGCTCACAGAATAAAGACAACTCGAGATCACAGCAGAAAATAGAACATGCGATAAACTACAATACATAAAAAGAAATATCGCACATACACGAAAACTCAAGTTCTGTCATATTCACAAAGCTTTAAAGCACATTAACTCAGGCTAACCATATCCCGTAGAGCGCATTGACACCACAATAGTAGAAAGGAACAAAGCAAAGTCCGGACACTGACAAAATCATAGACTCAAGCATTGCCTATCAAGGGCAATATAAAGCAAGAAGTAATCGAAACACTTCATTCAGGCCAAGAGGTTTTCCGAACGGCTCCACGCATGAAGACCGCGTTTGAAGCTACGACCTATCTCATCACTGGCAGGAGAGGGCTCACTTAAGAGCACAGCTACATCCACCGAGTTCAGTCCGGAACCGCGCGACTGCTACGGTTGCAGGTTCGAATCCTGCCTCGGACATGGATGTGTGTGATGTCCTTAGGTTAGTTAGGTTTAAGTAGTTCTAAGTTCTTGGGGACTGATACCTCAGATGTTACGTCCCATAGCGCTCAGAGCCATACATCCACCGACAGCCACCGCTCGGCTCGGAGCGCATGGAAAGCCCACACGGGAAACGGACAATACCAACTTGACAACCACGAAGCTGTCGAACAGCACCGATAGACCTCTTTGCCCACGTAAGAGGTACAAAATTGGTTATCCTGTGCTTCTAGCAGACGAAAAGCAGCTCAAGTACCAAACCCAAGACAAACCTGAAAAGACACATAAAAAGACCTGGTCACACAAGGTAGGCTAATGGACGAACTTTATAAATATGGGGCTAGATTACACATGGAATATTAATGGATCACTTAAAGTACTGACATACTGATGCGCAGAACGAGTTGCTTGCACTTAATGTCAGATTATCACTGAAACTTCTCAGTCCTTCTGGGAGGGTTAGTAGAACCAACTGCAGACAAACAGAATCAAACAGGGCAACAGTCTTATGAAGCGACTCTACACAGACATTTCAACATATCATAAACACACTAATTATAATCCTTCATGCAGTGATTTTTGCGTTTTCTCCTGTGGAGTCACGGGGTACTTTTATTGATATGAGCGTCCACTGTCTACATCTATATCTCCATGGGTAGACTGCAAATCACACTTAAGTGCATGGCAGAGGGTTTATCGAACCACCTTCACAATAATTCTCTATTATTCCAATCTCGAACAGCGTGGTGGAATAACTAACACGTATATCTGTCAGTGCGTGCTCTTATTTCCCTTATTTTATTATGATGATCGTTTCTCCCTATGTAGGTCAGCGTTAACAAAATATTTTCACGTTCGGAGAAGAAAGTTAATGACTGAAATTCCGTGAGAAGATTCCGCCGCAACGAAAAACGCCTTCGTTTTGATGACGTCCTCCCCTAACTGTGTATCATGCAGTGACACTCTCTCCCCTATTCCATATTAATACAAAACGAGCAGCGCTTCTTTAAAGTTTCTCGATGTACTCCGTTAATTCCATCTGGTAACAATCCCACACCGCGCAGCAGTATTTCGATAGGAGACGGACAAGCACAGTGTAGCTAGACTCATCAGTAGATCTGTTACATATTCTAACTGTTCCGCCAAAAAAACGCAGTCTTTGGTTTGTCTTCCCCGCATCATTTTCTCTCTCTTCTTTCCACTTAAGTAGTTCGTAACTGTAATTTTTAGGTATTAATTTAAAATTACGGCTTTTAGATTTGATTTATCGTGTAGCCGATGTTTAACGGATTCCTAGTAGCACTCTTGCGGATAACCCCACACTTTTCATAACTTTGCGCTAATTGCCAACTGCCAACTTTCGAACCATACAGATATCTTTACTAAATCGTTTTGCAACCGATTTCGATCTTCTAATGACTTTACTAGACATTACCTACAAACAGTGATCGTAGATGGCAACTACTCATGATCGCAACAGAGTTTCACTGGACACGGGGAGAAGAACATTTTTCCATAACACATCCGTCAGTAGTTCTCTTTGATGAACAGGATGTGCTTCACTTCAGCAACTGCTTCATTTCTGCACTACAATAGGGTGTCTCACGGAGACCTAGGAGCTATAAAGGGCTTGGAAAATCTCTGTCGGCTAGTCTCATAGTCTTTAAACCGGAGATGCTTATTTTGCTGTAATTGGTTTTGTGGAACCGAGAATTCATTGAGATCTTCTCTTGCAATGCTGCGTGGTGATTGCCCTTTAATCGCCTTAATGAGCTCCGGTCTTATTGCCAAAGGTAATTCAAACTGAGTTCGAGGATGTTATAAATGCATAAGATCCAAAGTTGATGAGATGTAGATTGTTTACATAGGAAAGTATCACTTTGCTTATGTCACCGAGAAATACTGGCAATGAGTGTTGTGTATAGAGTGACTAACTTATACTTCTCCACAGTACTGCTTGTGAGTCAGGTAGATCTGTGGTACATCTACATCTACATCTACATGACTACTCTGCAATTCACATTTAAGTGCTTGGCAGAGGGTTCATCGAACCACAATCATACTATCTCTCTACTATTCCACTCGCGAACAGCGAGCGGGAAAAACGAACACCTAAACCTTTCTGTTCGAGCTCTGATTTCTCTTATTTTATTTTGATGATCATTCCTACCTATGTAGGTTGGGCTCAACAAAATATTTTCGCATTCGGAAGAGAAAGATGTTGACTGAAATTTCGTAAAAAGGTCTCGCCGCGACGAAAAACGTCTGTGCTGTAATGACTTCCATCCCAACTCGTGTTTCATATCTGCCACACTCTCTCCCCTATAACGTGATAATACAAAACGAGCTGCCCTTTTTTGCACCCTTTCGATGTCCTCCGTCAATCCCACCTGGTAAGGATCCCACACCGCGAGGCAATATTCTAACAGAGGACGAACGAGTGTAGTGTAAGCTGTCTCTTTAGTGGACTTGTTGCATCTTCTAAGTGTCCTGCCAATGAAACGCAACCTTTGGCTCGCCTTCCCGACAATATTATCTATGTGGTCCTTCCAACTGAAGTTGTTCGTAATTTTAACACCCAGGTACTTAGTTGAATTGACAGCCTTGAGAATTGTACTATTAATCGAGTAATCGAATTCCAACGGATTTCTTTTGGAACTCATGTGGATCATCTCACACTTTTCGTTATTTAGCGTCAACTGCCACCTGACACACCATACAGCAATCTTTTCTAAATCGCTTTGCAACTGATACTGGTCTTCGGATGACCTTACTACATGGTAAATTACAGCATCATCTGCGAACAGTCTAAGAGGACTGCTCAGATTGTCACCCAGGTCATTTATATAGATCAGGAACAGTAGAGGTCCCAGTACGCTTCCCTGGGGAACACCTGATATCACTTCAATTTTACTCAATGATTTGCCGTCTATTACAAAGAACTGCGACCTTCCTGACAGGAAATCACGAATCCAGTCGCACAACTGAGACGATACCCCATAGCTCCGCCGCTGGATTAGAAGTCGCTTGTGAGGAACGGTGTCAAAAGCTTTCCGGAAATCTAGAAATACGGAATCAACTTGAGATCCCCTGTCGATAGCGGCCATTACTTCGTGCGAATAAAGAGCTAGCTGCGTTGCACAAGAGCGATGTTTTCTGAAGCCATGCTGATTACGTGTCAATAGATCGTTCCCTTCGAGGTGATTCATAATGTTTGAATACAGTATATGCTCCAAAACCCTACTGCAAACCGACGTCAATGATATAGGTCTGTAGTTAAATGGATTACTCCTACTACCCTTCTTGAACACTGGTGCGACCTGCGCAATTTTCCAATCTGTAGGTACAGATCTATCGGTGAGCGAGCGGTTGTATATGAGTGCTAAGTAGGGAGCTATAGTATCAGCGTAATCTGAAAGGAACCTAATCGGTATACAATCTGGACCTGAAGACTTGCCCGTAACAAGCGATTTGAGTTGCTTCGCAACCCCTAAGGTATCTACTTCTAAGAGACTCATGCTAGCAGATGTTCGTGTTTCAAATTCTGGAATACCCCATTCGTCTTCCTTGGTGAAGGAAGATCGGAAAACTGCGTTCAATAACTCCGCTTTAGCGGCACAGTCGTCGATAACAGTACCATCGGCACTGCGCAGCGAAGGTATTGACTGCGTCTTGCGGCTTGTGTACTTTACATACGACCAGAATTTCTTCGGATTTTCTACCAAATTTCGAGACAAAGTTTCGTTGTGGAACCTATTAAAGGCATCTCGCATCGAAGTACGTGCCAAATTTCGCGCGTCTGTAAATATTAGCCCATCTTCGGGATTACGCGTTCTTCTGAACTTCGCATGCTTTTTCCGTTGCCTCTGCAACAGCGTTCGGACCTTTTTTGTGTACCACGGGGGATCCGTTCCATCTCTTACCAATTTATGAGGTATAAATATCTCAATTGCTGTTGCTACTATATCTTTGAATGTGAGCCACATCTCGTCTACATTCGCATAGTCAGTTCGGAAGGAATGGAAATTGTCTGTTAGGAAGGCTTCTAGTGGCACTTTATCCGCTTTTTTAAATAAAATTATTTTGCGTTTGTTTCTGATGGATTTGGAAGAAATGGTATTGAGCCTAGCTACAATGACCTTGTGATCACTAATCCCTGTATCAGTCATGATGTTCTCTATCACCTCTGGATTGTTTGTGGCTAAGAGGTCAAGTGTGTTTTCGCAAACATTTACAATTCGCGTGGGTTCGTGGACTAACTGCTCGAAATAATTTTCGGAGAAAGCATTTAGGACAATCTCGGCAGACGTTTTCTGCCTACCACCGGTTTTGAACAAGTATTTTTGCCAACATACCAACTATAACCGTATGAGTGGGGTATTTATTTGTTACGAGACTCAAACTTTCTCTGAACTGTTCCGCAACTGTATCATCGGAGTCTGGGGGTCGGTAGAAGGAGCCAGTTATTAACTTAATTCGGCTGTTATGTATAACCTCCACAGACACCAATTCGCACGGAGTATCTACTTCGACTTCACTACAAGATAAACCACTACTGACAGACACAAACACTCCACCACCAATTCTGCCTGATCTATCTTTCCTGAACACCGTCTGAGACTTCGTAAAAATTTCTGCGGAACTTATTTCAGGCTTTAGCCATCTTTCTGTACCTATAACGATATCAGCTTCTCTGCTTTCTATTAGCGCTTGAAGCTCAGGGACTTTTCCAGCGCAACTACAACAATTTACAACTATAATTCCGACTGTTCCTTGATCCAAGCACGTCCTGTATTTGCCAAGCACCCTTTGACATTGCAGCCCATCCCGCACTTTCCCGAGGCCATCTAACCTAAAAAACCGCCCAGTCCACGCCACACAGCCTCTGCTACCCATGTAGCCGCCAGATGAGTGTAGTGAACTCCTGACCTATTCAGCGGAACCCGAAACCCCACCAACCTATGGCGCAAGTCAAGGAATCTGCAGCCAATACGGTCGCCAAACCGTCTGAGCCACTGATTCAGACCCTCCACCCGGCTCTGCACCAAAGGTCCGCAGTCGTTTCTGTCAACGATGCTGCTGATGGTGAGCTCTGCCTTCATCTCGTAAGCAAGACCGGCAGCCTTCACCAAATCAGATAGCCGCTGGAATCCAGAGAGAATTTCCTCAGATCCAAAGCGACACACGTCATTAGTGCCGACATGTGCCACCACCTGCAGCTGGCTGCACCCTGTGCTCTTCATGGCATCCGGAAGGACCCTTTCCACATCAGGAATGACTCCTCCCGGAATGCACACGGAGTGCACACTGGATTTCTTCCCCTCCTTAGCCGCCGTATCCCTAAGGGGCCCCATTACGCGCCTAACATTGGAGCTCCCAACTACCAGTAAGCCCACCCTCTGCGATTGCCCGGACCTTGAAGGCTGACAATGATCCTCTGAAATAGGGCAGGCAGCTGCATCTGGCTCAGCCAGAGACAGTGCCTGAAACCGGTTTGTCAGACACACCGGGGAGGCTTTCTGATCAGCCTCCGGGGACGCCTTTCGCTGCCTGCCAGGCCTTGGAACGACCTCCCAATCAACCACAGGCGAGGGCTCAGCCCCACTGCGGGCGGCAACCGGGGCAACCACAGCGGCAGACCAATAACTTAGGTTATCTGAACATGAGAGAAACTACAGATTAAGAAAGAAAGGTTAAACCTTTGCTAATTATCTGATAACAGAAAACTAATCGCTCAAATTATGTTGATTGTAAGATTTTACATTCTGTAAAGAATATCAAAAGGATGATCCACCTGGAAATACTTGAAATGAAGAAACATATGACTCAGAATGCCATGTTAGTATTAAATGACAAAACTCAGTTTCCTTGGGTCTCTGAGTGGAGGACCATCCTGCAGGTGATGTGCTGTTCATTAGGTAGGTTTGTTGCAGATACTGCTCACCTCTCCAGAGGCATATTTTGTAGTGCTGTTGTACAAACACAGTAGCTTTGATTGGAAGCATCAAAATATCGCTATGACATCACACAATCTGACGATGTATTTGGTATTTATGTATCACAGTGTGGTATTTGTTATACATAGAATATCTTTGGTTAGAAATTCTTTATTATGTATTAGACGAGACGTCACTATTTCTACCAATTTCTTCATTTCTAACACTATGACGTAACACACACACTAGTAATGGAGTGGTGGCTTAGCAGTGATCCGTAAATCAGAACCACGCTGGACTGTGATTGGCAGATAGAGTCACAATGGCGACGTGACGCCGGGAAAAGTGTGGTGGAAAATACGTAAAATTGTGGAAAATCTGGTAGCAATAAGAAAAAGAAAGAAAAATACGTAAAACTGAGGAATACACAAAAAAATATGAAAATGGGTGAAAACTACAAAAAATATGGAATAATGAGAGTACTTCCTGGATGCGGCATCCGCTGGTGCCTCTAATTATATAATACTGGTATTAACAAATATAACTCAAGTGACATGACTTAACGTAATTCGTTACAAACAAATAGCCATTGGCTGATTCCCCCCCCCCAGTGCTTTACAGCTCTGGAGTAACCCCTCGCACTCAAGTTTCCCAGTTATAAAAGAGGGGAGGAGGTAATGCTTGATCCTCATTGCTTAGAGGGGAGAGTAAGTGAGCCGGTTGTCGTCACCTTTGTCACATGACAAAGTTGCCTCGATGACTACTCTGGGGACTTTAATCAATTCTCACTGGTTCTCGGGGAATAGGGAGGGGGGGGGGGGTGTTTACCAAGCATTCCCAAGTTGGTAACCTGACACCTAATGTAAGATATTTGCAGATTCAGCACACCTATCCTGCAGTCCTCCATTGCCTCAATAGACATCTCTGCTGGCCAACGTCCCGTACTGAACAGAAAGACTTGCTATGTGGGTCCCATTAAATAATGTAGACGGCATTAGCACATCTGCATCTTAGCAGGATGACCAACTGAAAATAGAATGTTTGCAGTGGTGCACATGTACATTTAGATTGGAGATCTGCATCTCAAGATTGCACATAGACCGAGTATTGGGGACTGAAGACGCCAAATAAACTGTTTCAGCGCAGTGGCTCCGGGGTAAACTGACCTTATGGCATCTTCCTCAACCGAATCAGTGCATGGCAGCTAGGAGAGAAGGAGCGCAACGTCAAACTGATAAATGGGCTCATACTGTCAAGTTCTTTGTAACTTGACATGATTATGTAATCACTGAAATAGCGTCACACATGCAGTAACCACTCACAGACAGCAAGTGCAGCTCTAGCAGTGGAGGGTGTACGCATAGCGTGTCAGGGGACGCGGAAAACGGTGCAGTCGTTGATAGGAAAAGGAGAAACTGAATTGGCGACCAAAAGGGCACGACAATTGTTTTTCGAGCCAGGGATAGAAAGGGCTAAGTTTAAAAATTGTTCGCTGTCACCGTGGCTGAAGCATGAAGTCAACGGTAAGACGGCGCTAACCAAACCTGGCGCCAGTGGAAGTTTAGTGCAGCGCGCCCCACAGATGACAGGAGTGAATGATGGCTGTGGAGACGTGTACGGCCGAAGAGACGAGCAGCTGTTGAGCAGCTGGCCGCCCATCTTAGCCGAGGGGCTGCCGACTGCGTCTCCTCAGCGGCCGTTCACCACACGTTGCTGTGTCTGAACCTCTACAGCAGGCGCCCGCTTCAGGTCAGCATGCTGACCGCTGTTCGTCGTCGACAGAGGCTGGAATTCGCAGCCCAGTACCGTAATTGGACGTCCACCCAGTGGCAGCAGATGGCCTCATCACGTGGTTCCCGTTTTTATGGTCCACTAGACTGACGGCTGCTGGCGCGTATGGCTAGAAACATCTAAAAGAAAACACCCGGCAACAGTCGTCAGAAGAGTCCAGGCCAGAGGCGGGAGCGTTGTGGTATTGGGAACGTTTTCATGGCAAACCCTGAACAGTTTTGTGAACGAAACGGCATTCGTCATCTAACAAGTGCTCCGTTTCACCCGCAGACCAGCGGACAAGCAGATCGCTTCATACGGACTTGCAAACAACAGTGGCCAAGCTTCTCACCACCTACACATTTACTATAATACAGAATAAAATCTGATTAATAGTTTAAATTAAAAACCTCGGAATGGTGTTTTATTGTTAAATTATTAAGATTCTAATTCGGAACAGGCGCTGCAACTCTTTTCCACCTCCTATCGCTCACACCCACGAGACGGACCATCACTGCCGGAACTTCTGCACGGCCGCAGCCATAGGTCAGTGCTTCACTTGCTACACCCACCACAGCACCCGGTGCCGCGAATGGGCCTTAGGTACCGCTTCGTGCCGCGTAATCTTGTTTTTTTTTTTGTACTGTTTATGGCAACAGTGAGCGCTGGTGCAAGAGGCGTGGTTCAGGAACGCATTGGCTCTTTACATATTTGATTGCAGCTCCGAATGGTTTGCACCGCCGCCATCAGAACCAAATTCGTGCGTGTCATCTCTCCACCATTCTGCTGCTTTCCTTCCCCCATGTTCACTGCCTCACAGGGGCGCACGGCCATCGCAGATGCCCGCTGGTGCCACCAAGGAACAGATGGACGATACGCCCTCGCCCTGACCGTACCCGCTCGCCGACCCAATGGAGGTGGACATGGCATCAGCATCGCCGTCGCCCTCGTCGCCCCAGGACACGCCCTTAGGCCTGGATGTGCGGCCTGGCAGCAGTTTTCTGGAGTGCGTTGCTGTTGCCTCACAAGCCACAAGGCAGGGTACAGCCAGAAGCACGCCATTCTCCACAGCTACGGCTCCTCGCTCATCTCTACGTCCAGCATCGTGCCTCCCTCCCCATTGTCATTAACTGCCTCACTACACGGCAACGGTGTGCCATTTCGGGGGGAGGGGGGGGGGGGGGAGGTAATGTGCTGGCATAAGATCTCGCCAGCACAGCAGGTGACACAGAGGTTGTGAGAAGATTGATTGTAGTCACCGGAGCAAGCGAGCCTATCGGGAGAGAGGCCAAAGACACACTCGCAAACAATGCGCCGCCAGCGCCCTCTCGACCTCCAGTATTTAGATCGCCACCGCAGATTTGGGGTGGAGAGGGGGTAGTCAGCAGGCGTCCAGTGAGTCAACGAACTGAGTCATCAGTCACAGCCTAATGGGAGTCGAAATCGCAGTTAGCTCAGCCTCTAGCTCACAGTCAGTACCTAGCCATCAGAATAGTGTGCATAGTCCAGGTCTTGTGTGAAGTAAAAGTCGGCCATCTTAAGTAACTTCTTGTTCTTATAAGTAAAGAACCCTGTTAATACACCCATGCACTTTTTGTTATAGAAGAGGATACTGGCCACCAAACAACATGCTCTCCTTGCTTCCCACAATACAAGTCTACAGTGACAACAAGACGACACAAAATTCCTTGAATGATCTTGTCATTCTGGAAACCACAGTGGATCAACACAAATATGCGTCGATGTCAACCTCTACATGCAGTTTGTTTTTCCTAAGCGCGATGGCATCTACCAGCAGGACAATGCAACGAGTCACACAGCTCACAGTGTACGAGTGGTTTCAAAGAGTGGCTGGATGGGGCTGCTCGTTCCATGCTTGCTCAGCTGAGACAAGTAGCCAGGCTGGCCACGGCTGTAGACTTGGCACGGCTCCACATCCCTGCCGGTACCTTCCAGAAACTCAGCGACTCTCTTCCCACGCGTCTCCCAGCACTCTTAGCCGCAAAGTCATCCGACAGATGTTCACATTAATGTGAGTGCACATTGGAAGTCACAGGCAGCACTGCAGCCCTGCACGCCTTAGAGCTGAAGAGTGGGAAGCAATCAGGGCGCCATGGTTCTCAGACTCTTCGTACCTCCTGTAAACCTCCAGAGGCAAAGAAGTAAGGAAGGCTGCATAGCACTGGCGTAACGGGATATTAAAGTTTGTGTTGGGATAGCAACTTTCTAACGAAATACGACACAATTAAATAAGAAACACCTCGAATATATCGCTCTTGAATATCATAAGAATTCTCTTCATTATTAAGTACCGTACAAAAAATTTATTACCATTAACGTATTCACTGGCATTGAAATGCATAGTGTAAAGGCCTTGTCCATGTATGTGTGTAATGTCCATAGAACTACTTAAACCCAACTAACCCTAGTTCTAAGGGACTGATGACCTCAGATGTTAAGTCCCACAGTGCTCAGAGCCATTTCGTAGAGGCCTGTAAGCGTAAAATCGTTAGTTCCAATTTCGCTATTAGCATCCACTTTTACTTTTATTTAAATACCGAATTTGTGATGATATGGAAACGTTTCTTATCAAGTATCGAATCATATTTTTTAATAAAAATAACGTCCTTTTTAAAATTTATTGGGTACAAAAATGCGAAACATCAGATACAAAATAAACCCTATTTTCATTTCTAGAGATTGAACTACGTTGTTGATGTACAACTTTCTTATTTAATAAACGCATTTCGCCTCTCTATATCAAATTTTTACGCGGTCAGTAATTCGAAATGGAGAGATTTTATTATCATTAAAGACTATGAGATAATGTCAGTTAATAACATTTTCATTTGTTAATAAATGTGAAACATAAATACTAAAAATAGACATTGCTACTAGCAAGATTCGAATCACAGCTACGCTCCTTTTTACTTTTCCCATTTAGCTCCGTCTTACGCTCACCATAAAAGAATTCCTAAGTTGATGGAGGCTTGTAGCTCGTAACGGTATTTTCCTCACAGGATTCGACCTGATTCCTCTTCCAGAATGCTTAAGTAACCCTCTCAAAACTATAACCTGGTCTTTGTACAAGGTGAGCTGCTTCGTGAAAAGCAGAGAAACAACTTCTTCATGCAAAAGAATGGAATAAACTGTGAAGTAACACTCCTCATCGCGAAATTGTTAAACATCGTCACGCGAAGAAAGGAAGTTATAACAAATTACTCTGGAAGACAACAAGAAAAAGGCTCCTCTTCACAGGAAAAACAAGCAATAACAACTCTTCTTAAAAAAACAATCAAAATACATGTACAGCGGGCATTAATCTATTTTACTGGGAGAAATTTCTAGAAAATTGCAGGAAAATTATTTCTATTTCTGTTGTAAGTTGGTTATTAAAACTACTGTTGCATATTTAAGTAGTCACTAACGCCCGTTGTGTCTCTCGTTGAAGTGAGTATGTAAGGGACAATGTGAGTCACGTACCACACGCAAATGTTATGTTAGAACTGCCAATCCGATGGTAATATACACTGAAGAGCCAAAGAAACTGGTACACCTGCCTAATATCGTGTAGGTCCCCCACGAACACACAAGTGCCGCAACACGACGTGGCATGGACTCGACTAACGTCTGAAGTAATGCCGTAGAGAACTGACGCTGTGAATCCTGCAGGGCTGTCCATAAATCCATAAGAATACGAGGGGGTGGAGATCTCTTCTGAACAGCACGTAGCAAGGCATCCCAGATATGCTCAATAATTTTCGTGGCTGCGCACCTTGGTGGCCAACGTAAGTGTTTAAATTCAGAAAAGTGTTCCTGGAGCCACTCTGAGGCAATTCTGGACGTGTAGGGTGTCGCACTGTTCTGCTGAAATTGCCCACGTCCGTCGGAAAGCACAATGAAAGTGAACGGATGCAGGTGATCAGACAGGATGCTTAGGAACGTGTCAGAGTAGTATCTAGACGTATCAGGGGTCCCATATCACTCCAACTGCATTGAAATTTGCAGCAATTTTCGAAAGGACTGCACTTCTGTCACATTGAACGATTCTCTTCGGTCGTCGTTGGTCCCGTTCTTGCCGAATATTTTTCCGGCCACAGCGATGTCGGGAATTATATGTTTTGCCGGATTTCTGATATTCACGGTACCCTCGTGAAATCCTCGTACGGGAAAATCCCCAATTCTTCGCTACCTCGGAGATGCTGTGTCCCATCGCTCGTGCGTGGACAGTAACATCCCGTTCAAACTCACAATCATGACCTATTGTAGCAGCCTTGACAGGTCTAACGACTGCGCGAAACACTTGTCTTACGTAGGCGTTGCCGACCGCAGCGCCGTATTCTCCCTGTTTACATACCTCTCTGTTTGAATACGCATGCCTATACCAGTTTCTTTGGTGCTTCAGTCTATTTTCTAGCGGTATGGTTGAAGGCGCCGTGTGCGTGACACGGGCCAATCATTTCGCTGCACACTCACTTGCGGAGGAATATATTAAGAAGATAACTATAAGAGTTCTGTGAAGGTTACAGAACTTCCGAGTATATTAAGCAAAGGCGATATTTCAACCTTTTTTGAGAACTGTGTCGTACTATACGTACGCAAGGAAGTACACGTGCGACACTGACCTTGAACAGCGGTAGGTATGAAGGAAGTGGCAGAGGTCAATTCAGCAAGGTCCTCTCGTCTGCCCCAGAGCAGGTTACAGCAACGGAGCGTATCCGGTATCGGGACATCATTGTCGTTTCTTTCGTGTCAGAAGCGCTACTTGAAATTTCTCTATAGACCGTAAGAACACGTTTGCAAGAAATTGTTGGTCCACTTTATCAGTTTTGATGCAATTTTTGTGATGGCGTAGTGGCGCTATCGCAGGTCAAAAACGACACACTCAGAAAATGTTCGTTAAAAAAAATTGTCAGTAATGCGAGCAATATCGTTTCTTTTTTGCGAGTTAGTAGTATATCGGTCAAATATAGTAATGGAAATCCTAATCACTTACAGTCTTGACCAGTAACCCTCGCAATACTCGCATTACTCGCATTACCAGGGGGGGGGGGGGGGGGGCGGGGGGTACTTTGTACCCACCTTTTGAAAATATTGAAATCTACTCGGGTACTTTATTTTCTTAAGTTTTGTAAAAATTGTTTGTTGTCTTTGATGAAATCTTCTTACAGATTTTATGATTGTTTTACATTTTTCGTTTAAGATTAATCCGAAATTTAAGGTTGAAGGGAGGTGGTCATAATGTCTTACCCCCTTGGTAGTAGATGAGACTTCCCACAATGTTTGTCTTACTCCACAAATAACAGCATTATATGACCTTAGAACACATGGAAATTATATTTCTCTGGACTGATAGCAACAATAGTCCCAACAATGATTCATTTCCCTTTGTTTCTTTATTGTTTCCTGTTCAGTGGCACTTAGTTCAGTCTTAATACAACTGTGCTTCAAAACTTGTCGACATTCACTTACTGATGGAGAAATATCACAGATTTTGGAAGAAGCTACGGCTTCTCAAATGGAATCTGATCAAACTGAAGCTGTAGTGAGTGGACCTGAAGAGGATTGTGTTGTGCGCTAGGATGTGGACAGTGATAGAGCACTTACAGAAGCTGATGATGAACTCTGGGTACCTGAAACTGATGACGTCGCAGTTTGCGAGGTTAGTGACAAGGATATTACAAGCACTGGAAAAATTTATACCTCCAAACCACGTCAAATTAGAAGACGAGTAGCAGAAAACACAGTGAAAGAAAGAGAAGGCATAAGAGACGAAGGTAAACTAGGAACAATAACAGACATATTTGAAGAGTTTTTGTCTCCAGAAATTGTCAACATCATAATAAAGCATACCAATCAAGAAGCATTGAGGCAGAAAATACCCAAGACAGACCGACAGACAGACAGACAGACCTGCGTTCATGGCGTATATAGGACTATTTATTATAATGGGGAAGGAAAGCGACAGTAAGTCATCATTTACAGATTTATGGTTCTTTACTTAAGGAACGTTTGTTTATACTGCTACAAGTCGTACCAGATTGGAGCAGCTTACTAAAGTAGTAAGATTTGATCACAGAGAGTCACGAAGCGATCGCAATAAACGTGATAAGTTTGCTGCAATACAAGAAGTTTTTGATAAAAAGAATGAATTTTGTCCAAAATATTATTCTGTTGGGATGCACACTGTTATTGATAAAAAGTTTCCATTGTTCCGTGGCAGGTGTCCCGTCAAGGTCTTCGTGAAGGAAAAGCATGGTAAATACTGTGTACTTACACGCATGCTCACAGACGCTAAAACCAGATATGTTATCTGCACGGAGCCTTATGCTGGGAAAAGAAATAATGGTACACAGCACTCAAATTCCGCTGCAGCTGTGGTCAAACGCCTGAAAGTTCCTATACATAATTCAGTGAGAAAGGTCACCACATATAGATATTACACTTCAATTGATTTGGCCGAAGATCTATAGAGGAATCACAAGCTGACTCTCGTGGGAACATTACAAGCTAATTGGAAACACATACCTCAAGAACTGAGAGACATCTCAAGACGAGAATTACATATTAGTGTTGGAAATATTCCAATCACAATTGTATCCCCCGTAAAAAACCCAAAAGAAATCTGCTATTTCTATCATCTGATCATAAATTTATACTATAATGAGACTAAAGGTGGCGTTGACACGATAGATCCAATGGTGAGGAAATATTCAACTAAGAGAGCTACAAGAAGGTGGGCGCTATTTCTTTTCTGTACTCTTGTGTACATAGCAGTGGTGAATAGGTCTACACTATTTTTGTTGAACTTGCCGGACTGGGATAAGAAGAACCTAGTAAGTGACGACTTATTCTTCAAGAACTTGGACTACAGCTCGCGAAACCATACACTGAAGAAAGGGCTAAAAATATTTCTGGACTGCCAAAGCCTGTAGTTTCAAGAATGGAGGGTATTCTCAGAGGAAAATCCAGCAGGACTACGGTGCAAAGGAAGCTCATGGAGGTAAAGGTAGATGTATTTTGTGTGTTAGTGAAAGCCTTTCAAAAGCAGAAAAGTACAACAAAGTGAACAAAACAATAATAGTCTGCCACAATTGTAAGATGTACATATGTGCAAAACAGCAAAAAACTGTTGTATGTTCCAAGCCCAAGAAAGTCGTGAATAATTACTCTCACGACACTATGTTATGTACATAACATATATTTCTATATTACGTCAGGTATTTGTAACTATTTTAATTATAGTAAAGTGCACTTCAATAGTATTATAACGACTTTTATTACTAATTTTTCTCAAGATAATTAGACTTACTTAACTTAGAAGTGAAGTAAGTGAAAGGTTAAAACTGTTTTCAAAAATGCATTTTATAAGACATATTGAGGTACTGGATCCTGATTATGTTCATAACGCAATGTAAAAACAAGTAATGAAACGTTTTTATTTTATAAATTCTTTACGGTGGGTACAAAGTAGCCCCCCGCCGCCCTCTCTTTGGTAATACACGTTACTGAAAATGGCTTGGTATTGAGAGTGTTAAAACTGCACTGGAAGGAGAGTAAATAACTAAATCTTCTCACTGTGTACTTCACACAAATTATATACATGTTTGTATGTATATGTGTGTGTATGTATGTATGTTCGTTCCACACCTCTGCCTAAACCACAGGACGAATTTCAACCAAACTTGGTGCACGTATCATTTACTGAGTGGAAAGGAGCACTGTGGTGGTAAGGACCACAAGCGTTGGGGGTGGGGGGTGGGAGTGCAAAACCAGCGCAGCCCACGAGCGAGAACACCCACTCTTCAGTCATCCAGCATTTGTAGCTCAGATCACTTACAGACTTGCAATAAACTTGACACATAATTTCAAATCTTTAGGAAACTTTTTCTTTCTCATAACACCAAAAAATGTTGAAAACAAAAAAAATGTCGCTTACTACAGTGTTGCTGTTCACTTGGCAAGTGACGTTTTAATTAATTGGGTATTTGTTGCTAACGTTGTCGTGGAAAATTTTTTATGCAGACAGTATTCGCCTATAGCTCTGAATGTAGCAGAAAATTACATCGTGGAACGACATTTACACTCCTGGAAATTGAAATAAGAACACCATGAATTCATTGTCCCAGGAAGGGGAAACTTTATTGACACATTCCTGGGGTCAGATACATCACATGATCACACTGACAGAACCACAGGCACATCGACACAGGCAACAGAGCTTGCACAATGTCGGCACTAGTACAGTGTATATCCACCTTTCGCAGCAATGCAGGCTGCTATTCTCCCATGGAGACGATCGTAGAGATGCTGGATGTAGTCCTGTGGAACGGCTTGCCATGCCATTTCCACCTGGCGCCTCAATTGGACCAGCGTTCGTGCTGGACGTGCAGACCGCGTGAGACGACGCTTCATCCAGTCCCAAACATGCTCAATGGGGAACAGATCCGGAGATCTTGCTGGCCAGGGTAGTTCACTTACACCTTCTAGAGTACGTTGGGTGGATCGGGATACATGCGGACGTGCATTGTCCTGTTGGAACAGCAAGTTCCCTTGCCGGGCTAGGAATGGCAGAACGATGGGTTCGATGACGGTTTGGATGTACTGTGCAATATTCAGTGTCCCCTCGACTATCACCAGAAGTGTACGGCCAGTGTAGGAGATCGCTCCCCACACCATGATGCCGGGTGTTGGCCCTGTGTGCCTCGGT
Organism: Schistocerca gregaria; assembly: GCF_023897955.1. Classification (NCBI taxonomy): domain Eukaryota; kingdom Metazoa; phylum Arthropoda; class Insecta; order Orthoptera; family Acrididae; genus Schistocerca; species Schistocerca gregaria. The sequence continues at coordinate 114,838 of NW_026061747.1, forward strand.
CGTATGCAGTCCTGATTGTGGCGCTCACCTGTACGGCGCCAAACACGCATACGACCATCATTGGCACCAAGGCAGAAGCGACTCTCATCGCAGAAGACGACACGTCTCCATTCGTCCCTCCATTCACGCCTGTCGTGACACCACTGGAGGCGGGCTGCACGATGTTGGGGCGTGAGCGGATGACGGCCTAACAGTGTGCGGGACCGTAGCCCAGCTTCGTGGAGACGGTTGCGATTGGTCCTCGCCGATACCCCAGGAGCAACAGTGTCCCTAATTTGCTTGGAAGTGGCGGTGCGGTCCCCTACGGCACTGCGTAGGATCCTACGGTCTTGGCGTGCATCCGTGCGTCGCTGCGGTCCGGTCCCATGTCGACGGGCACGTGCACCTTCCGCCGACCACTGGCAACAACATCGATGTACCGTGGAGACCTCACGCCCCACGTGTTGAGCAATTCGGCGGTACGTCCACCCGGCCTCCCGCATGCCCACTATACGCCCTCGCTCAAAGTCCGTCAACTGCACATACGGTTCACGTCCACGCTGTCGCGGCATGCTACCAGTGTTAAAGACTGCGATGGAGCTCCGTATGCCACGGCAAAATGGCTGACACTGACGGCGGCGGTGCACAAATGCGGCGCAGCTAGCGCCATTCGACGGCCAACACCGCGGTTCCTGGTGTGTCCGCTGTGCCGTGCGTGTGATCATTGCTTGTACAGCCCTCTCACAGTGTCCGGAGCAAGTATGGTGGGTGTGACACACCGGTGTCAATGTGTTCTTTTTTTCATTTCCAGGAGTGTAGTTTAGGCGACAAGACTTCATAAACACTGACTGCGTGGAAAACTACCATATCATGCAAGACGTTTAAATCTATTACTTAGTTGCTACTTATTCTATTCGCAACATTTTTTACAGACAATATCCACATTTGTCTCTGAATGTACCTACAATATATAATTCTACAACTCATCTCAGTATTTGACATGTCTCCTGAACCATGAGTGAAAAACGTTCAGATTATGCATGACGTTTTAATTTATCACTTATTTGAAACCAACTCTAGTCGCAAACATCATCCATATATGCCGCTCAACGTAACTACAAAAATATATAAGTATATAACAAATAGTTCAAGAGATATTACGTCATAAACAGTGAGATGCGCGAGAAACTGTCAGATGATGTGTGACGTTTTAATTTATTACTTCTTTACTGCCAACTGTGTTCACAACGCATTACGCAGATAGTGGCCACGTATACTGCTGGATGTACCTGGAAAATTATCTTTTTGTACAACACATATTTCAGGATATACGACGTCATAAACATTTAGCTATATGAAAACACAACAGCAGGGTGAAAATTCGCTAGGCATACAGGTGAAATATGTATACAAATATGATCGAAATTTGTCTGAAATTAGGTGACGTGTACGTATACGAGCAAACTAGCGGTAAAATGCTCATCCTAATCCTTGGAACGACTTCAGTCATATTTGGCACACATATTAGTCGCTGTCTAGAATGAGGAGCTAAAAACCACCAGCTTCCTGCTGGGGTGAGCGTGATAGCGTGGAGAGTGACGAGGGGAGGAGGAGGAGGACATGGACAGCAGAAGAGAGGAAATGGACAGAGAGAGGGGAGGGGACGAGATGGCAAGAGACAGGGGAGGTGTGGAGGCCGTGGATAAAGGAGGGACGGGAGAGAAGAGTGGATAAAGAGAGAGAGAGGATGGCTAGAGAAAGGGGGGAAGAAGGTGGACAGAGTGAAGCGGGAGGAAGAGATGGAATAACGGAAGACTAGAAGAAATAAATACTTGCTCAATGCCTGGTTTCTCTTCTAGTTAGAGTACTTAATTTTTTGTTCATTCAGGCTTCGAAAATTAATAGACAGTGAAGCTACATCAGGCAGTGACAAGCGGCAGCACATCGAGTCGAACTAAGCTCGTGTGACAGACAGGGGTGCCGCGAGGCATTCCACGCTGATACGACTCTGTATCGTACTGAATGGAGGGTGGTGATCCGCCACACAGAATACCAAAATATCACAAGAGTAGCGACTATGTTAAGGTACGGTCGCAGAAACCGACACTAGCGCTCCAAATGACCTGGCGGTGAACTTTGAATTCGGGGAAATATGACGTGATAATCTGTATTCTTGCTCTGCAAAATGCGAGTACTATATGATAATATTTTTCATTTATATGAGTGGGTCTGGTGCCAAAGTGCATTTATTTTAAAACCGAATAATGCAATTTCTACCGCTTGGCTGTAATCGAGTTGAAATTATGTTCCCGATTAAGACATCTCTACCGCGCGACCGCTACGGTGGCAGGTTCGAATCCTGCCTCGGGCATGGATGTGTGTGATGGCCTTAGGCTGGTTAGGTTTAAGTAGTTTTAGGAGACTGGTCACCTCAGATGTTAAGTCCCATAGTGCTCACAGCCATTCAAACCACTTGAGGACCTCTCTATGTGTATTGCAGTCTTTGAATTGCATTGCAAATACGTTGCTCGTACTCTGTTTAATTTTTGCTGACATCCGTATTATAGGGTGAACTAAATGCTTCTGTATTTGTTTTTGTTGCATGCTAAAGGACGCTGGTTTTGTCTCGCGGTGTTCTGCAGACTCACGTATTTTTGTTACAGCTTAAGAACCTCGATTGAAATCCATTGTTAGTGTACTCTTCGTATCCTTTGTTATTTTTGTTCCCATTCGTTTTTCGTACTCCACCAAAATTTTCATTGACTTCTGCTAAAATGCACTATCTGAACTGCCTGTTAATAACGTGTGAAAACATTTGCTAGTTACTGAGACTACGAAACAGACATCTACACCTACATGGACACTCTTCGAGCCATTGTGAAACGCATGGCATCCAGTGACGAGAAGCAACAGCACTCAATGCAGAATTAGATACAAGTTCCGCAACAGATGTAATAATGTGGAATAGCAATACTGTCGACACCCGCTAAGATGGAGTTCTTCATTAAAAGCGTGAAAGTACAGGGCACGTATGTAAACAGATATAAAGTGTTGTGTTGGCAGAAGAGCCAACACCGTGTTACAAGAGGAGGCCGAAATGCACGCGTTTTAGCTCACGCAGGCTGGCGTGAGGAGGAAAGAACTATACTGACGTCAGATCTGGAACATGACAAGGAATTAGAATTCAGAAAGCCGACGTAATTATTTTGATACTTAACTTTAATCCATTAATGATGAACGTCGCTCTTGACGGTACATGATTCACAATATTATCTGTTCAGAATACATTCATATTAACTGAATATGGCGCCTTGCTAGGTCGTAGCAAATGACGTAGCTGAAGGCTATGCTAAACTGTCGCCTCTGCAAATGAGAGCGTATGTAGACAGTGAACCATCGCTAGCAAAGTCGGCTGTACAACTGGGGCGAGTGCTAGGGAGTCTCTAGACTATACCTGCCGTGTGGCGGCGCTCGGTAAGCAATCACTGATAGTGGCGACACGCGGGTCCGACGTATACTACCGGACCGCGGCCGATTTAAAGGCTACCACCTAGCAAGTGTGGTGTCTGGCGGTGACACCACATAAAGTATAATAAAAGCGGCGTTCTTAACAATTGTCTAAATCGCGTAGTTAACACACAGATTCGTAAGTGGTAACAAAAATCATAAATCTCAGAACATCATGTGAAGAAACCAACTTCTGTTTTATATGAACAACAAAATATGGACTCATTTACCCGACCCAGTATTATTGATGTCAACAGAGCTCAATCAGAATATGAGAAACATACTTACAACGTAACTCAAAGAGTGCAAAGCACACAATAAGGAATGAGAAGCACAATGATTTGAAACGAGCTTCTGTTAAGTTCCGTTCACTACGGAACGAAAACAAACACAGAACCTAAAGATCATCCAATAAGAAAGCGACATGATGCATTAATAAACTTGCAGCACTGCAAGTGGCCTGACAGCGAACCGAAGTCGTGTTACGTGTAGCCCCTACACGGGTTTCACCCCCTGTTGTGGCTGTCTCTGCACAGTTCGTAGCCAGTGTTTCTGGTGTCTGTTTAAAGCAACAGTCTGGAACGCTCTGTATCGACGCAAAGAGGATTATATACTGAGCATGGTGGCGCAGTGGTTACCACACTGGACTCTAGTTAGGGAGAACGACGGTTCAAACCCATTCCGCCATCCTGATTTAGGTTTTCGGTGATTTCCCCAAATCGCTCCAGGCAAATGCCGGGATGGTTCCTCTGAAAGGGCATAGCCACCTTCCTTCCCCATCCTTCCATAATGTGAGGGACCGATGGCCTTGCTGTTTGGTGCCCTCCAACAATTCAACCAACCAACAGTGGATTACATGTACCGAAATCCTGGCCAAAATTATTTTTGATAGTTTCAAACCTTTAAAGCACTCCCTTTCACTACTAGGTTAACTGTAGTTGTGAATACCCCTAAACTACTCCACTGCCGTCCATAGAGAGGTGCCTGGGATGACTCGGCATGCATTTGTTAGTTTGTGTGCCTGTCTTTCAGTTTGTACCATGCCACTTACCACAAGTTCTTAACCTTTTGTACTTGAAAATTTCAAAGTAGATTCGTGTGATACCCTTAATTTGCTGTAACGATTTTACTGGTGACGTGATGACAGGACTGCTTCTACTAGGGCACCGAATTGCTCGTCACGTGTGTGATTGTTCCATATGTAGTTAGTTTGCCATACTTTTCTCGCAATTTTTAAATGCGCCTTCAAACTAATTATAGCTATGTACTGTGTTATATATGTGCGTATTGAGAAGTGTATGTTAGTGTGTGTAATCTAGGTTGGTTCTGCTACGTTCACTTGTCTAATGTTACCGATCACAGCAGGTGATTGTCCCAGGCCTCTCGCAAAGTTCTTTTCAATTGCACGTTAGTTTATTGTCTTACTTCTCGCAGTTCACAGCCTGATGCGATAGATGGTGCTGCATGCAGCGCTAGATTGCAAGCAAAATCTATCTACGTAGGGGGGCAACACATCTGTATGCTCCACCGTGACGTAATCCAGCAAATCAGATGCCTTCCTATGAGTATGAAAGAGGGAACCTTGCCAGTTCACGACAGCCAGTTTTAGTCCCTGACGACGATGGTGGAGGGTATCATCGAAAGCGTGGAATTTTCTGAAAATTTGACGAGGCAAGTGAACCGAGAACCTTTCATGTACTTGCTACAATAGTTGACCAAACGTCCATTTTTGCCATTTGGCCATAATTTCGGTAAATATACTCCGGTGTGCGGCACAGGTCAGCACAGCATGGGAAACATGCGATGTTGGTGTAATGTGTTGAAAGATAATGTCACGAAGATCTCGGAGAAGGGTCATAGCCACCGTCCTTAAGGCGCCAGAAATGTGATAGGTACAGTCCAAATTACCATCTGTGTGGACAAGACGCGATCATCTTATTTACCCAGTGGTACCCCATACCAACAAGTCAGATGATGAGCCCATGAGAAGATGACGAAAGCAGTCTGGCAACGTTCGTCCTCCTCAGAGCTTGCATGCATGGATACGTCCAATGTGATGTTGTACACAGGACTGGGACTCGTCTGCAATGACGACATAGTGCCACTTTGGTATGTCCAGTCTCCTTGTTGGGAGTTCCACTGTCGGCCGCCTCGGTCTCCTGCCGCGTCGATGTGGGCTTCGACAGCAGTTGTCGCTGGACGTCGCCGCACTGTCCGTGAGGGCGCTCTTCTGGCCACCAGTGAGCTCGCTGCGTTCCATGACACAGGGAACCTGGTGTGTCTGTGTGGTCCTGCACAGCCAACCAAACAGCACGTCGAGCCTCTCAGGCGCTAGTCACGTAGGGCCATTAACAGCCTACGTGACCCTCGCGAACCGATGGGCACCGTATTCACGTGACAGCGCGAGCAGCGTAACGACAAACTGCAGTCTCGGACTTTGGTAAGTGCTGGTAGACGTTTCCCCTTCGTACACAAGGTGTCACACAGTCTTCCCACAAACAAACAACACTCAAATGCGATTTCTGAACGACAAACCCGTTGTAAAATCTTTACTTACATACAGAGCATAGTGGCAGCTGTGGAAAATCACTGGTCCACATCTACCCTATACCTTGCAAGCCGTGTAATATGCTGTGGCAGATGGTGGAATCCGTGCTGGATACAGTGGCCGATGCGCAGGGAACAGTTACTGAGCGATTTCATTTGTTTCTTTAGGCGGGGCCGACCTTGTCTGGCCACTTCCAGCCGGCTGGCGACACACTGCGATGGCAGAAGCGAGCCACACGCCCTGCGTTCTTCCTCAAACGATTTTACAGACACTATTCCGTAAAAAAAAAAATCTTTTTTCCCTACTTATAGCTTTATATGCCAGCTTCGTGTCACGTGCCCATCATTTCGTTAATGGTGACAGTTATTATGGTACTTTGATTTAAGTAAGACATTGCATGAAATATGAAAAAGTTTAAAATAGAAAATAGGGGTTGCTAAGATTTTGCGTTTGGTACACATTACATAATATGTTGCCGCGTATAAAATTCAGCTGAGATAATGAATTTTTCTTTAGACTTTGGTGGAAGTCTCAGTCACCAATGACGGAAAAATTAATCTGATGTAGCGCACTCATCTGCAACCGTCCGAGCCAGCGAAAAAGCCAGAATGAGATATTCTCAACATTCCTCACATCTCAAACGGTTTGAGATATGGAAACAAGATTTTCGCAAATGACAGCACGCAAAGAGAAGAGTGCTTTGCCGTATGGTTAACATGCAAAACTTAATTATTGACCGCATTATACGATGAAACAATGTAATTATTAAGGGGCATCGATAGCTGGTGAAACGAGACATACTGTGGGATATAGTACAACGTAAGTGAAGACATTACAAGCTCATTTTTGAATCGGCGATGTGCTTTTTCATAAACGTTTCCTCCCTATTTTTCCTCAGTTTCTCACTTAAAAAACTTCATAACCACTGTCCATTTTCAATTTCTCGCGGTGTAATGAACAGTCCATTAAATTTTGGGCACGCAGCCGCGCAAATAAAATTTCCTCCGCTGATATTTCGGCCGCGTATCGTCCGGCCATCCTCAGAGTGAGTCATAAGACTGACGACAAGATGCCAAGCGCGGCCTTAGATGCTCCACCGCGGCGGTACTGCGCATGCGATTGAGAGATGTTGGTCGGCGGCAAAGAAATACGCTTATACATGCACCGCCTGTGGCGAAGGCGTACAGACATTCGATTCGCTTATCGATGTATGATCGGCGGCGGTGACACCGTGACGACTTCTCTGCAGTTCAATTACCCCAAGAGCCGGATTCCATGCTTTGCCCAAATTAAAACAATTATCTCTGTTTATTAAATTATTAGTTGCTCTCATCTCGATACCTTGACGGCAGATTCCCAAAAGGAAGACGTGGATGTTAAAATATTCACATCACTGTAATTCATGGAATGACCTGTACCAAGACAATGTTCGGCCACAGCTGACTTGTCTGGCTGTAATAAGCGTTTGTATCTTCGATGCTCTACACATCTCTCATGAACGGTGCGTGTTGTTTGATCTCTGTACGATTTCTCACAATTTCCGCTATAAATCTGATACACACCCGCTTTTCGAAGCTGTAAATCGTCCTTCACAGAGTAAAGCTGCAGCAGTCTTCGTTGGGGGGGATGGGGGGGGGGGGGGGGTGAAAGACCACCACAACACAGAATTTCTCAAGAATACACCCACATCGGCAAAAAAGTACTAGATTTGAAAGAATTACTATCTTCTTCCTAGGTTTTACATTGAATGCTCTACAAATTTGTTGCGGAGAAAATCCATTCGATTTAAAAATGCTCTTAAGGTATGTGAGCTCTTGTTGCAAATTGTCTTTATAGGAAATACAGTGTGCCCTATGCACTAAGGTCTTAAGAACACATACGGTCTGTGAAGGGTGATGGCAGCTACTGGCATGAACATTTAGATTTGTATACGTTGGTTTCCGGTATACGGCGTGTCCTAATGTGCCATCAACTTTACGGCGAGCGACAACATCCAAAAATGGGAGGTAGACGTTTTTTTATATTTCCATAGTAAATTTGATACTAGAATGGATGGAATTCTAATGCTCAAGAAATCGATGTAATTCATTCATCCCGTGCGTCGATACCACAAATGTGTCGTCCACGTACCTCCAGAAGACCGTTGGTTTAAAACTTGCTGAGTGCAGTGCCTTGTCCTCGAAGTCTTCCATGAATAAATTAGCTACCAGAGGGTAGAGGGGGCGTCCCATGACAACACCATCGATCTTGTATGAATGCATGGTTTCTCGGCGATATGAATTAATAAAATATTCTCAGGCTTCCAGCGGTTAAAATCGCACGAGCTTCCGACCGAGCTCTCCCCGGTCATTGTCAAGTGGTAAGACTGACTGCTGTGTCGACGTGGCCGCGTCGTTATACAGCCGCACTGCTAGCTGTGACGTCACTGGTGCTCTCTTCCTCGACAAACAGGGTGTTGCAGAAAGGTACGGCAAACTTTCAGGAAACATTCCTCACACAAATAAAGAAAAGATGTTATGTGGACATGTGTCCGGAAACGCTTAACTCCATGTTAGAGCTCATTTTATTACTTCTCTTCAAATCACATTAATCATGGAATGGAAACACACATCAACAGAACGTACCAGCGTGACTTCAAACACTTTGTTACAGGAAATATTCAAAATGTCCTCCGTTAGCGAGGATACATGCATCCACCCTCCGTCGCATGGAATCCCTGATGCGCTGATGCAGCCCTGGAGGATGGTGTATTGTATCACAGCCGTCCACAATACGAGCCTCTACGTTTGGTACCGGGGTTGCGTAGACAAGAGCTTCCAAATGCCCCCATAAATGAAAGTCAAGAGGGTTGAGGTCAGTAGAGAGTGGAGGTCATGGAATTGGTCCGCCTCTACCAGTCCATCGGTCACCGAATCTGTTGTTGAGAAGCATACGAACCCTTCGACTGAAATGTATAGGAGCTACATCGTGCATGAACCACATGTTGTGTCGTACTTGTAAAGGCACATGTTCTAGCAGCACAGGTAGGGTATCCCGTATGAAATCATATTTACGTGCTCCATTGAGCGTTGGTGGAAGAACATGGGGCCCAATCAAGACATCACCGACAAATAATGCCTGCCCAAACGTTCACAGAAAATCTGTGGTGATGACGTGATTGCACAAATGCGTGCGGATTCTCGTCAGCCCACACATGTTGATTCTGAAAATTTACAATTTGATCACGTTGGAATGAAGCCTCATCCGTAAAGAGAACATCTGCACTAAAATGAGGATTGACACATTGTTGGATGAACCATTCGCAGAAGTGTACCCGTAGAGGCCAATCAGCTGCTGATAGTGCCTGCACACGCTGTATATGGTACGGAATCAACTGGTTCTCCCGCAGCACCCTCCATACAGTGACGTGGTCAACGTTACCTTGTACAGCAGCAACTTCTCTGACGCTGACATTAGGGTTATCGTCAACTGCACGAAGAATTGTCTCGTCCATTGCAGGTGTCCTCGTCGTTCTCGGTCTTCACCAGTCGCGAGTCATAGGCTGGAATGTTCCGTGCTCCCTAAGACGCCGATCAATTGCTTCGAACGTCATCCTGTCGGGACACCTTCGTTCTGGAAATCTTTCTCGATACAAATATACCTCGCCACGGTTATTACGCCGTGCTAATCCATACATCAAATGGGCATCTGCCAACTCCGCATTTGTAAACATTGCACTGACTGCAAAACCACGTTCGTGATGAACACTAACCTGTTGATGCTACGTACTAATGTGCTTGATGCTAGTACTGTAGAGCAATGAGTCGCATGTCAACACAAACATCGAAGTCAACATTACCTTCCTTCTATTTTGCCAACTGGAGGTGAATAGAGGAAGTAGGGTACATACTGACGTAACTAAAATGACCTCTAACATGGAAATTGAGCGTTTCCGGACACATCTCCACATAACATCTTTTCTTTATTTGTGTGTGAGGAATATTTCCTGAAATTTGGCCGTCCCTTTTTGTAACACACTGTATATAGTCATGTTTTCATTCCGCGTCCGTCGCGCCCGTTTTAACATCGCGATAGTCGGGTTCCGTCCTTGTTGATGGTGTTTTCAGCGGTTTTTATTTCAATAGCTTCTTTTATGACGCTATCGCAAAATCCCTCCTTCATATCGACATGTTTCGTCGAATAGAATTCGATGTCCACTTTCTAAGGCGTGTTCTTCCACGGCTGAATTTTCTGGATAGCGTAGGTGTAAGCACCTCTCGTGTTCCTTCCCGACGTTGCTCTACCATGCGTACTGTTTGGCTGACGTAGTAACAGCCACACTGACATGGTATCTTGTACACTCGAAGCGTTCTAAGATTTAGATCGTCCTTGATGTGGCCGAGGAGAGCTCGGTCGAAAGTTCGTTGGATTATAACCACCTGACGCGGCTGGAAGCCCGAGAAAATCTTATTAATTCATATCGCCACGAAACCACGCATTCATACATGGCGTACCTCTACGGGGGGGAAACGTGGCGCCTAGGGAACCTGCTTGGGAAGAAGGCTAACCTGTTAAGCTCTCTAGCCTTCCTGCTACGCTGTCGAGATGAGAACGCGATTCCACGATTTACCTCGGCAGCCAGGTGAATCTACCGTTCAGCCAGCTCTGCCCTGTTGCGGGAAACGATACACTTCACCAGGCGGCAGCTGGATTTAAAAGGTCGCGAACTGCTGGCTATACATCTGCAGTTGACAGAGGTACTCTCACAATTAGATTTTGAGTGGGTCGACGCGGCCACCACAGCAAAAGAAGGCCACAGAGAAACAGAAAGGGTAGTTCGCGCGGATTTCTTAACAACAACACGGTGCAGAACGGAAATCAACAGAAGGAACTGTCATCAATATGACGGAGAAAGAGGTCGATGCGGGTGCCATTTCGGCGCTTAAGAAAGGTATTAACTTCGCACCAGCGCTTCAGAGCATCCCTGTCTGTGATGATATAAGTGGGGTTGAACAAGCAATCCGTAAGATGCCTAGTGAGAATGCTGACGAAATTCATCGCGAAACGTGTCGCATCATTTCAAAATCTAAACCACCGAGGTCTAACTTGACTAGGGCTAAACGCAATGGTCTTCACGCACTCCGCAACGACGCACTCATCGTGTTTCTGCCAGTCGACAAGGGCAATGCATCCGTCATTGTAAATAAAGCTGACTACGATGCCAAAATTCAGTTAATGCTTGAAGAGGATATATAGCGTTAACTGCCACGGGACCCGACGTCAAGAATAATGAGGAAGACATCAGAGCTTCTAAAACAGTCAATGCTGGAAGAGGGCGTTATTAAGACTCTCCTCCCTCAGGCGCCGAGACCACCTACGCTTTCTGGACTACCAGAAATCCACAACCGGATTCTCCTCTTCGTCCCATTGTGAACAGCATTGGGTCACCCACTTATAGACTGGCAGAACACCTGACCAGCCTCCTTGCACCGCATGTGTTTCGTTGTGTGCATCACATCAAGAACACCGTCGACTTTCTCAACAGAATTAAACAACTGCGTCTTAGTCAAGGAGATTTGATGGTTAGTTTTGGTGTGGTCTCCCTGTTTACACGTGTTCCGGTCAAAGACTGTATAGATCTCCTCTCCCAATTATCTGATAGCACAATTGTGGGACTGTTTAAGCACACAGTGACATAGTCGTACTTCCTACATGGCGGCCAGTATTTCGACCAGTTGGACGGCGTAGCTATGGGAAGCCCTCTGGCTCCATCCATAGCCAAACTTTTTATGGCAAAATTTGAAGACTTCGCCTTGGACACGGTTCCAGCTAAACCAAGTTGCTTTTAGCGTTACGTCGATGACACTTTCATCATGTAGCTCCATGGTCGTGAATTTTTGGAACACCTGAACAGCATTCACGGCCACATCAAGTGTAAGATGGAAGTCGAAACAGAGGGTACATTGCCCTTGCTTCACGTCCTCATTCGACGGAAAACCAAGGGGCCCCTCAGCCACAGTGTCTACAGAAAACGGACACACACACACACACACACACACACACACACACACACACACACACACACACAGATCAGTATCTGCACGCTTTCAGCCACCACCATCCGGCACAAAAACGTGGCGTTCTGAATACCCTCGTCCATCGTGCTAAAGTCGTCCCAGGCGCAGCAAATCTGCCACTAGAACTGAGCCACATCCGAAACGTCTTCCGGAAAACGGGTACAGCCACGGACAGGTGTCCAGGCTATATCTGGCGTGACACGCAAGAAACACACCAACAGAGAAGAGAACACCACCGAAGAAGAAAGCAAGAAACTTGTGTTTTAGCCTTTCTGTGGTACAGTGTCGGGAAAGATTAGCCGACTCCTGAAGAGATATAACATTTCATCGGTGTTCAGGCCCCCAGCAAAAATTCGTCAGCTCATAAGGCCTGTGAAGGACTACCTAGGGCTAAGAACGCCTGGAGTGTACAAGATACCATGTCAGTGTGGCTGTTACTACGTCGGCCAAACAGTACGCATGGTAGAGCAACGTCGGAAAGGAACACGAGAGGTGCTTACACCTACGCTATCCAGAAAAATCAGCCGTGGAAGAACACGCCTTAGAAAATGGACACCGAATTCTATTCGACGAAACATCTGTCGTTATGAAAGCGGAGGGATTTTGCGATAGCGTCATAAAAGAAGCTATTGAAATAAAAACCGCTGAAAACACCATCAACAAGGGCGGATGTTTGCAACTCAGCACAGCCTGGGACCCGGCTATCGCGATGTTAAAACGGGCGCGATGAACGCGGTATGAAAACATGATCATATATGGTGTGGAAGAGAGCACCAGTGACGTCACAGCCAGCAGTGCGGCTGTATAACGACGCGGCCACGACGACACAGCAGTCAGTCTTACCACTTGAGAATGACCGGGGAGAGCTCGGTCGAAAGCCCGTGGGATTTTAACCACCCGACGCGGCTGGAAACCCGCAAATTTTTATTAACTATCAATCTTCTCATAAAATTCACCATTAAACTGGAAATAAGATGATAAAAGCACATGTTCAAATAAGGCCGTAATGTTCGTATCAAGATGTTGGCTGATAAGAGAAAGAGTCCTTTAAAGGTACCGGTGCATAATGACAGCAACGTCAGGCTAAATAATAATGATGTGCTAGTTAGTTTTGACGTGTTAAGTCTCTGAATAAAATCCATAGAATTACGAATGTGGTGACTCCATTTTCCTACCAATTGTTTTAATTAGGAAGTCAAGTGTTTGGCAGAAAAATACGTCGGTGAACCAATAGCGCTCGTTATAGGTCTCATAGACCTCTACACTCTCATACTTAGACATTTTGTGAACTTTAGGAAGACCATAATATCTCGGTGGTACTTCTTTTGACTTCCTTTGGTAGTGATGAAGCGTTCAGCAAGGCAGCAGTCCATACTGTCACCTTGATAGTAGGATCTTTGTTAATCTTCCGGTATGCACCAGAACTAAGTAGACCACATAGCTCTTCCTTGTAGACTTTCTGAGGCAAAAGGACCGGAGCATTACCCGCACGCGCTGCAGTCGGAAAACTATAAGCGCGATGCCATAGATAGTACAAGGGTACTAATATCGATACGCGCTGCTGCTGCGACTCACGGAGAGAGAGGATAACAGCATAACCACGAGAGACTAATCACAGAATATCAACCAAAACCAAGATTTAATGGGAAGCATAACACGAGCCAGCCACGGCTCAACCTCCCGCCCTCAAACAAACACGATGCTGGAAGGGGGGGGGGGGGGCTACTTAACCATCAGACTAACTAACTGGATTTAACCTGGCTAAGGTGAACCCAGTACTGGTTACCGGAATGGTTATCCTTAACCAGCAGATTCACCGGGCCTAAAATGAACAAATTGGTGCTAGGCCCCAGAAAATGAGGAGTAAATTTACTCATATTTCAGACACGCAGGTGCCTACTGGGGAAACTACGGACATAGACCTGATCTCCTAGCCTCCCTCTAAAGGTTCGCCGATTACGATTGTAACGCTCACCTTGATTATTATGGACCCTGAGTATATTACGTCTGGCACGGTTCCAGTTTTCATTGATGACTTGAGGAACTAGATCTTGAATTCCCCACAAGTTCTAAAAAGGGGAATTAACAGGATAGGAAAGGATCAAAGAGGCGGGAGTAGCTCCCAAGGCTTCATGATTGGTGGTATTAAAAGCAAAACTAAGCCAAGGAAGACTAGAGTCCCACTTACTAGGCGTTTTCTGAAATCAAAGCGGATTTACGATTTCGGTTAACCCTCTCCGTAAAGCATGCCTGCGGATAATACGACGCAGTCGTGATATGCTTGACACCGTTCTGAAAATAGGACGCCTTGAAAGGAGCCGAAAGGAAGGCTGGCGCATTATCGCTAACAATTTTCTTAGGGGGGCCAAAAACAATGAAAACTTTAGTTAAATGAGAAATAGTGGTGGTAGCAGTGACGTTACGGCTCGGAAGGAGCCAAGTGAATCCGGAGAACGCATCAATAGTAACTAACACGTATCGATGACCTTTCTTAGTACGAAGAAAGGGTCCTAGATAATCGATATAGAGCTTGTGCGTAGGACAGGACTCGCGCTCAGAGCTCAGCAAACCCTGTTGAAGAGCATTCTTGGGTTTGACTACATTATACAGCCGATATTGCTATACCATCTCTCTGACATTTCGCTCCATGGAGGGCCAAGAGGCTTTGACTTTTTTCAGAGTCTTAGGAACTTATAAGTGGCTACCCACCAACGAATCATGAAAGTACCGAAAAACCGGGCGCACCAGAGCTACTGGCAAACTTCTTTAACTGCTTCGCATGCCCGACCCTTTTACGCAGAATGCAACTGTTAATAATATACTCATGCGACAGTTCCCCAGCCAAATAGGGTCCTGATCCCGACGCTGAGCGACATCAAACTAAAGAGGAATTTCTCCCAATCCTGCCTCCATCTGTCTCCCGGGTTCCCTCACTAGGTGTAGATTCGGCGAACTACCGGCTGAGGACATCCGCAAGGATATTTTCAGTGTCTCTCACGTGTTTAACTTCAAATTAAATGCGTACCTCTCATCTGGCACTACGGCCAGTTTTACGGCTAAAATACCAGCATTAGATGTGTCATTTTGGACAATAAACCTTTTATTAAAGTATGGTACTCCTAGAAATGGACGATTGGCTACAGCTGCCTTAATATACTCAAACGCGGGCTCCTGGACAGGTCCTTATTCAAAACGCACTCTCTTCCGGCACTGTTCGTTTGAGGTCGCGGCCAACTAAGCCAAATTAGGGACAAAACGCCTAAAATAGTTCAACATGCCTATGAACCTAGCAATTCCGCGTTTATCAGTAGGCGGAGGCAACGCCCGTATGGTCTTAGTTCGCTCTTGTTCGATGCGAATACTCTGACCTGACACTAGGTGACCTAAGAAGAACACCTGCTGCCTTTCTAATGTCATCTTACTGGGTTTAACAGTCAGCCCGGCTCCCTGAAACCTCGAAAGAACTTTCTGGATATGATCCAAATGGACTGAAACGAACAGCTATAGATGACTAAATCGTCCAAATAATTATAGGCAAACACTAATTTCAAGTCCCTAAGGATATTATCCAGCAAACGAGTTGCCAAACCAAAAGGAACTCTGTCAAACAGATTCCAATCAGTACAAAATGCAGTAACATGTTTACATTCTTCAGCTAATGGAATCTGACAACAGGCTTGGTTCAAACCAAGAACAGTAAACCAATTAGTACATGCAAACCAGGTAAAAGTTATGCAGATCAGAGGCAGAGGCACATTCGAAGACAACCTTAGTGTTCAAGCACCCGGTAGTTAACCACAGGTCTGAAATAGTGCTCCTGATCCTTGGGAACATGGCATATGGGGGAAGCATAAGTAGATGTAGAAGGCGTAATAACTCCTTGTTGGAGCATTTGTGATATTCTCGCCTTCAGTATCTTCACCTTAGGAGGTGAGAGGCGACGTGGGGGCTGCCTGACAGGACTATCGTCGGATAGAAGGATATGGTAATTAAGAACATTAGTGACACTCAAGTTATCACTAAGAAGCTCAGGAAAACTCTGTAACAAATCCCGTAATTGAGAAGCGTGATGCGGCGAGAGATGGGTAAGATCAAACTCATTAGCCACATCCTGAACGGCCAATGCATCTGCATTTCGATGCACAATACGTTTAGCGCACTTATAAAACGAAACATAAGGTGGCTTGCGGAGTATGGATGTAGATGTAGAAACTTCTCCACAGGAGCTAACTTAAAGAAAAAGGTGTGCCCAGAATAATCCAAGAATAACTCAGTATTTACTGAAATCACATCCCAAAATTAGATCGACCGGCAGCTCCTTGACCGAGGCTAATGACAAGGGCCAGGAAAAATCCCCCATCGATATACTCCCTCGGACCCAATCATGCAGAGGCAACACCTGGTCATTGGCCACCCGACATCTCTGCACCGGAGAAAGCACCGACCGAAGTTTCGTAAAATGACCAACTTCCAAAAACCACTCGAAGCACAATAATGAAAATGAGCTACCAGAATCGGAAAGAGCACAGATCGGTTCGCCACCTACTCGAGAACCAACGTAAGGCGATGGCGGTGAAGAGGGAGCGACAACACGGGTACGCCAGCGTCTAAAGGCTCGATCACGAGATAGCTGCCCAGTCCGGCGTCATTTATTGGCTCTGAGAGCGCGAGGCTGAATCCAAGAGCGCTCCAAGTGAGCCGTGCTGCCGCACCTGAAACAACCCCGGGGTTCCAGTTTTACGGCTTCAGCGGATGCAGACACTTCGGAATTTCCCTTGCCAGCGCCGGTGGCCTGCCCCTTAACTTCGTGACATACATCGTATCCAAGCGGCAACGCCCATATCGCTACAACCGCGGCACGGAGTTCTTCCCAAGCTGAAGGCTGATTACGGAAAACATAGTGCTACTTATCCGCAACGCGCATTCCCCTAAGAACAATAGACACCGGCTGTTGTTCAGGCAAATCGATTAACAAAGCCAAGGACGCCGTCTGAACTCTGTCCACATACTGATGTAACTGCTCTTTATCCCGCTGCATCTCCCAAATGTAACGACATTCAAGCTGTTTTCGAACTCCGGTGGTCAATCTCTGCCTAATGACGAGCTCCCTCAATTGCTGTAAGGAGAACACTTCAGTCATGGCTCGGAAGAGGAGGTTCTGCAACTCACTTCTAGCTAACAGGTACGGCAGTGACAAAATTACTTGGTGTGGAACCACGAAAGGGAGAAGCATAAAGTTCAAGACGAACCGACAACCGTAATAATTTTTTGACCTGTTCAAGCCACTCCACGACTAATTCAGTAATATCACGAGAGGATTAGGCAACTTGGCAAACATTGCGTCTAACTTCACCGAGGACGTAACAGTACCATCCCGGGCAGGCTCTCGCCCTCTCCCGAACACAGCAAGTTCCGCTCCTCAATCCTCTTCTCACCAAATCTAAACACGTAACATTAAACTGCAATGCACTAACCAAAGAGCCCAATTCGGCGGCTAATTTTTTATGGTGATCTTCCAAAGCTAACATGCCCAAATCCGCTTTCCGATTTGTTAAATACATTAACTGGGCCTACACCGTATCCAATAGACTGGCACTAGGTTGAGTGCCTTCCAAAACGCAAATAGTGTCCACAAGGCCCCTAACAGCCTTCAACAAAAATTCAGTGGCCGCTCCTGTCTCACCCAACACCGCCGGCGTGACGTCAACCGGCTGAAAAACGGCAGCACCTAAACGGGCCACTAAATCCGGATCACTGCTCTCAGTAGCTTGGCGCCTTATTTCCAACTCGTAAACAAGATGTTCCTGAGCAGGCCGATCCCCGGACTCTGACTGACCGCCATTACAATACACCTGAAACAATCAACACCCAAAACAATGTGGTGTCACAGAACAGAAATATAATTGAAACTAACAGTAACTGAAATGGCAAGAACACAAACGTAACCACGCTCTGCTACCAGTGAAATCCCTGGGCTAGCAGGACGGAGCGGATGCGGTTATATTTGTGGAAAGAGGTCAAAATATGTTACTGTCAGTTGCACACCATCATACAAAATTTATTTCTTAAAACACACAATCAGACAAGCAAGAATCAAAACTCTCAAGGTTTTAACGAAAGACCTCCTTTGATTTAATTTAGATCGGCTGAAGGCCACATCGAAAATCCAAGGCACAAGGCCTAAGCAAGGTACAGGAGTTCTTCTGGCGGTTTCACTTCTTCAGAATTTTTTATCTTCAATATAAATAGGCTGAAAGCCTTAGCTTTAATGTTATCCCATATAACGCGGCTGAAGGCCTCACGTTAATCAAGAATAGTCTCGCGGCTTAAGGCCGAGACAAAGATTTTCAAAGTTTAATTTAAATTGGCTGAAAACTCGGTTGAAGGCCGCATTTCAACAAAACAATTTTACGGATTTTGCCTGGGAAGAAGAGCTTTCAATTTGAAAAGGCTGAAGGCCTGATCTCAAAATACTTCGTGTAAAACTCTGCTGCAGGCCTCATATTAAAAAATAACAATCTTATGACTTAAGGGCAAGACAAGGATTTTGAATTTTTAATTTAATAGTGATTAAAACACACATCATGGAGAAAACAATTTTACGACATAAGGCCTAAAGGAAGAGATTCTGAATTTCAACTAAAATAGGATAAAGTCTTTATCCTAAAATGCTTCACATAACTCTCGGCTGAAGGCCACATACGAAACCCAAATAATCTCACGTCTTAAAATTAAAAATTGGAAATTTCTTTGTCTGGGCTTTAACTGATAAATCGGCTGAAGGCCACATAAAAACTACAAAATATTTCTTCCGGCTTAAAACCTAGACAAAATTTTCAACTCTTGATTTGAAAAGGCTGAAAACTCAGCTGAAGGCCACATACCTACTTGAAACCAATTTACGGCTTAATGTCTAGGCACAAGGAATTTGCAATTTTAATTTTGAAAGGCTGAAACTCGGCTGAAGGCCACATACCAGTCAAGAAACTTTTTTACGCCTTAAGGCCTAAGAAGAAAAGCCTTGAAATTTCAATAAGCAAAAACTCCGCTGAAGGCCACACACAGTACTTAAGACTAAAAAGGAAATCACTCTGTAAAACACAAGGAGCGGCGCTCAGAAGGTTCCAACCTGGGGAAGTAACTAACGCACTTTTAGGTGAAACAGGCAGCCAGACCGACAACTTCTTAATCAAAAGGCAACCCAACAAAAAGCCAGCCGAGGAACCAACCAACAACATCAGTTCTACTGCACCTGAACAGCAAAACGACAACAAGATGTCAATCGCACAACGTTCCGGATACTGGTGGCCAATCAAGCCAAATGAGAATAAACGCCCAAAACTACCAACACCTCAGCTGTCACACTACACGCTGTGCTGTACAATACCAACACGATGTGGAAAATACACTGCCAGAAACTACGTCAACAACCACTTTAGGTCACTGGAACGTCAACGGCCACAACACAGGAGATACCTCTGGTACACTTAATTTAAGTCATTCCTTCATTAATGAAGTTTAACACCACACAGGAAGACGGCTGCAATTCTAATCGACTTGAACGCACACACGTTGTTGCTCGCGTGGATCTCTCAGAAAGTGACAACCAGGATCAAACCAAGAGATGTGATAGCAGTTGAGGCTTGATAGTAGGTTAAGTGAGCACTCAACTTTAGTGTCCAGTTTCGGTGGCTGACGAACTTCGTAACCCTCGCAAGAAGTGCCTCACAACTCCAACCGCACGTGCACGCCGCCAGCGGCTCCGGTCTGACCACGCGCCACAGAGACTTCCTCGTTGCTCTGACCCAACGGACCGACTGTCACACACAGCACACCCGGAAAACATATCCGCCACACCAGACATAGTACAGCAGTACTAGTATCGATACACACTGCTACTGCGGCTCACGGAGAGAAGACAGCAACGTTATTGCGGTAACCACTGGGCTACAACAAATGATTAAAAAACAAGGCACTCATCCAGCCAGCCACGGCTCACATACGTTGCAAAGAGCAATGGTGCTGACAATTCTTTTCGGTATTCAATACTGCCTTCTCACGTTGCCATCCTGATAAGTCAATGTTGACTTTTATAGAAGAGATATTCATTTTCCAAAAACATCGCAGTTCTTCCACATAAAACATGTTCCTTAATTCTACAACACTTATTCAAAAAATGGCTCTGGGCCCTATGAGACTTAACATCTATGGTCATCAGTCCTCTAGAACTTAGAACTACTTCAACCTAACTAACCTAAGGACAGCATACAACACCCAGCCATCACGAGGCAGAGAAAGTCCCTGACCCCGCCGGGAATCGAACCCGGGAACCCGGGCGTGGGAAGCGAGAACGTACAACAGTTATTGTTTCTATACAGGCTACACTTTAGTTTCTTTTTTTGGCGTGCTTTTGCCTAGAGCGGAATGCTGTCTGTGTATTTCATTGGTCAAATTTTTCAGTGTAACGAAAATATGATTCTCTATAAATTGTTCGAAACAAAGAGTAGGATATGACCAAATGAGGAAGCAAATAGACCAGCGTGAGGCCTAGTTTTGCGAAAACGATTTAACTTCTTTAAATAAATCAGGGTAACTGAGAAAAACTTAAATCTTTCGTTGCTGTCATACTAAAGTCATACGCAGTGTTTAGAATTGTCACGTCGATGTCTCATATCTGCCTAGTGTTAGCGAGATGCTTTAGGAGCTTTAAGTAGAATGCTATGGACCACAGGGTGTACTCAAAAAATGTCTGAAGTAACTAATTGTGTTTTCTTATACATCATAGTTATTGTTTTGCAACACTACTATAAATCTCAGAAATTCTGCTGGTTTGTACATAATGCGGATGTAGAGGAACATAGATGCTCCAGAAAATGGCGCAAAATGTGCAAAATATTGATTTGTGTTATGTCAAAGTCATGTGTAAATATTATGTCGATATTTTGTGACCATACTTTGTCCATAATTAGCGTCCTGATACAATCGCTCTAAAACAAAAAAATTAAGTCTGAAATCCTAGGTTCACTTGAAAATATGTATCTATTAGGCTGGTGCAGAAGTTCACAGCTTTTTTTTTTTTTTGTCAGCTGGTATTCAGGTTGCTATGGGTTTATTTAACGATTGTCAGTTTTTATTGTTAGTTCACTGTTGCTATCTGAGTTTACATGTTGAAATTTTGTGTCTGAAGATAGTGAGTGGAGCTGTCGACGCTACAAAATGGAGTACAAACAGGATAAATCGGAACATTTCCGACATTTTACACGGTCTGAGTTCATTCGAGGAGCTACAGCAGCGGAGGCACCCAGAAACATTTGCACCGTGTGTGGGGATAATACTATTGGACAGAGAACTCTAAGGAAGTGGTTTTCTCTTGTTAAGGAGGATCGTTTTGACGTTAATGATTTCGCTGTTTAATGGAAGTCGTTCACACTCATGAACCCACAATGATCCACGCGAGTGTACTCGAGAGCTGGTAAATGTGGTAAACTGCAATTATTTCACCACCGTACGAATTTAAGTGCAATGGGAAAGGCTCAAACATCAAGAGTACGGGTGCCGCATGCCCTAAGCCAAAATCACAAAATCAGCAGGTTACCACATGTGCATCATTGCTTGGCTCGTGAACAACACCGGCGATGACTACTCCGTACCGCTATTGGGGTGCAAAATAACTGATGATGGTCGAAGTACAAAGGATATAGAATATACACTGGCAATGGCAAGGAAAGCGTTTCTGAAGAAGAAAAATTTGTTAACATCGAGTATAGATTTCAGTGTGAGGAAGTCGTTTCTGAAAGTATTTGTATGGAGTGTAGTCATGTATGGTTCAAATGGTTCAAAGGGCTCTGAGCACTATGGGACTTAACATCTATGGTCATCAGTCCCCTATAACTTAGAACTACTTAAACCGAACTAGCCTAAGGACAGCACACAACACGCAGTCATCACGAGGCAGAGAAAATCCCTGACCCCGCCGGGAATCGTACCCGGGAACCCGGGCGTGGGAAGCGAGAACGCCACCGCACGACAGCCGTGTATGGAAGTGAAACATTACGATAAATAGTTTGAACAAGAAGAGAATAGAAGCTTTCGAAATGTGGTGCTACAGAAGTATGCTAAAGATTAGATGGGTAGATCACATAACTAATGATGAAGTATTGAATAGAATTCGGGAGAAGAGGAATTTGTGGCACAACTTGACAAGAAGAAGGGAGCGGTTGGTAGGACATGTTCTGAGGCATCAAGGGATCACAAATTTAGCACTGGAGGACAGCGTGGAGGGTAAAAATCGTAGACGGAGACCAAGAGATTAGACGGAGACCAAGAGATGAATACACTACGCAGATTCAAAAGGATGAAGGTTGCAGTAGGTACTGGGAGATGAAGAAGCTTGCACAGGATAGAGTAGCATGGAGAGTTGCATCAAGCCAGTCTCAGAACTGAAGACAGCAAACAACAACAATGCTAACACAGGGAAACGAAAGGAATGGTTGAGCCCAGCAAAGCAGCAACTCCCCGAACAACGACCTGTAATCATCTACAAAAGATGATGTTATGCATCTGGTGCACTACGAATTGCTTCCCCGAAGTGTAACCATCACTACTGACGTTTATTCTCAGCAACCGAGACGTTTTGCAGACGCAATCCAAGAACGACAAGGAGGAAGACCGCGTGAAGTGATGCTACTCCACGATAATGACCACCCGCATTTTGCTAGGCTGAGGGAAGACACTATACGGGAGTTGTGTTGGGGAGTCCTTCCGCAACCACGTTATTCAGCTGATCTGGTGTCCTCAAACACAGATACAACCTTGAAGGAACTTCCCTTTCCAATGAAGATGCTCTATGAACATGGCTCGACGAGTTCTTCGCCTCAAAACCACGTGATTTCCACAGTCGCGGAATATAAAACGTACTCCAGCGTTGACAGATTGTTTTAAATAGAGAAGGAGAATGTATTATTGATAAACGTCTGTGTTACGTTAGAACTTATGCACCAGACAAATACCTTTTCTGCATGAGACACGGCAGTCCGCAGAGCTTACCGGTGTGACGGGATGCCGCAGCGTGAGGGGAACGTGCATCCAGCCATGAGGTTGCCCCGCTGAACTGCAGGCGTTCATGAACAGTACAAGGCGTAGGGTAGTATCTGACAACTTCTCGGGCTTCAAACTACCCATTTCAGCGATAGTATTGCTCGTAACGGGAATATTTTTCAATCTCTGAGTTTTGACGTTATAACAACAGCAGCTGCCGAAGAGCACTGAAACACATAAATCAAAAGAAGGCAGCTGTAGTAGACGAAATTCCTTCAGAATTCTTGAAACTTTGGGTGAACTTACCTTCGTAGCACCATTCCACTTAGTAAGCGAGATATATGTATCGAGTAACACATACTCTGACATCAATAAAAAATATAAAACAGCAATTCGGAAGATGCTGACATCTGTGAAGAATATTACGGCTACGAAGAAGTCTCGGACGAAATATCAGCACAGGTCAGTTACTGGATGCAGCAGTATTCCGAGCACTTTATACACCGTGGTCGTTTCTTTACGTTTGATTAGCCAGATAGGATTCTACAAGCAGTCAGCTGAATTACTTCTTAGCAGCTTCCCTTACGGTTGGGCAATGCCTTTGCCACACACATAAAAAAGACGTATTTCACAAAAAGATTGTCAATGTAAAACGATTCCTTTCCAGGTTAATGGTTGGTTTACGATATCTCTCAGCATTCGCAACCACTGTATCCTGATGATTAGTAAATCTTCTTGGCCTCAGTATCATCCACGGGCAATTATCGTCCTAACTTACAGGCAAAGCAAGTGGAGGTCCTTTCTGTGCATACAAAAGCTTGGTGAATGTTGGGCGGTCACATCATTGTCCGGCGAGTTGCCATACCTACCTGTCACTCTGGGAATGATGGGATTCCCTCAAACATATATACATGAGATAGTCCTTCAGATGTACGCGTGAGACTCCTAGCAGTTGACGTCTAAATGTGGTTTTTTATGTATTTATTTGCAATGGATTTCGGTGTCTCTCCATTTTCTGGCATGTCTACGGTACCACGTGATCAGGCGTGTACCGGGTAATCATCAATATACACATGTCTCATAGAGGGTATAACACCAAAAATGCAGACAAAGTACCGTCTGCAACATCCAAAATTTTCGCCGTTTAATTTTCGTTGATATCTTGCACTATACTCTTGATTCTGATGCTATATGCTGTACTACAGAAACTAAATACATCAATACTTCGATTACGTATTAAATAAAAATTTGACTGTATATAATTGATTGTAATTATAATAGAAGTATTATAAATTGCCGGGTAATAGCCAAGGGAACTTTATTGAGATGTATCAATAGCAAAGACGAAATGATAATAGCTGTACCGATGTTTATCTTTGCGCATGGAGAGCCTCTGTCGCGTGGCGTGCAGATGGGAGGCAGAGCAGTTTGTGTCATGAAAGAGTGCGGAAGTGCTTGTTGAACGCTCCGGCCGACCCGGTGTGTACCTATACTCGTGCCAGTGTAGACATCCCTCACTCGTTAACCTGCGATTACTGAGAGCACGGTAGGAGTGGACCGGCGGGGGAAGCTGCAGTTTCAACTGTTGCCTGTCCCGTAAGTATCCGTGGCTCTGGAGACGACTCGGGGTTCCTCTCATCAAGCAGCAGCAGCAACAGCAGCTCCGCATTGTCGTCGGCTACATACTTGTCATCCGCACAGCTACAATATCGAAGGACTGTTAATTGACAAACATTGTAGTGTAGAGAGGCTTCAACCAGCAACATTTCATTCACAGAGTGTGAATAACTTGAATAATAACTTGCAAAAGTTAAAATTTCTAGGACATCTGTGTTGCATTGTCCTCATACATTATTACCATGCAGGGTCCCTTTCCTTTCCATGCAATCGTCGAGTGTCATAGGAATATCAAAACTGATTAAATATTTACTGCTAGTTTCGTATACTTCATACTGACCAGTTTCAGTCTAAATTTTCTGCCTTAGTAACTACATTGTTGTATTGCTTAACAGAAGCTACTTACAGCAAAGTAAGTTTCGCTGGCAAAACAAATAACTACAGATACAATATAAATCTCCCACATGAACCATGGACCTTGCCGTTGGTAGGGAGGCTTGCGTGCCTCAGCGATACAGATAGCCGTTCCGTTTGTGCAACCACAATGGAGGGGTATCAGTAGAGAGACCAGGCAAATGTGTGGTCCGTGAAGAGATGCAGCAGCCTCTTCAGTAGTTGCAGGGGCAACAGTCTGGATGATTGACTGATCTAACCCTGTAACACTAATCAAAACGGCGTTGCTGTGCTGGTACTGCGAACGGTTGAAAGCAAGGGGGAAACTACAGCCGTAATTTTTCCCGAGGGCATACACCTTTACTGTATGCTTAATGATGATGGCGTCCTCTTGGGTAAAATATTCCGGTGGAAAATAGTCCCCCGTTTGGATCTCCGGGCGGGGCTACTCAAGGGGATATCGTTATCAGGAGAAAGAAAACTGGCATTCTACGAATCGGAGCGTGGAATGTCAGACCCATTAATCGCGCAGGTAGGTTAGAAAATTGAAGAAGGGAAATTGATAGGTTACAAATAGATATAGTGGGAATTAGAGAAGTTCAGTGGCAGGAGGAACAAGACTTCTGGTCAGGTGAATACAGGGTTATAAATACAAAATCAAATAGGGGTAATGCAGGAGTAGGTTTAATAATGAATAAAAAATAGGAGTTCGGGTAAGCTACTACAAACAGCATAGTGAACGCATTATTGTGGCCAAGATAGACACGAAGCCCACGCCTACTACAGTAGTACAAGTTTATATGCCAACTAGCTCTGCAGATGACGAAGAAATTGAATAATTTCTTTTATTTCATCATAAATTTCTTCAGATGGTGAAGGGAGACGAAAATTTAATAGTCATGGGTGACTGGAATTCGGTAGTAAGAAAAGGGGGAGAAGAAACATAGTAGCTGAATATGGATAGGCCTTCAGTTGCTTCAATTTCTTCATCTGCAGAGCTAATTGGCATATAAACTTATACTACTGTAGTAGACGTGGGCTTCGTGTCTATCTTGGCCACAAAATGCGTTCACTATGTTGTTTGTAGTAGCGCGTAATGGGGCCCCTTAGGGATATGGCGGATAAGAAGGGGAAGAAATCCAGTGTGCACTCCATGTGCATTCCGGGTGGAGTCATTCCTGATGTGGAAATGGTACTTCCGGATGCCATGAAGAACACAGGGTGCAGACAGCTGCAGGTGGTGGCACATGTCGCCACTAATGACGCGTGTCGCTTTGGATCTGATGAAATTCTCTCTGGATTCCAGCGGCTATCTGATTTGGTGAAGGTTGCCGGTCTTGCTTACGAGATGAAGGCAGAGCTCTCTATCTGCAGCATCGTTGACAGAACCGACTGCGGACCTTTGATGCAGAGCCGGGTGGAGGGTCTGAGGGTCAGAGGCTCAGACGGTTTTGCGACCGTGTTGGCTGCAGATTCCTTGACTTGCGTCAGAGGATGGTGGGGTTTCGGGTTCCGCTGAATAGGTCAGGAGTTCACTACACTAAGCTGGCGGCTACACGGGTAGCGGAGGCTGTGTGGCATGGACTGGGCAGTTTTTTAGGTTAGAAGGCCTCGGGAAAGTACGGGGAGGGCTGCAATGTCAAAGGTTTCATAGCACATACAGGACGTGCTTGGATCAAGGAACAGTCGGAATTGCAGTTGTAAATTGTTGTAGTTGTGCTGGGAAAGTCCCTGAGCTTCAAGCGCTAATAGAAAGCACAGAAGCTGAAATCGTTATAAGTACAGAAAGCTGGCTAAAGCCTGAAATAAGTTCTGCAGAAACCTTTACAAAGTCTCAGACGGTGTTCAGGAAAGATAGATTAGGCAGAATTGGTGGTGGAGTGTTTGTGTCTGTCAGTAGTGGTTTATCTTGTAGTGAAGCCGAAGTAGGTACTCAGTGCGAATTCGTATGTGTGGTGGTTATACTTAACAACTGAATTGGCTCCTCCTACAGACCCCCAGACTCCGATGATATAGCTGCTGAACAGTTCAGAGAAAATTTGAGTCTCGTAACAAATAAATACCCTCACTCTAACGGTTATAGTTGGTGGGGACTTCAACCTTCCCTCGTTATGTTGGCAAAAATACTTGTTCAAAACCGGTGGTTGGCGAAAACATATTCCGAGATTGTCCTAAATGCTTTCTCCGAAAATTGTTTCAAGCAGTTAGTCCACGAACCCACATGAATTGTAAATGGTTGCGAAAACACACTTGACCTCTTAGTCATGATGCTATTAGCTCTGGACTGTTTGTGGCTGATACAGGGATTAGTGATCACAAGGTCGTTGTAGCTAGGCTCAATGCCATTTCTTCCAAATCCACCAGAAACAAACGCCAAATAAAAGCGGATGAAGTGTCACTAGAAGCCTTCCTAAGAGACAGTCTCCATTCCTTCCGAACTGACTACGGAAATGTAGACGAGATTTGGCTCAAATTCAAAGATATAGTAGCAACAGCAATTGAGAGGTTCATACATCATAAATTGGTAAGAGATGGAACGGATCCCCCATGGTACACAAAACAGGGCCGAACGCTAT
Source organism: Schistocerca gregaria (assembly GCF_023897955.1). NCBI lineage: Eukaryota > Metazoa > Arthropoda > Insecta > Orthoptera > Acrididae > Schistocerca > Schistocerca gregaria. Next base: position 142,551 of record NW_026061747.1, read on the forward strand.
TGCAGAGGCAACTGAAAAAGCATGCGAAGTTCAGAAGAATGCGAAATCCCGAAGATTGGCTAAAATTTACAGACATGCGAAATTTGGCACGTACTTCGATGCGAGATGCTTTTAATAGGTTCCACAACAAAACATTGTCTCGAAATTTGGTAGAAAATCCGAAGAAATTCTGGTCGTATCTAAAGTACACAAGCGGCAAGACGCAGTCAATACTTTCGTCGCGCAGTGCCGATGGTACTGTTACCGACGACTGTGAAGGTAAAGCGAACTTACTGAACCCAGTTTTCCGAAATTACTTTACCAGGGAAGACGAACAGAACATTCCAGAATTTGAAACACTAACAGCTGCTAGCATGAGTTTCTTAGAAGTAGATACCTTCGGGGTTGCGAAGCAACTCTAATCGCTTGATATGGGCAAGTCTTCAGGTCTAGATTGTATACCGATTAGGTTCCTTTCAGATTACGTTGGTACAATAGCTCCCTACGTAGCAACCATATACAACCACTCGCTCACCGATAGATCTGTACCTACAGATTGGAAAATTGCGCAGGTCGCACCAGTGTTCAAGAAGGGTAGTAGGAGTAATCCATTTAACTACAGACCTATATCATTGACGTCGGTTTGCAGTAGGGTTTTGGAGCATATACTGTATTCAAACATTATGAATCACCTCGAAGGGAATGATCTATTGATACGTAATCAGTATGGTTTCAGAAAACATCGTTCTTGTGCAACGCAACTAGCTATTTATTCGCACGAAGCAATGGCCGCTATCGACAGGGGATCTCAAGTTGATTCAGTATTTCTAGATTTCCGGAAAGCTTTTGATACCGTTCCTCAAAAGCGCCTTCTAATCAAGCTGCGCGCCTATGGGGTATCGTCTCAGTTGTGTGACTGGATTCGTGATTTCCTGTCAGGAAGGTCGCAGTTCGTAGTAATAGACGGCAAATCATTGAGTAAAACTGAAGTGATATCAGGTGATCCCCAGGGAAGCGCCCTGGGACCTCTGCTGTTCCTGATCTATATAAATGACCTGGGTTCTCTTAGGTCGTTCGCAGATGATGCTGTAATTTACCGTCTAGTAAGGTCATCCGAAGACCAGTATCAGTTGCAAAGCAATTTAGAAAATATTGCTGTATGGTGCGGCAGGTGGCAGTTGGTAAATAACGAAAAGTCTGAGGTGATCCACATGAGTTCCAAAGGAAATCCGCTGGAGTTCGATTACTCGATAAATAGTACAATTCTCAAGGCTGTCAATTCAACTAAGTACCTGGGTGTTAAAATTACGAACAACTTCAGTTGGAAAGACCACATAGATAATATTGTGGGTAAGGCGAGCCAAAGGTTGCGTTTCATTGGCGGGACACTTAGAAGATGCAACAAGTCCACTGAAGAGACAGCTTACACTACACTCGTTCGTCCTCTGTTAGAATATTGCTTCGCGGTGTGGGATCCTTACCAGGTGGGATAGGCGGAGGACATTGAAAGGGTGCAAAAAATGGCAGCTCCTTTTGTATCATCGCGTAATAGGGGAGAGAGTGTGGCAGATATGATACGCGAGTTGGGATGGAAGTCATTAAAGCAAAGACATGTTCCGTCGCGGCGAGATCTATTTACGAAATTTCGGTCACAAACTTTCTCTTCCTAATGCGAAAATATTTTGTTGAGCCAAACCTACATAGGAAGGAATGATCATCAAAATAAATTAAGAGAAATTCGAGCTCGAACAGAAAGATTTAGGTGTTCGTTTTTCCCGCGCGCTGATCGGGAGTGGAATGGTAGAGAGATAGAATGAATGTGGTTCGATGAACCCTCTGCCAAGCACTTAAATGTGAATTGCAGAGTAGTCATGTAGATGTAGATGGGGGGTAAGATATGAAAGAGGAAGCAGCCTGGTAGAATTTCGCACAGAGCACAACTTAATCAAAGCCAACACTTGGTTCAAGAATCGTAAGAGAAGGTTGTATACATGGAAGAATCCTGGTGATACTAGCAGGTATCCGATAGAGATTTAGGAACCAGGTTTTAAGTTGTATCTTACCGTTGTGTAGTCTAAGAGATTTCCAGGGGCAGATGTGGACTCTTACCACAATCTATTGGTTATGAACAGTAGATTAAAACTGAAGAAACTGCAAAAAGGTGGAAATTTAAGTACATGGGACCTGGATAAACTGACTGAACCAGAGGTTGTACAGAATTTCAGGGGAGCATAAGGGAACAATTGAAAGAATGGGGGAAAGGAATACAGTAGATGAAGAGTGGGTAGCTTTGAGGGATGAAATAGTGAATGCAGCAGAGGACAATTAGGTAAAAAGACAAGTGCTAGCAGAAATCCTTGGGTAACAGAAGAAATATTGAATTTAATTGATGAACGGAGAAAATATAAAAATGCAGAAAATGAAGCAGGCAAAAAGGAATACAGACGTCTCAAAATGAGAACCACAGGAAGTGCTAAATGGCTAAGCAGGGTTGGCTACAGGACAAATGTAAGGATGAGGAGGCTTATCTCACTTGGGGGAAGATAGATACTGCCTACAGGAAAATTAAAGAGACCGTTTGAGAAAAGAGAACCAACTGCATGAATATCAAGAGCTCCGATGGAAACCCAGTTCTAAGCAAAGAAGGGAAAGCAGAAAGGTGGAAGGAGTATATAGAGGGTCTATGCAAGGGCGATGTACTTGAGGACAATTTTATGGAAATGGAAGAGTATGTAGATGACGATGAAATGGGAGATACGATACTGCGTAAAGAGTTTGAGAGAGCACTGAAAGACCTGAGTCGAAACAGGGCCCCGGGAGTATATAACATTCCATTAGAACTACTGACAGCCTTGGGAAAGCCAGTCGTGACAAAACTCTACCATCTGCAGACGAAATACCCACAGACTTCAAGAAGAATATAATAATTTCAATCCCAAAGAAAGCAGGAATTGACAGATGCGAAAATTACCGATCTGTCAGTTTAATAAGTCACGGCTGCCAAATACTAACGCGAAATCTTTACAGAAGATTGGAAAAACAAAGTAGAAGCCGACGTCAGGGCAGATCAGTTTCGATTCCGTAGAAATATTGGAATACGTGAGGCAATACTAACCCTACGACTTATCTTAGAAAATAGATTAAGTCTACAAGTGCTAGAAACGTATGTTTGCCTTTCCTTAGAGTATTTCAGTCAACACTGTCAAAAGCTTTCTCTCTTTCAATTTCTGAAGGTGGCAGGGGTAATATACAGGGAGCGAAAGGCTATTTACAATTTGTACAGAAACCAGATGGCAGTTATAAGAGTCGAGGGGCATGAAAGGGAATCAGTGGTTGGGAAGGGAGTGAGACAGGTTTGTAGCTTCGCCCCGATGTTATTCAATCTGTGTATTGAGGAAGCAGTGAAGGAAACAAAAGAAAAATTCGGAGTAGGTATTACAATCTATTGTAATACTATCAAAGTTTTTATTTCATCTCAATGTCATCGGCAAACCTCACAGACAGCAAAGGACTACGAACAGCAGTTATGCGGAATGGATAGTGTCTTGAAAGGAGGATAAAAGATGATATCAACAAAAGCCAAACGAGGATAATAGAATGTTGTCGAATTAAGTCGGGTGATGCTGAAGGTATTAGATTAGGAAATGTGACACTTAAAGTTGTAAAGGAGTTTTGCTATTTGGGGAGAAAAATAACTGATGTTGGTCGAAGTAGAGAGGATATAAAATGTAGACTGGCAACGGCAAGGAAAGCTTATCTGAAGAAGAGAAATCTGTTAACATTGAGTATAGATGTAGGTGTCAGGAAGTCGTTTCTGAAAGTATTTGTATGGAGTGTAGCCATGTATGGAAGTGTAACATGGGCGATAAATAGTTTAGACAAGAAGAGAATAGAAGCTTTCGAAATGTGGTGCTACAGAAGAATGCTGAAGATTAGATGGGTAGATGACATAACTAATGAGGAGGTACTTAATAGGATTGGGGAGAAGAGAAGTTTGTGGCACAACTTGACTGGAAGAAGGGATCGATTTCTAGAACATGTTCTGAGACATCAATAGATCACCAGTGTAGTGTTGGAGGGGAGCGTGGAGGGTAAAAATCGTAGAGGGAGACCAATAGATGAATACACCAAGCAGATTCAGAAGAATGTAGGTTGCAGTAGGTACTGGGAGATGAAGAAGCTTGCACAGGATAGAGTAGCATGGAGAGCTGCATCAAACCAGTCTCAGGACTGTAGGCTACAACAATATAAATTAAGAGAGCGCTATTTCATTTACTCTGTATCAACCTTAGAGAGTGACTTCTGCTACCTTGGTATTTATTTGATTGTTGTTATTTTAAAAGTGAAACCGATTTCTCATATGCTTAAAGGTAATTCAGTTCAATCTTTCAATAGTAAAAAATAAATGCTTCCCGTTTTCTAAATTTTGCATTAAGTTACACTGAGGTTACTGAACGTCTTTTTTTGCATAACATTTAACGTTACTTTCAAAATTTAGTGTTTCAGAATGAGTAACTTCAAGTAGTGGGGCAACTGATGACGCGATTGATGTTAGCTGATGACACGATTACCGTTATCCAAGATGGTGGCTTTTGGAGGGAAGATAGCTCAATTGCGCTACCTCTACTAACCTAAAAAAATGGCGGGAAAGAATTGGCTATTTCCACTAACCTAAGTCAACTCTTCCTAGGAAGTAGGCATAAGTCTTTATTTAAACCATTAGAGGTAGTACCACTATCAAGTGTTTTCGCCATGCTCTTGTCAAATGTTCACGAATTTTCCTCTAAGAGCTTACTCCTGCAGCTGATGCAAGTTATTATGATATTGTCACTCAATTCGAATATAATTTTTATAAATTTGTTTAAATAAGTTTAAATTTGATTAGATTTCTTTAAATTTATTATCTACCTACGGCATTAGTGTGTTACCACCACGAGGCTGAGATATAGGTTGTCGGTATGTTACATGAAATCATTCAACTCTACACATAAGTCCTTATTAAGCAGTTAGAGTGAAATTAACGTGCATTTTCCAAGAGGATTGTGGTACTGCCTCTAAGAGCTTATTCCCAGAAATCATGGGAGTTAGTGTTGTGTTGCCTCCACTAGAGCCTGCTCATTCAATTCGGATATAATTTGTTTAAATTTATTATGTACCTACAGCATTAGTGTCGTGTTACCGCCATAAGAGGCTAAGATATCGATAGCTCTATTACTTGCACTGGACATAAGTCCTTATTTAAACAATTAGAACCTCTACAACCATCAAGTGTGTTCGCCACCGTCTTTGAGAATGTTCACGAAATTTGCTCTAACAGTTTATTCTTGCAGCTGATGAGAGTTAGTATGGTGTTTCCTTTAAATTCGAATATAATTTGTTCAAATTTTTATAAATTTATTGCCTATCTACAGCATTAGTTTCATGCTACCGCCATAACAGGCTGAGATATGAATAACTGTATTACATGAACTAGACATAAATCTTTATTTAAACGATTATAGCACTACAACCATCCACTCTGTTCACGAAATTTGCTCTAGCACCCGATGGGAGTTAGTATCGTGTTTCCAATTCACTTCGAATATAATCTCTATAAATTTGTATTAATTTCTTTAAATTTGTTTAAATTTATTATCTACCTACAGCATTAGTGTTGTATTACCGCCACAAGAGGCTTAGATATCGATGTTTTAATAGCTGTAGTACATGCACTGTATCGACGTGACAGCGTTGTGTTTCGTCCTCGGATAGTAAACATCGTCCGGGTAGAGTACAGTGCGGGAATCGGCATAAGAGGGCGACATACGTAAAACGAGAGCCAGACTTTGACGCTCAAAACACCATATCTCTTCCACTGGCCCACAACGGAGCCGGTGTTGGTCTGTATTCTAGACGTTACAGTTCACACATAAGGCGAATCTGCAAGATGGGTTCTATGGAGAGTCCCTCGAATACCAGGTCGAACGTACACCAGGATCGAGCGTCACCGCGTTGACAGAGCACCATACTACGTTCCAGTGCACGGTAGGACACGTCAATTCGACGACATTAAACGACCGGCGGCGAAGTAGTGTGCGGCAGGTGACTGGCTGTTGGTAAGCGAGAGACGGGGAGGTTGCCGTACTCCAGGTAAAGCCTGCCAAAGCAGGAAAAGGGCACCCGTGTCTGACCTGAGGGTCAAGGGAACACGGTGCCAGGCCATCCGTCAGTAGGCCGGTGAGGCTGGTCGGTCATCGTCGAAAAAGCCTGCGGTGCAAACTAACAAAGAGAAATACTTCTCGATAGTGAACACTGACAAGGCCAAGACCGGCCCGTTCTTTTGGAAGGGTGACGGAGTAATATCGAACCTTTAATATCATTCCAACGCTGACAAAGGAACCGAATGCGGCCACGATGCTCCGAGCTATGTGTTTAGGCATCGGTAGTGTTTGCGCTACGTGCGGAATTCGTGATGCCCGATAGACGTTAACATATTCGGTCCATTGATGTAGGTCCTACACACGAAGACGAAGATCCACAAGCCCAGCACTTGCAAGAGACTCCGATAATTGATGGTGGTCGTGAGTGAGATGTAGTCCGTGAAGTCGATACCGAGACAACGGATTTTATCGAGCAGTGCCACCCTCGCAGGTGTCATCCCACGCCAGTGTTCAAAGCCATTGATTTATGTACATTTACACGGCATCTCGAAGCTTCGAAGTGGCTAACCAATCCAATGCTTTGCGAACATCACGTTCGTCACGAAGAGGTAACATCAGATCATCTGCATACGCAGTGCACCTAAAAAAGAAGCCACCAAGAGAAAAACCCGTGAGGCCGTGTCGCAGCCCGCACAACAAAGGTTCTAATGCTAAGGCGTACAGTATTGTCCATAATAGGCGTACCTGTGTAACACAGCGACGAATTTACAAGGTGTTCGACAGTCTAACGTTGACAAGCGCTTTCCCTGTTGCGCCACGTAGGAGACGAGTAACACCTCGGAGGAAGCGTCGGGGTAATGCTTATTCTGAAGAACAGCAGTTTAGTACGTATGACTGACGTAATCAAATGCTTGACGAATATCGCAGCCAGAGCTCCCGATACGCGACGCACCTTAGCGAGGGCAATCAGCGGCACAGGGCGGAGCGGATATTATGCGTCCCACTTATCGATGACTCATCCATTGATAGGACACGGGATGTCGTACGCAGAATTCGAGCTGCCACTCGACGCGTGAAGTTTTTCGTATCACGGTTCAACCAAGTCAATGGTCGGTAGACTGTAGTACGTGAACCTCCGTGAGGTTTACGGATTGGGATGGTGGTACCTTCCACAAATGCAGCGGGATGTTGCGCCTCTATTGTCATGAGCTCTTGACATATAGTAGTCCAATAGGGCACCAGTAGTCTCTGGAACGTCCTATAAATCTCCAGAGGTAACCCATCCGGTCCTAGTAGCTCATTGGGTGGCCCTTTCCCTATGGCATCCAACATTTCTTCTTCAGTCACCGGTTCTAGCAGTTCCTGTTGGAGTTCCGGAGTAACCGCTGCGTGTGTCAAACCAGCGACAACACTAATGATCTCTTGATCAGATCTCGTCCTCGTGTACAGGTGAGAATAAGGGGTAAAGTATGCATTGCTTATGTCTCTCTGCGTGGCGTGACGGACGCCGTTTTCTGTAGTCACTTCATAGATCAATGTCCCGTGTATCTGCTCTCATTCCATGGCTATATGGTACATGCCCCCCCCCCCCCCCCCATGAACCTTGGAACTTGCCATTCGTGGGGAGCCTTGCGTGCCTCAGCGATACAGATAGCCGTACCGTAGGTGCAACAAGAACGGAGGGGTATCTGTTGAGAGGCCAGACAAACGTGTGTTCCAGAAGAGGGGCAGCAGCCTTTTCAGTAGTTGCAGGGGTAACTGTCTGGATGATTGACTGATCTGGCCTTGTAACACTAACCCAAACGGCCTTGCTGTGCTGGTACTGCGAACGGCTGAAAGCAAGGGGAAACTACAGTCGTAATTTTTCCCGAGGGCATGCAGCTTTACTGTATGGTTAAATGATGATGGCGTCATCTTGGGTAAAATATTCCTGTGGTAAAATAGTCCCCCATTCGGGTCTCTGGGCGGGGACTACTCAAGGAGACGTCGTTATCAGGAGAAAGAAAACTGGCATTCTACGAATCGGAGCGTGGAATGTCAGACCCATTAATCGCGCAGGTAGGTTAGAAAATTTAAAAAGGGAAATGGATAGGTTAAAGTTAGAGATAGTGGGAATTAGTGAAGTTCGGTGGCAGGAGGAACAAGATTTCCGGTCAGGTGAATACAGGGTTATAAACACAAAATCAAATAGGGATAAAGCAAGAGTGCGCTTAATAATGAATAAAAAAATAGGAGTTCGGGTAAGCTACTACAAACAGCATAGTGAACGCATTATTGTGGCCAAGATAGATTCGAAGCCCACGCCTATTACAGTAGTACAAGTTTATATGCCAACCAGCTCTGCAGATGACGAAGAAATTGATGAAATAAAAGAAATTATTCAGATAGTGAAGAGAGACTAAAATTTAATAGTCATGGGTGACAGGAATTCGACAGTAGGAAAAGGGAGAGAATGTAACGTAGTAGGTAAAGATGGATTGGGGGTAATAAATGAAAGAGGAAGCCGCCTGGTAGAATTTAGTACAGAGCACAACTTAATCATAGCTAACACATGGTTCAAGAACCATAAAAGAAGGTTGTATACATGGAAGAGGCCTGGAGATACTGACAGGTTTCAGATAGATTATATAATTATAAGACAGAGATTTGGGAACCAGGTTTTAAATTGTACGACATTTCCAGGGGCAGATGTGGACTGTGACCACAATCTATTTGTTATGAACTGTAGATTAAAACTCAATAAACTGCAAAAAGGTGGGAATTTAAGGAGATGGGATCTGGATGAACTGAAAGAACCAGAGGTTGTAAGGAGTTTCAAGGAGAGCATAAGAGAACAATTGAGAGGAATAGGGCAAACAAATACAGTAGAAGAAGAATGAGTAGGTTTGAGGAATGAAGTAGTGAAGGCAGCAGTGGATCAAGTAAGTAAAAAGACGAGGGCTAGTAAAAGTCGTTGGGTAACAGAAGATATATTGAATTTAATTGATGAAAGGAGAAAATATAAAAATGCAGTAAATGAAGCGGGCAAAAAGGAATATAACCGTCTCAAAAATGAGATCGACAGGAAGTGCAAAATGGCTAAGCAGGGATGGCTATAGGACAAATGTAAGGATGTAGAGGCTTATTACAAAAAACTCGATGGTTTGTCACCTCATGGTTCCATGTCACAGACATCAGCGAAAGTTCTTCACCAAATGTTATGCACAGATCACATCTGGATCACCAGTGAAGACGGAACAGGCTAATATTGTTGCTCACATGCCAGTTGCGCAGTGAACTAGCTTTATTGCTGTACACTTGTACTGTGTTGAGGGACAAGGATAAAGTGATGTCATGGCGATGGAACTTGATGAGGTTTGTTTGCCATAAATACATTGACTCTGCACAAAAGAGTAAACAAGTAACCGGCAAATGAAATCTATTTACAATGTCTACTAGCTGGTGAATGCGGTAAATGATGTTCTCACAGGAGTGCATTTTGAGGGCATACAGTCCTCAGTGATATGAGCATGTCGTCCTATCACGTGACCACGGAATAACAATGGACGTAAGTCTGGAGTGAAGCTAACTTTCTTTATGAACCACCAGGCACACTGTACTTATGAACGAAAGCGAAACATGTGGACAGCCCTAAATAAAGCCAAACACATCAGTAGCTCACGTTAAGCTCAACCCAAGTAGTCCATGGCTCGTGCACCAGACCCAGAATACGTGTATACACGGTACTATAGCCCATCTCAAACTGGTTTGTTTTTTACTCCTGTGTGCATCATACCATTGCCATAATTTGGCCTAACAGAATATTTGCTTGTGAGTGGACACCACGTGCCACACGCTTTGCGCTGATTGCCGTCCACATATTTCTGCGGGACAGCTGTCGTGATAGTCACTAGGGGAAAGATAGACACTGCCTACAGGAAAATTAAGGAGACCTTTAGAGAAAAGAGAACCACTTGCATGGATTTCAAGATTTGAGATGGAAACGCAGTTCTAAGCAAAGAAGGGAAACCAGAAAGGTGGAAGGAGTATATAGAGGGTCTATACAAGGGCAGTGTTCTTGAGGACAATATCATACAACCGGAGGAAAATGTAGATGAAGTTGATATAGGAGATATGATACTGCATCAAGAGTTTGACAAAGCACTGAAAGACCTAAGTCGAAATAAGGCCCCGGGAGTAGACACCATTCAATTAGAACTACTGACAGCCTTGGAAGAGCCACGCCTAACAAAACTACCATCTGGTGACCAAAATGCATGAGACAGAGAAATTACCCTCAGACTTCAAGAAGAATATAATAATTCCAATCCCAAACAAAGCAGGTGTTGGCAGATGTGAAAATTACCGAACTATCAGTTTAGTAAGTCATGGCTGCAAAATACTAACGCGAATTCTTTACAGACGAATGGAAAAACTGGTAGAAGTCGACCTCAGGGAAGATCAGTTAGGAAATATTGGAATACGTGAGGCAATACTGACCCCACGACTTATCTTAGAAAATAGATTATGTCTACAAAAGCTAGAAACGTAGGTTTGCCTTTCCTTAGAGTATTCCAGTCAACACTGTCAAAAGTTTTCTCTCTTTGACTTTCTGAAGGTGGCATGGGTAATATACAGGGAGCGAAAGGCTAATTACAATTTGTACAGAAACAAGATGGCATTTATAAGAGTCGAGGGGCATGAAAGGGAATCAGTGGTTGGGAAGGGAGTGAGACAGGTTTGTAGCCTCTCCCCGATGTTATTCAATCTGTATATTGAGTAAGCAATGAAGTAAACAAAGTTTTTATTTCTTCTCCATGGATTTTAATACCTACTCCGAATTTTTCTTTTGAGGTTCGGCGATGACATTGTAATTCTGTCTGAGAGGGCAAAGGACTTGGAAGAGCAATTGAAAGGAATGGATAGTGTCTTGAAAGGAAGATATAAGATGAACACCAACAAAAGCAAAACGATGATAATGGAATGTAGTCGAATTACGTCGGGTAACGCTGAGGGAATTAAAATAGGAAATGAGACACTTAAAGTAGTAAAGGAGTTTTGCTATTTGGGGAGCAAAATAACTGATGATGGTCCAAGTAGAGAGGATATAAGATGTAGACTGGCAATTGCAAGGAAAGCGTTTTTGAAGAAGAGAAATTTGTTAACATCAAATATAGATTTAAGTGTCAGGAAGTCTTTTCTGAAAGTATTTGTACGGAGTGTAGCCATGTATGGAAGTGAGACATGGACGATAAATAGTTTGGGCAAGAAGAGAATAGAAGCTTTCGAAATATGGTGCTATAGAAGATTGCTGAAGATTAGATGGGTAGATCACGTAACTAATTAGGAGGTATTGAATAGAATTGGGGAGAAGTTTGTGGCACAACATGGCTAGAAGAAGGGATCGGTTGGTAGGATCAAGGGATCACCAATTTAGTATTGGAGTATTTAGTATTGGAGTATTTCAATAAAAGCCGATGCCATTTCAGGCATTTGTTTCACTTTTTACCACTCGACCGAAATTGTTCTGTGAATTAGGCTACAGGAAAGTTAAGGAGGTATTCGGGAAACAAAGAGAAGCAGCTGTACGAATATAAAGATCTCAGATGGAGAACCAGTCTTCAGCAAAGATGGGAAAGGTGGGAGGTCGAAGGAGTATGTAGAGGGTCTATGCAAAGTGTGGGGCAGCTGGTTAACAGTAGTCATTGTAATCACTCACGTTTTGTTGTTGTTGTTTTGGTCTTCAGTCCTGAGACTGATTTGATGCAGCTCTCCATGCTACTCTATCCTGTGCAAGCTGCTTCATCTCCCAGCACCTACCCCAACCTACATCCTTCTGAATCTGCTTAGTGTAGTCATCTCTTGGTCTCCCTCTACGATTTTTACCCTCCACACTGCCCTCAAGTACTAAATTGGTGATTCCTTGATGCCTCAGAACATGTCCTAACAACCGATTCCTACTTCTAGTCAAGTTGTGTCACAAACTCCTCTTCTCCCCAATTCTATTCAATACCTTCTCATTAGTTATGTGATCCACCCAACTAATCTTCAGCATCTTTGTATAGCACCACATTGCGAAAGCTTCTATTCTCTTCTTGTCCAAACTATTTATCGTCCACGTACTCCATACAAATACTTCTAAATCTATACTCGGTTTTAACAAATTTCTCTTCTTCAGAAACGCATTCCTTGCCATTCTCGGTCTACATTTTATATCCTCTCTAATTAGAACATCATCAGTTATTTTTTTCCCCAAATAGCAAAACTCCTTTACTACATTAAACGTCTCATTTCTTAATCCAATTCCCTCAGCATCACAGGCCTTAATTCGACTACAGTCCATTATCCTCGTTTTGCTTTTGTTGATGTTCATCTTATATCCTCCTTTCAAGACACTGTCCATTCCGTTCAACTGCTCTTCCAAGTCCTTTGCTGTCTCTGAGGTTCGCGAATGACATTGTAACTCTGTCAAAGTTTTTATTTCTTCTCCATGAATTTTAATACCTACTCCGAAATTATATTTGGTTTTCTTTACTACTTGCTCAACATACAGATTCAACAGCATCGGGGAGAGGCTACAATCTCGTCTCAATCCCTTTCCAACCACTGCTTCCCTTTCGTGCCCCTTGACTCTTATAACTGCCATCTGGTTTCTGTTAAAATTGAAAATAGACTTTCGCTCCCCTTATTTTACCCCTGCCACCTTCAGAATTTGAAAGAGAGTATTCCAGTCAACACTGTCAAAAGCTTTCTGTAAGTCTACAAATGCTAGGAATGTAGGTTTGCCTTTCCTTAATCTTTCTTCTAAGATAAGCCGTAGGGTCAGTATTGCCTCACGTGTTACAGCATTTCTACGGAATCCAAACTGATGTTTCTTGAGTTCGGCTTCTACCAGTTTTTCCATTCTTCTGTTAAGAATTCGTGCTAGTATTTTACAGCCGTGACTTATTAAACTGATAGTTCGGTAATTTTCACATCTGTCAACACTTGCTTCCTTTGGAATTGGAATTATTATATTCTTCTTGAAGTATGAGGGTATTTCGCCTGTCTCATATATCTTACTGACCAGATGGTAGAGTTTTGTCAGGACTGGCTCTCCCAAGGCTGTCAGTAGTTCTAATGGAATGTTGTCCACTCTCGGGTCTTTGTTTCGACTCATGTCTTTCAGTGCTCTTTCAAACTCTTCATGCAGTATCATATCTCCCATTTCACCTTCATCTACATCCTCTTTCATTTCCATAACATTGTCCTCAATTACATTGCCCTTGTATAGACCCTCTATATACTCCTTCCACCTTTCTGCTTTCCCTTCTTTGCTTAGAACTGGGTTTCCATCTGAGCTCTTGATATCCATGCAAGTGGTTCTCCTTTCTCCTTTCTTCCTGTAGGCAGTATCTATCTTACCCCTAGTGAGATGAGCCCTCTACATTCTTACATTTGTCGTCTAGCCATCCCTGCTTAGCCATTTTGCACTTCCTGCCGATCTCATTTTTGAGACGTATCTGTTCCTTTTTGCCCGCTTCATTTACTGCATTTTTATATTTTCTCCTTTCATCAATTAAATTCAATATTTCTTCTGTTACCCAAAGATTTCTAACATCTCTCGTCTTTTTACCTACCTGATCCTCTGCTGCCTTGACTACTTCATCCCTCAGAGCTACCCATTCTTCTTCTGCTGTATTTCTTTTCCCCCATTCTTGTCAATTGTGCCCCTATGCTCTCCCTAAAACTCTGTACAATCTCTGGTTTAGTCAGTTTATCCACGGTCCCATCTCCTTAAATTCTCCCCTTTTCGCAGTTTCTTCAGTTTTAATCTGCAATTCATAACCAATAGATTGTGGTCAGAGTCCACATCTACCCCTGATAATGCCTTACAATTTGTCGGCCTGAGTGGCCGAGCGGTTCTAGGTGCTACAGTCTGGAACCGCGCGACCACTACTGTCGCAGTTTCGAATTTTGGCTCGGGCATGGATGTGTGTGATGTCCTTAGGTTAGTTAGGTTTATTTATTTCGCATTTCTAGGGGACTGATGACCTCAGATTTTAAGTCCCATTGTGCTCAGAGCCATTTGAACTTTTTTTTTGTCATTAAAATTTAAAACCTGGTTCCTAAATCTCTGTCTTACCATTATATAATCTATCTGATACCTTCTAGTATCTCTAAGCTTCTTCCATGTGTACAACCTTCTTTCATGATTCTTGAACCAATTTATATTCACTCATAGGGGGAAATATTTGAAATATTAGAATGATTAGAATTATTTAGAATTTCTGTAAATATTTCTCGCCGTCGTTTACGAGAGCTTGGAAAATTTTGATGGTGACAATGTAGTTCGGAATATTTAAACAATTGTGGCGCTTTATTATCCCAATTGTGCAAGGAATTCCATCAACATAACTCACCAAGCGTTATTACACTGTTGAAAATCCTTTTCATCAGCCTCATAGCACTGTGCGACCACACCTCCAACCAGTTCGCGAGGCTGGCCATTTCGCCTATTTCTTCATGCGGAGGCTGCACTACTCCCACTCAGGTCCATGACTGGCTACTGGCAGAGCGGAAGTTGCACTAATCCCTAAACAAAAGCTTCAGCTGGTGGCAAAGTTTCGATATTTGATACCTGAGAAATTCCTGTTGAAGCACATGCTCTCTCTCTCTCTCTCTCTCTCTCTCTCTCTCTCTCTCTCTCTCTCTCTCAAGCAGTCACGTCATGTAGTGTGCCACTGCCAGGACTGTACGCACCGTTGGTCATTGTTGGTTTAAACCACAAACAAAGCAGCATTTACCTGGTAAACCCCAGGTGTGGATGTCTTGGAAATATTCCCGCACTCTATCAGACTGATTGAGTAATTAATTACATCGATACCCTTTTTCTGGACAGTTTTTCCTTGCTTCCTATTGGTGGATAATAGAACTGGAATATTTGATGGGATGTTATCCTACAACCTCCCAGCCGGCCGGAGTGACCGAGCGTTTCTAGGCGTTTCAGTCTGGAACCGCGCGACTGCTACGGCCGCAGGTTCGAATCCTGCCTCGAGCATGGATGTGTGTGATGTCCTTAGGTTAGTTAGGTTTAAGTAGTTCTAAGTTCTAGGGGACTGATGTCCTGAGCTGTTAAGTCCCATAGTGCTCACAGCCATTTTTACAACTTCCCAGTATGCAAACCCTACTGTTATTTTTTTCACTTGCCTCCTATCGGTCGATACTAGTACAGTTACGTCATTTGGTAGAAAGTCCATTAAGTTGAAGGTAACTGAAAATTTCGAAGTTCAGTTCAGTTGCACGCTATGTCTATAAACAATCTGTGGAGGGTTTGTACTGGTGCTACAATGAGATGGAGATGGAGGAGAACGAGAAGGAAGGGTCTACTGCCTGATATGATAGAGACAACAGCAAATACCACTGAAAGACAGAGATCACTGTGATGTATTGAGAAGCACTAAACCTGACACACTTAAACCACCTCCTGATCGTCCACACACAGCGCACCTGTCCCCTCGTACACCGCCATTGCCAACGCTCAGAGGCCAGAGAAAACTGTAGCAGCCATGGATGTGCGTGTATACCAGAATGCACCATCCAAGCCATGCGCGGAGTCCAGGGATAATTGAGTTGTAGGACTTCGTATTTCATCAATGCGTTCAGGACCAACACTTGGCAGTGATCAATACTGAATTGTTCAATTGTCCATGGAGAATACATGCAACACACGCGATCGAAAAGACAGCTCAACTCGTACTGAGTATCAGTTCGCTATTCAGCTATCCAGAGTGCATAATCGCCGGGAGTTGTCCTGCAGCTGCGCGCAAAAAACGACTAGTCCGCTGGCCTGAACTTTTCTTTGTCTCTACCACTCGCAAGAGCTTTTAGCCAGCAAACCCATTTGTTCTGGCCACAGGCTACCTCTGCCACGTGCTTCTCATGACGAACTTTGTCGTCCTAGGAAACCAGCGACGTATTTATCACTGTAATTACAATCACATAGTTCGATTGCAGCCCCAACCTGATAACATTAAAAAGAGATCGAAGTAACAGAAACACCTCCTCCTGAAGACTGTGGCTCTGGAAATATCAATAACCCTCTTATGACTGGGCACCTCCTTATGGCTATCGATGCCTTGAAACTGCAATCCCCCATGTCAAACCCATATCTCCCTTATGACTGGACACAGCCGTTTTCTTTGTACATGTTGAAACAATAACCACAGTCACTTCACACCCCCAAAACTAGCTTTATAATCCTGCCATTCACACCGCCTACTAAGTACAATACTTTGCCAGTAACTGAATGCTGGTGGCTCCAAGCAATATTCAGTGGAAAACCGCAATGGATCGACATGCCTCATTTGTTTACCTTGCATGTGTGTCTTAGGAAGAGAGGCATAATCGTCCTATGAGCTACCAGATATTAAAAACACGATCGCAAAGACCGTGTTATTGTAACCCCGCATAAAAATCGGTCTTCGTTCTACAGACACCCAAGTATCAACAACGATATCCATGCTGAAAAGTATACCTTCCTTATAAATCGAGGTATGCTAGTGCTTCTGAATAAAGTAGTCTTCCGCACAAATACCAAGATATTGAACGTGGATAGTGATTGCGGTTTCTGTATTAACAGACCGAAAGTGTAGGTGCACATTGCTAGCAATGTAAGCCCGTAATAAAATCAACACTATCACCGAATTTAGAAAGTGATGCAGCTAAGAAACATGGTACTAGTCCAATATTTGTAACTGCTTCTTGCAGCTGCTACGTATTTGTCACACTAACAAACAGTATTTGTAGCGTCTTCTATATCGATAGTATGTATACAGTGTAACAGAGGTTCTGCGATATATCCACGTGGTTATAGGGGAGGTTGATGGTTGATTGAGAATGATCACATACAGTGGATGGTATGTTATATGAGCAATCACTTAAAAATGCATCACTAGATGGACCTCATAAAATATGTATAAAATCCCATGACTTCTCAGGTCTTTAGTGTCAAGCTTTCAGCCAGAAATGCTGTCTGGAATTTAGTACCATTCAGCCACATATTTTGGGTGCATCCTATCGCGTTGTCTTAATGATTACAGCGTCCAGTCCCGGTAGCTGAGTGGTCAGCTCGACAGAATGTCAATCCTAAGCGACCGGGTTCGATTCCCGGCTGGACTGGAGATTTTTTCCGCTCAGGGACTGGATGTTGTGTTGTTCTAACCATCATCATTTCATCCCCCATCGACGCGCAACTCGTCGAAGTGGCGTCAAACCGAAAATGTCGTCCTAACCGCCGTCTGCTTCACGTCTGCTGTGCAGCGAGCTACGTTATTTAAGTATTAACTGTATTTTTCTTACTTGTCACTTCTTTTACCGTGTGTTTTTTCTTTTAGGAAGCTTTAATTGTCGACTGCTATTAATAGTGTTCCATAGATTTCGTGTTAGTTTTGAATACAGTCAGAGAGAGTCCCTTTAGTGAGCCATAGTGCCAGTAGTGCTAGTGTTTGTTTTCAATACAGTCCAGAGACGGGTAGTGCTATTTTCATTGTTTTCTACAAGAAGTGGCTAGCAATCACAGTTTAGTCAATAATCAGCCGCCTTTAGTGAATTAGCAGTCTAGTTAAAAGTTTATTAAGTCTCTTCAGTAAATTAATTCCTTAGGATGGATAGGATGTGTGACTGCTGTGTACGGACGCACGAGGAGCTGGCCACTCTTCGCGAACAGCTGAGCGTGTTGATGGCCGCGGTCATCCGTTTTCAGGCTGCTACCTCGCAGTGTAGCGGCAGTGGGGAGTCTGGAGCGTCTCAAGGTACACCCCAGGTGTTACATGCTTCACCCACTGTCCCTGCTGTCAAGATATCTTCTCGGGTACCGGGCGCGGTTGGGCCACCCTCTCCGCAAGGGGAGTGGCGGGTTCAGTGGCGTTCGCGGTGCACGAGGCGGAGGGTCAATGTGGAGGCTGGCCGTGTGGCATCACCCGCTCTGTCTGTGAGTGGACATGTGGCTGCTCCTTCAGCAAGGTCCGAGCAGGCACACGGGGGGAGGGGTTTATTAGTTATTGGGAGCTCCAACGTTAGGAGGGTGATGGAGCCCCTTAGGAAAATAGCGGAAAGGTCGGGGAAGAAGGCCAGTGTTCACTCTGCTTGCCGGGGGGTCTCATCCGAGATGTGAAGGAGGCCCTACCGGCGGCGATAGAGAGCACTGGGTGCACCTGACTGCAAATTGTTGCTCATGTCGGCACGAATGACTCCTGCCGTCTGGGTTGAGAGGTCATCCTCAGTTCGTACAGGCGGTTGGCGGAATCTGAGCTAACTATTTGTAGTATCGTTCCCAGAACCGATCGCGGCCTCTGGTTTGGAGCCGAGTGGAAGGCTTAAACCAGAGGCTCAGACGATTCTGCGGAGAGCTGGGGTGCAAATTTCTTGACCTCCGCTATCGGATGCAGAAATGTAGGGTCCCCCTGAATAGGTCAGGCGTGCACTACAGGCCGGAAGCGGCTACAATGGTAGCGGAGTACGTGTGGAGTGCACATGGGGGTTTTTAGGTTAGAGAATTCCCTCCCTAGGCCCAACAAGACGCCTCCTGAGACGCGGCAAGGTAGGAGTAGGCAAAATGCAACAGGGAATAACAATATTAATGTGCTAATAGTAAAGTGCAAGAGCGTCTATAGAAAGGTCCCAGAACTGCTCTCATTAATAAACGGTCACAGCGCCCATATAGTACTAGGGACAGAAAGTTGGCTGAAACCAGACGTAAACAGTAATGAAATCCTAAACTCAGATTGGAATGTATACCGCAGAGACAGGCTGGACAGTGAACGGGGAGGCGTGTTTATAGCGATAAGAAGTGCAATAGTATCGAAGGAAATTGACGGAGATCCGAATTGTCAAATGATTTGGGTGAGGGTCAAGGATAAAGCAGGCTCAGACATCGTAATTGGACGTCTCTATAGGACCCCGGGCTCAGTACATGAAGAATAATTTGGAAAACATTTCGAGTACATTTCCCCACCATGTTAGAGTTCTGGGTGGAGATTTTAATTTGCCGGATACAGACTGGGTGACTCAAACGTTCATAACGGGTGGCAGGGACAAAGAATCCAGTGAAATTTTTTTAAGTGCTTTATCTGAAAACTACTTTGAGCAGTTAAACAGAGAACCGACTCGTGGCGATAACATATTAGACCTTCTGGTGACAAACAGACCCGAACTATTTGAATCAGTTAATGCAGAACAGGGAATCAGCGATCATAAAGCGGTTACTGCATCGATTATTTCAGCCGTAAATAGAAATATTAAAAAAATGTAGGAAGATTTTTCTGTTTAGCAAAAGTGACGAAAAGCAGATTACAAAGTACCTGATGGCTCAACATAAAAGTTTTGTCTCAAATACAGATAGTGTTGAGAATCAGTGGACAAAGTTCAAAACCATCGTACACTATGCGTTAGATGAGTATGTACCAAGCAATATCGTAAGCGATGGAAAAGAGCCACCGTGGTACAACAACCGAGTTAGAAAACTGCTGCGGAAGCAAAGGGAACTTCACAGCAAACATAAACATAGCCAAAGCCTTCCAGACAAACAAAAATTACGAGAAGCGAAAGGTAGTGTGAGGAGGGCTATGCGAGAGGCGTTCAATGAATTCGAAAGTAAAGTTCTATGTACTGACTTGGCAGAAATCCTAAGAAATGTTGGTCCTATGTCAAAGCGGTAGGTGGATCAAAACAAAATGTCCAGACACTCTGTGACCAAAATGGTACTGAAACAGAGGATGACAGACTAAAGGCCGAAATACTAAATGTCTTCTTCCAAAGCTGTTTCACAGAGGAAGACTGCACTGTACTTCCTTCTCTAGATTGTCGCACAGTTGACAAAATGGTAGATATCGAAATAGACGACAGAGGGATAGAGAAACAATTAAAATTGCTCAAAAGGGGAAAGACCGCTGGACCTGATGGGATACCAGTTTGATTTTACACAGAGTACGCTAAGGAACTTGCCCCCCTTCTTGGAGCAGTGTACCGTAGGTCTCTAGAAGAGCGAAGCGTTCCAAAGGATTGGAAAAGGGCACAGGTCCTCCCCGTTTTCAAGAAGGGACATCGAACAGATGTGCAGAACTATAGACCTATATCTCTAACGTCGATCAGTTGTAGAATATTGGAACACGTATTATGTTCGAGTACAATGTATTTTCTGGAGACTAGAAATCTACTCTGTGGGAATCAGCAATGGTTTCGAAAAAGACGGTCGTTTGAAACCCAGCTCGCGCTATTCGTCCACGAGACTCAGAGGGCCACAGACACTGGTTCACAGGCAGATGCCCTGTTTCTTGACTTCCGCAAGGCGTTTGACACAGTTCCCCACAGTCGTTTAACGAACAAAGTAAGAGCATACGGACTATCAGACCAATTGTGTGATTGGATTGAGGAGTTCCTAGATAACAGAACGCAACATGTCATTCTCAAGGGAGAGAAGTGTTCCGAAGTAAGAGTGATTTCAGGTGTGCCGCTGGGGAGTGTCATAGGACCGTTGCTTTTCACAATAAATGACCTGGTGGATGACATCGGAAGTTCACTGAGGCTTTTTGCAGGTGATACTGTGGTGTATCGACAGGTTGCAACAATGGAAAATTGTACTGAAATGCAGGAGGATCTGCAGCGAATTGACGCATGGTGCAAGGAATGGCAATTGAATCTCAATGTAGACAAGTGTAATGTGCTGCGAATACATAGAAAGATAGATCCCTTATTTATCTACAAAATAGGTCAGCGACTGGAAGCAGTTAATTGCATAAATTATCTGGGAGTACGCATTAGGAGTGATTTAAAATGGAATGATCATATAAAGTTGATCGTCGGTAAAGCAGATGCCAGACTGAGATACGTTGGAAGAATCCCAAGGAAATGCAATCCGAAAAAAAAGGAAGTAGGCTGCAGTACTCTTGTTCGCCCACTGCTTGAATACTGCTCAGTAGTGTGGGGTCCGCACCAGATAGGTTTGATAGAAGAGACAGAGAAGATCCAACGGAGAGCAGCGCGCTTCGTTACAGGATCATTTAGTAATCGCGAAAGCGTTACGGGGTGAAAGATAAACTCCAGTGGAAGACTCTGCAGGAGAGACGCTCAGTAGCTCGGTACGAGCTTTTGTTAAAGTTTCGAGAACATACCTTCACCGAAGTGTCAAGCAGTATATTGCTCCCTCCTACGTATATCTCGCGAAGAGACCATGAGGATAAAATCAGAGAGATTAGAACCCCCACAGAAGCATACCGACAATCCTTCTTTCTACGAACAATACAAGACTGGAGTAGAAGGGAGAACCGATAGAGGTACTCAGGGTACCCTCCTCCACACACCGTCAGGTGGCTTGCGGAGTATGAATGTAGATGTAGAAAGACTTGCACCCGGCGAACACTCTACCCGACGGGAGGCCACAGTGACACGAGATTCACATTTTCATGATTACAGCCACTGGTAGATTATATTCACGGCACTCTCCTGTCTCAAAACTAGTTACCTCTTTCGATCCT
Organism: Schistocerca gregaria; assembly: GCF_023897955.1. Classification (NCBI taxonomy): domain Eukaryota; kingdom Metazoa; phylum Arthropoda; class Insecta; order Orthoptera; family Acrididae; genus Schistocerca; species Schistocerca gregaria. The sequence continues at coordinate 164,161 of NW_026061747.1, forward strand.
GTCTGCTAAGGACCCTGTACGGCAAAACTCCATCGTGATTTTAATCAGTCCCTCTGCACCTTGTAACTCTCCCTCGGTCTCTGCCACGATCTCACTGCAGCCTTGTCCATGTGGTCATCACAGTTTGAGTCGTAACTGAGCCGAAGTTGGAGAGACAAACACGGAGAGCTGAGTTAATGCAACGGGACCATCTTTTTACCGTCTGGTGGAAATGGGAACATTTTGTCGTAGCTGTGCTAACCGTGTGCAATGTGTAAAGCCAGTGCCAAACAAAGCTTTCTCCTGCGACACAAGCTAGTAGGAAAGACAGTACCAGCAGTTACAGTAGTGTTTATGAGGAAAGTTAGGTAGACTCCACATAATATGTCAACTAGAAGATGGACAATGATTTTGCTACAGCTTTGAGGGATGTTTTCAAACTACAAATGGTTCAAATGGCTCTGAGCACTATGCGACTTAATTTCTGAGCTCATCAGTCGCCTAGAACTTAGGTTAGTTAGGTTTAATTAGTTCTAAGGACATCACACACACATCCATGCCCGTGACAGGATTCTAACTTGCGACGGTAGCGGTCTCTCGGCTCCAGACTGTAGCGCCTAGAACGCACGGCCACTCCGGCCGCCAGCGGCGGACTTAGCGCACAGCATCCCTCAGGGTGCATTTCTATCTGTCACGAAAACATTATCTCTATCTTCGTTATTTTGTACCATCCAATAGAAAGAAACTATGAGCTATAAAAACTTCACTCTCACCCAATAGAGAATTTGATAAGGTGTTACTGTGTTCCTCTATCCGATATGTCAAAAACAAGTACCGTCTGTGTGCTATGTGGAGATCCTACTGAAAATATACAGGTACTGCTCGACTGGAGCAGGTAACCAGTGATCGAAGTCGCTTCAGGACCTGCACTGTAGGACCACCATATCCCACAGATTATCAATTAAAATAGAGTGTCATTGGGCCTTTGTTTGATATGTTGCTTTCCGCTGTAACACATCGAAGTAGTATATGTCTGCAGCTTTGTACACCGCCATACCTTTTTTTTTTATCCACCATGACTTCAAGGTCTGTGTCAGGTGTTAAACCGACATAAACACATTTCGATCCATTGGCTCTCACAGAAAGCTGGACATTGCATGGTGTAAACTATGATGCTGTTCTCACAGCACACAGGATGGTTGAAATAAGAGAGAGGCGGTGTTTCTTACTGACAAAAATGTGGAAAACATCGCAACATGTGGAAACTGGAAGAGTTTGCGGCATTGTGGAGCGTTTCCAAACAGCTATACAGAGGTGATGACCTGTACATTTAATCTCATCTTCAATAGTGATGGGGGTAGCAGACGTCTTGGTGTTCCATTATGATTGAAACAGATATCACGTACATAGCTGCAATATAAGGAATCAGTGCTGGTCATCCCTGGAACGTGTTGCTCTCATAAAGAGTCTCTCCCTCTCAAACAGGTGGAGTCGGTCAATCATTATGTGGTAACCAACCATGTACCAGTAGATGGAAAAGATGCCACCGATGCACTGTAATAAGCACCACAGTTGATGGTGCTATCAATTTCAGCAATATTATCAGTTTTTCCATAATGTCAACGCTGACCAGTGACATGGTAGCATGTTTCCCAGGTTCTGCATCATCACTAAACTGCCCCCCCTCTACTTTTCGAGTACCATTGCGAATGTAGATAGATGACTGGTGCATATGTACAAGAATTATCGATGAATGGATGTACTGCACAAAGTAGACCAGACAGCATCTCTACTTACGAAGTTAGGTTATCTACATATTTCTAGCAGTTTGATCATACTGCGTAATTTAGTATTACGATTGCCCATCTTTCGCTGCGTGGATGTGGGTCACAGACTATTCTTGCATTCATTAGATAAAGTTGGATATTGAAAGGTCTCCTTGCACTGTCTTTGACCAATCCTCCCTAAAAACTGTCTCCTATTTCATTTTCAACTGACTAGAAGTAGGAGGTTATTATACCCATTAAACCCCAGGTCTCGTGAAGGAACAGAGAGAGCTGAATCCGTAACAGGTGTTCAGGGAGACTATTCTACACCAATCGTACTCACAGCGCATCTCCAGATGCAGACATGTCGAAGAGGTTAGCACCCCTTATCGGTGTATGATAGATATGAAAGTGTTGTGATGATATAACAGATGATCGTAAAGAAGAAATTTGTGCATGATTGAGCTCCAGACGAATGTAGTTTAGAACTGGTAGCACAGTAGATTCATATAAAATATTCCAAATTATTGGTCCTGTGTTTGGCGCCCATACAAGTAAGGTATCAGAAAGAGAGAAATGATCGTGGAACATAAACACATTCCAAGGGCTACATGGTCCTGCATTAAACACGCTATATTGCTAGAGCTGTGCTGCTTGTGACTTCTGAGTCGTCTGGAATACAACGCTGTTAATATTCCAGTGCAATAAAGCGCATGATATACATTCTTCCTGTGAGTTTCTTTATGGTGAACTATGGTGACGCACTGTAAGGTGATAAAACTACTACTTATCACGCCAAAGAAGGCATTAATTCTTTGTAAAACAAACACTCCAACTTTGTAAACACCTGGTGTCATACACCTCTGTAAAAGTATGAAGGCCAATTACAGTTCTGAAACTGTGATCTTTTCACAACAGTCCCATAAAATGGTCGTCAGCAGGCAAAAATGCATACGAAGGAACAGCGACATCTTACAAGGAAATAAGCACTACAGGCAGTGCCAGAGAATGTGTAACAGTCCTACAGTTTACCATTGCCCCTTGTAACCTTCCTCTTGCACACAGATGTCATGGTTCGATTTTAGGTTGTATTGCTCATGTGCACGATAATATTGCCATCTCCGCTATTAAGGTGTCTTTATGTGGCGCCATTCTACCACCCTCATCCAGAATATGCAGTCCTATTGATTTCGCTAGCTTCATATCTCATGGCATTCTTCTCTAATTTTGTATATTTAACTAGTTTTTCGTGATTTTACATATTTTATCGCATTTCCCTCAATTTCAACGTATTTCACATCAGTATTTCGTGATGAAATCGGTAAAATTCGAGAAAAACCTCGTATAATGCGTTATTCAATTTTTCGTCAAAGTTTCCCATAGGTGTGGTCGTAGTGCTGACATCCCATGTACTGTCTGATATTCTACAAGAATATTTGCGTTTATTGTACACCAAACTATTAAAAATCCCAAGACTTGCCCTTTCCCTTATGGTCCACATGCATGAATTTTGGATAGGCCGATCATTAAAAATATAGTAGCAGTCGATTAGTACCTGTATGAGACTCCACTACATCCATCATCCGCGCCAGCCGTTGAAAAACAATTCCATGTGCTGATATGATCCATGAGAGAGGCTGTCTGCAGACTCATGTAGTGCAGCTCCCGTGGCTTTAGATATTGACTTGTGTTGTGCAACAAATCGCCTCCTTTGCTTTTTCTAATGTTTAGAATTAGCATTCAGTGTAATAGATAGTCTGAACACAAATCAAATGTGCTAATCAGACCCCTGCTGCAAGTATCGAGTCTCAACATCTGCATCTCTTGTATATGCCCTGTGACACCGTTTGACGCTGATCCAAATCATCAACCTCCCTTCACTGGATATTTGTCTGCCGGCATTTACTTCTCACCATTCAGAACTTGTAGACTGACCTTAAACCCCTGTCTTCCCTCCATCGTCTGTTAGGGCACCACAACATTTAAATTCGTGCTGCTAAAGATCATACCTATTTCGATATAACTTATATTACCAATATTTGTGCAAGACATTTCCAGGGGCAGATTTGGACTCTGGCCACAATCTATTGGTTATGAAATGAAGATTAAAGCTGAAGAAATTGCAAAAAGGAGGGAATTTAAGGACATGAGACCTGGATAAACTGAAAGAACCAGAGGTTGTACAGAGTTTCAGGGAGAGCATAACAGAACAATTGACAGGAATGGGGGAATGAAATACAGTCGAAGAAGAATGGGTAGCTTTGAGGGATGAAATAGTCAAGGCAGCAGAGGATCAAGTAGGTTAAAACACGAGGGCTAGTAGAAATCCTTGGGTAACAGAAGAAATACTCAATTTAACTGATGAAAGGAGAAAATATAAAAATGCAATAAATGAAACAGGCAAAAAGGAATACAGACGTCTCAAAAATGAGATCGACAGCAAGTGGAAAATGACTAAGCAGGGATGGCTAGACTATAAATGTAAGGATATAGAGGCTTATCACACAAGGGGTATGATAGATACTGCCTACAGGTAGATTAAAGAGACCTTTGGAGAAAGGAGAACCAATTGCATGGATATCAAGAGCTCAGACGGAAACCCAGTTCTAAGCATAGAAGGGAAAGCAGAAAGGTGGAAGGAGTATATAGAGGGTCTATACAAGGGCAATGTACTTGAGGATAATATTATCGAAATCGAAGAGGATGTAGGTGAAGATGAAATAGGAGATATGATACTGCGTGTAGAGATTGACAGAGCACTGAAAGACCTGAGTCGAAACAAGGCCCCGGGAGTAGACAAGATTCCATTAGAACTACTGACAGCCTTGGGAGAGTCAGTTCTGACAAAATTCTACCATTTGGTATGAGACAGGTGAAATACCCTCATACTTCAAGAAGAATATAATAATTCCAATCACAAAGAAAGCAGGCGTGGACAGATGTGAAAATTACCTATCAGTTTAATAAGTCACAGCTGTAAAATACTAACGTGCATTCTTTACAGACGAATGGAAAAACTTATAGAAGCCGACCTCGGGGAAGATCACCTTGGATTCCATAGTAATGTTGGAACACGTGAGGCAATACCTACCCTAAGACGTATCTTAGAAGAAAGATTAAGGAAAGGCAAATCTACGATTCTAGCATTTGTAGACTTAGAGAAAGCTTTTGACAATGTTGGTTGTAATACTATCTTTCAAATTCTGAAGGTGGCAGGGGTAAAATACAGGGAGCGAAAGGCTATTTACAATCTGTACAGAAAGCAGATGGCAGTTATAAGAGTCGGGGGGTATGAAAGGCATGCAGTGGTTGGGAAGGGAGTGAGACAAGGTTGTAGCCTGTCCCCGTTGTTATTCAATCTGTATATTGAGCAAGCAATGAAGGAAACAAAAGAAAAGTTCGGAGTAGGTATTAAAATCCATGGAGAAGAAATAAAAACTCTGACAGAATTACAATGTCATCGGCGAACGTCAGAGACAGCAAAGGACTTGGAACAGCAGTTGAACAAAATGGACAGTGTCTTGAAAGGAGGGTATAAGATGAACATCAACAAAAGCAAAACGAGGCTGATGCTGAGGGATTTTTGTTTAGGAAATGAGACACTTATAGTTGTAAAGGAGTTTTGCTATTTGGGGAGCAAAATAACTGATGATGGCCGAAGTAGAGAGGATATAAAATATAGAATGGCAATGGCAAGGAAAGCGTTTGTGAAAAAGAAAATTTTGTTAACATCGAGTATAGATTTAAATGTCAGGAAGTGGTTTCTGAAAAAGTGTAGCCATGTATGGAAGTGAAACATGGACGATAAATAGCTTAGACAAGAAGAGAATAGAAGCTTTCGAAATGTGGTTCTACAGAAGAGTGCTGAAGATTAGATGGGTAGATCACATACTTAATGAGGAGGTATTGAATAGAATTGGGGAGAAGAGGAGCTTGTGGCACAACTTGACTAGAAGAAGGGATCGGTTGGTAGGACATGTTCTGAGACACCGAGGGATCACCAATTTAGTATCGGAGGGCAGCTTTGAGGGTAAAAAACGGCGAGGGAGACCAAGAGATGAATACACTAAGCAGATTCAGAAGGATGTAGGTTGCAGTAGGTACTGGCAGATGATGAAGCTTGCACAGGATAGAGTAGCATGGAGAGCTGCATCAGACCAGTCTCAGGACTGAAGACCAAAACAACAACCAATATTGTCTAGATTCTCCAGTAATAATAAACATGCAAGGTGTACGATTGCTCCTATCACACCTCCTTTTATACTCTAAAAATCCACAGTGATGGCACATGATCACCCCAATCAAACTATTTTGTGAGCTGGATGTCCATTGTACTAATGCACCAATACCCCCAAGGAGGATGAAGCATTTTATGTGTTAAACTGTACCCAATTATAAGGGGGATATTTCCAGAGTCGGTGTCCAATGTTATGAGATTAGGGCTGCAAGTGTAATATTTAATTCTAATTACAGCGATAAATAAATTTTGCTGGTTTCCTAGGACGACGTGGTTTCGAATGTGAGTCGTGTGCCAGAGGAGGCATGTGGCCAGAACAAATGGGCTTTTCTGGCAATCGGTGGTTACAACGAAAAGTTCCAGTAGGCCAGCTAGTCGGTTATTGCACACAGCTACAGGTGTAAGTCCCAGCCACAGTGCCCTTTCGATAGCTAAACAGCAAACTAATACACAGTGTGCATTGGGCTGTCTCTGTGATCGCATGTGTTGCATGTATTCCCCTTGGAAAATTGAGTCATTCAATATCGATAACTGCCAAGTGTTGGCAATGAACGTGTTGATAACATCCTAATTCCTACCACTCCAATCACTTCCAGACGCCCTCCACGTCAGGGTGGTGCACTCTGGCGGACACACGCGTCCACCAAACTGGCTACGGCCGTCCGACCTCTGAGCGTTGGCGCTGGTTGCTCATGAGGAGATTGGCGAGTGACGTGTGGACACTGGGCATGTGCATTCAGGATGTATTTCAGCGATATCCAACATCTGGCCATGACAACTACTGCTACGGCCTGGATTGTGGTATTTTCTGTGTCTTTGTCCTATCCCCTAACACACCCTTTCTCCTCCTCCTCCTCCTCCTCCTTCCGAATGTAGTGGAGAGAACCAATTTAGGATTTCTACAAAGGTTTAAAAATCCAATCGCAATATCCAATCCCCGTTTAATCAATTTATTGTTGTTGCTTTATTGCGAGCACACATACCAGTCCAAAATCTCCACAGATTTTCTATGGACACAGCATGCAGCTGAGCTGAAATTTGAAATTTTCAGCTACCTCCAGCTTAATGGACTTTCTATAAATGACTTAACTGTATCAGTATACACCAATAGGAGGCAACGGGAAAAAATAACAGTAGGGTTCGGAAATTGGGAAGCTGTAGGATCGAATCCCATCAAATATTCTAATCCTAGTAATCCACCAATAGAAAGCAACGGAAAACTGTCCCACACGAAGGGCATCGATTTAATTAATTAGACAATCAATCTGATGGAGATATTACGTCACTCTAAGAAATCCACAGGGGGTTTACTAGGTAAATGCTGCTTTGTGTGTGATTCGATCCGACCATGGCCAATGGTGAATGCAGTCCTAGCAGTGTTACACTACAGGACATGACCGGTTGTGAGGAGGGGGCGGTGGAGGGAGAGAGTGGGGGATAGGGGAAAGAGAGAGTGCGCATGTGCTTGAACAGGAATTTCTCAGCAATCAAATAATAAAGGACAGCCACCATCAGAAGCTCTTTTGTTTGGGGATTACTGCAACGTCTGCTCTCATAGTGGCCAGTCACGGACCTGAGCAGGGGTAGCGTGGCCTCCACATATAGTAATACGTGGAATGACAAGCCCACTGAAGTGTTTGGGAGTGTGGGCTAAAAAAAAATTTCGAAGTTGTTTAATATACCAAGTATCTTCTCACCCTCAAAGAATTTGTAGGGAATGGAATTTTGTGTATTTAAATATTTAAAGTAAATAAATGAACTATATGATATACACTGCCTTGTATCCCTTAAATTGTTTAAATAAAGAATCTTTCACACATTGTCTTGTGTATGAGAAACTTTTTAACCCTTTATTTGGCAAATGGTGAAAATAAAAAAAAAATTAAGTGCTTATATCTATTTATTATACTTAAAGAAATACAATTCAGTCAGTCTTAGAAATTTTTGACAAAAATTATGAAAATTATGAAACGTTGCTTACAAGCAACATTGCCAGCAGTAGATCACACTTATACATATTATAGGAAAAAGGAGTTTGCCGATAACCTGAAGCAAAATGTTTGCCGTACGTGAATAATTTAATTTATAAACACATTTATGCATTCCTGCTGTGTAATAGAACTGTTTCATTTTCCCTTCTTGTTCCTCTTGCAATGGAATTTTTGGAAACAGTTCCTCTTTGGATCGAAGTACAATACTAGATTGCAATTGGAACACATGACTGTAGAATATTCAGACGGACAATAACGACAACGACCTTTGGGACCGTATACAGGCCAATGCTCCGTATTATCAAATCGGACATCTTGTGTAACAGTCGGAGCTGTTGCCTTCCTCCTCTTCTTTTATGGTGGTGGTTTGTCTGTTGAAGGTCTTCCTACTTTACTTTTACCTGAAAATATCAAACCATTGGCAGTATCTGCCCTAAATGACTTTGATGAGGTCTTTTTGTCCAGAGATTCTCTTCGAAAAATGCAGGCAAGCATTTAAAACACTCAGATCTAGAATAAATCTAAACCATCTCATGTACCATCGCCTAGTTTTCATTGGTACTCTGTAGAGCTCTATCAGCTTACCAGCAAGATCAACTCCTCCCATGTGCTTGTTGTACTGACGTACATTACTGGGACAGGGCACATCAATTCTTTTTTGATTGCTGTCCCATCGTTTTCTTGTTGAGAGTGGTTGGACACCAAAAAACGAGCTTGCAAGTGTCACGATTTTATAGCCTGCCCACCTTACTAAAATGAGGTCTGAGTGACTGTCCTTCCTGTAGTCATAGCTGACTCGTCATTCAGTAACCGCTTCTCGTCATGTAGAGGACAGTTCTTTATTCAGTTCTTCCTTATGGTGCCCATGGACTCAATGTTTTGATGTTTTTTAAGTATGTTTTAAGTTCAAGGCTGCAAAATAAATTGTCAAAATAAAAGTATTCCAATTCCATTATTTTCACGTCATCAGCAAGATCAGTTATCATCCCCTTGCCAGTATAGGGAAGAAAATCATAGACAACTCTAGACACACCAGCACGAACAAAAATCTTAAAACGCCACTTGTGTGGCTTATTTGAATATATTGGCGCAAATTACCTGCTCTTGTACCTTTATATGCAACCATCTTCTCATCTGTAGAAAATGCCGACTCTTGTTTCTGCTCACGGCAGTTCTATACAATTGACTCAAGAACAGGTCTTATTTTCAAAAGTCTTTCAGAACAGTTCACAGCATTCTCATTGCTCGTAAAATGCAGGTATCGGCGGAGTTTCTGAAAGCGCTTCAAACTGAAAATGCTGGTGAATTTTTCACAGTTCATTGACTGAGACCAATAGTCAGTCTACTAAGACATAGAAACAAGACCCATGTATATCAGAACACCGAAAAATTGTTCTATTTAATTTATATTGCTGTTTACTGACGTGTAGTTCATTGGTCAGAGTTTAAGTTCGTTTCCTGCACAATTATGTCAATTAGTTCTGAATCAAAGAATCTTCTGAAATAACCCAGTGGTGTATTGCCTTCATCAGAAAACACAGGAGAGAGACTTTCTGCCCTAGCAGTTGTATCTTCCTTTACCCACATGTAAGTGACTGCTTTTGTAATTTACTTTTTCACTTGACTGCCACTTGCACTAGAAGGATTCACTGCAGAAGGTCCTTGCACATGTTCAGCTTCTGAGATTTCACTTCCTAAATCAGAATCAGTGTCTGGTATAACTTGGTTATGGAACTGATATTGACGCTCTGGAATCACTACAGCCTGCCAAAGCTTCGAGTTCAGTGTCTTCAGATTCACTTAGATCAGACAAAGCCGGGTCTTCTAGTGGAACTACTATTCCTCTCGCTTTTTCGATTCCATAAAATATTCTGGAATCCATTGCTAAAAAGCCAGTAAAAATAAAAATATCTTCTCTGTCACACCGTAAACATGTGTAATATACTAATGGCACATGTCCCAACTATAGGCAATGTTGCTCACAGGCAACATAACAGTTTTATACTACTTACGTATTTCCAAACAAAGATTGAAATATTTCTGCTGTAAACTTACCTCTGGGTATATCTTGCCAGTAATCTTAGCAGTTTTTCTTCAATCTATTTAAATCCACTCTTTTAGAACCAAAATAAGACACCTCTGTTGCTCACACGAGGAGATCTCTGTAACACCACTGCACAAACTGCTATCTCGTGTGGAAAACCTTAAGCTATTACAAAAACTGGCGTTGGTAGTGTGTAAAGGAATGTTGCCTGGAGGCAGTAATGCCAGTAAAATGCACTGGGAAGAGTTTGTTGTCCCATAAGGCTAAGGTAAATGTGATGTTGCTTGAAAGCAACACTGCCAAATAAAGGGTTAAACAATATTCCATACACTGCAATCAATTTTCCACCTGCTAGCCAATCAATTGGGTCTCTTTCTAGACAAATTCCTGGAGGGGGAGGGGAGGGGAGGGGAACTGCTGGGGGTGTCTCAAATAGGGAGGGGCTAATTAATTGGTCGTTTTAATTAATTAGTCAAATGGGTCCATATCATAAGTGTGCTTGCATTGCGAGACAATTTCCAGAGGGGTGGTGGAGAAGGAGGAGAAGTGGGGAGAAAGAGAGGGAAGGGAGGAGTGTGGAGGGTTTCTTGGAATGACGGATTATCCTCAGATGGTCATAATCCACTTAGCAAAATAGTAAGTTAAGGACTTGTCAATCAAAAGAGACCAATAGGTTTTCCACTGAATGTATGCTTGCTCCTGATGTAGGCAACCTGCGCTAACAAAATGTGCTGATCCTTTCCTTACCCAACTACTCCTGTTCACAGACAAATGTGAGTTCACTGGGGAGGGACTGTGTTCTGAATTCGCTAAACAGCCATGTCTGGCAGCCAAAAACCCTCATGCTAAGCACATTCCGAGGCTTCGGTGCCTGTTGGATATTTGTTTGTTGGCAGGCATTCCAGACTGTCGTGTAACTGGGCCGTACCTCCTTCCACTCTAACTGGTCTTGCATATCTTATGTTTCTACAAAAGATATTGGGGCCGTTCTTGAAAGTTGTGCCACTGATTGCCCATCAGGAAATGTGGTTTAAGCATGATGATGCACCAACTCGCTTGTATCGTGCAGTTCGCAGACATCTGAACAAACGATATGGTGACAGATGGACAGGGCGAGGAGTCTTAACACAAACAAATGTGCTTAAGTGATAAACAGGTGTTCCGTTATGTTTCATTTCGAATTGTTTTGTATTGCCTTATGCGTAATTTAATCCCTCAAACAGAAGTGGATGAGTTAAAAATCGAAGTTGAAACCATTGTAGAACTGAAACGGTACATTCCTGGGCATGGGTTTGTACTCAAAATATTCTTTCCTGTCTCCCTTCTACAAGTCCTAGAAGTTTGTCCGAACACCTGGCATTCAGATTTTTTGTTCGACTATCGATCGTTTATATGCTTGGACAGCGTTTTGTGTCTGTTCTTAGTTTTGACAATTATTAGCGAAAAGTGTTTTACCGTGGAACACACTTCAGACTTTCACACTTTAATAGACCTTTACTCCATTTTGTTATTCTATTTTGAAATGACAGCATTCACTTTAGGAGTGGTGCACCTTCTTTCTGAAATTACAACTACTCCGGAAAAGTAAGATTTTTGACAAATGAGAGACTGTTCCAAGATACAACATGGTCATGTTCCTATGTACAAATATCAGTTCAAATCGCTGCAATCGAGAAAAAATTTTGTCAGTAGTGTATTTCTCTATGAGAAATGTCTTACGTTATTACTCTACTACACAAGAATAATCAGCAAGCGAAATCAATCGTTTTATCAAAAACCAGTTAGAAGTTAACAACGATCTGAAATAGAAGCTGTTGCAGCTATCACAAATTTCCCTTTTCGAGACTGGTAACTTCGTTAATACATTACATAAACTTACTTCTTTTGCAAATCTCATATACTCCATGGTGCAAGGTCTTCCGTTTGAAGGTACGAGATGGTTTGTGACTCACGAACTATAACTTATTCATCCACACGTTATGTAACTAGTCAAAATTTAACAATATTTTATTCACCACAAAATTCTTTAACCATAGAACAGACAGTATCCTCCAAATATCTTTAATATATTACACAACACTAAATATGTAGAACTCGTTATATTTGCAAACCCTGCAGAAAACAAAACCTCAGGCCCCACAACAGCAGCAGTCGAAAATGCCAGGAACTACTTACCGGGTCCTCTAGTACGCGTTGCTTCATATAGTTCTAAAATCGGTGACTAACTGAAACACCGACCAAGAAAGAAGATGTGTTTGTAGGTACACTATCCTATGCCCCCCCCCCCCCCCCCCTATTCTCATATTGTCATAAATGGAGCACCAGAAACAGATATTGCTTACATACAGTTGTAGTCAGTTTCGTATTCTAGGATCCCAGTCACATTTCTTTAGAATAGTAAATAGCGTTTGCAGGAGCTCTTTATTTTAGTCTCTGAAAGTACCGGTTCACATGCGATTAACTTTAATCTTCAGCATATACTCGAGAAATGAAGATCAAGTACTTTCAACTAAATTCTGTCCTTCATACAATAAAGCAGCCGCCACAGTGGTATGGAATCAGCCCCCGTGGTCTCACTTCACCCCAATAGACCCCGACAGACCTTTTTCGTTTTCGATTATAGTGCTTTGCGAAACTCCGGGCCAAAGTAACTTTCACATGTTGTGTCACTGTCAAGCAAAATAGAAATAATTGCTGCTGCATGGTACAGATGGTAACAAAGAAACATGCAATGATACGAACATAACTGACGTTTTTGTTCAAAGACAGTAGTCACATTGCAAAAGGCGGAACGTGTTCTCCATAAAGCATGTGATCACCAAACACAGCTGTGCGTGCTCTGTAACCAGCTCCCAAGCTGGGCACGAGGTTGGTAAGGAAATGTGGTAGAGCGTTCCATTCCTCAACAAGTTTGACTGAAAACTCTGGATGGTCGCTGGACTATGTAGGCGAGCTGCGGTATGCATCCCCAATGCATAACGACGTGGCCCACGGGGTTTAAGTTTGCCGAACATGCACTCATTCAAAGACCTCCTACACCAGTGCTTTCGATGCGATCACGCATTGTCGTCCTTAAAAGTACAGTGAGGGTCGCATACAGCCTGAAAAGATACGCATGGGAAACGAATGCAGTGTCACAATGCCGCTGACCTGCGAGTGTACCATGATCAATTTGCCCAACCAACGGTATGCCTCTCCAAAACATAACACGTGAGCGCATCGGAACGATTATATGGAGAATTCTCGTCGTACCCTGATATGGCCAGAAGTGGAAGCACGTAATGCACCCAGGAACGTCGCCGAATTTCAAGGTCACTTACTGTCCTCCTGTTTTTGAGGGGAAGGCGACCCGCAAATAATAAATATAGCCTCTTGTATTCGTAAGCTGTTCATCGCAAGGAGACGGTATTTGCGTTGTGCACAGCGGCCAAAATGAACGATCAGTTACTTAACACAATTCGCTCGTGTTGTATGATTATAGAGATCGTTTATTTATTGGCGAGAGATAGTGATTTCGATTTTACCTTGGTTTGTATTGTTTCAAGATACAGAGATCACAGCTTCCACAGCAAAAGGAGCAAAAAAGGTCATGCGGATATATGGCCAGAAATGCGTTCCCAGTGAGGTAGGCCATTTTGATGGCGAAGGTAAGAGATCATTGTCAGAGAAGGTATCAATGACACTTGAGAGCGCACCAGACGAATGGGAATGTTCTGCCTCTATCAGTGTTCCAGCTGCACACTCTAGGGGGCGCAATGTTATCCACGAGGGCGGTGCACTCGCACTTTGTTATCAGGGTCAACGGCCGTGCACCGCAAAGTTATATGCAGACTATGAACGTAACTATACAGCCGATTTTGGTAGGCTTTACGTTAGTCAAATATTCGAATCAGTTACATTTTCTGAAACTTTGAAGCAAGCCATGTTAATAAGCCAGTATCTTTCACTAATACCTCATTTATCGCTTTTGCCGGCCGTTGTGGCCGATCGTTTCTAGGCGCTTCAGTCCGGAACCGCGCTGCTGCTACGGTCGCAGGTTCGAATCCTGCCTCGGGCATGGATGTGTGTGCTGTCCTTAGAACTACTTAAACATAACTACCCTAGGTCTAGGGGACTGATGACCTCAGATGTTAAGTCCCATAGTACTCAGAGCCATTTGAACCATTTATCACTATCTCTGTTGGTGTCTTGTTGTTTACATTGACAATAATTCATTAAGATCATAAGAAAGAACTAATTCATTGACCAGAGACTGTTGAATGACGTAAGTCTGTCACCTGTCATAATGTTTTTATTGTACACTAGCTGACAGCCGGCACTGTCGGTCGGGGTGTTCACTTTGCTAGTTTTCCACAACGAGGAACCTTGCACGCACACCTGCCAGTAGGCTCGGCGTGGGATGATGCGCTTGGCACAGCTGCTTCGAGTATCTGCACGCCTCTGTGGCGAGGCCTACAACCGTTTGCGCCTCATAGTTGAAAGCTGCCAAAAGCGCTGCCTGGAGTCACTTTACTCGACTGCACGAGTGGCTCGGCAGTAAAGTGTCCTAAAACGATGCATTCATGTAGGCGCATTCAGCGGCGTATGTCGATACCGTCAGCAAAATATGTTGCTAACAGAGTGAGCAGCAAGGATAAATATAAACATTAGGCACACTCCGGCAGTTCTTCACACATCTTGGTGTTCATGACGTCGGATCTCCCGAATCATGTGTAGCATCATGATATAGTTTTGTATGTGCCTTTCGCTGCGAATGTCTGTGAAATTTGTTACGAATAGAGTTAGTAGTACAGAAGCAAATTTCAACATCAGGCATGGTGCGGCTGATTTTCATGCATCTCATCGTTTATGATGCCGCACCTCCTGAATTATGATTGTTACCTGTCAGTAAGGGGTATGTGCACAAACTTTGGTCCATATCAGTCCAGTGGTCTAGGGGGAGATGTGCCACATACGTACATACATCAATTTTTTGTAATATGTGTGGGTTCTTTCCACGTAAACAGTGCAGTTACAATCGTCTACTGTGTGTATCTGAATAACCCAATTCCTTCTGTCCTTCACTTGAGACAGTTCCACACCACCAGTCAGAGACGTTAATCACACCCACCGTTATCTAAGATTAACACAGCTATTTCATGGAGACTACGAAAATATTCAGATTTCGTAAGTCCCCCAAATAAAAAATAAGAGTAGTCATAACATTTGTGAGAGAACTAGTTCTGTATTTGTTTTTCGCATTTACCACTATATATTTCCCGTGTGTCTTTCCTAAAATAAGCTCGTATAGCATATTGAAATAGTACTGTGTTTACGACACAATAAATTCTTTTAAAGCTGAGGGCCTCCTGAGCTAAATGAAGAAGAAAGTTTCAACTACAGGGTGAGGCATAATAAAGAGCGATTTTTGAAAAGCTGTTAAATAAAGACACTTTTTCTATTTCATAATCTTAAAATATACGAAAAAGTGTTTTCTGTAACAGAAAAACGTCAGTTACTTTTTCACCGAGCGAGGTGGCGCAGTGGTTAGCACACTGGACTCGCATTCGGGAGGACGACGGTTCAATCCTGTCTCCGGCCGTCCTGATTTAGGTTTTCCGTGATTTCCCTAAATCGCTTCAGGCAAATGTCGGGATGGTTCCTTTGAAGGGCACGGCCGATTTCCTTCTCCATACTTCCCTCACCCGAGCTGGCGCTCCGTCTCTAATGACCTCGTTGTCGACGGGACGTTAAACACTAATGTCCTCCTCCTCCTCAGTTACTTTTTCAAGATAACTGTCTTATTATGGCGTCCGCTTAGAAGCACGCATTCCTCCAGCCAGACCTTGTACTGGCTCATCACACTTCCTGTCGCATCCACTCTTTCAGGGCTTCAGTTGTTCGAGGTGGGTTATCTTGCTAAACTTTCCGCTTCAGATAACCCCAAAGAAAAAGTCACAAACATGTGACGTCCAGTGAACGAGAGGGCCATGCAATGTACCCATTTCGGGAGGCCATATCTTTGGAAACAAACGACTGACAATATTCATGCTTACTAGCGTATCTCTGCGAAGTCACTGTTACAACTTAAAAATCGTTTGGCCTTATGATCCCTAATTTAAGACATTACGAACCACACAGTAACTTTTGCCCAGTGCAGTGGTTGCTGATGCAGTTCTCTAGTATTAACGTCACTGAAAAATCGAAAGTTCTGCTTGTTCACATAACTGGAGAGACGGAAGTGAGCTTCATCCCTCATCCACAAACGGTTTACAATGTCCTGGTCCCGAATAATCATGACCAAAACTTTTAATCAGAAGCGGCTGCGGATCACATAATCTATTCCCTTAAGGACCTGTACCGTTTAGATTTTGTAGGGGTGAAAGTGCAAATCCTGGGGTAAAATCCTTCCTACCGTTCTCTTTGAAATCCCAAGTGTAGCGCTGTGCCGGCGAACTGAGCGACGAGTGTGTCTCTCAATGGCAACTCTAAAGGCTAGGCGCAGCGCAGCGCGCGCTTTTGCAACTTCACAGGTTCAAATGTGACCGCGCAAACTGCGACGCGACGCGACTGGGACGCGACACGCGCCTGCGCCAGGTCGCGCGGCTTTGTGGTAGCGGCGCAGTTTCTCGCGCCGCGCGTCACGCGGGTACTGACGGATGTGTGAGGCGGGGAGCGGGAGGGCAGTTCTGCCATATACTCACTTCGGCATGGCGCATACGGGCAGTGGAAGTATTGTCCATCCGAAGAGTACGGCCTGTAATGTAAACTGAAGATTTCTATCACTGAGCAGTGTTCTTTTTTTCGCTGTTTAAGCGCTCCGTCCATTTTCGTTAGCACGTAATAGTTTTCATTTACATACATATGTACAGTTCTTTTGTTTTGTTTATTCTTTGTCAAAAAACCCAATGCACAGTTCAATAACCGGTGAGCCATTAGCCACTGAAAGTATATCGTCTGCCTCCACAATTTTTTCAGAACGTAAGAAGGGACAGACGATTTACCGTGAGGGTAGTGAATAAGGAAGTAAGGAATATTATAAAATCGTGTCATCTAGAAGCAAGACAGGAAAGTAAAACAAGGTTACCTACTTGCTGCCTCTTATGCTGAAGTATCTCTGCGATCCATTACAAAAAGTCGGAAAGGCATAATTTCCACAGGTATGACCCCTTTGCGCTCCTGGTAAAAAGCGTCCGAGATAGTAAAACTTACGTACTTCATATCATCATGTGGATATGGGTCTAATAAGAGACGTTATAATTCGTACATGTGGACGTGACATTTCCATTGCAAGCCCGAAATAGTCGAGAAGCCCTCGTAAATAACGATGTTTTAATCGGCTCGTCGTGACGAGGAAAAGTATTTCAGTGGTTGCATACACGCTATCAGCATTAATAAACTAATTACACAACAGGCTACACAAAGGAATTAGTGGTCGGTACTATTATAAAAGTAGGAATACCCTGAAAGAGTGTGGTGATATGTAGAAATGTAATGGTGACAATGTTTTCGGAACGATGTGAACTCTTCCTCTCACAAAGCACACTTGCTGGCTTCCACAATCCTGTCGCGCGATTTATTCCCAGCTGCTGACGATACACTGGCCATTGTGTTGTGCCACGTATCAGTTGTTTACTTTTCTCAGTAACAACTATTTTATTCGCGAACCACGGACTGTCAGTTTGGCAAGGCGTTGGTGAGGAACCGTCATCAGTAGTGTGCGTGGTATCCCGCCTGAAGACCACGCTCTTCATTACTTTGCTATTGCTCAGATAAAGAAAAGGAATAAAACTCCTTTGGTAAGTTTCCATTTCAGTCGCTGGTGTTAAAAATAAAATGGGTTGTGGGATTCAACAAAAATTCCAACAGAATTAGCGATTTATTTTCGTGTGAGCTGTTAACCTCTTCTCATTCGAAGATGCAATACCATTTGCGAGTAACGGCCACACTTCTCTTGTTGAAGGGTTTGAGAGCACTTCTTTTGCCAAAACACAATATGATTTGGATAAACTCATTTTTGCACCAGTTATTGTGACACACTGTTTTAGAAATCTGTCTTATTAAACAAGTAATTGGCGACCAGAGAGCCGAATATCTTACCAAAAAACTCATTGTGACGGTTTGTGGCAACATAAGAGAAGAAATTTCATGTTTACTTTCATATTAGGACACTCTTGTCTCACTAGCTGTCGATAACTCTAAAAAAAATAGACAGTGGAATGAAAAAAAAAATAAATAGGGAAGTGTAACTACTGATATACCGTGATAGATAAGAAAGCTCAGTGTGTTTACGACGTGGCAAAGTATGGTTCAAATGGCTCTGAACACTATGGGACTTACAATCTGAGGTCATCAGTCCCATAGAACTTAGAACTACTTAAACCTAACTAACCTAGGGGCATGACACACATCCATGCCCGAGGCAGGATTCGAACCTGCGATCGTAGCGGTCGCGCGGTTCCAGACTGAAGCGCCTAGAACCACTTGGCCACACCGGCCGGCGTGGCAAAGTACTCTCTTCCTTGTGTCATCATTCACCAAAATCTTGTTTCGATGTCTCGAGCGGTTTAGGAAATACCAGTGATGTAGGAATATTTCATTCCCGTGGCGTAAGATTGGGAGTGAATGCTCTACATGGGATCCATTTTCTCGAAATCGAAGACAGATGGAGACCTCCTCCTAAGTCTAAACAAAAATTTTATATGTTAGCTGAATTTCATACTCATAAACATATGGTGTAATACGCACCGAACGCAAAATCATAGCGCCCTCTATTTTTCATTGCAAACTTTTTGAGTTTTGCGTAGTGACTTACTAAAATGTGTAGATCACAGTAAGCATGACTATTAGCCAGATGATAGGCACTTGGCCAAGAAGTTCACACGTAAAGCCACAAGTACGGAAAAAAATCAAATATTTTCAGTGAATAGTTTCTGTAAATTATTAGAGAAAGATAAAAAGGTGCGCGCCCTACGGTTCTGTCAGCGCAGAGCGTCGCCAGTCGGCGCGTGCTAAGTACGGTGTACGTGTCGCAATATGCACTGCAGCCGCTCGACTCGTGCGGCACGTGCGTGTCGCGCTGTAGTGTCGTGTCAAATCACACGTGCTATACGCGTTTCATTTGGCGTACACGTTCGATGTTTTTCAGGCGAGCGCACAGTTTTTGGTCTCCCAGTTGGCGCCGTCTCCTCAATGTTCCCCAGCCACATTTTAATCGCCCAGGCAGGTGCAGCGGCCAATTTCGATTAACGCTGAAGTGGTTGCGGATTGCACGACGTGCTAGCTGGTACGAACTACCGTTTTGATAAAAATGCTTTGACAGTGTACGCTCCATTATGACTAAATGCTATTTCGCGTCAAACGTAACTGAAGCTATCCCCTCCACCTCTATCCGACGCAGCTTGATTCACTCGCTTTTTAAAATCGCTAGATATTATATCTCACTGTGCATAAAACTATAAAAAGGTAGCACGTGCAAGAATGTAATGAATCATGAAGAAATCCCAAGAAAGATCATCGAAATGCCAGCAAGATTATTACCGAAATAGACGCCTTGTGATTAACCGAAGAACCTTAACTTGGAAGCCACGGTCACATTATTTGCTACTTGTGGATGTCTGCTCATGTCCGAGAAAAGTGAACTAATAATACAAATTAAGCCCATAATACTGAAGTAGCCAGATCAGTTATTCATGTTTTCCTAGTGAGCTACGTGGTGTGCTTACAATTTAAAGCCACAGTGGCCACAAGACGGCAGCCTTTTCTGATGAACGGAGTGCTCCAGTATTCATCTACAGACAAGAAAACGAAGTAAACGCGCTCTCATACGGCTTCTATTTGACTTTCTCTGCAGGAAAGCCACAACAAACGACAAGACTGAAAAAATACTTGCATTAAGGTCTATGTCCATTCTGTTTGAATGTTTTTTGTTTTGTCATATTTTGCCTGATAAAGAGGTGATAGCTCGAAACGCGTTGCAATATTAAATAATTTAAGTAAGTGAACTGGTAGGTATTTCTGAAAAACCTGTTTGTAAAGTCCTGTGATAATATTCTTTTGTACTCGCTTTCGAAAGATGTATTCGAATCCAGACCGATTGCTTCGGTTTACGCTTTCGACGGCACCACCTCAGAATGGGTTTTTGATGTCGCCGTAGAGAACGTCACAACTACTTCTCACCTCAGTTGTGTACAAAACGGTGGGACCCCGAGTGAGTAAACAAAAGAGTTACTATAACGGATTCAGTTTTTAGACTACAATAACGCACCGATAACTGATTACCGCCCGAATGCACGGTTATTGGTTGTGGGACTGAATACACGCAAAAGATAACAGCAGGAACGAATCGCCTTACGTAACAGGTTAAAGAGTGACTGATACGGCGCACTCGGAGTGTCTCTTAAAAACAGTGTAAATTACCAGTCTGTGTGAGAGGATCTCTTGAAAAATACTCAGCCAGTAAGCAACTATGTCGTTGCACTATACGATAGGTATCGACTGGCTTTATTACCTCATTCTGCCTGAAGTAAAACGTGTGAAAATGTAATTTTATTTACGTTTCGTACTCCTAACACAAAGTACCTCTTAGAAAGCCACCGAATGGTTTTATAAAATAAGGGCAACAAAATATATTAGGAAAATACTTTAATCGGTCTTCATGATCAACTCCATTATCCACGATACACTTCTGGCTACATTTATAAAGCTGGAACTGTTTTTCGGACAGATTGAAGCATTACCGCCACACTACTTCGGATGTCTGTTCGGATACCAACCACACAGCTATACCCAACTACCATTAGGCTACCTAAACCGTTCTGGATTGAACTATTAGTACTACGTTTTTTTGAGGATCAACCTCAATAGCCACGAGGCTAACGATGTAGCTTGGATTCTTATGGGAAACCATTTCGATAAGGGAGAAACCACGAATAGATCTTACATCAAACCTCCTCCATCCTTTCTGGTGCGATAGAAACGCTTGCATATAATTTTATATGCAGGGAACAAAACCAGATCTAGGCGTAGGGTGGAAAAAAGTTAGCATAAATCAAGAGAACCACCCACAACGTTAATAAATATTGAAGGCATCTTATGTTCGTCACTCTTCTTTCAACCTGTAGTGTAAAGTGTCGAATATTTCGAGAGGTGGGACTGTCCACCAAAACAAGAAAAAAAAATCCATTACACGTTGTAACATTACAGGACATATTGGGACATATTGAAGTATTCGATACTGTAGACTTTTAGGGGATGTCGATACAGATATACAAAATGTAAAGGGAAACTTTGGTGATGTTTAAATATTGTACTGTGTCAATATTAGGACATTTTGAACAGAAAGAACAAAAATAGAATTAATGTAAATATATATTAGTGGTAGTAACCTATTTTCATTCAATTTTGTAATTATATTTCATTTTGTAAAAGAAAGACTCACTGTTTGCTGTAGTTCTGATTAATAGTATAAATTATCAGTTTTGAGCTAAATTATTTCGTATAATATGGACAAGATACTTTTAAAAACTCACCAGCTAAAGAGAAAGTCTGTAAATGAACGTATAATGCACACGTCTAGAACTTTCAATGGAGAAATTCTATATTATGATAGCAAAAATACGAAAACTTGTGAAAACCGTTTCATAACCTGATTTCGAAAGACGATTTGTATCAAGAAATATTGCTAAAAAGATTTATTTACGTTTTGAAACACGATTTAAATCATTTTACATATAAATAGTTGTTCTAAATCACTCAAGAAATATCCAGAATCAAATGTCAAGATATTTCTGGAAACACCGGTACAAATCTGGTGAAGGTTATCCAGAAGCTGGTAGAAAAATGTTATAAAATCTATTTGGAAATTATGCTTGTAAGAATTTATATGTACTGATCCTCTTACTTACTTTAATCTGTACTAAAATTCTGTGATGTCTAATTTAGTTTTAAGTCGTGAATTGCTATCGTGTTCTAAACAAAACATTGCAAAGACTCTCATTGTTTGGAAAGATATTAATACACCTAGGAGTTATCAGTTGCCAATTCGGATATGCAGTGCGGTTAGCTCGGAGAGTCAGTTGTTGAGTCTGTGAAGTCTGTCAGTTCTGTTTGTATATAAACGTCTGTAACGAAGAATTACTTGTTGTCGTCAATATGAACTCAAGACCTTTTGCACGAAGCAGACACCTCCTAATGCAACGTTTTAACTTGGTGTTGAGGAGCTGAAATTTTATAATTTGGTGCAGAAAGTCCTGGGACGTTTTAATTTGGTTGAGGAAGCTGGGATGTCATAATTTGGTGGAGGCGCTGGAGCTGGGATATTTTAATTTGGTGGAGGAAGCAGACGATTTGACGACCACCCAGTGATTCTTCAAAATAAAATACGTCTCTTCTGGGATCACAAGAAGTAAATACGTCGATTCTGGGGTCACAAGAAGAGAAGTGAATCAACCGAGTGAAACCATCCTGGAATTGAAGAAATTTCGCAAAACACGGACACCAACGACCGCCGACGGACACTAAGATAAGTAACTGCTTCCTAAAATAATGGAAAAAGACGCAGATTTCAGTATTGACAGCGGTGTAGCGAGTACACCTATTAGGGAAAGAGCTTCTGACAGTGTAGGAATGTTGGAAATGTTAAAACAAATGTTTTCAGAGTTAAACTCGAAGATGGACGATTCTCGTGCCGAATTACGTCAACAAATTGAACAGACACAACAACAGATGGACAGGTCGATTTCGAAGACTGTGTGTGATTTAAAATCAGAAATAAACTCAAATACAGAACAGATTGCTCACACTAATCAGGTTCTCGAAGAATGGCGAATTACTTTTGAGTCAAACCAAAAAGAAGTTAGTTGTCGTGTGGACACGGTTGAGTTCAAAATTTCTGTCCTTGAAACTGATTTAAGTAACGAAATTTCAAATAACCAGTCAAAACTTAAAAAAAGTTGTTGATTTTGTAAATGAGGAAAATTCTCAATTGAGAAATGAATTTGACCAGACAAAACGATTTTTTGAAAACGAAATTGAATCTTTCATATCTGATACGGAATCTGATACGGACAAAAAGGTCACAGAAATTTGTAGTAGAGTAGGTAATGTCGAAAAAACTGCAGACAGAAAATTTGTAGAAATATAAGAAACTATGTTTCAAAAAGGTTTTAGTAATAGTTGTAATGGGATATGGGGAAATTTTCCAATTAAAACTTATCCCGGTGACAAGAATATACACCCAAAAGACTTCATGCAATTCTGCAAGGAGCAGTTCACGTCCATAATGACAGATAGTGTTAAGATAAAATTTGTAAAGAAATTACTTGATGGTGAGGCGCTTTCGTGGGCCAATCAGAATTGTTATGCGGAAATGTCCTTTGAAGATTTCGAAAAATGTTTTCTAACCAAATTTTGGTCTGAAACTGAGCAAGCTCGAATCAAAAGTGAATTCTTGAATGGTCCTAGTTACAGAGAATCTGATGGGTCAATGAAAGCCTATTGTGAGAAACAGTTGCAAAAATTAGTGCATCTGGATAAGCCATTTGATGAGCTAACTCAGATTGATGCTCTAAACCGGAGACTTCCGAAAAGAGTACAATGGGGTTTAGTATATGGTCCAGATGAGTCCATAGAACAATTCTTGAAATATGTGGACAAACTTGATAGAGCCTTTGAACAAAACAACACATTCAACGACTTTGTAGGTTCATCACACAGAGGGTGGGAACCGAACCGTGCAAATAATAACAGTAATAGTGAACGAAGAAACTTTAACAACAACAGGGATAATTATAATAGCAATGACAGAAGAAATTTTGGTAGGAATGATCAGCACTTTAATTCAAACAGAGAATGGGAAAATCGAAACAGGTCCTGGGGTAATGACATGAGAGAAGGTAACCCGAGGCAGGTAAACGACAGACATAGGCCTTTAAACGACTAAATGCTCCACTGCGAGTCTGTCAGTTTGGGGCAAGGAATTTTCAAAATCAGGCTAATTTCACCCGGAACAGACAGCACTATAATCAGAGACCTAACCGGTATAGACAGTATGCTATGATCGATCTGTAGATAGAGGTAATGAAAAAATTAAATTTGACAGGAAATTTTGGAATGTCATCAGAGAAAATACTAGAAACAACTGTAATAGGAACCAGGCTACCGTTGATGAAGTAGGCCTAGAAGATGATATAATTGCAAATTTATATAATCAAGAAGAAGCACCTAATGCTGAAATGAGAGGTAAGGATAACTTTGATAATTTTGGATTGTACAAACTTATGTGTGGTGATATTTTAGATGTAAGTTGTCATAATGATGTTCATACTGAAGTTTCTGGAAAGTCTGATATTCATGTGGATGTGGTTGGTGAAGATGGTGTTGTGAGTAATGTTGGTGATACTAGTAGTGTTTGTAGTGTAAGCTCAGGCAATGATGATGATAATGTTGATGTTAAGGCTAATGGTGATTATGTACTAGAAGATTTTGATGGTGAATTGGATGGAATAGTTTATGTTGAGTTTAAGGAGGATGTTATAAGCAATAGTGTTGAGAATAGTTGTGCCAGGAACTCTAACTACATTCCACATGAGAATCAGATTGTGCCAGTTCAGCTTAGTAATACATCGGGAGACAGGGGGGTTGATTGTGCTGATGCATCTGTGATTATTTTGAAATTTGTTTGGGACAAATTTAAAGATTACAGTGATGACAATGATGTTAAGATCAAATTAAGGGAAATTTGTGAACCAGTTTCTGCTTTTAAGCCTAATGAAATCATCAAACGGGGTACTAGTCAGGATGTGAGTGAGTTAAATAGTAATCCAGACATTCCAGTAAATTACAGTAGACCTAGAAGTTTGAAGAAAGTATTGCCTAATAAAGAAAACCTAAATATGGAACAGAGGTATGATGAGATAGCAGAAGATCTTTTGTATGAAGAACAGGAAGAAAGGGAAAACACCACTATGGGTTGTCCATACATAAAAATTAAAGCTGCAGGTTGGGAAGGATATTGTTTGATTGACACATGGAGTCCAATTAGTGCCATTTCAAGCAAATTAAGAGATATAATTAACCATGATCCTGACTTTGTAGAATTACCAGTTGTTGGAATAAAAATTAGAGGCATTACTGGCAAACTGAGCAAAATTGTTAATAGAAAGATGTTGTTGTCCTTCAGTATAAATGATGTACAGTTTACTCAAGGATGTCCTGTAATAAGTGACCTAAATGAGAATGTACTGTTGGGTATGGACTGGATATTAAAAGCTAATGCAGCATTTGATTGGGAAAAGAGTTTGTTTACCTTTGTTGATCCTAAGACGAGAGTATGTTCCAGTACTGACATGTCGGTTCAAAACTGTGCTCATAAGGGAATTGAAATTAGGGACGTTACATTTTCTAAAGACAGTGGTTATTGTGTAGAGGAAATTACTGAGGATTATGATGATGGAGAATATGGGGATATACTTCAAGAAAAATTACGGGAATCAGATAATTTGAACCAAGAACAGAAGGTAGAGTTAGAGAGATTATTGTGGAATTACTGTGATGTTTTTGATGATAGACCTGGCAGAGTAAAGAATTACCAATGTAAACTCAGGTTAAAACCACATGAGCCATTCTTTATAAAACCTTATAGTGTACCCATTGCAAAGAGAAAAGATGTAGAAAAGGAACTTCAAAAGATGGAAGAGTGGGGCATCATTGAGAGAAGTAAGAGCCAATACAATAATCCTTTGGTAGTGGTTGCAAAACGTGATGGCAGTGTCAGGCTTGTACTAGATTCAAGACACCTAAATAAGTATGTGGAAAGAGAGACCGATCATCTCGAGAATATAGACGAACTACTTCATAAATTTGAAAGAATGAAATACATGACCAGTTTAGATCTCACACCAGGATTTCACCAAGTAGAATTAGAAAATGATTCCAAAAAGTATACTGCCTTTTTGTATGGGGGAAGATGTTACCAGTATTGTGTGGTACCATTTGGGCTGAATGTCTCAGTAGCCGAATTCATTAGAGCAATTGACTTTGTTTTGGGAAAAGATCTTTTATCAAAATTAACTGTGTATGTAGATGACATTTTGATCACTGGAGAAACTTGGGAAGAACATGTTAATACTTTGAGGGAGGTTTGCAATAGATTAAGGAAAGGGGGAATGTCACTTAAATTATCTAAATGTAAGTTTGGTATGAAAAAATTGAAGTTTCTGGGGCACAGTATTTCTGAGGAAGGTATTTTGCCAGATCCTGAAAAACTCAAGGCAATTGCAAAATTCCCAATTCCAAAAACCAAGAAACAACTCAAGTCAATTTTCGGGATGTGCGGTTACTACAGAAAGTTCATTAGTACCCAAGCTCTAAATGCTCCAAGTCTTAACAGATTGCTGAAGAAAAACGCAATGTGGGTTTGGGATCAGGAATGTGAAGCTGCTTTTGAAGAAATAAAAACACAGTTATGTAACAGTAAAATTTTGTACCGTCCTGATTTAAGTTTACCTTTTTGCATTATGGCAGATAGTAGTGATTATGGCCTAGGTGCTCACCTTTTCCAAGAAGTAAATATAAATGGGAAAATAGAACACAGGTCTACTGCTTTTGCTAGTCGAACCTTGAAAAAACATGAGAGGCAATACACTGTTACCGAGAAAGAGCTTTTGGCCATTTACTGGGCATTTTCTAAATTCAGAAATTGTTTATTGGGAAACCAGGTAGTTGTCTACACAGACCATAAGGCATTAATTTATATTGAAGAATGTAGGTTGCATCATGGAAGGATTACCAGGTGGGCACTCTTGTTACAACAATTTAATTACTCAATCAAATATCTTAGAGGACCCGATAATGTAGTTGCTGATGCTTTATCTAGCCTACCTGTGGGGGCTGACTTTGAAGATGACAGTGGGGAATGTGAAAAAGAATTCAAAATTATGTATTTAAGAGGGGTGGACAATGAACAAGAAATCAGAGACATTTGTAATGACATCCAACAGAATCAGAAACACGATGAGAACTGTAAACTGGTCAAAAGTTAATTAGGGAAAAAGGGACATGAAAAAGTGGGAGATTATTACAAAATCTACAAAGGGATTCTATTCAAGAGAAACAGTGTAGATAGCGATGTATGGAAATTATGTTGGCCTGAATAGTACATCAATGTACTCATCAAGTACATTCATGAAAGTTTTGGTCATTGTGGGATTCAAAAGTGTATCCAGAAAATCCAAGAAAATGTTTACTTTAACAACATAGCCAGGAGGGTTAGAAAAATTTTAACGGGTTGTGACAGGTGCCAAAGAGTAAAAGTATCCAACCAAACTTGTCGAGGATTGATTCAAAACATCTTACCGAAAGAACAACACGAGTTTGTCGCTGTCGACTTATATGGACCATTACCAAAGACCAGAGGAGGCTATTGCTACATTTTTGTTATGGTTGATGTTTTTTTCAAAATTCATTAAGTCATACCCTCTTCGCAAGGCAAACAGTAAGAGCATTATTTCAAAAATCAGAGGAGACTATTTTGGCAGGGTTGGAAAACCTCAGAAAATCTTATCAGACAATGGGACTCAATTTACTTCTGGAGTATGGAAAGATTTTGTTGAAGATGAAAATATAAGTCACATTCTTATTTCAGCTTATCATCTGTCAGGAAACCATCCGGAGAGATACATGAGGGAAATTGGGCGATTCTTTAGAACCTACTGCAATACTGATCATGCTAGTTGGATTGACTATGTTGAGAAATTCGAAGATGTTGTGAACAGCCTACAGCATTAGTGTTTTCGCCGTATGAAATACAGTATAATAGCAAACCACCACATCCAATTAGTGATTTCATTGATTTTCCAGTCTGCAAACCATGAAGTACTCAAGAGAGAGAGGAAATAGTGAGAAAGACCATGAAATCTCAAGGTGATAAGAGGAAATGTAGACATGACAAAAGATTGAAGCCTACTCAATTTAAAATTGAAGACTTGGTCCTTGTTGAAACACAAGAGAAGTCTAAAGCCATCAGTGGTGAATTAAAAAAGTTTTTTGACATATACATTGGACCTTTCAAGATTCAGGACAATCCTCATCCGAATGCTTACCGTCTAGTCTATCCAAATTCTGGCAGACTGTTTGGCCTACGAAACGTGATCGAACTGAAATTGTCTAAAAAAATGTAAAAAGTATTTTAGATAATAGATGTCTATAGACTTTTATATGTAATCTTACCAGGATATTTTTGTATACTTTGTTATGTTGTATTTATCTGATTCCTCAGGGGAGCATACATTCTTTGTGTGCTAAGTGTTTGGCGAGCACTAGGTCCCCTAGCTATGCAATTGTCATATTTCATGTTCGTATTCTGGCATTGCATCTCACACTTATTCTGTGATCCTGTATAATCAATTTTCTCCACCTGTCAGTCTATCCTCTCTTAGCTTTAAGAAATTATTTAGAGTAAATTTTCTTGAGTAATTAGACTTTAGAGAATTCAAATTTCTGTGTCCTTAAAAACCGGTGCACAAACTATTAAATGCTTTTGCTAATGTTTAACTGGGTTTGACCACTGTGTGCTGTATATTCATAGCGGACTGTGCTATTGCAGCCTGTGATAGCATGCAGTGTATATGGAAACCATACGGACTGTGAAGATGAGACTGAAATACAGTGTGCGGCATTGAGGTACACCGACATTTAAGGAAGAAGATCACCGACCTTCAAGAAAGAAGATCACCGGTCTTCAAGAAAGAAGACACCAAAGATATGTGTAAAACTTTTCTGTTTTGTAATGTAAGGACATCAACCCTTCCGTGTTTCACGTGGAAGTGCTGATGGGGGGGTTGTGTAACATTACAGGACATATTGGGACATATTGAAGTATTCGATACTGTAGACTTTTAGGGGATGTCGATACAGATATGCAAAATGTAAAGGGAAACTTTGGTGATGTTTAAATATTGTACTGTGTCAATATTAGGACATTTTGAACAGAAAGAACAAAAATAGAATTAATGTAAATATATATTAGTGGTAGTAACCTATTTTCATTCAATTTTGTAATTATATTTCATTTTGTAAAAGAAAGACTCACTGTTTGCTGTAGTTCTGATTAATAGTATAAATTATCAGTTTTGAGCTAAATTATTTCGTATAATATGGACAAGATACTTTTAAAAACTCACCAGCTAAAGAGAAAGTCTGTAAATGAACGTATAATGCACACTTCTAGAACTTTCAATGGAGAAATTCTATATTATGATAGCAAAAATACGAAAACTTGTGAAAACCGTTTCATAACCTGATTTCGAAAGACGATTTGTATCAAGAAATATTGCTAAAAAGATTTATTTACGTTTTGAAACACGATTTAAATCATTTTACATATAAATAGTTGTTCTAAATCACTCAAGAAATATCCAGAATCAAATGTCAAGATATTTCTGGAAACACCGGTACAAATCTGGTGAAGGTTATCCAGAAGCTGGTAGAAAAATGTTATAAAATCTATTTGGAAATTATGCTTGTAAGAATTTATATGTACTGATCCTTTTACTTACTTTAATCTGTACTAAAATTCTGTGATGTCTAATTTAGTTTTAAGTCGTGAATTGCTATCGTATTGTAAACAAAACATTATCAAAGACTCTCATTGTTTGGAAAGATATTAATACACCTAGGAGTTGTCAGTTGCCAGTTCGGATATGCAGTGCGGTTAGCTCGGAGAGTCAGTTGTTGAGTCTGTGAAGTCTGTCAGTTCTGCTTGTAAATAAACGTCTGTAATGAAGAATTACTTGTTGTCGTCAATATGAACTCAAGACCTTTTTCACGAAGCAGACGCCTCCTAATGCAACGTTTTAACTTGGTGTTGAGGAGCTGAAAAGTTATAATTTGGTGCAGAAAGTCCTGGGACGTTATAATTTGGTTGAGGAAGCTGGGATGTTATAACGTGGATCGGGAAACGCATACTTTCTGTGATCTGCACACTTGTCCATAGGAGCCGTCCATCCTGATATCCGTTAATGACATTTCTCATATGAGGTGCTCAACGTGACGTTCCTCCAATGGCAATGTATCGCTCTGATCCTCAGCTTAAGAGATCACGCACTAACCGAAATACGCTTGCTCGTTGTTGCGTCGAAGACGCGATCCTGTAGTGTCTGGGTATCATTGACCGGCGTGGCGTCGGCTGAAATGTTACAAGCAATCTGGGTTGCTCCATCCATTGATAAACTAACACCATCCGCTCCTTATGACGGAGAAATGCTGGAACACGATTCTCATCACTTTATTAAACTCTCATTAATATACTTGATTTTCACTATTGTGCCTGATAAAAATTCCAGAGGTTGTGTGTCTTAACATACATCACTTCAGCTGAGAGAATTCGTGGGAACCTCGGAGTTCGTTTCCCCAAGAGTTGTAGAACATCCGAGGCACACAACAATGGGAATAAGGGAGGGACAGCCTGCTCACCGCTCAGAGCATTGAGTCCCCGGTTATAAGTCCGGCAGGGCAGCTACATAGGGGCCCGCAGGGGTCACGCGCCGTTTGGAGGAGGGTGGGATCTTTGGTGTTGCGTGCGCTACTGGCGGCTAGCAGGTCTGAGTCTCAAGACCCGGCGTTAATTCCTTAGCTTTCTGGGATTGTGACTCGCGACGTCGCGCCAAAGGTACCCAGTGCTGCCGCTAGGTGTCACACTCAGCGAGTCGGCACCAGAGACGGAGAGAGAGAGAGAGAGAGAGAGAGAGAGAGAGAGAGAGAGAGAGAGAGAGAGAGAGGGGGGGGGGGGGAGGCCAACGCCGCGACTGTGCGGCAACCGGGTTTCTCTCCAAAAATGTAGCGGAACATACGAATGGATGACAGCCAAGCGCAAACTCTGTTGTTGTACCTCTGACACTGAGGCAAGAACGTAAGATCAAATTGCGGAAAATGAGGTAGTAAACGAGTTTTGAAGTATTGTACGCTTACTGAATCTATAATGCACCTCCCTAGCGCTATTTACGCTAACAGTGTATACAGTTCTGTACAGACAAAGTAAAAATGTACATACATCAAAAAAGTTTCGCATCACCTCGGCTCCAAGAGCTCCGGAACCTGTACACAAAATTGGAATTGAGATCAACATGAATATCCTTTGCACCCTTTTTATTGCTAATGAAAGTCAGGCATTGCATCTTGTACCACCATACAGGGACACCTTCGGAGGTGGTGGTCAACATTGCTGTACACACCTCTCCCTCTAATAGCCAGTAGCACGTCCTATTGCATTGATTCGTGCCTGTATTCGTAGTGGCATTTTAGCCATAAGTTCATCAAGGCACTGTTGGTCAAGATTGTCCCACTTCTCAACGGCGATTGGGCGTAGATCACTGAGAGTGGTTGGTGCGTCACGTCTTCCACAAACAGCACTTTTCAATCTATCCCAGACATGTTCTATAGCGTTCATGTCTGGAGAAGGTGCTGGCCACCCTAGTCGAGCGATGTCGTTATCCTGAAGGAAGTCATTCACAGGATGTGCACGATGGGGGCGCGAACTGTCGTCCATGAAGACGAATGCCTCGCCAATATGCTGCCGACATGGTTGTACTATCGGTCGGAAGGTGGTATTCACGTATCGTACAGCCGTTACGGCGCATTCCATGACCACCAGCGGCGTACGTCCGCCCTCCATAATGCCATCCCAAAAGAGAAGGGAACCTCCACCTTGCTGCACTCGCTGGACAGTGTATCTTGAGGCATTCATCCTCCTCCGACGATTGTCTGGTTGAAGGCACATGCGACACTCATCGGTGGACAGAACGTGATGCCAATCCTCAGCGGTCCATTCTGCGTGTTGTTGGGCCCACCTGTACCGAGCTGCAAAATGTCGTGGTTGCAAAGATCGACTTCGCCATGGACGTCGGAAGTGAAGTTGCGCATCATGCAGCCTGTAGCGCAAAGTTTTATTCGTAACAAGACGTCCTGTGCTGCACAAAGAGCATTATTCAACATGGTGGGGTTGCTGTCAGAGTTCCTCCGAGCCATAATCCGTAGGATACGGTCATCCACTGCCGTAGTAGTCCTTGGACGGTCTGAACGAGGCATTTCCTCTCTCTCTGTGTATCTCCTCCATACCCGAACAACATAGCTTTGGTTCACTCCGAGACGCCTGACCCCTCCCTTCTTGAGAGACCTTCTTGGCACGAAGTAACAATGCGGACGCGATAGAATACGGTATTGACCGTCTAGGCATGGTTGAATTACAGACAAGACGAGCCGTGTACCTCCTTACTCGTGGAATGACTGGAACTGATCTGCTGTGGGATTTCCAGCTATTTTGGTGGAACGAATTATGTTTGCAGAAACAAAATAATATAGCCACATAAAACTCTCAGAGTTCATGTGAATAAAGTGAAAGAGCAAATAAATATCGTGATAAGCATCCTTCACAGAAATAGATTCTAGTACTTAAAAATTCAAAAGGATAGACTGTATGTGCAGAACGATCTGCTGGTCAACTGCAAATGTGTATTGATTGCCCTTTTTGTACATACTCTAGTCACTGTGAATGTCGAGTAATTCTTTTTTCTCCATTACATGGAGAAGCGAACATATAAAGCGCACCAGTATTACTGATGGAACCTTCTGGCAGATTATTCTAGTTCTGAGAGGACGTTTCATCGCAGCGCACTCTCTGCTGCAGAGTGATATTCTTTCTGGGAGTTTTATTAGTATAGACAAGTCATTTCACATGTCTGAATCAAATTTTAATTTATTTGATTTGACTCAAATAAAATCGTATTTTCATTAGAATATTATAATTCAGTATTTCCAGTTGACAAAAAAATACAATATTCATACAATTAAAAAAAATGCTGAATATGAGGTTCTAACCTCGACACTGTTTCAATATGAAACTCAAATACTTATGAATAGATTTGTATTTAACTGAGCCGGAAAAATATCTCCCTTTTTTTAGAATTAACATTTTTGCGTTTTTTAAAATTGTCACGTTGTTTTAGTAAACTGATGTCTGGGCACAGATTTTCGAATTACATAAATGTACGTAAAGGAAATCGAACAGGGCCAGTCCACAAGCTCCGCTAGCCACATAACAACGTATATATACCCTCACAAGCGTAAAATCTATACCAGCTGCTGTCTGAGCAGGGTGAAAGCACATACAGAGCGCATAACAAATCCGGCAATAACTCACGCATTACAGTCATTTTCACGCCTTGAAGAAGAAAGTTTTTCCGAGTCTGACATCCAGTGGCACACATAGTGACGTCACGAGTCACGACACCAGGAAGCTCAGAATTTGACGCTCAGTGTCTTACCCGGTAACATCTGGAGAGAACTGACCAGTTCTTGACGAGGAGCGGCCTGCTGCTGTGTGAACCTGACCTGGTGGGGTTCCAGCGGCGTTTGCTTGGCTTGTTGGAAATTCTGAGTTGTTTATACAAGGCTCTGATTCGACTGCTGTCATTGGACAGAAGTACATAACGTTTTACCTGACATGCTTGTTGCCATGACGGCCCAAACTGAGGAGTTGGATGTGGATGATCGAACACTCTTGGGTAGAGGAGACTTCTCGTGCTCGATCGCTGAAGGGGGTGGGGGGGGGGGCGATCATTCTGGTGTTCCGCACTGGGAAGTCGTCCTGACAACTTAACTCGGTCCACAAGTTCCATGGGGGCGCAGATCTCGTGTTGACGCACACATCTTAGTGTTACAGGCCCTTTGCTGTTCCTTATCCGTATAAACGATTTGCGAGACAATCTGAGCAGTCGCTTAGGTTGTTTGCAGATGACTAATAAAGTCATCAGAAGATCAAAACACATTGCAAAGAAATAGATAAATGGCTCTGAGCACTATGGGACTTAACATCTGTGGTCATCAGTCCCCTAGAACTTAGAACTACTTAAACCTAACTATCTTACGGACATCACACATATCCATGCCCGAGGCAGGATTCGAACCTGCGATCGTAGCTGTCACGTGGTTCCAGACTGTAGCGCCTAGAACTGCACGGCCAAACCGGCCGGCAAACAAATTGCAACGACCATAAATAACGAAAAGTGTGAGGTCATCCACATGAGTGCTAAGAGTAATCCGTTAAACTTCCGTCACACGATAAATCAGTCAAATCTAAAGGCCATACATTCAACTAAATACCTAGTAATTACAATTATGAACAACTTAAATTGTAAGGAACACACAGAAAATCATGTGGGGAAGGCTGACCCAACACTGCGTTTTATTAGCAGGTACATCGAAAAAGTGCAAAGATGGTAGCATGTTTTGCATCAACGCGAAATAGGGGGGAGAGTGTCACTGAAATGATGGAGGATTTGTGATGGAGATTATTAAAACAAAGGCATTTTTCGTTGCGGAGCAATCTTCTCACGAAATTCCGGTCACCAGCTTTCTCCTGTGAATGCGAAAAAATTTTGTTGACGCCGATCTAGATAGGAAGAAACGATCACTATGATAAAATAAGGAAAGTCAGAGCTCGTACAGCCGGTCGCTGTGGCCAACCGGTTCTAGGCGCTTCGGTCTGGAACGGCGCTTCTGCTACGGTCGCAGGTTCGAATCCTGCCGCGGGCATGGATGTGTGTGTGTGGTTAGGTTCGTTAATGTTTAAGTAATTCTAAGTCTAGGGGACTGATGACCTCAGATGTCAAGTCCCATAGAGCTTAGAGCCATTTGAACCATTTGAAGAGCTCGTACGAAAAAGATGTAGGTGTTTGTTATTTCCGCGCGCTATACGACATTTGGAGAATAGAGAATTTTGAAGGTGGTTCGAAGAACCCTCTGCCAGGCACTTCAACGTAATTAGCAGAGTATCGATGTAGATGTGGATGTAGATCGAGATGGCTAGTGATTGGTGAGAACATTGTAGCGGCACCAATTTGCCTGGGAGATTACCATTTTATAGTTGTACACCACAGCAGTACCGTAAGATTCCGGATACGAAGAGAGGTTCTTTTCATTTTAGTCCCGACAAGGAACCACTACATAGTAAAATTCAGATTCGTAGGGTTTATTCACATTGTAATGACACATTCCGACGCAGAGACATACAACACCTCAAAGGCTGCGCCAAAGATCAAATTGAGAGGGATGTAGAATATAATCTCTGTAATGTTCAAATTGGATTCTCTTTTGTTTCATACTCCAAGAAGGAGCTGAGAGACACTTTCGATTGTTGCCTTGTGGAGGACGGACGTAATTTCGGACTGTGCGGAAAGGCAGCCATGTTGTTAGTAATCATGATTTGTGCGACGAGCAGAGCAAGTCTTGTTGTCTTGTGAATAAATAATTTTCGTAACACTTCGATACTTCTCACTATTTTTTAAAGTGACGTAGCATTGTATTTCCTTGGTTTCCACCGTCTTCGTGAAGTGAACCGATGCCGACTTAGGAAGGTACACACGGTCAACAAAGAGAAGAACATCGAGGGCGACTAATGAATTAATATTGTGGCAGAAGGACTAATTCTACGTCTAAGGTGAGAACTCTGATTAAATCAACAGTGACGTAGAATTCAAAAATGTAATTAATCGGAATGGTAAATTATATTACAGGCATATTTCACGCAGCACTGAATTTGTCCGCATTCAAGCTGGTCAATGCGGCCCGTAAAAAGAGAAAGGCCTTTCAAAAATTCTGAAGTTACAATTCCATGTCCACAATTTTTCCTCTTTACAAAAAACCAAGAAATTTAATTTTTTTATTTATTCCGCCTCAACATCGTGGAGGGAATGTGCAGCGTGAACACATTATCCTTCCCTGGACATTATGCTTTTGCTGATTGTCAGTATTAGTCTAACATGATAGACAGTTAGTCTATTGGTTTTCTTGTGTACGAAGAAGACTTTTTGCAATAAATCACCAGTTCATTTTTTACTTGAATTTCATTTAAAGAATTTAGTGTTCCTTTCATTTGATTTGCATTATTAATTGTTTTTAAAATACAGTTATTAAGTAATTTTATACAAATTGTTCACCTTAGGACCTCATGTAAAGGCCAAATTTCAAGTAGCATATTTCCATTGTATTATGTATATCAAAACTGTATCTAAAGGGATTTGTCAGAGTCTAAATAGTCTCCGACTCTGGTAACGATTTCTAATTTCACATACATGTGGTACTGCAAGACTAACGCCTTGAACTGTTCCCATAACCAAAACTACAGAGGACTGAAGTCGAGGGAACAGGGGACCAAGGTGTGCCCCCTCCGCCCCAACCATTCCAAAAGACATGAAGCGTCAGCATCCGATATTCACACACATTGCAGATGAAATGTGACATAATGCATAAACCACATCGGTAGTCTTTACTGATGTGGTACCTCCTCAGACAAGGTAAGCAAAATGTTAACAAGAAGTTGACGATAATGAGCTCCATTAAATGTTTGGAGTAGGATATATGGCCCTAGTAACTTATCACCAAGAATGTCTATCCATTAGTTGACGGAGAAATGAGGTTGATGTACTCTTTGTACAGCAGCATAGGGGTTTTCGTAAGGCCACACGTGCTGTGTATGGAAGTTCACAGCACGACCCTTTGTGAACCGCACAGGATCAGAGAAATAAATTCTTCGTCGAAAACAGTGGACCTGCAGCACGCTTCTGTATGGGCCAGTGACACAACTATGATAGGCTATCGTGGTCCTCTGGCATTAGTGCCTCGATGTGTTGAAGGTGTTACGGATACAGCAATAGCTCAAGCAGTACCAGCCGGACAACAGGATGACTTATGCCTTCTGTTGGTGTCAATCGCCAAATCCCCACACTGCTGTTGCACGTCTTTCGTCCAGCAAATCTGGTATGTCTTCCTGCATCTGAGGTGTGTGAACTGACTCATTCGGTCCACTATTCGTCTTTTGGAAGCTAGAAAATCCGTGTCCTTAAGAAGCAGAAAACTTTGGGTCAACAACTTATCGCATGGTACTCTGCAACGTGGGTATTTTTCTGCGTAGTGGGAACGTGCTTACGGCCTATTTCCAATTGCTAACCCATAGGAGATAATTATATCCGTCATGTTACTTTATGAGTAGTACGCTTCCATTGTTAACAAGCAGAAGAGAAATGGAAAATTTACCAACCCATTCGTGCACAGTGCAGTACAAATATCACAGTGACAGTAAACATTGCGATATGACTTACAGGGACTAGATGTTTGTCTGTGAAAGCATGTAATATAGAATAACGTGATGCAATTCTGAAATGTACTTAAATGCCATACTCTGAATAAATAAATGCGATACATACTTATTGTTAAAAGCAATTTACTACAAAATAACACACACTAACAACGCTAAAACTATAGTACATGCAACACAACTGCCTGTAGATTACCCAGTGCTCAGACTTGTGTACACTGGAGTACGTCAATACGGAAAGACACGTAGAGTAGTGAACGCTATTGACGGATCATGGGTTGGGGTTCGGTTGTTTGGGGAAGGAGAGCTGACAGTGAGGTCATCGGTCTCATCGGATTAGGGAAGAACGGGGAAGAAAGTCGGCCGTGCCCTTTCAAAGGAACCATCCCGGCATTTGCCTGGAGTGATTTAGGGAAACCACGGAAAACCTAAATCAGGATGGACGGACGCGGGATTGAACCGTCGTCCTCCCGAATGCGAGTGCAGTGTGCAAGCCACTGCGTCACCTCGCTCGGTTCACGGATCATGGGGGCAGCACCTGTGGCCATACATCACTTGTTTATTTAATATCTACCTTGTGTGTCAGGCGGACATATTCACACCCGAACGTCTTCAGCCACTATGGACAAGTGTAGAGATCTCACAAAGTATGCATTTCCAGACCCACGTTCAAGGTTTTTTTTTCTTGTTCTTGTGGTTGGTATCACCTATCAAAATATTTGCCACTATTTCTCCAATATCCTGTGTAGGTATTCCACCCAAGAGTCTTGAGGCGCATTTGCTCTGGTGTTCCGACAGATATTTTCGATTTCGTGTTTGGAATGTGTAGGTGGAGTCAGTCGAAATTAATACTGTTCATTACGCCTGTCATGATGTGCCACTGTCGCCGCAAAGCGTCGGTTTGTTCCCCGTTAAAAAAAAAATAAATAATTTATTTTCAAAGCGGAATTTCACGTACCCATTCGGATGGACGGGCCACAAACTAGTCTACAACGTCATTCGCTTCATCCATTTGTATTAACAGGAGCGGGAAAACTCTAAGAATAACCGATACTCTAACAGCGACAACAAGGCCCTGGCCCAAATTGATAGCTACCGCCACTCTCCGTTTTCCAGTTTTCCTGCTAATACGTATCGCTAAAACGAATACCAAGCTGGACTAATCTCGGGCCGCTCTAACGAATGAGAATATAAAATTCCGCTTCAAACAGCATTTCGCGTGTAACCGAAACAAACCTAAGCTTTCGTCGACGTGATAACCAGTACACGTTTGGACTGACTGCATCTACACATTTAAAATATCTACTGAAAAACCAGAAGAAATGTGCCTGAAGACTTTTAAGAGAGACATCCGGTACATTTAGACACTGAAGTAGCAAAAGTCACGGAGCACGTCGTAGCATCGTGTAGGACCTCGTTTCACCCAGTACAGAGCATCATCTCCGTGTGGCGTGTACTCAAAAAGTCGATAGAAGTCCCTTGCAGAAATATTGCACGCTGCCTCTGTAGCCACACATAGTTACGAAACACTGCCTCACATGTAATAGAACACAGGCAGATGCAGATCAAGTGCGTTCTGGGTACTGATACTCTAATAGAGGTGGTGATATCTGGCATAAAAGCTGAAACCTTACTGCCTGCAGCCTCCTGTAACAAATCGTCCCGTGTGCTGGATTTTTCCACGTGTAGAACATTCGCACTTACCTTGCTCAGAGATCCGTCCTGTTCCGCACCATTCTGTCGCGAGAGTTCCCGCCACTCATTGTCGTTAAGTGGATTATGTTGTGGATCAGCGGGTTCGATTTTCTCCAACTGTGGTGGTCCCACCAAGGCATTCCTATTCTGCTCACGGTCCCCTCATGAGCAGTCTCTGCTTTCGTGGTGTAACGTTCTCTGGCAGCATGCATCCAAAGTGAAAGTTAAAAGAACATTTCGATGTATAATGTTCATTGCAACAAATAATTTATATGTATTTCTGTTAATTGTATTTCAAAAGGACATTTAAAAGATAATTATGAATTTTGCTATTATAAATGATTATTCAAAGACTGTTAAATACTATCTGTGGCGGAGGATGTGAAAACCGCTACAGAAGAAAGGATATGTTATCAAAAACGACAAAGACTGTACAAAAATTAGGTAAGATATAAATTGGCAATATATTGTAGTAGAATCGCTTGCCTTCTGCACAGACTGAATGGAAGAGGAACCCGTAACGTTGCATTAGGCTCTTACGTAGTCTTCATTTGTCATAAGTCGATGATCGACGCCATTTGTAGCTGGGATTGTAAACGGTGTGTAAAGATTTTAATTGTTTCTGTTAAAATATATTTATCTAGTAAAATCTGTTTGTCACAATTACTGCAAAGTTCGCACCGGACATTACCCATTTTATTTTAGAATTTCCAGCATTTTATTGGATATCGCTGGCAGTACGGAGCTGCACCGTGAGCGAGCATTCTGGAACAGCGGCAGATTAAAATATACCATCGCAATAACGACCACATCCTAAAAAGGGTACATGTAGAGGTGAACGAAAATAAAAACGTGTTTCTTTTCACAGCATTCCATAGGCAGAATACAAAGAGACAGTAGATTTTATCTTGTGCATTCACAAGTGGATACAAGCTGCAGCTCTTTTAAATTTTCATTCAAAAAGTGATAAATTCTGAACATAACGTGAAGTGTATTTAAAAGTGGATAATACTTCAGGAGAGCTTAGAAATATAAAAAAGAATTCATAAAGTAAAGATAGTCTTATGCTTCAAAGCTAGTCGGGCTATATCCAGTAAACAAAAATCCAGTGCAACGTGAAAATCTTTGCTAAGTTCGATGGAAAATTATATTTTCATTCTTGTACAAACAGCTGTAGTTCTTGAATAAAAATAAAACTTGAATCATTATTTTGGGAACATTCAAAGAAATTCGTTTTTATTAATCTGCAATAGAATATTTCATATGTAAAGTAATAATCATAGATGAAAAATTTATTGCAACCTTTGAAACCTCCCTTTAGAAAAATTTATGAATGATTGTGCTGATAATCTCCTTTACGTTATTTGATTTTCAAACAGCTGAGCAAAACTCAACGTACTCAGACATTTCTCTTTACTTACTCTGATCATCACTAAACGGACTCACAATATTTTAGCGCAACGCAATCTGACTTATATAATCCCCACAAAAGAATGGCCCCGACTAACAATAACCTATACCTTTCACGAATCACTAACCTCATAAAAATCTTCCTTACTCGAACTACTGCAATATAGCGAGCGCCAGTACTGCCAGCTACATAAAAGATTCTCACTATTGAAGGCACTAAGTAGAAATCCAGTCCTACAAATTTACTCTGATGGACACACGTCCAGATCATCCGCTCTCAAAACTCTGTCATCTCTCTCCCCACATCCAACACTGCTGGCGGCTCACCTCCAACTGCGCTACGCTAAGCGCTGTTCACATCCAACTGCCCAACACTACAATAGCGAATATTTCAACAATGCCAACCAGCCACAGACTGCACATAGCACAATCAGTGATTTTCATACAGAGCGCTATGTGGCGTTACCAACATAAAAACCTAAACAGCCTACTTACACCTTTCATTTCTCATGTCCATCCACGTATATGTTAAGTTTAATCTCAACGGTTACCCAACCAAATTAAACTCAGAAAACAAAGTTTAAAACCAAACGGTCAGCTCCCGAATAATTAAATAGACAGAAAGGCATTAAAGTGGTTTCTGATCCCACTGCTTCCAGGGTTTTGTGATTGCGTTCGCGTGTCTCTTCATTCCTGTACTGATTTGCCCTATCTTTTTCTATTCCCCAATTGTTCCCAAATCACCGCCACCCGTTATTGCTATCACCACTCAGCTGATTCCAGCCCCGTAATCGAACTCACTACGACCGCCCGTTGTTGTCGCTACTACATCTACATTTATACTGATCAAGCCACCCAACGGTGTGTGGCGGAGGGCACTTTACGTGCCACTCTCATTACCTCCCTTTTCTGTTCCAGTCACGTATGGTTCGCAGGAAGAACGACTGCCGGAAAGCCTCCGTGCGCGCTCGAATCTCTCTAATTTTACATTCGTGATCTCCTCGGGAGGTATAGGCGGGGGGAAGCAATATATTCGATACCTCATCCAGAAACGCACCCTCTCAAAACCTGGACAGCAAGCTACACCGTGATGCACAGCGCCTCTCTTGCAGAGTCTGCCACTTGAGTTTGCTAAACATCTCCGTAACGCTATCACGCTTAATAACCCTGTGACGAAACGCGCTGCTCTTCTTCGGATCTTCTCTATCTCCTCCGTCAACCCAATCTGGTACGGATCCCACACTGATGAGCAATACTCAAGTATAGGTCGAACGAGTGTTTTGTAAGCCACCTCCTTTGTTGATGGACTACATTTTCTAAGGACTCTCCCAATGAATCTCAACCTGGTGACCGCCTTACCAAAAATTAATTTTATATGATCATTCCACTTCAAATCGTTCCGCACGCACACTCCGATATTTTACAGACAGAAATGCATAAAAATGGTTTTTGATCCCACTGCTTCCAGGGTTCTCGTGACCGCGTACGTGTGCCCCTTCATTCGTGTACTGATTTACCCTACGTTTTTCTATTCCCCAGTTGTTCCCAAAGGAACTAGGGTGGCCGCGTACAGTCAGTCACTCTGGTCTAGGTTTTCGACTGCGCCCGCAACTGGAATCGTGCGTTTGCTCACCGCGTGACTAGATCGTATACTTAGACAGATACTCCCCCAAATCGTACTCGAACTCTTATTGCACCGCTTTAAATGCTTCCACATCATCCTTTCATTTTGCAAAACGATGAGGTATCAGTCCCCTATAACTTAGAACTACTTAAACCTAACTAACCAAATGACATCACACTGAAGCGCCTAGAACCTCATGGCCACACCGGCCGGCTGCATTTGGCAGCTGGGATGATGTGACACATGTGGGTTGGCATTATAGTCAGGCAAATACTGATCAGCTCTGCTGCTCCGAACGTATAAAATAAAAATTGATTAGCCTGTACCATGTGTTCGAGCAAACGGGCGGCGCTCGTAAATCCAGAATATTTAAGGAAGAGTATTACGATAGTGTTGTGTGGGCTCGTGCAGCCTCCGACTAGTAGGCTGAAAGGAATGTGTGTGAGTGAATTCCTAAAGTACCAAACTGCTGAGATCATCACTTACACTAACCCCAACTAAGAACAACACACAACCCATGCAAGAGGCAGGACTCGAACCTCCGGCAGGAAGGGCTCTCAATCCGTGACATGGCGCCTCAAACCTCGTGGCTACTCCGCCCGGCGCTGAAAGGAAAGCCTGCCGAAATTCCCTTACTGTCTCACAACGCCGCGATCTGATCCTCATTGGCATGGCAGGTTCCCTTGCTAAGAAACAACGCACGAATTCAGTTGTGTGTGCTGGGCCACACTGGTTAAAGCACAAATTCGAACAGTTCCGACCAGGCATAGGGTGAATTCAGTTAACCGAGTTCAGGAACAACTCAAACTCACGTAGTGAAAGGAAATGCTTAAAACAGAAGCTTTGCTTTTCTCTCGCGAAGGTCTGTCCTCCGCCGCGAGAACCTCCCGCAACATTGCTTTCCCTGTAATCGCACTTATCCTCGCTTTCCGAGACCCTCTTTGCACTTTATTCCCTGAGGCTCCAACTCGATCAGCCCCTATACATCTACATTTACATGGATACTCTGCAAATTATATTTAAGTGGCTGGCAGAGGGTTCATCGAACACCGCGCGACCGTTACGGTTGCAGGTTCGAATCCTGCCTCGGGCATGGATGTGTGCGATGTCCTTAGGTTAGTTAGGTTTAAGTAGTTCTAAGTTCTAGGGGACTGATGACCTCAGATGTTGAGTCCCATAGTGCTCAGAGCCGTTTGAGCCATTTCATCGGACAACCTTCACAATTCCCTATTATTCCAATCTTGTATACAGCGCAGAAGAAACGAACATATATATCTTTCAATGCTAGGTCTGGTTTCCCTTATTTTATTATGCTGGTCGTTTCTTCCTATGTTGGTCTCCGTCAGCAGAATGTTTTAGCATTCGGAGGAGAAAGTTGGTGATTGAAATTTCGTAGGAAGCTTCCTCTGCAACGAAAAACGCCTTTGTTTTAATGATCTCCATCCCAAAGCCTCCAACATTTCAGTGACACTTTCTCCCCTATATCGTGACAATACACTTTTTCGATGCACCCCGTCAGTCCTATGTGGTAAGGATCCCACACCGAACAGCAGTATTCTAAAAGATAACGGACAAGCATAGTGTAGGCAGTCTCCTTAGCAAATGTATTACACTTCCTAAGTCTCCTGCCAGTAAAATGCAGTCTTGGGTTAGCCTTCCCCAGAACATACTCTGTGTGTTACTTACAATTTAAGTTGTTCGTAATAATAATTCCTAGGTATTTACGGCCTTTAGATTTTTCTGATTTATCGTGTAACTGAAGTTTAACGGATTACGTTTAGCACTCATGTGGATTACCTCACACTTTCCGTTATTTAGGGTCGATTGCCAATTTTCGCACCATCCAGATACCTTTTCTAAATGGCTTTGCAATTTGTTTTGATCTTCTGATGACTTTATTAGCCGATAAACGACAGGGTCATCTGCAAACAATCAAAGACGGATGCTCAGATTGTCTCCCAACTCGTTTATAGAGATGAGGAACAGCAAAGGACCCTGGAGAACGCCAGGAATCACTTCTGTTTTACTCGATGACTTGCACCACCAAACTCTGATAGGAACCTAATTGGTATACACTCTGGGCCAGAAGACTTGCCTTTATTAAGTAATTCATGTTGCTTC
Organism: Schistocerca gregaria; assembly: GCF_023897955.1. Lineage (NCBI taxonomy): Eukaryota > Metazoa > Arthropoda > Insecta > Orthoptera > Acrididae > Schistocerca > Schistocerca gregaria. The sequence goes on from NW_026061747.1 coordinate 208,155, forward strand.
ACTACTCCAAGGATATCTACTTCGACGTTACTCATGTTGGCACCTGATCTTGTTTCGAATTCTTGAATATTTACTTCGTGTTCCTTTGTGAAGGCATTTCGGATAACTGTGTTTAGTAGCTCTGTTTTGGCAGCACTGTCTTCGATAGTATCTCCATTGCTATCGCGCAGAGAAGGCATTGATTGTGTCTTGCTGCTAGCATACTTCACATACGAACAGAATCTGTCTGAATTTTCTGCCAGGTTTGGAGATAAAGTTTCGTTGTGAAAACTATTATAAGCATGTCGCATTGAAATCAGCGCTAAATTTCGAGTCTCTTTAAAAGATCGCCAATGTTGGAGATTTTGTTTCCGTTTAAATTTGGCATGTTTGTTTCGTTGTTTCTGCAACAGTGTTTTGACGCGTTTGGCGTACCAATGAGGATGAACTGCGTCGTTTGTTAATTTATTTGGTGTAAATCTCTGAATTGCCGCCGATACTATTTCTTTGCATTCAAGTTACATCTGGTCTGCAGTGACATTATTAATGTGGAAGGAGTGGAGGAAGATGTTATGTGAATTTTTATGTGCTTTTTTGAACAGGTATATATTTCGTTTATTTGTGGAGGACTTGGGGGTCTGGGTACGTTCAATAATACCAGTATACGTTTTAATCCTCGTTACTAGTTCAGGATTATTCCGAGTTAACAGGTAAAGCGCGGTTTTCACAACCTTTTACTATTCATGAAGTAACTGCTCGAAATAGTTGTCGGAGAAAGCGTTTAGCAAAATTTCGGATGATGTTTTATGCGTACCTCCGGAATTAAACATGTATTTTCACTAACATATCGAGGATAGATTAAAGGCACCACGAACTATATCTGTATGAGTCGGGTACGCGTTTGAAATTAAACTCAACTCGTCTTTGAACCTTTCAGCTACTGTATCATCTGAATTGGGAGGTCGGTAAAAGGATCCAGTTATTATTTGATTCCGGTTGCCAAGAATGTCCTCTGTGCATACTAATTCGCAGGAACTGTCTACTTCAATTTCGGGACAACCTGCTTTGAGGTGAGCCACACGTTTCTTCAAGTCACGAGCTACGTATCGTCCCCTCTGGACCAAACCTGGGTGTTGCTCACAATAGCCGGCAGTCTGTTGCTTTATCGCCACCGCCTGCGGCCGAACTGGTGCTCGCTGTCTCTGCGACGTTAACTCCCGGCTCTCGGCAGCTCTTAGGAACAGGAACTCGGGCGCAGCAAAAGACAGAGTACGTATCGCGCTGATTCTCTGCTCTGCCTGACCCTTCGTGGCTTCCAAACGCCCGGCAGCCGCTCTCTCAGCTCGGGACAGTAGCTCTACGCGTTCACTTTGGGACAGCCACGAACGTCGCCATAACCCTGCTCTCCTGTTCTTCGAGCACTCTGTTTAGCGGCAACTGCTCGCTTTCAGCTTCACAGACGCTTCTCGACGACCCTCGACGTTTTCGCTAACTCGATCGCTATTTCATCCCGTAGCATCTTCTAAAGTCATTCGCTTTACTTTCCACGTTCCGTTCGAGCTTAAGATTCGCAGCTTCTAAGTCATCAAATAGCTTTTCATTCACTTTCCTCGGCTCATTAAATTTCTCTTCAGTCCCTTCGTGAGTTCACCAACCGGCACAGAGGTTGTTTGAGCATAGTGGAAAAAAAATTTGCATGCAGTTAATGGAATACTAAATCTAACCATAGTACATAACATCGTTAAATGAACCTGTATAATTAATCAATGGATTGTGAATTTGGCACATTAGTTCTACTCATTCCTCTCTATGGGTACTTCGTTATCACTGTCTTTTTGTGCAGCATATAAAAATCAGGCTAATATTTCAAAGAAAGAAGCCGTTAAGAGCATCGAGTTGCAAGTCTGGCAGCTATTTGGTGCGTTCTGAAGTAGTTAGAGGACACACGATTTGAGTTTTCATGAAACACATTTATTCAAACATAGCCACAAAGAATTATGGGTGGACAATCTGTAGATATACTTAAGTTGTGCCTGAACACGAAATAAACTAATCTGATCTGGCAAGAAGAAATTACATAGCGCAATTTAACTATGCATACGTGAGGGAAAAGAGAGGAAAGGGAACAGAAACATATGACTTCAGTTATCCAATCAAGCTTCACACGAAAACGACGAAATTCAGAGGAACATTACCTGCATTGCCTGCATGCACTAACATCAAAAGGGTTTACACCGATTGAAGCATCTTGTTACAGCAAATACACCACCTGAGAATTCACGCAAGCATCATGGAAAGAAGTCACCTGAGTTGCACATCCAACTGTTTCAAACAGATGTGAGTGAAAATCGCTAAATGTATAAATCAATGAGAGTACACCACTGTATGAACGAATAGATCATGAATCACACCGAATTCATAATAAAACCATCAAGGCGGAAGGCCCCAATGATTCGAGAAACATATAGCCATCATTAAACAAAGGCAGCTGCTACACGTTCCCACAAAACACGGAAATGCAGTAACGCAAATCTTCACCCATCACTTATCAGTTAAAATAACACGGACAAACTATTGAGATTCAGTAATAGAGCGCAACGCTCACAGAATAAAGACAACTCGAGATCACAGCAGAAAATAGAACATGTGATAAACTACAATACATAAAAAGAAATATCGCACATACAGGAAAACACAAGTTCTGTCATATTCACAAAGCTTTAAAGCACATTAACTCAGGCTAACCATATCCCGTAGAGCGCATTGACACCACAATAGTAGAAAGGAACAAAGCAAACTCCGGACACTGACAAAATCATAGACTCAAGCATTGCCTATCAAGAGCAATATAAAGCAAGAAGTAATAGAAACACTTCATTCAGGCCAAGAGCTTTTCCGAACGGCTCCACGCATGAAGACCGCGTTTGAAGCTACGACCTATCTCATCACTGGCAGGAGAGGGCTCACTTAAGAGCACAGCTACATCCACCGAGTTCAGTACGGAACCGCGCGACTGTTACGGTTGCAGGTTCGAATCCTGCCTCGGACATGGATGTGTGTGATGTCCTTAGGTTAGTTAGGTTTAAGTAGTTCTAAGTTCTTGGGGACTGATGACCTCAGATGTTACGTCCCATAGCGCTCAGAGCCATACATCCACCGACAGCCACCGCTCGGCTCGGAGCGCATGGAAAGCCCACACGGGAAACGGACAATACCAACTTGACAACCACGAAGCTGTCGAACAGCACCGATAGACCTCTTTGCCCACGTAAGAGGTACAAAATTGGTTATCCTGTGCTTCTAGCAGACGAAAAGCAGCTCAAGTACCAAACTCAAGACAAACCTGAAAAGACACATAAAAAGACCTGGTCACACAAGGGAGGCTAATGGACGAATACACATGGAATATTAATGGATCACTTAAAGTACTGACATACTGATGCGCAGAACGAGTGGCTTGCACTTAACGTCAGATTATCACTGAAACTTCTCAGTCCTTCTGGGAGAGTTAGTAGAACCAACTGCAGACAAACAGAATCAAACAGGGCAACAGTCTTATGAAGCGACTCTACACAGACATTTCAACATATCATAAACACACTAATTATAATCCTTCATGCAGTGATTTTTGCGTTTTCTCCTGTTGAGTTACGGGGTACTTTTATTGATATGAGCGTCCACTGTCTACATCTATATCTACATGGGTAGACTGCAAATCACACTTAAGTGCCTGGCAGAGGGTTTATCGAACCACCTTCACAATAATTCTCTATTATTCCAATCTCGAACAGCGTGGTGGAATAACTAACACGTATATCTGTCAGTGCGTGCTCTTATTTCCCTTATTTTATTATGATGATCGTTTCTCCCTATGTAGGTCAGCGTTAACAAAATATTTTCACGTTCGGAGAAGAAAGTTAATGACTGAAATTCCGTGAGAAGATTCCGCCGCAACGAAAAACGCCTTCGTTTTGATGACGTCCTCCGCTAACTGTGTATCATGCAGTGACACTCTCTCCCCTATTCCATATTAATACAAAACAAGCAGCGCTTCTTTGAAGTTTCTCGATGTACTCCGTTAATTCCATCTGGTAACAATCCCACACCGCGCAGCAGTACTTCGATAGGAGACGGACAAGCACAGTGTAGCTAGACTCATCAGTAGATCTGTTACATATTCTAACTGTTCCGCCAAAAAAACGCAGTCTTTGGTTTGTCTTCCCCGCATCATTTTCTCTCTCTTCTTTCCACTTAAGTAGTTCGTAACTGTAATTCTTAGGTATTAATTTAAAATTACGGCTTTTAGATTTGATTTATCGTGTAGCCGATATTTAACGGATTCCTAGTAGCACTCTTGCGGATAACCCCACACTTTTCTTAACTTTGCGCTAATTGCCAACTGCCAACTTTCGAACCATACAGATATCTTTACTAAATCGTTTTGCAACCGATTTCGATCTTCTAATGACTTTACTAGACATTACCTATAAACAGTGATCGTAGATGGCAACTACTCATGATCGCAACAGAGTTTCACTGGACACGGGGATAAGAACATTTTTCCATAACACATCCGTCAGTAGTTCTCTTTGATGAACAGGATGTGCTTCACTTCAGCAACTGCTTCATTTCTGCACTACAATAGGGTGTCTCACGGAGACCTAGGAGCTATAAAGAGCTTGGAAAATCTCTGTCGGCTAGTCTCATAGTCTTTAAACCGGAGATGCTTATTTTGCTGTAATTGGTTTTGTGGAACCGAGAATTCATTAAGATCTTCTCTTGCAATGCTGCGTGGTGATTGCCCTTTAATCGCCTTAATGAGCTCCGGTCTTATTGCCAAAGGTAATTCAAACTGAGTTCGTGGATGTTATAAATGCATAAGATCCAAAGATAATGAGATGTAGATTGTTTACATAGGAAAGTATCACTTTGCTTATGTCACCGAGAAATACTGGCAATGAGTGTTGTGTATAGAGTGACTAACTTATACTTCTCCACAGTACTGCTTGTGAGTCAGGTAGATCTGTGGTACATCTACATCTACATCTACATGACTACTCTGCAATTCACATTTAAGTGCTTGGCAGAGGGTTCATCGAACCACAATCATACTATCTCTCTACTATTCCACTCGCGAACAGCGAGCGGGAAAAACAAACACCTAAACCTTTCTGTTCGAGCTCTGATTTCTCTTATTTTATTTTGATGATCATTCCTACCTATGTAGGTTGGGCTCGACAAAATATTTTCGCATTCGGAAGAGAAAGTTGTTGACTGAAATTTCGTAAAAAGGTCTCGCCGCGACGAAAAACGTCTGTGCTGTAATGACTTCCATCCCAACTCGTGTATCATATCTGCCACACTCTCTCCCCTATAACGTGATAATACAAAACGAGCTGCCCTTTTTTGCACCCTTTCGATGTCCTCCGTCAATCCCACCTGGTAAGGATCCCACACCGCGCAGCCATATTCTAACAGATGACGAACGAGTGTAGTGTAAGCTGTCTCTTTAGTGGACTTGTTGCATCTTCTAAGTGTCCTGCCAATGAAACGCAACCTTTGGCTCGCCTTCCCGACAATATTATCTATGTGGTCCTTCCAACTGAAGTTGTTCGTAATTTTAACACCCAGGTACCTAGTAGAATTGACAGCCTTGAGAATTGTACTATTAATCGAGTAATCGAATTCCAACGGATTTCTTTTGGAACTCATGTGGATCATCTCACACTTTTCGTTATTTAGCGTCAACTGCCACCTGACACACCATACAGCAATCTTTTCTAAATCGCTTTGCAACTGATACTGGTCTTCGGATGACCTTACTAGACGGTAAATTACAGCATCATCTGCGAACAGTCTAAGAGGACTGCTCAGATTGTCACCCAGGTCATTTATATAGATCAGGAACAGTAGAGGTCCCAGGACGCTTCCCTGGGGAACACCTGATATCACTTCAGTTTTACTCGATGATTTGCCGTCTATTACTACGAACTGCGACCTTCCTGACAGGAAATCACGAATCCAGTCGCAAAACTGAGACGATACCCCATAGCTCCGCCGCTTGATTAGAAGTCGCTTTTGAGGAACGGTGTCAAAAGCTTTCCGGAAGTCTAGAAATACGGAATCAACTTGAGATCCCCTGTCGATAGCGGCCATTACTTCGTGCGAATAAAGAGCTAGCTGCGTTGCACAAGAGCGATGTTTTCTGAAGCCATGCTGATTACGTGTCAATAGATCGTTCCCTTCGAGGTGATTCATAATGTTTGAATACAGTATATGTTCCAAAACTCTACTGCAAACCGACGTCAATGATATAGGTCTGTAGTTAAATGGATTACTCCTACTACCCTTCTTGAACACTGGTGCGACCTGCGCAATTTTCCAATCTGTAGGTACAGATCTGTCGGTGAGCGAGCGGTTGTATATGAGTGCTAAGTAGGGAGCTATAGTATCAGTGTAATCTGAAAGGAACCTAATCGGTATACAATCTGGACCTGAAGACTTGCCCGTATCAAGCGATTTGAGTTGCTTCGCAACCCCTAAGGTATCTACTTCTAAGAGACTCATGCTAGCAGATGTTCGTGTTTCAAATTCTGGAATATCCCATTCGTCTTCCTTGGTGAAGGAATTTCGGAAAACTGCGTTCAATAACTCCGCTTTAGCGGCACAGTCGTCGATAACAGTACCATCGGCACTGCGCAGCGAAGGTATTGACTGCGCCTTCGGCTTGTGTACTTTACATCGACCAGAATTTCTTCGGATTTTCTACCAAATTTCGAGACAAAGTTTCGTTGTGGAACCTATTAAAGGCATCTCGCATCGAAGTACGTGCCAAATTTCGCGCGTCTGTAAATATTAGCCCATCTTCAGGATTTCGCGTTCTTCTGAACTTCGCATGCTTTTTCCGTTGCCTCTGCAACAGCGTTCGGACCTTTTTTGTGTACCACGGGGGATCCGTTCCATCTCTTACCAATTTATGAGGTATAAATATCTCAATTGCTGTTGCTACTATATCTTTGAATTTGAGCCACATCTCGTCTACATTCGCATAGTCAGTTCGGAAGGAATGGAAATAGTCTGTTAGGAAGGCTTCTAGTGGCACTTTATCCGCTTTTTTAAATAAAATTATTTTACGTTTGTTTCTGATGGATTTGGAAGAAATGGTATTGAGCCTAGCTACAATGACCTTGTGATCACTAATCCCTGTATCAGTCATGATGTTCTCTATCAGCTCTGGATTGTTTGTGGCTAAGAGGTCAAGTGTGTTTTCGCAACCATTTACAATTCGCGTGGGTTCGTGGACTAACTCCTCGAAATAATTTTCGGAGAAAGCATTTAGGACAATCTCGGCAGACGTTTTCTGCCTACCACCGGTTTTGAACAAGTATTTTAGCCAACATACCGTGGGCAGGTTGAAATCCCCATCAACTATAACCGTATGAGTGGGGTATTTATTTGTTACGAGACTCAAACTTTCTCTTAACTGTTCCGCAACTGTATCATCGGAGTCTGGGGGTCGGTAGAAGGAGCCAGTTATTAACTTAATTCTGCTGTTAAGTGTAACCTCCACAGACACCAATTCGCACGGAGTATCTACTTCGACTTCACTACAAGATAAACCACTACTGACAGACACAAACACTCCACCACCAATTCTGCCTGATCTGTCTTTCCTGAACACCGTCTGAGACTTCGTAAAAATTTCTGCGGAACTTATTTCAGGCTTTAGCCATCTTTCTGTACCTATAACGATATCAGCTTCTCTGCTTTCTATTAGCGCTTGAAGCTCAGGGACTTTTACAGCGCAACTACAACAATTTACAACTATAATTCCGACTGTTCCTTGATCCAAGCACGTCCTGTATTTGCCAAGCACCCTTTGACATTGCAGCCCATCCCGCACTTTCCCGAGGCCATCTAACCTAAAAAACCGCCCAGTCCACGCCACACAGCCTCTGCTACCCATGTAGCCGCCAGATGAGTGTGGTGAACTCCTGACCTATTCAGCGGAACCCGAAACCCCACCAACCTATGGCCCAAGTCAAGGAATCTGCAGCCAATACGGTCGCCAAACCGTCTGAGCCTTTAATTCAGACCCTCCACCCGGCTCTGCACCAAAGGTTCGCAGTCGGTTCTGTCAACGATGCTGCAGATGGTGAGCTCTGCCTTCATCTCGTAAGCAAGACCGGCAGCCTTCACCAAATCAGATAGCCGCTGGAATCCAGAGAGAATTTCCTCAGATCCAAAGCGACACACGTCATTAGTGCCGACATGTGCCACCACCTGCAGCTGGCTGCACCCTGTACTCTTCATGGCATCCGGAAGGACCCTTTCCACATCAGGAATGACTCCTCCCGGAATGCACACGGAGTGCACACTTTATTTCTTCCCCTCCTTAGCCGCCGTATCCCTAAGGGGCCCCATTACGCGCCTAACATTGGAGCTCCCAACTACCAGTAAGCCCACCCTCTGCGATTGCCCGGACCTTGAAGGCTGACAATGATCCTCTGAAATAGGGCAGGCAGCTGCATCTGGCTCAGCCAGAGACAGTGCCTGAAACCGGTTTGTCAGACACACCGGGGAGGCTTTCTGATCAGCCTCCGGGGACGCCTTTCGCTGCCTGCCAGGCCTTGGAACGACCTCCCAATCAACCACAGGCGAGGGCTCAGCCCCACTGCGGGCGGCAACCGGGGCAACCACAGCGGCAGACCAATAACTTAGGTTATCTGAACATGAGAGAAACTACAGATTAAGAAAGAAAGGTTAAACCTTTGCTAATTATCTGATAACAGAAAACTAATCGCTCAAATTATGTTGATTGTAAGATTTTACATTCTGTAAAGAATATCAAAAGGATGATCCACCTGGAAATACTTGAAATGAAGAAACATATGACTCAGAATGCCATGTTAGTATTAAATGACAAAACTCAGTTTCCTTGGGTCTCTGAGTGGAGGACCATCCTGCAGGTGATGTGCTGTTCATTAGGTAGGTTTGTTGCAGATACTGCTCACCTCTCCAGAGGCATATTTTGTAGTGCTGTTGTACAAACACAGTAGCTTTGATTGGAAGCATCAAAATATCGCTATGACATCACACAATCTGACGATGTATTTGGTATTTATGTATCACAGTGTGGTATTTTTTATACATAGAATATCTTTGGTTAGAAATTCTTTATTATGTATTAGACGAGACGTCACTATTTCTACCAATTTCTTCATTTCTAACACTATGACGTAACACACACACTAGTAATGGAGTGGTGGCTTAGCAGTGATCCGTAAATCAGAACCACGCTGGACTGTGATTGGCAGATAGAGTCACAATGGCGACGTGACGCCGGGAAAAGTGTGGTGGAAAATACGTAAAATTGTGGAAAATCTGGTAGCAATAAGAAAAAGAAAGAAAAATACGTAAAACTGAGGAATACACAAAAAAATATGAAAATGGGTGAAAACTACAAAAAATATGGAATAATGAGAGTACTTCCTGGATGCGGCATCCGCTGGTGCCTCTAATTATATAATACTGGTATTAACAAATATAACTCAAGTGACATGACTTAACGTAATTCGTTACAAACAAATAGCCATTGGCTGATTCCCCCCCCCCCCTCCCCAGTGCTTTACAGCTCTGGAGTAACCCCTCGCACTCAAGTTTCCCAGTTATAAAAGAGGGGAGGAGGTAATGCTTGATCCTCATTGCTTAGAGGGGAGAGTAAGTGAGCCGGTTGTCGTCACCTTTGTCACATGACAAAGTTGCCTCGATGACTACTCTGGGGACTTTAATCAATTCTCACTGGTTCTCGGGGAATAGGGAGGGGGGGGGTGTTTACCAAGCATTCCCAAGTTGGTGACCTGACACCTAATGTAAGATATTTGCAGATTCAACACACCTATCCTGCAGTCCTCCATTGCGTCAATAGACATCTCTGCTGGCCAACGTCCCGTACTGAACAGAAAGACTTGCTATGTGGGTCCCATTAAATAATGTAGACGGCATTAGCACATCGGCATCTTAGCAGGATGACCAACTGAAAATAGAATGTTTGCAGTGGTGCACATGTACATTTAGATTGGAGATCTGCATCTCAAGATTGCACATAGACCGAGTATTGGGGACTGAAGACGCCAAATAAACTGTTTCAGCGCAGTGGCTCCGGGGTAAACTGACCTTATGGCATCTTCCTCAACCGAATCTATTTATTTATTTATTTATTTATTTATTTATTTATTTATTTATTTAACCTGGCAAGATTAGGGCCATCAGGCCCTCTCTTACATCTAACCAGGCATTCTACTTATTTTACAGTCATATGTTTCAGTAGGCATGTTAAACTACATCTAATACAAAAAGTGAGATAAACAATTAGAAAGGTACACCTCGAAAAATACATTATTGAAGAGAAAGATTTAAGATAGGAGTGCTGGCAGCAGGGAGTATGAGGGGGACTCATGGTGAAGCGAGGAGAAGAATAGAGAGACATGATGAAACATAATTAAGGAAAATATAAAGGAAAAGGAGACTGCGTGTCTAATAGAGATAGATGAAGAGGAAGGCATCTCAGGAGCAAGATAGGAGACACTAGCTTTGCTATTTGACAGATGAGAGGATTTGCCTTGCACATTAATTTTGTGGAGAATTTTATGCGGATGATAGTAGGAAATGTTTCAACTTCTTCTTAAAAGCAACAGGAGATTGAATTTTCCTCAAGGTAAGGGGCAGTTTGTTCCAGAGGCGGACAGCGGCAACTGAGAAGGAGTTTGCAAAAGTTTTTGTTTTGTGAGTGGGCACAGTTAGGATACCAGATAAGAGTGACCTCGTGTTTCGATTATGATGGTATGACAGGATTTTAATCTCTGAAGCTAGGTACTGGGGTGCTTGCGCGATGAGGAGTCGGTGAAGTAGACATAGAGTGTGGTAGTCACGCAGTTTGTCCGGCCGCAGCCACCCTAGCTCGGAGTATGAAGCACTAACATGATCATATCGGCGAATGTTGCAGGTGTAACGCACACAGGCATTCATGGTTAGCTCTAGCCGTCTTTTGTTTTCACTACTCATGCCTTGTTGAATCACATCACAATAGTGGAGGTTCGGTAGAACGAGTGCTTGCACGAGCTGGCGTTTCAAGTCCTGTGGGAATATGTTCCGAAACTTTTTGAGAGCATAGAGACAAGCAGACGTTTTTCGGCACACTGCGACTGTATTCTCCGCCCAGTTGAGATGCTCGTCCAAAGTTACACCCAAGTTCTTCACTGTTTTCTGATATGGTATTGGAGTACCTTCGAGCAGAATAGGAGGTAGCCATTCGCGGAAATCTGAACTTATTAATTTCTGATGGGCTATTAAGATTACTTGCGTCTTTTTTGCATTTAATTTAAGCCCCAGGTTTTTCGCCCATGTCACTACTGAAGACAGATCATCATTCATCAGAGCGATTGCAGTGTTTACGTCTTCAGGTCTGACGCTGAGATAGAGCTGGAGATCGTCGGCATAGAAATGATGTTTACAGGAGGACAAAACCGACGAAATATCGTTGACATATAAAGAAAACAAAAGTGGTCCTAAGACTGATCCTTGTGGCACTCCCGAAGAAACATGTTTCCAGGAAGATTTTTCATTTGCGCAGACAACACATTGCTGTCTGTCTTTTAAGTAGCTTTCAAACCATCTCATTGCACTATCAGAGAAATTAAGCTGTTGCATTTTTCTGAGTAATATGTCAAAGTTAACAGTGTCAAAAGCTTTGCTGAAGTCCAGTAGCGTCAATATTGTTGCCTTTCGATTGTCGATGGCATATTTCAGGTCATCAGTTACTTTAATTAGAGCAGTGTTTGTGCTGTGATGTTTACGGAAACCGGATTGAAATTTGTCATATAGACTGAATTCATGCAAGTGTTCAGTGATTTGGTCATGAACAATATATTCCAGTGCTTTGGAAACAGCAGGCAGTATGCTAATTGGTCGGTAATCACTAGGCAGTTGCGGGTTTTCGACCTTAGGGATGGGTCGAATTTTGCTTCTTTTCCATGCAGTGGGGTATATTCCGTTCACGAGGGAAAAATTAAATATGTCAGTTAAGACAGGTACTAAGATATCGGCAACATTCTTAATCATGGTTATACCGATACTGTCGTTACCTATTGCATCAGAAGAGATTCTCATTATTGCTTTTCTTGCCGTATTTGTTGTTACATGTTTTAGATGAAAGGTATCGTTGTTAGTTATCCTGTTTGGGGATTCTTGTGGACGGAAATCATCAGCCGTGCTGGTATTCAGAGGTGCAGAGAAGAATTCATTTAATTCGTTAGCTGACACATGAAAAGTAGTTTCCGATTTAGTGCATGGCAGCTAGGAGAGAAGGAGCGCAACGTCAAACTGATAAATGGGCTCATACTGTCAAGTTCTTTGTAACTTGACATGATTATGTAATCACTGAAATAGCGTCACACATGCAGTAACCACTCACAGACAGCAAGTGCAGCTCTAGCAGTGGAGGGTGTACGCATAGCGTGTCAGGGGACGCGGAAAACGGTGCAGTCGTTGATAGGAAAAGGAGAAACTGAATTGGCGACCAAAAGGGCACGACAATTGTTTTTCGAGCCAGGGATAGAAAGGGCTAAGTTTAAAAATTGTTCGCTGTCACCGTGGCTGAAGCATGAAGTCAACGGTAAGACGGCGCTAACCAAACATGGCGCCAGTGGAAGTGTAGTGCAGCGCGCCCCACAGATGACAGGAGTGAATGATGGCTGTGGAGACGTGTACGGCCGTAGAGACGAGCAGCTGTTGAGCAGCTGGCCGCCCATCTTAGCCGAGGGGCTGCCGACTGCGTCTCCTCAGCGGCCGTTCACCACACGTTGCTGAGTCTGAACCTCTACAGCAGGCGCCCGCTTCAGGTCAGCATGCTGACCGCTGTTCGTCGTCGACAGAGGCTGGAATTCGCAGCCCAGTACCGTAATTGGACGTCCACCCAGTGGCAACAGATGGCCTCATCACGTGGTTCCCGTTTTTATGGTCCACTAGACTGACGGCTGCTGGCGTTTATGGCTAGAAACATCTAAAAGAAAACACCCGGCAACAGTCGTCAGAAGAGTCCAGGCCAGAGGCGGGAGCGTTGTGGTATTGGGAACGTTTTCATGGCAAACCCTGAACAGTTTTGTGAACGAAACGGCATTCGTCATCTAACAAGTGCTCCGTTTCACCCGCAGACCATCGGACAAGCAGATCGCTTCATACGGACTTGCAAACAACAGTGGCCAGGCTTCTCACCACCTACACATTTACTATAATACAGAATAAAATCTGATTAATAGTTTAAATTAAAAACCTCGGAATGGTGTTTTATTGTAAAATTATTAAGATTCTAATTCGGAACAGGCGCTGCAACTCTTTTCCGCCTCCTATCGCTCACACCCACGAGACGGACCATCACAGCCGGAACTTCTGCACGGCCGCAGCCATAGGTCAGTGCTTCACTTGCTACACCCACCACAGCACCCGGTGCCGCGAATGGGCCTTAGGTACCGCTTCGTGCCGCGTAATCTTGTTTTTTTTTTTTGTACTGTTTATGGCAACAGTGAGCGCTGGTGCAAGAGGCGTGGTTCAGGAACGCATTGGCTCTTTACATATTTGATTGCAGCTCCGAATGGTTTGCACCGCCGCCATCAGAACCAAATTCGTGCGTGTCATCTCTCCACGATTCTGCTGCTTTTCTTCCCCCATGTTCACTGCCTCACAGGGGCGCATGGCCTTCGCAGATGCCCGCTGGTGCCACCAAGAAACAGATGGACGATACGCCCTCGCCCTACCGTACCCGCTCGCCGACCCAATGGAGGTGGACATGGCATCAGCATCGCCGTCCCCTCGTCGCCCCAGGACACGCCCTTAGGCCTGGATGTGCGGCCTGGCAGCAGTTTTCTGGAGTGCGTTGCTGTTGCCTCACAAGCCAGAAGGCAGGGTACAGCCAGAAGCACGCCATTCTCCACAGCCACGGCTCCTCGCTCATCTCTACGTCCAGCATCCTGCCTCCCTCCCCATTGTCATTAACTGCCTCACTACACGGCAACGGTGCGCCATTTCGGGGGGAGGGGGGGGGGGAGGTAATGTGCTGGCATAAGCTCTCGCCAGCACACCAGGTGACACAGAGGTTGTGAGAAGATTGATTGTAGTCACCGGAGCAAGCGAGCCTATTGGGAGAGAGGCCAAAGATGCACTCGCAAACAATGCGCCTCCAGCGCCCTCTCGACCTCCAGTATTTAGATCGCCGCCGCAGATTTGGGGTGGAGAGGGGGGTAGTCAGCAGGCGTCCAGTGAGTCAACGAACTGAGTCATCAGTCACAGCCTAATGGGAGTCGAAATCGCAGTTAGCTCAGCCTCTAGCTCACAGTCAGTACCTAGCCATCAGAATAGTGTTCATAGTCCAGGTCTTGTGTGAAGTAAAAGTCGGCCATCTTAAGTAACTTCTTGTTCTTATAAGTAAAGAACCCTGTTAATACACCCATGCACTTTTTGTTATAGAAGAGGATACTGGCCACCAAACAACATGCTCTCCTTGCTTCCCACAGTACAAGTCTACAGTGACAACAAGACGACACAAAATTCCTTGAATGATCTTGTCATTCTGGAAGCCACAGTGGATCAACACAAATATGCGTCGATGTCAACCTCTACATGCAGTTTGTTTTTCCTAAGCGCGATGGCATCTACCAGCAGGACAATGCAACGAGTCACACAGCTCACAGTGTACGAGTGGTTTCAAAGAGTGGCTGGATGGGGCTGCTCGTTCCATGCTTGCTCAGCTGAGACAAGTAGCCAGGCTGGCCACGGCTGTAGACTTGGCACGGCTCCACATCCCTGCCGGTACCTTCCACAACCTCAGCGACTCTCTTCCCACGCGTCTCCCAGCACTCTTAGCCGCAAAGTCATCCAACAGAGGGTCACATTAATGTGAGTGCACATTGGAAGTCACAGGCAGCACTGCAGCCCTGCACGCCTTAGAGCTGAAGAGTGGGAAGCAATCAGGGCGCCATGGTTCTCAGACACTTTGTACCTCCTGTAAACCTCCAGAGGCAAAGAAGTAAGGAAGGCTGCATAGCACTGGCGTAACGGGATATTAAGGTTTGTGTTGGGATAGCAACATTCTAACGAAATACGACACAATTAAATAAGAAACACCTCGAATATATCGCTCTTGAATATCATAAGAATTCTCTTCATTATTAAGTACCGTACAAAAAATTTATTACCATTAACGTATTCACTGGCATTGAAATGCATAGTGTAAAGGCCTTGGCCATGTATGTGTGTAATGTCCTTAGAACT
The DNA here is from genome assembly GCF_023897955.1 of Schistocerca gregaria. Lineage (NCBI taxonomy): Eukaryota > Metazoa > Arthropoda > Insecta > Orthoptera > Acrididae > Schistocerca > Schistocerca gregaria. Next base: position 223,458 of record NW_026061747.1, read on the forward strand.
ACTTAAAACCAACTAACCCAAGTTCTAAGGGACTGATGACATCAGATGTTAAGTCCCACAGTGCTCAGAGCCATTTCGTAGAGGCCTGTAAGCGTAAAATCGTTAGTTCGAATTTCGCTATTAGCATCCACTTTTACTATTATTTAAATACCGAATTTATGATGATATGGGTACGTTTCTTATCAAGTATCGAATCACATTTTTTAATAAAAATAACGTACTTTTTAAAATTTATTGGGTACAAAAATGCGAAACATCAGATACAAAATAAACCCTATTTTCATTTCTAGAGATAGAGCTGCGTTGTTGATGTACAACTTTCTTATTTAATAAACGCATTTCGCCTCTCTATATCAAATTTTTACGCGGTCAGTAATTCGAAATGGAGAGATTTTATTATCATTAAAGACTATGAGATAATGTCAGTTAATAACATTTTCATTTGTTAATAAATGTGAAACATAAATACTAAAAATAGACATTGCTACTAGCAAGATTCGAATCACAGCTACACTCCTTTTTACTTTTCCCATTTAGCTCCGTCTTACGCTCACCATAAAAGAATTCCTAAGTTGATGGAGGCTTGTAGCTCGTAACGGTATTTTCCTCACAGGATTCGACCTGATTTCTCTTCCAGAATGCTTAAGTAACCCTCTCAAAACTATAACCTGATCTTTGTACAAGGTGAGCTGCTTCGTGAAAAGCAGAGAAACAAATTCTTCATGCAAAAGAATGGAATAAACTGTGAAGTAACACTCCTCTTCGCAAAATTGTTAAACATCGTCACGCGAAGAAAGGAAGTTATAAAAAATTACTCTGGAAGACAACAAGAAAAAGGCTCCTCTTCACAGGAAAAACAAGCAATAACAACTCTTCTTAAAAAAACAATCAAAATATCATTCCAACTGCATTGAAATTTGCAGCAATTTTCGGAAGGACTGCACTTCTGTCACATTGAACGATTCTCTTCGGTCGTCGTTGGTCCCGTTCTTGCCGAATATTTTTCCGGCCACAGCGATGTCGGGAATTATATGTTTTGCCGGATTTCTGATATTCACGGTACCCTCGTGAAATCCTCGTACGGGAAAATCCCCAATTCTTCGCTACCTCGGAGATGCTGTGTCCCATCGCTCGTGCGTGGACAGTAACATCCCGTTCAAACTCACAATCATGACCTATTGTAGCAGCCTTGACAGGTCTAACGATTGCGCGAAACACTTGTCTTACGTAGGCGTTGCCGACCGCAGCGCCATATTCTCCCTGTTTACATGCCTCTCTGTTTGAATACGCATGCCTATACCAGTTTCTTTGGTGCTTCAGTCTATTTTCTAGCGGTATGGTTGAAGGCGCCGTGTGCGTGACACGGGCCAATCATTTCGCTGCACACTCACTTGCGGGGGAATATATTAAGAAGATAACTATAAGAGTTCTGTGAAGGTTACAGAACTTCCGAGTATATTAAGCAAAGGCGATATTTCAACCTTTTTTGAGAACTGTGTCGTACTATACGTACGCAAGGAAGTACACGTGCGACACTGACCTTGAACTGCGGTAGGTATGAAGGAAGTGGCAGAGGGCAATTCAGCAAGGTCCTCTCGTCTGCCTCAGAGCAGGTTACAGCAACGGAGCGTATCCGGTATCGGGACATCATTGTCGTTTCTTTCGTGTCAGAAGCGCTACTTGAAATTTCTCTATAGAGCGTAAGAACACGTTTGCAAGAAATTGTTGGTCCACTTTATCAGTTTTGATGCAATTTTTGTGATGGCGTAGTGGCGCTATCGCAGGTCAAAAACGACACACTCAGAAAATGTTAGTTAAAAGAAATCGTTAGTAATGCGAGCAATATCGTTTCTTTTTTGCGAGTTAGTAGTATATCGGTCAAATATAGTAATGGAAATCCTAATCACTTACAGTCTTGACCAGTAACCCTCGCAATACTCGCATTACCAGGGGGGGGGGGGGGGGGGTACTTTGTACCCACCTTTTGAAAATATTGAAATCTACTCAGGTACTTTATTTTCTTAAGTTTTGTAAAAAATGTTTGTTGTCTTTGATGAAATCTTCTTACAGATTTTATGATTGTTTTACATTTTTCATTTAAGCTTAATTCGAAATTTTAAGTTGAAGGGAGGTGGTCATAATGTCTTACCCCCTTGGTAGTAGATGAGACTTCCACAATGTTTGTCTTACTCCACAAATAACAGCATTATATGACCTTAGAACACATGGACGGATAGCAACAATGGTCCCAACAATGATTCATTTCCCTTTGTTTCTTTATTGTTTCCTGTTCAGTGGCACTTAGTTCAGTCTTAATACAACTGTGCTTCAAAACTTGTCGACATTCACTTACTGATGGAGAAATATCACAGATTTTGGAAGAAGCTACGGCTTCTCAAATGGAATCTGATCAAACTGAAGCTGTAGTGACTGGACCTGAAGAGGATTGTGTTGTGCGCTATGATGTGGACAGTGATAGAGCACTTACAGAAGCTGATGATGAACTCTGGGTACCTGAAACTGATGACGTCGCAGTTTGCGAGGTTAGTGACAAGGATATTACAAGCACTGGAAAAATTTATACCTCCAAACCACGTCAAATTAGAAGACGAGTAGCAGAAAACACAGTGAAAGAAAGAGAAGGCATAAGAGGCGAAGGTAAACTAGGAACAATAACAGACATATTTGAAGAGTTTTTGTCTCCAGAAATTGTCAACATCATAATAAAGCATACCAATCAAGAAGCATTGAGGCAGAAAATACCCAAGACAGACAGACAGACAGACAGACCTGCGTTCATGGCGTATATAGGACTATTTATTATAATGGGGAAGGAAAACGACAGTAAGTCATCATTTATAGATTTATGGTTCTATACTTAAGGAACGTTTGTTTATACTGCTACAAGTCGTACCAGATTCGAGCAGCTTACTAAAGTAATAAGATTTGATCACAGAGAGTCACGAAGCGATCGCAATAAACGTGATAAGTTTGCTGCAATACAAGAAGTTTTTGATAAAAAGAATGAATTTTGTCCAAAATATTATTCTGTTGGGATGCACACTGTTATTGATAAAAAGTTTCCATTGTTCCGTGGCAGGTGTCCCGTCAAGGTCTTCGTGAAGGAAAAGCATGGTAAATACGGTGTACTTACACGCATGCTCACAGACGCTAAAACCAGATATGTTATCTGCACGGAGCCTTATGCTGGGAAAAGAAATAATGGTACACAGCACTCAAATTCCGCTGCAGCTGTGGTCAAACGCCTGAAAGTTCCTATACATAATTCAGTGAGAAAGGTCACCACATATAGATATTACACTTCAATTGATTTGGCCGAAGATCTATAGAGGAATCACAAGCTGACTCTCGTGGGAACATTACAAGCTAATTGGAAACACATACCTCAAGAACTGAGAGACATCTCAAGACGAGAATTACATATTAGTGTTGGAAATATTCCAATAACAATTGTATCCCCCGTAAAAAACCCAAAAGAAATCTGCTATTTCTATCATCTGATCATAAATTTATACTATAATGAGACTAAAGGTGGCGTTGACACGATAGATCAAATGGTGAGGAAATATTCAACTAAGAGGGCTACAAGAAGGTGGGCGCTATCTCTTTTCTGTACTCTTGTGTACATAGCAGTGGTGAATAGGTCTACACTATTTTTGTTGAACTTGCCGGACTGGGATAAGAAGAACCTAGTAAGTGACGACTTATTCTTCAAGAACTTGGACTACAGCTCGCGAAACCATACACTGAAGAAAGGGCTAAAAATATTTCTGGACTGCCAAAGCCTGTAGTTTCAAGAATGGAGGGTATTCTCAGAGGAAAATCCAGCAGGACTACGGTGCAAAGGAAGCTCATGGAGGTAAAGGTAGATGTCTTTTGTGTGTTAGTGAAAGCCTTTCAAAAGCAGAAAAGTACAACAAAGTGAACAAAACAATAATAGTCTGCCACAATTGTAAGAGGTACATATGTGCAAAACAGCAAAAAACTGTTGTATGTTCCAAGCCCAAGAAAGTCGTGAATAATTACTCTCACGACACTATGTTATGTACATAACATATATTTCTATATTACGTCAGGTATTTGTAACTATTTTAATTATAGTAAAGTGCACTTCAATAGTATTATAACGACTTTTACTACTAATTTTTCTCAAGATAATTAGACTTACTTAACTTAGAAGTGAAGTAAGTGAAAGGTTAAAACTGTTTTCAAAAATGCATTTTATAAGACATATTGAGGTACTGGATCCTGACTATGTTCAATAGATCTTTCAAAAGTAAGCTATTAACGCAATTTAAAAACAATTAATGAAACGTTTTTATTTTATAAATTCTTTACGGTGGGTACAAAGTAGCCCCCCGCCCCCATCTCTTTGGTAATACACGTTACTGAAAATGGCTTGGTGTTGCGAGTGTTAAAACTGCACTGGAAGGACAGTAAATAACTAAATCTTCTCACTGTGTACTTCACACAAATTATATACATGTTTGTATGTATATGTGTATGTATGTATGTTCGTTAAACACACCTGCCTAAACCACAGGACGAATTTCAACCAAACTTGGTGCACGTATCATTTACTGAGTGGAAAGGAGCACTGTGGTGGTAAGGACCACAAGGGGTGGGGGTGGGGGGTGGGATTGCAAAACCAGCGCAGCCCACGAGCGAGAACACCCACTCTTCAGTCATCCAGCATTTGTAGCTCAGATCACTTACAGACTTGCAATAAACTTGACACATAATTTCAAATCTTTACGAAACTTTTTCTCTCTCATAACAACAAAAAAGGATGAAAACAAAAAAAAATGTCGCTTACTACAGTGTTGCTCTTCACTTGGCAAGTGACGTTTTAATTAATTGGGTGTTTGTTGCTAACGTTTTCGTGGCAAATTTTTTATGCAGACAGTATTCGCCTATAGCTCTGAATGTAGCAGAAAATTACATCGTGGAACGACATTTACACTCCTGGAAACTGAAATAAGAACACCGTGAATTCATTGTCCCAGGAAGGGGAAACTTTATTGACACATTCCTGGGCTCAGATACATCACATGATCACACTGACAGAACCACAGGCACATCGACACAGGCAACAGAGCATGCACAATGTCGGCACTAGTACAGTGTATATCCACCTTTCGCAGCAATGCAGGCTGCTATTCTCCCATGGAGACGATCGTAGAGATGCTGGATGTAGTCCTGTGGAACGGATTGCCATGCCATTTCCACCTGGCGCCTCAGTTGGACCAGCGTTCGTGCTGGACGTGCAGACCGCGTGAGACGACGCTTAATCCAGTCCCAAACATGCTCAATGGGGAACAGATCCGGAGATCTTGCTGGCCAGGGTAGATCACTTACACCTTCTAGAGTACGTTGGGTCGATCGGGATACATGCGGACGTGCATTGCCCTGTTGGAACAGCAAGTTCCCTTGCTGGTCTAGGAATGGCAGAACGATGGGTTCGATGACGGTTTGGATGTACTGTGCAATATTCAGTGTCCCCTCGACGATCACTAGAGGTGTACGGCCAGTGTAGAAGATCGCTCCCCACACCATGATGCCGGGTGTTGGCCCTGTGTGCCTCGGTCGTATGCAGTTCTGATTGTGGCGCTCACCTGCACGGCACCAAACACGCATACGACCATCATTGGCACCAAGGCAGAAGCGACTCTCATCGCTGAAGACGACACGTCTCCATTCGTCCCTCCATTCACGCCTGTCGTGACACCACTGGAGGCGGGCTGCACGATGTTGGGGCGTGAGCGGAAGACGGCCTAACAGTGTGCGGGACCGTAGCCCAGCTTCGTGGAGACGGTTGCGAATGGTCCTCGCCGATACCCCAGGAGCAACAGTGTCCCTAATTTGCTTGGAAGTGGCGGTGCGGTCCCCTACGGCACTGCGTAAGATCCTACGGTCATGGCGTGCATCCGTGCGTCGCTGCGGTCCGGTCCCATGTCGACGGGCACGTGCACCTTCCGCCGACCACTGGCAACAACATCGATGTACCGTGGAGACCTCACGCCCCACGTGTTGAGCAATTCGGCGGTACGTCCACCCGGCCTCCCGCATGCGCACTATACGACCTCGCCCAAAGTCCGTCAACTGCACATACGGTTCACGTCCACGCTGTCGCGGCATGCTACCAGTGTTAAAGACTGCGATGGAGCTCCGTATGCCACGGCAAAATGGCTGACACTGACGGCGGCGGTGCACAAATGCTGCGCAGCTAGCGCCATTCGACGGCCAACACCGCGGTTCCTGGTGTGTCCGCTGTGCCGTGCGTGTGATCATTGCTTGTACAGCCCTCTCGCAGTGTCCGGAGCAAGTATGGTGGGTGTGACACACCGGTGTCAATGTGTTCTTTTTTCCATTTCCAGGAGTGTAGTTTAGGCGACAAGACTTCATAAATACTGACTGCGTGGAAAACTACCATATCATGTAAGACGTTTAAATCTATTACTTAGTTGCTACTTATTCTATTCGCAACATTTTTTACAGACAATATCCACATTTGTCGCTGAATGTACCTACAATATATAATTCTACAACTCATCTCAGTATTTGACATGTCTCCTGAACCATGAGTGAAAAACCTTCAGATTATGCATGACGTTTTAATTTATCACTTATTTGAAACCAACTCTAGTCGCAAACATCATCCATATATGCCGCTCAACGTACCTACAAAAATATATAATTTTATAACAAATAGTTCAAGAGATATTACGTCATAAACAGTGAGATGCGCGAGAAACTGTCAGATGATGTGTGACGTTTTAATTTATTACCTCTTTACTGCCAACTGTGTTCACAACGCATTTCGCAGATAGTGGCCACGTATACTGCTGGATCTACCTGGAAAATTATCTTTTTGTACAACACATATTTCAGGATATACGACGTCATAAACATTTAGCTATATGAAAACACAACAGCAGGGTGAAAATTCGCTAGGCATACAGGTGAAATATGTATACAAATATGATCGAAATTTGTCTGAAATTAGGTGACGTGTACGTATACGAGCAAACTAGCGGTAAAATTCTCATCCTAATCCTTGGAACGACTTCAGTCATATTTGGCACACATATTAGTCGCTGTCTAGAATGAAGAGCTAAAAACCACCAGCTTCCTGCTGGGGTGAGCGTGATAGCGTGGAGAGGGACGAGGGGAGGAGGAGGAGGAGGAGGACATGGACAGCAGAAGAGAGGAAATGGACAGAGAGAGGGGAGAGGACGAGATGGCAAGAGACAGGGGAGGTGTGGAGGCCGTGGATAAAGGAGGGACGGGAGAGAAGAGTGGATAAAGAGAGAGAGAGGATGGCTAGAGAAAGGGGGGAAGTAGGTGGACAGAGTGAAGCGGGAGGAAGAGATGGAATAACGGAAGACTAGAAGAAATAAATACTTGCTCAATGCCTGGTTTCTCTTCTAGTTAGAGTACTTAATTTTTTGTTCATTCAGGCTTCGAAAATTAATAGACAGTGAAGCTACATCAGGCAGTGACAAGCGGCAGCACATCGAGTCGAACTAAGCTCGTGTGACAGACAGGGGTGCCGCGAGGCATTCCACGCTGATACGACTCTGTATCGTACTGAATGGTGGATGGTGATCCGCCACACAGAATACCAAAATATCACAAGAGTAGCGACTATGTTAAGGTACGGTCGCAGAGACCGACACTAGCGCTCCAAATGGCCTGGCGGTGAACTTTGAATTCGGGGAAATATGACGTGATAATCTGTATTCTTGCTCTGCGAAATGCGAGTACTATATGATAATATTTTTCATTTATATGAGTGGGTCTGGTGCCAAAGTGCATTTATTTTAAAACCCAATAATGCAATTTCTACCGTTTGGCTGTAATCGAGTTGAAATTATGTTCCCGATTAAGACATCTCTACCGCGCGACCGCTACGGTGGCAGGTTCGAATCCTGCCTCGGGCATGGATGTGTGTGATGGCCTTAGGTTGGTTAGGATTAAGTAGTTTTAGGAGACTGGTCACCTCAGATGTTAAGTCCCATAGTGCTCACAGCCATTCAAACCACTTGAGGACCTCTCTATGTGTATTGCAGTCTTTGAATTGCATTGCAAATACGTTGCGCGTATTCTGTTTAATTTTTGCTGACATCCGTATTATAGGGTGAACTAAATGCTTCTGTATTTGTTTTTGTTGCATGCTGAAGGACGCTGGTTTTGTCTCGCGGTGTTCTGCAGACTCACGTATTTTTGTTACAGCTTAAGAACCTCGATTGAAATCCATTGTTAGTGTACTCTTCGTATCCTTTGTTATTTTTGTTCCCATTCGTTTTTCGTACTCCACCAAAATTTTCATTGACTTCTGCTAAAATGCACTATCTGCACTGCCTGTTAATAACGTGTGAAAACAAACACAGAACCTAAAGATCATCCAATAAGAAAGCGACATGATGCATTAATAAACTTGCAGCACTGCAAGTGGCCTGACAGTGAACCGAAGTCGTGTTACGTGTAGCCCCTACACGGGTTTCACCCCCTGTTGTGGCTGTCTCTGCACAGTTCGTAGCCAGTGTTTCTGGTGTCTGTTTAAAGCAACAGTCTGGAACGCTCTGTATCGACGCAAAGATGATTATATACTGAGCATGGTGGTGCAGTGGTTACCACACTGGACTCTAGTTAGGGAGAACGACGGTTCAAACCCATTCCGCCATCCTGATTTAGGTTTTCGGTGATTTCCCCAAATCGCTTCAGGCAAATGCCGGGATGGTTCCTCTGAAAGGGCATAGCCACCTTCCTTCCCCATCCTTCCATAATGTGAGGGACCGATGGCCTTGCTGTTTGGTGCCCTCCAACAATTCAACCAACCAACAGTGGATTACATGTACCGAAATCCTGGCCAAAATTATTTTTGATAGTTTCAAACCTTTAAAGCACTCCCTTTCACTACTAGGTTAACTGTAGTTGTGAATACCCCTAAACTACTCCACTGCCGTCCATAGAGATGGGCCTGGGATGACTCGGCATGCATTTGTTAGTTTGTCTGCCTGTCTTTCAGTTTGTACCATGCCACTTTCCACTAGTTCTTAACCTTTTGTACTTGAAAATTTCAAAGTAGATTCGTGTGATACCCTTAATTTGCTGTACCGATTTTACTGGTGACGTGATGACAGGACTGCTTCTACTAGGGCACCGAATTGCTCGTCACGTGTGTGATTGTTCCATATGTAGTTAGTTTGCCATACTTTTCTCGCAATTTTTAAATGCGCCTTCAAACTAATTATAGCTATGTACTGTGTTATATATGTGCGTATTGAGAAGTGTATGTTAGTGTGTGTAATCTAGGTTGGTTCTGCTACGTTCACTTGTCTAATGTTACCGATCACAGCAGGTGATTGTCCCAGGCCTCTCGCAAAGTTCTTTTCAATTGCACGTTGGTTTATTGTCTTACTTCTCGGAGTTCACAGCCTGATGCGATAGATGGTGCTGCATGCAGCGCTAGATTGCAAGCAAAATCTATCTACGTAGGGGGGCAACACATCTGTATGCTCCACCGTGACGTAATCCAGCAAATCAGATGCCTTCCTATGAGTATGAAAGAGGGAACCTTGCCAGTTCACGACAGTCAGTTTTAGTCCCTGACGACGATGGTGGAGGGTATCATCGAAAGCGTGAAATTTTCTGAAAATTTGACGAGGCAAGTGAACCGAGAATCTTTCATGTACTTGCTACAATAGTTGACCAAACGTCCATTTTTGCCATTTTGGCGATAATTTCGGTAAATATACTCCGGTGTGCGGCACAGGTCAGCACAGCATGGGAAACATGCGATGTTGGTGTAATGTGTTGAAAGATAATGTCACGAGGATCTCGGAGAAGGGTCATAGCCACCGTCCTTAAGGCGCCAGAAATGTGATAGGTACAGTGCAAATTACCATCTGTGTGGACAAGACGCGATCATCTTATTTACCCAGTGGTACCCCATACCAACAAGTCAGATGATGAGCCCATGAGAAGATGACGAAAGCAGTCTGGCAACGTTCGTCCTCCTCAGAGCTTGCATGTATGGATACGTCCAATGTGATGTTGTACACAGGACTGGGACTCGTCTGCAAAGACGACATAGTGCCACTTTGGTATGTCCAGTCTCCTTGTTGGGAGTTCCGCTGTCGGCAACCTCGGTCTCCTGCCGCGTCGATGTGGGCTTCGACAGCAGTTGTCGCTGGACGTCGCCGCACTGCCCGTGAGGGCGCTCTTCCGGCCACCAGTGAGCTCGCTGCGTTCCATGACACAGGGAACCTGGTGTGTCTGTGTGGTCCTGCACAGCCAACCAAACAGCACGTTGAGCCTCTCAGGCGCTAGTCACGTAGGGCCATTAACAGCCTACGTGACCGTCGCGAACCGATAGGCACCGTATTCACGTGACAGCGCGAGCAGCGTAACGACAAACTGCAGTCTCGGACTTTGGTACGTGCTGGTAGACGTTTCCCCTTCGTACACAAGGTGTCACACAGTCTTCCCACAAACAAACAACACTCGAATGCGATTTCTGAACGACAAACCCGTTGTAAAATCTTTACTTACATACAGAGCATAGTGCCAGCTGTGGAAAATCACTGGTCCACATCTACCCTATACCTTGTAAGCCGTGTAATATGCTGTGGCAGATGGTGGAATCCGTGCTGGATACAGTGGCCGATGCGCAGGGAACAGTTACTGAGCGATTTCATTTGTTTCTTTAGGCGGGGCCGACCTTGTCTGCCTTGTCTGGCCACTTCCAGCCGGCTGGCGACACACTGCGATGGCAGAAGCGAGCCACACGCCCTGCGTTCTTCCTCAAACGATTTTACAGATACTATTCCGTAAAAAAAAAAAAAAATCTTTTTTCCCTACTTATAGCTTTATATGCCAGCTTCGTGTCACGTGCCCATCATTTCGTTAATGGTGACAGTTATTATGGTACTTCGATTTAAGTAAGACATTGCATGAAATATGAAAAAGTTTAAAATAGAAAATAGGGGTTGCTAAGATTTTGCGTTTGGTACACATTACATAATATGTTGCCGCGTATAAAATTCAGCTGAGAAAATGAATTTTTCTTTAGACTTTGGTGGAAGTCTCAGTCACCAATGACGGAAAAATTAATCTGATATAGCGCACTCATCTGCAACCGTCCGAGCCAGCGAAAAAGCCAGAATGAGATGTTCTCAACATTCCTCACATCTCAAACGGTTTGAGATATGGAAACAAGATTTTCGCAAATGACAGCACGCAAAGAGAAGAGTGCTTTGCCGTATGGTTAACATGCAAAACTTAATTATTGACCGCATTATACGATGAAACAATGTAATTATTAAGGGGCATCGATAGCTGGTGAAACGAGACATACTGTGGGATATAGTACAACGTAAGTGAAGACATTACAAGCTCATTTTTGAATCGGCGATGTGCTTTTTCATAAACGTTTCCTCCCTATTTTTCCTCAGTTTCTCACTTAAAAAACTTCATAACCACTGTCCATTTTCAATTTCTCGCGGCGTAATGAACAGTCCATTAAATTTTGGGCACGCAGCCGCGCAAATAAAATTTCCTCCGCTGATATTTCGGCCGCGTATCGTCCGGCCATCCTCAGAGTGAGTCATAAGACTGACGACAAGATGCCAAGCGCGGCCTTAGATGCTCCACCGCGGCGGCACTGCGCATGCGAGTGAGAGATGTTGGTCGGCGGCAAAAAAATACGCTTATACATGCACCGCCTGTGGCGAAGGCGTACAGACATTCGATTCGCTTATCGATGTATGATCGGCGGCGGTGACACCGTGACGACTTCTCTGCAGTTAAATTACCCCAAGAGCCGGATTCCATGCTTTGTCCAAATTAAAACAATTATCTCTGTTTATTAAATTATTAGCTACTCTAATCTCTATACCTTGACGGCAGATTCCCAAAAGGAAGACGTGGATGTTAAAATATTCACATCACTGTAATTCATGGAATGGCCTGTACCAAGACAATGTTCGGCCACAGCTGACTTGTCTGGCTGTAATAAGCGTTTGTATCTTCGATGCTCTACACATCTCTCATGAACGGTGCGTGTTGTTTGATCTCTGTACGATTTCTCACAATTTCCGCTATAAATCTGATACACACCCGCTTTACGAAGCTGTAAATCGTCCTTCACAGAGTAAAGCTGCAGCAGTCTTCGTTGGGGGGGATGGGGGGGGGGGGGGTGAAAGACCACCACAACACAGAATTTCTCAAGAATACACCCACATCGGCAAAAAAGTACTAGATTTGAAAGAATTACTATCTTCTTCCTAGGTTTTACATTGAATGCTCTACAAATTTGTTGCGGAGAAAATCCATTCGATTTAAAAATGCTCTTAAGGTATGTGAGCTCTTGTTGCAAATTGTCTTTATCGGAAATACAGTGTGCCCTATGCACTAAGGTCTTAAGAACACATACGGTCTGTGAAGGGTGATGGCAGCTACTGGCATGAACATATAGATTTGTATACGTTGGTTTCCGGTATACGGCGTGTCCTAATGTGCCATCAACTTTACGGCGAGCGACAACATCCAAAAATGGGAGGTAGACGTTTTTTTATATTTCCATAGTAAATTTGATACTAGAATGGATGGAATTCTAATGCTCAAGAAATCGATGTAATTCATTCATCCCGTGCGGCGATACCACAAATGTGTCGTCCACGTACCTCCAGAAGACCGTTGGTTTAAAACTTGCTGAGTCCAGTGCCTTGTCCTCGAAGTCTTCCATGAATAAATTAGCTACCAGAGGGTAGAGGGGGCGTCCCATGACAACACCATCGATCTTGTATGAATGCATGGTTTCTCGGCGATATGAATTAATAAAATATTCTCAGGCTTCCAGCGGTTAAAATCGCACGAGCTTCCGACCGAGCTCTCCCCGGTCATTGTCAAGTGGTGAGACTGACTGCTGTGTCGACGTGGCCGCGTCGTTATACAGCCGCACTGCTAGCTGTGACGTCACTGGTGCTCTCTTCCTCGACAAACAGGGTGTTGCAAAAAGGTACGGCAAACTTTCAGGAAACATTCCTCACACAAATAAAGAAAAGATGTTATGTGGACATGTGTCCGGAAACGCTTAACTCCATGTTAGAGCTCATTTTATTACTTCTCTTCAAATCACATTAATCATGGAATGGAAACACACATCAACAGAACGTACCAGCGTGACTTCAAAATGTCTTCCGTTAGCGAGGATACATGCATCCACCCTCCGTCGCATGGAATCCCTGATGCGCTGATGCAGCCCTGGAGGATGGTGTATTGTATCACAGCCGTCCACAATACGAGCACGAAGAGTCTCTACGTTTGGTACCGGGGTTGCGTAGACAAGAGCTTCCAAATGCCCCCATAAATGAAAGTCAAGAGGGTTGAGGTCAGTAGAGAGTGGAGGTCTTGGAATTGGTCCGCCTCTACCAGTCCATCGGTCACCGAATCTGTTGTTGAGAAGCATACGAACCCTTCGACTGAAATGTATAGGAGCTACATCGTGCATAAACCACATGTTGTGTCGTACTTGTAAAGGCACATGTTCTAGCAGCACAGGTAGGGTATCCCGTATGAAATCATATTTACGTGCTCCATTGAGCGTTGGTGGAAGAACATGGGGCCCAATCAAGACATCACCGACAAATAATGCCTGCCCAAACGTTCACAGAAAATCTGTGGTGATGACGTGATTGCACAAATGCGTGCGGATTCTCGTCAGCCCACACATGTTGATTCTGAAAATTTACAATTTGATCACGTTGGAATGAAGCCTCATCCGTAAAGAGAACATCTGCACTAAAATGAGGATTGACACATTGTTGGATGAACCATTCGCAGAAGTGTACCCGTAGAGGCCAATCAGCTGCTGATAGTGCCTGCACACGCTGTATATGGTACGGAATCAACTGGTTCTCCCGCAGCACCCTCCATACAGTGACGTGGTCAACGTTACCTTGTACAGCAGCAACTTCTCTGACGCTGACATTAGGGTTATCGTCAACTGCACGAAGAATTGTCTAGTCCATTGCAGGTGTCCTCGTCGTTCTCGGTCTTCACCAGTCGCGAGTCATAGGCTGGAATGTTCCGTGCTCCCTAAGACGCCGATCAATTGCTTCGAACGTCATCCTGTCGGGACACCTTCGTTCTGGAAATCTGTCTCGATACAAATATACCTCGCCACGGTTATTACCCCGTGCTAATCCATACATCAAATGGGCATCTGCCAACCCCGCATTTGTAAACATTGCACTGACTGCAAAACCACGTTCGTGATGAACACTAACCTGTTGATGCTACGTACTAATGTGCTTGATGCTAGTACTGTAGAGCAATGAGTCGCATGTCAACACAAACATCGAAGTCAACATTACCTTCCTTCTATTTTGCCAACTGGAGGTGAATAGAGGAAGTACAGTACATACTGACGTAACTAAAATGAGCTCTAACATGGAAATTGAGCGTTTCCGGACACATCTCCACATAACATCTTTTCTTTATTTGTGTGTGAGGAATATTTTCTGAAATTTGGCCGTCCCTTTTTGTAACACACTGTATATAGTCATGTTTTCATTCCGCGTCCGTCGCGCCCGTTTTAACATCGCGATAGTCGGGTTCCGTCCTTGTTGATGGTGTTTTCAGCGGTTTTTATTTCAATAGCTTCTTTTATGACGCTATCGCAAAATCCCTCCTTCATATCCACAAGTTTCGTCGAATAGAATTCGATGTCCACTTTCTAAGGCGTGTTCTTCCGCGGCTGAATTTTCTGGATAGCGTAGGTGTAAGCACCTCTCGTGTTCCTTCCCGACGTTGCTCTACCATGCGTACTGTTTGGCTGACGTAGTAACAGCCACACTGACATGGTATCTTGTACACTCGAAGCGTTCTAAGATCTAGATCGTCCTTCACAGGCCTCATGAGCTGACGAACTTTTGCTGGGGACCTGAACACCGATGAAATGTTATATCTCTTCAGGAACCGGCTAATCTTTCCCGACACTGTACCACAGAAAGGCTAAAACACAAGTTTCTTGTTTGCTTCTTCGGTGGTGTTCTCACCTCTCTTAGTTTGTTTTTTTGCGTGTCGCGCCAGATATAGCCTGTGATACCTGTCCGTGGCTGTAACCGTTTTCCCGGAAGACTTTTCGGAGGTGGCTCAGTTCTAGTGGCAGACTTGCTGCGTCTGGGACGACTTTAGCACAATGAACGAGGGTATTCAGAACGCCACTTTTTGTGCCGGATGGTGGTGGCTGAGTTACCGATCTGTGTGTGTAGGTTTCCTGCGGGCACTGTGGCTGAGGTGCCCGTTGGTTTTCCGTCGAACGAGTACGTCAAGCAAGGGCAGTGCATCATCTGTCTCGACTTCCATCGTAAACTTGATGTGGCCGAGGAGAGCTCGGTCGAAAGTTCGTTGGATTATAACCACCTGACGCGGCTGGAAGCCCGAGAAAATCTTATTAATTCATATCGCCACGAAACCACGCATTCATACATGGCGTACCTCTACGGGGGGGAAACGTGGCGCCTAGGGAACCTGCTTGGGAAGAAGGCTAACCTGTTAAGCTCTCTAGCCTTCCTGCCACGCTGTCGAGATGAGAACGCGATTCCACGATTTACATCGGCAGCCAGGTGAATCTACCGTTCAGCCAGCTCTGCCCTGTTGCGGGAGACGATACACTTCACTAGGAGGCAGCTGGATTTAAAAGGTCGCGAACTGCTGGCTATACATCTGCAGTTGACAGAGGTACTCTCACAATTAGATTTTGAGTGGGTCGACGCGGCCACCACAGCAAAAGAAGGCCACAGAGAAACAGAAAGGGTAGTTCGCGCGGATTTCTTAACAACAACACGGTGCAGAACGGAAATCAACAGAAGGAACTGTCATCAATATGACGGAGAAAGAGGTCGATGCGGGTGCCATTTCGGCGCTTAAGAAAGGTATTAACTTCGCACCAGCGCTTCAGAGCATCCCTGTCTGTGATGATATAAGTGGGGTTGAACAAGCAATCCGTAAGATGCCTAGTGAGAATGCTGACGAAATTCATCGCGAAACGTGTCGCATCATTTCAAAATCTAAACCACCGAGGTCTAACTTGACTAGGGCTAAACGCAATGGTCTTCACGCACTCCGCAACGACGCACTCATCGTGTTTCTGCCAGTCGACAAGGGCAATGCATCCGTCATTGTAAATAAAGCTGACTACGATGCCAAAATTCAGTTAATGCTTGAAGAGGATATATAGCGTTAACTGCCACGGGACCCGACGTCAAGAATAATGAGGAAGACATCAGAGCTTCTAAAACAGTCAATGCTGGAAGAGGGCGTTATTAAGACTCTCCTCCCTCAGGGGCCGAGACCACCTACGCTTTCTGGACTACCAGAAATCCACAACAGGATTCTCCTCTTCGTCCCATTGTGAACACCATTGGGTCACCCACTTATAGACTGTCAGAACACCTGACCAGCCTCCTTGCTCCGCATGTCGGTCGTTGTGTGCATCACATCAAGAACACCGTCGACTTTCTCAACAGAATTAAACAACTGCGTCTTAGTCAAGGAGATATGATGGTTAGTTTTGGTGTGGTCTCCCTGTTTACACGTGTTCCGGTCAAAGACTGTATAGATCTCCTCTCCCAATTATCTGATAGCACAATTGTGGGACTGTTTATGCACACAGTGACATAGTCGTACTTCCTACATGGCGGCCAGTATTTCGACCAGTTGGACGGCGTGGCTATGGGAAGCCCTCTGGCTCCATCCATAGCCAAACTTTTTATGGCAAAATTTGAAGACTTCGCCTTGGACACGGCTCCAGCTAAACCAAGTTGCTTTTAGCGTTACGTCGATGACACTTTCATCATGTAGCCCCATGGTCGTGAATTTTTGGAACACGTGAACAGCATTCACGGCCACATCAAGTGTAAGATGGAAGTCGAGACAGAGGGTACATTGCCCTTGCTTCACGTCCTCATTCGACGGAAAACCAAGGGGCCCCTCAGCCACAGTGTCTACAGAAAACGGAGACACACACACACACACACACACACACACACACACACACACACACACACACACACACACACACACACACACACACACAGATCAGTATCTGCACGCTCTCAGCCACAACCATCCGGCACAAAAACGTGGCGTTCTGAATACCCTCGTCCATCGTGCTAAAGTCGTCCCAGGCGCAGCAAGACTGCCACTAGAACTGAGCCACCTCCGAAACGTCTTCCGGGAAAACGGGTACAGCCACGGACAGGTGTCCAGGCTATATCTGGCGTGACACGCAAGAAACACACCAACAGAGAAGAGAACACCACCGAAGAAGAAAGCAAGAAACTTGTGTTTTAGCCTTTCTGTGGTACAGTGTCGGGAAAGATTAGCCGACTCCTGAAGAGATATAACATTTCATCGGTGTTCAGGCCCCCAGCAAAAATTCGTCAGCTCATAAGGCCTGTGAAGGACTACCTAGGGCTAAGAACGCCTGGAGTGTACAAGATACCATGTCAGTGTGGCTGTTACTACGTCGGCCAAACAGTACGCATGGTAGAGCAACGTCGGAAAGGAACACGAGAGGTGCTTACACCTACGCTATCCAGAAAAATCAGCCGTGGAAGAACACGCCTTAGAAAATGGACACCGAATTCTATTCGACGAAACATCTGTCGTTATGAAAGCGGAGGGATGTTGCGATAGCGTCATAAAAGAAGCTACTGAAATAAAAACCGCTGAAAACACCATCAACAAGGGCGGATGTTTGCAACTCAGCACGGCCTGGGACCCGGCTATCGCGATGTTAAAACGGGCGCGATGAACGCGGTATGAAAACATGATCATATATGGCGTGGAAGAGAGCACCAGTGACGTCACAGCCAGCAGTGCGGCTGTATAACGACGCGGCCACGACGACACAGCAGTCAGTCTTACCACTTGAGAATGACCGGGGAGAGCTCGGTCGAAAGCCCGTGGGATTTTAACCACCCGACGCGGCTGGAAACCCGCAAATTTTTATTAACTATCAATCTTCTCATAAAATTCACCATTAAAGTGGAAATAAAATGATAAAAGCACATGTTCAAATAAGGCCGTAATGTTCGTATCAAGATGTTGGCTGATAAGAGAAAGAGTCCTTTAAAGGTACCGGTGCATAATGACAGCAACGTCAGGCTAAATAATAATGATGTGCTAGTTAGTTTTGACGTGTTAAGTCTCAGAATAAAATCCATAGATTTACGAATGTGGTGACTCCATTTTCCTACCAATTGTTTTAATTAGGAAGTCAAGTGTTTGGCAGAAAAATACGTCGGTGAACCAATAGCGCTCGTTATAGGTCTCATAGACCTTTACACTCTCATACTTAGACATTTTGTGAACTTTAGGAAGACCATAATATCTCGGTGGTACTTCTTTTGACTTCCTTTGGTAGTGATGAAGCGTTCAGAAAGGCAGCAGTCCATACTGTCACCTTGATAGTAGGATCTTTGTTAATCTTCCGGTATGCACCAGAACTAAGTAGACCACATAGCTCTTCCTTGTAGACTTTCTGAGGCAAAAGGACCGCAGCATTACCCGCACGCGCTGCAGTCGGAAAACTATAAGCGCGATGCCATTGATAGTACAAGGGTACTAATATCGATACGCGCTGCTGCTGCGACTCACGGAGAGAGAGGATAACAGCATAACCGCGAGAGACTAATCACAGAATATCAACCAAAACCAAGATTTAATGGGAAGCATAACACGAGCCAGTCACGGCTCAACCTCCCGCCCTCAAACAAACACGATGCTGGAAGGGGGGGGGGGGGGGGGGGTGGCTACTTAACCATCAGACTAACTAACTGGATTTAACCTGGCTAAGGTGAACTCAGTACTGGTTACCGGGATGGTTATCCTTAACCAGCAGATTCACCGGGCCTAAAATGCGCAAATTGGTGCTAGGTCCCAGAAAATGAGGAGTAAATTTACTCATATTTCCGACACGCAGCTGCCTACTGGGGAAACTACGGACATAGACCTGATCTCCTGGCCTCCCTCTAAAGGTTCGCCGATTACGATTGTAACGCTCACCTTGATTATTATGGACCCTGAGTATATTACGTCTGGCACGGTTCCAGTTTTCATTGATGACTTGAGGAACTAGATCTTGAATTCCCCACAAGTTCTAAAAAGGGGAATTAACAGGATAGGAAAGGATCAAAGAGGCGGGAGTAGCTCCCAAGGCTTCATGATTGGTGGTATTAAAAGCAAAACTAAGCCAAGGAAGACTAGAGTCCCACTTACTAGGCGTTTTCTGAAATCAAAGCGGATTTACGGTTTCGGTTAACTCTCTCCGTAAAGCATGCCTGCGGATAATACGACGCAGTCGTGATATGCTTGACACCGTTCTGAAAATAGGACGCCTTGAAAGGAGCCGAAAGGAAGGCCGGCGCATTATCGCTAACAATTTTCTTAGGGGGGCCAAAAACAATGAAAACTTTAGTTAAATGAGAAATAGTGGTGGTAGCAGTGACGTTACGGCTCGGAAGGAGCCAAGTGAATCCGGAGAACGCATCAATAATAACTAACACGTATCGATGACCTTTCTTAGTACGAAGAAAGGGTCCTAGATAATCGATATAGAGCTTGTGCGTAGGACAGGACTCGCGCTCAGAGCTCAGCAAACCCTGTTGAAGAGCATTCTTGGGTTTGACTACATTATACAGCCGATATTGCTATACCATCTCTCTGACATTTCGCTCCATGGAGGGCCAAGAGGCTTTGACTTTTTTCAGAGTCTTGGGAACTTATAAGTGGCTACCTACCAACGAATCATGAAAGTACCGAAAAACCGGGCGCACCAGAGCTACTGGCAAACTTCTTTAACTGCTTCGCATGCCCGACCCTTTTACGCAGAATGCAACTGTTAATAATATACTCATGCGACAGTTCCCCAGCCAAATAGGGTCCTGATCCCGACGCTGAGCGACATCAAACTAAAGAGGAATTTCTCCCAATCCTGCCTCCATCTGTCTCCCGGGTTCCCTCACTAGGTGTAGATTCGGCGAACTACCGGCTGAGGACATCCGCAAGGATATTTTCAGTGTCTCTCACGTGTTTAACTTCAAATTAAATGCGTACCTCTCATCTGGCACTACGGCCAGTTTTACGGCTAAAATACCAGCATTAGATGTGTCATTTTGGACAATAAACCTTTTATTAAAGTATGGTACTCCTAGAAATGGACGATTGGCTACAGCTGCCTTAATATACTCAAACGCGGGCTCCTGGACAGGTCCTTATTCAAAACGCACTCTCTTCCGGCACTGTTCGTTTGAGGTCGCGGCCAACTAAGCCAAATTAGGGACAAAACGCCTAAAATAGTTCAACATGCCTATGAACCTAGCAATTCCGCGTTTATCAGTAGGCGGAGGCAACGCCCGTATGGTCTTAGTTCGCTCTTGTTCGATGCGAATACTCTGACCTGACACTAGGTGACCTAAGAAGAACACCTGCTGCCTTTCTAATGTCATCTTACTGGGTTTAACAGTCAGCCCGGCTCCCTGAAACCTCGAAAGAACTTTCTGGATATGATCCAAATGGACTGAAACGAACAGCTATAGATGACTAAATCGTCCAAATAATTATAGGCAAACACTAATTTCAAGTCCCTAAGGATATTATCCAGCAAACGAGTTGCCAAACCAAAAGGAACTCTGTCAAACAGATTCCAATCAGTACAAAATGCGGTAACATGTTTACATTCTTCAGCTAATGGAATCTGACAACAGGCTTGGTTCAAACCAAGAACAGTAAACCAATTAGTACCGGCAAGCCAGGTAAAAGTTATGAGGATCAGAGGCAGAGGCACATTCGAAGACAACCTTAGTGTTCAAGCACCCGGTAGTTAACCACAGGTCTGAAATAGTGCTCCTGATCCTTGGGAACATGGCATATGGGGGAAGCATAAGTAGATGTAGAAGGCGTAATAACTCCTTGTTGGAGCATTTGTGATATTCTCGCCTTCAGTATCTTCACCTTAGGAGGTGAGAGGCGACGTGGGGGCTGCCTGACAGGACTATCGTCGGATAGAAGGATATGGTAATTAAGAACATTAGTGACACTCAAGTTATCACTAAGAAGCTCAGGAAAACTCTGTAACAAATCCCGTAATTGAGAAGCGTGATGCGGCGAGAGATGGGTAAGATCAAACTCATTAGCCACATCCTGAACGGCCAATGCATCTGCATTTCGATGCACAATACGTTTAGCGCACTTATAAAACGAAACATAAGGTGGCTTGCGGAGTATGGATGTAGATGTAGAAACTTCTCCACAGGAGCTAACTTAAAGAAAAAGGTGTGCCCAGAATAATCCAAGAATAACCCAGTATTTACTGAAATCACATCCCAAAATTAGATCGACCGGCAGCTCCTTGACCGAGGCTAATGACAAGGGCCAGGAAAAATCCCCCATCGATATACTCCCTCGGACCCAATCATGCAGAGGCAACACCTGGTCATTGGCCACCCGACATCTCTGCACCGGAGAAAGCACCGACCGAAGTTTCGTAAAATGACCAACTTCCAAAAACCACTCGAAGCACAATAATGAAAATGAGCTACCAGAATCGGAAAGAGCACAGATCGGTTCGCCACCTACTCGAGAACCAACGTAAGGCGATGGCGGTGAAGAGGGAGCGACAATACGGGTACGCCAGCGTCTTAAGGCTCGATCACGAGATAGCTGCCCAGTCCGGCGTCATTTATTGGCTCTGAGAGCGCGAGGCTGAATCCAAGAGCGCTCCAAGTGAGCCGTGCTGCCGCACCTGAAACAACCCCGGGGTTCCAGTTTTACGGCTTCAGCGGATGCAGACACTTCGGAATTTCCCTTGCCAGCGCCGGTGGCCTGCCCCTTAACTTCGTGACATACATCGTATCCAAGCGGCAACGCCCATATCGCTGCAACCGCGGCAGGGAGTTCTTCCCAAGCTGAAGGCTGATTACGGAAAACATAGTGCTACTTATCCGCAACGCGCATTCCCCTAAGAACAATAGACACCGGCTGTTGTTCAGGCAAATCGATTAACAAAGCCAAGGACGCCGTCTGAACTCTGTCCACATACTGATGTAACTGCTCTTTATCCCGCTGCATCTCCCAAATGTAACGACATTCAAGCTGTTTTCGAACTCCGGTGGTCAATCTCTGCCTAATGACGAGCTCCCTCAATTGCTGTAAGGAGAACACTTCAGTCATGGCTCGGAAGAGGAGGTTCTGCAACTCACTTCTAGCTAACAGGTACGGCAGTGACAAAATTACTTGGTGTGGAACCACGAAAGGGAGAAGCATAAAGTTCAAGACGAACCGACAACCGTAATAATTTTTCGACCTGTTCAAGCCACTCCACGACTAATTCAGTAATATCACGAGAGGATTAGGCAACTTGGCAAACATTGCGTCTAACTTCACCGAGGACGTAACAGTACCATCCCGGGCAGGCTCTCGCCCTCTCCCGAACACAGCAAGTTCCGCTCCTCAATCCTCTTCTCACCAAATCTAAACACGTAACATTAAACTGCAATGCACTAACCAAAGAGCCCAATTCGGCGGCTAATTTTTTATGGTGATCTTCCAAAGCTAACATGCCCAAATCCGCTTTCCGATTTGTTAAATACATTAACTGGGCCTACACCCTATCCAATAGACTGACACTAGGTTGAGTGCCTTCCAAAACGCAAATAGTGTCCTCAAGGCCCCTAACAGCCTTCAAAAAAAATTCAGTGGCCGCTCCTGTCTCACCCAACACCGCCGGCGTGACGTCAACCGGCTGAAAAACGGCAGCACCTAAACGGGCCACTAAATCCGGATCACTGCTCTCAGTAGCTTGGCGCCTTATTTCCAACTCGTAAACAAGATGTTCCTGAGCAGGCCGATCCCCGGACTCTGACTGACCGCCATTACAATACACCTGAAACAATCAACACCCAAAACAATGTGGTGTCACAGAACAGAAATAAAATTGAAACTAACAGTAACTGAAATGGCAAGAACACAAACGTAACCACGCTCTGCTACCAGTGAAATCCCTGGGCTAGCAGGACGGAGCGGATGCGGTTATATTTGTGGAAAGAGGTCAAAATATGTTACTGTCAGTTGCACACCATCATACAAAATTTATTTCTTAAAACACACAATCAGACAAGCAAGAATCAAAACTCTCAAGGTTTTAACGAAAGACCTCCTTTGATTTAATTTAGATCGGCTGAAGGCCACATCGAAAATCCAAGGCACAAGGCCTAAGCAAGGTACAGGAGTTCTTCTGGCGGTTTCACTTCTTCAGAATTTTTTATCTTCAATATAAATAGGCTGAAAGCCTTAGCTTTAATGTTATCCCATATAACGCGGCTGAAGGCCTCACGTTAATCAAGAATAGTCTCGCGGCTTAAGGCCGAGACAAAGATTTTCAAAGTTTAATTTAAATTGGCTGAAAACTCGGTTGAAGGCCGCATATCAACAAAACAATTTTACGGATTTTGCCTGGGAAGAAGAGCTTTCAATTTGAAAAGGCTGAAGGCCTGATCTCAAAATACTTCGTGTAAAACTCTGCTGCAGGCCTCATATTAAAAAATAACAATCTTATGACTTAAGGGCAAGACAAGGATTTTGAATTTTTAATTTAATAGTGATTAAAACACACATCATGGAGAAAACAATTTTACGACATAAGGCCTAAAGGAAGAGATTCTGAATTTCAACTAAAATAGGCTAAAGTCTTTATCCTAAAATGCTTCACATAACTCTCGGCTGAAGGCCACATACGAAACCCAAATAATCTCACGTCTTAAAATTAAAAATTGGAAATTTCTTTGTCTGGGCTTTAACTGAAAAACTCGGCTGAAGGCCACATAAAAACTACAAAATATTTCTTCCGGCTTAAATCCTAGACAAAATTTTCAACTCTTGATTTGAAAAGGCTGAAAACTCGGCTGAAGGCCACATACCTACTTAAAACCAATTTACGGCTTAATGTCTAGGCACAAGGAATTTGCAATTTTAATTTTGTAAGGCTGAAACTCGGCTGAAGGCCACATACCAGTCAATAAACTTTTTTACGCCTTAAGGCCTAAGAAGAAAAGCCTTGAAATTTCAATAAGCAAAAACTCCGCTGAAGGCCACACACAGTACTTAAGACTAAAAAGGAAATCACTCTGTAAAACACAAGGAGCGGCGCTCAGAAGGTTCCAACCTGGGGAAGTAACTAACGCACTTTTAGGTGAAACAGGCAGCCAGACCGACAACTTCTTAATCAAAAGGCAACCCAACAAAAAGCCAGCCGAGGAACCAACCAACAACATCAGTTCTACTGCACCTGAACAGCAAAACGACAACAAGATGTCAATCGCACAACGTTCCGGATACTGGTGGCCAATCAAGCCAAATGAGAATAAACGCCCAAAACTACCATCACCTCAGCTGTCACACTACACGCTGTGCTGTACAATACCAACACGATGTGGAAAATACACTGCCAGAAACTACGTCAACAACCACTTTAGGTCACTGGAACGTCAACGGCCACAACACAGGAGATACCTCTGGTACACTTAATTTAAGTCATTCCTTCATTAATGAAGTTTAACACCACACAGGAAGACGGCTGCAATTCTAATCGACTTGAACGCACACACGTTGTTGCTCGCGTGGATCTCTCAGAAAGTGACAACCAGGATCAAACCAAGAGATGTGATAGCAGTTGAGGCTTGATAGTAGGTTAAGTGAGCACTCAACTTTAGTGTCCAGTTTCGGTGGCTGACGAACTTCGTAACCCTTGCAAGAAGTGCCTCACAACTACAACCGCACGTACACGCCGCCAGCGGCTCCGGTCTGACCACGCGCCACAGAGACTTCCTCGTTGCTCTGACCCAACGGACCGACTGTCACACACAGCACACCCGGAAAACATATCCGCCACACCAGACATAGTACAGCAGTACTAGTATCGATACACACTGCTACTGCGGGTCACGGAGAGAAGACAGCAACGTTATTGCGGTAACCACTGGGCTACAACAAATGATTAAAAAAAAAAAAAACAAGGCATCCATCCAGCCAGCCACGGCTCACATACGTTGCAAAGAGCAATGGTGCTGAAAATTCTTTTCAGTATTCAATACTGCCTTCTCACGTTGCCATCCTGATAAGTCAATGTTGACTTTTATAGAAGAGATATTCATTTTCCAAAAACATCGCAGTTCTTCCACATAAAACATGTTCCTTATAATTCTACAACACTTATTCAAAAAATGGCTCTGAGCCCTATGAGACTTAACATCTATGGTCATCAGTCCTCTAGAACTTAGAACTACTTCAACCTAACTAACCTAATGACAGCATACAACACCCAGCCATCACGAGGCAGAGAAAGTCCCTGACCCCGCCGGGAATCGAACCCGGGAACCCGGGCGTGGGAAGCGAGAACGTACAACAGTTATTGTTTCTATACAGGCTACACTTTAGTTTCTTTTTTTGGCGTGCTTTTGCCTAGAGCGGAATGCTGTCTGTGTATTTCATTGGTCAAATTTTTCAGTGTAACGAAAATATGATTCTCTATAAATTGTTCGAAGCAAAGAGTAGGATATGACCAAATGAGGAAGCAAATAGACCAGCGTGAGGCCTAGTTTTGCGAAAAACGATTTAACTTCTTTAAATAAATCAGGGTAACTGAGAAAAACTTAAATCTTTCGTTGCTGTCATACTAAAGTCATACGCAGTGTTTAGAATTGTCACGTCGATGTCTCATATCTGCCTAGTGTTAGCGAGATGCTTTAGGAGCTTTAAGTAGAATGCTATGGACCACAGGGTGTACTCAAAAAATGTCTGAAGTAACTAATTGTGTTTTCTTATACATCATAGTTATTGTTTTGCAACACTACTATAAATCTCAGAAATTCTGCTGGTTTGTACATAATGCGGATGTAGTGGAACATAGATGCTCCAGAAAATGGCGCAAAATGTGCAAAATATTGATTTGTGTTATGTCAAAGTCATGTGTAAATATTATGTCGATATTTTGTGACCATACTTTGTCCATAATTAGCGTCCTGATACAATCGCTCTAAAACAAAAAAATTAAGTCTGAAATCCTAGGTTCACTTGAAAATATGTATCTATTAGGCTGGTGCAGAAGTTCACAGCTTTTTTTTTTTTTGTCAGCTGGTATTGAGGTTGCTATGGGTTTATTTAACGATTGTCAGTTTTTATTGTTAGTTCACTGTTGCTATTTGAGTTTACATGTTGAAATTTTGTGTCTGAAGATAGTGAGTGGAGCTGTCGACGCTTCAAAATGGAGTACAAACAGGATAAATCGGAACATTTCCGACATTTTACACGGTCTGAGTTCATTCGAGGAGCTACAGCAGCGGAGGCACCCAGAAACATTTGCACCGTGTGTGGGGATAATACTATTGGACAGAGAACTCTAAGGAAGTGGTTTTCTCTTGTTAAGGAGGATCGTTTTGACGTTAATGATTTCGCTGTTTAATGGAAGTCGTTCACACTCATGAACCCACAATGATCCACGCGAGTGTACTCGAGAGCTGGTAAATGTGGTAAACTGCAATTATTTCACCACCGTACGAATTTAAGTGCAATGGGAAAGGCTCAAACATCAAGAGTACGGGTGCCGCATGCCCTAAGCCAAAATCACAAAATCAGCAGGTGACCACATGTGCATCATTGCTTGGCTCGTGAACAACACCGGCGATGACTACTCCGTACCGCTATTGGGGTGCAAAATAACTGATGATGGTCGAAGTACAGAGGATATAGAATATACACTGGCAATGGCAAGGAAAGCGTTTCTGAAGAAGAAAAATTTGTTAACATCGAGTATAGATTTCAGTGTGAGGAAGTCGTTTCTGAAAGTATTTGTATGGAGTGTAGTCATGTATGGTTCAAATGGTTCAAATGGCTCTGAGCACTATGGGACTTAACATCTATGGTCATCAGTCCCCTAGAACTTAGAACTACTTAAACCGAACTAGCCTAAGGACAGCACACAACACGCAGTCATCACGAGGCAGAGAAAATCCCTGACCCCGCCGGGAATCGTACCCGGGAACCCGGGCGTGGGTAGCGAGAACGCTACCGCACGACAGCCGTGTATGGAAGTGAAACATTACGATAAATAGTTTGAACAAGAAGAGAATAGAAGCTTTCGAAATGTGGTGCTACAGAAGTATGCTAAAGATTAGATGGGTAGATCACATAACTAATGATGAAGTATTGAATAGAATTCGGGAGAAGAGGAATTTGTGGCACAACTTGACAAGAAGAAGGGAGCGGTTGGTAGGACATGTTCTGAGGCATCAAGGGATCACAAATTTAGCACTGGAGGACAGCGTGGAGGGTAAAAATCGTAGACGGAGACCAAGAGATTAGACGGAGACCAAGAGATGAATACACTACGCAGATTCAAAAGGATGAAGGTTGCAGTAGGTACTGGGAGATGAAGAAGCTTGCACAGGATAGAGTAGCATGGAGAGTTGCATCAAGCCAGTCTCAGAACTGAAGACAGCAAACAACAACAATGCTAACACAGGGAAACGAAAGGAATGGTTGAGCCCAGCAAAGCAGCAACTCCCCGAACAACGACCTGTAATCATCTACAAAAGATGATGTTATGCATCTGGTGCGCTACGAATTGCTTCCCCGAAGTGTAACCATCACTACTGACGTTTATTCTCAGCAACCGAGACGTTTTGCAGACGCAATCCAAGAACGACAAGGAGGAAGACCGCGTGAAGTGATGCTACTCCACGATAATGACCACCCGCATTTTGCTAGGCTGAGGGAAGACACTATACGGGAGTTGTGTTGGGGAGTCCTTCCGCAACCACGTTATTCAGCTGATCTGGTGTCCTCAAACACAGATACAACCTTGAAGGAACTTCCCTTTCCAATGAAGATGCTCTATGAACATGGCTCGACGAGTTCTTCGCCTCAAAACCACGTGATTTCCACAGTCGCGGAATATAAAACGTACTCCAGCGTTGACAGATTGTTTTAAATAGAGAAGGAGAATGTATTACTGATAAACGTCTGTGTTACGTTAGAACTTATGCACCAGACAAATACCTTTTCTGCATGAGACACGGCAGTCCGCAGAGCTTACCGGTGTGACGGGATGCCGCAGCGTGAGGGGAACGTGCATCCAGCCATGAGGTTGCCCCGCTGAACTGCAGGCGTTCATGAACAGTACAAGGCGTAGGGTAGTATCTGACAACTTCTCGGGCTTCAAACTACCCATTTCAGCGATAGTATTGCTCGTAACGGGAATATTTTTCAATCTCTGAGTTTTGACGTTATAACAACAGCAGCTGCCGAAGAGCACTGAAACACATAAATCAAAAGAAGGCAGCTGTAGTAGACGAAATTCCTTCAGAATTCTTGAAACTTTGGGTGAACTTACCTTCGTAGCACCATTCCACTTAGTAAGCGAGATATATGTATCGAGTAACACATACTCTGACATCAATAAAAAATATAAAACAGCAATTCGGAAGATGCTGACATCTGTGAAGAATATTACGGCTACGAAGAAGTCTCGGACGAAATATCAGCACAAGTCAGTTACTGGATGCAGCAGTATTCCGAGCACTTTATACACCGTGGTCGTTTCTTTACGTTTGATTAGCCAGATAGGATTCTACAAGCAGTCAGCTGAATTACTTCTTAGCAGCTTCCCTTACGGTTGGGCAATGCCTTTGCCACACACATAAAAAAAGACGTATTTCACAAAAAGATTGTCAATGTAAAAGGATTCCTTTCCTGGTTAATGGTTGGTTTACGATATATCTCAGCATTCGCAACCACTGTATCCTGATGATTAGTAAATCTTCTTGGCCGCAGTATCATCCACGGGCAATTATCGTCCTAACTTACAGGCAAAGCAAGTGGATGTCCTTTCTGTGCATACAAAAGCTTGGTGAATGTTGGGCGGTCACATCATTGTCCGGCGAGTTGCCATACCTACCTGTCACTCTGGGAATGATGGGATTCCCTCAAACATATATACATGAGATAGTCCTTCAGATGTACGCGTGAGACTCCTAGCAGTTGACGTCTAAATGTGGTTTTTTATGTATTTATTTGCAATGGATTTCGGTGTCTCTCCATTTTCTGGCATGTCTACGGTACCACGTGATCAGGCGTGTACCGGGTAATCATCAATATACACATGTCTCATAGAGGGTATAACACCAAAAATGCAGACAAAGTACCGTCTGCAACATCCAAAATTTTCGCCGTTTAATTTTCGTTGATATCTTGCACTATACTCTTGATTCTGATGCTATATGCTGTACTACAGAAACTAAATACATCAATACTTCGATTACGTATTAAATAAAAATTTGACGGTATATAATTGATTGTAATTATAATAGAAATATTATAAATTGCCGGGTAATAGCCAAGGGAACTTTATTGAGATGTATCAATAGCAAAGACGAAATGATAATAGCTGTACCGATGTTTATCTTTGCGCATGGAGAGCCTCTGTCGCGTGGCGTGCAGATGGGAGGCAGAGCAGTTTGTGTCATGAAAGAGTGCGGAAGTTTTTGTTGAACGACCCGGTGTGTACCTATACTCGCGCCAGTGTAGACATCCCTCACTCGTTAACCTGCGATTACTGAGAGCACGGTAGGAGTGGACCGGCGGGGGAAGCTGCAGTTTCAACTGTTGCCTGTCCCGTAAGTATCCGTGGCTCTGGAGACGACTCGGGGTTCCTCTCATCAAGCAGCAGCAGCAACAGCAGCTCCGCATTGTCGTCGGCTACATACTTGTCATCCGCACAGCTACAATATCGAAGGACTGTTAATTGACAAACATTGTAGTGTAGAGAGGCTTCAACCAGCAACATTCACAGAGTGTGAATAACTTGAATAATAACTTGCAAAAGTTAAAATTTCTATGACACCTGTGTTGCATTGTCCTCATACATTATTACCATGCAGGGTCCCTTTCCTTTCCATGCAATCGTCGAGTGTCATAAGAATATCAAAACTGATTAAATATTTACTGCTAGTTTCGTGTACTTCATACTGACCAGTTTCAGTCTAAATTTTCTGCCTTAGTAACTACATAGTTGTATTGCTTAACAGAAGCTACTTACAGCAAAATAAGTTTCGCTGGCAAAACAAATAACTACAGATACAATATAAATCTCCCACATGAACCATGGACCTTGCCGTTGGTAGGGAGGCTTGCGTGCCTCAGCGATACAGATAGCCGTTCCGTTTGTGCAACCACTATGGAGGGGTATCAGTAGAGAGACCAGGCAAATGTGTGGTCCGTGAAGAGATGCAGCAGCCTCTTCAGTAGTTGCAGGGGCAACAGTCTGGATGATTGACTGATCTAACCCTGTAACACTAATCAAAACGGCGTTGCTGTGCTGGTACTGCGAACGGTTGAAAGCAAGGGGAAACTACAGCCGTAATTTTTCCCGAGGGCATACACCTTTACTGTATGCTTAATGATGATGGCGTCCTCTTGGGTAAAATATTCCGGTGGAAAAATAGTCCCCCATTTGGATCTCCGGGCGGGGCTACTCAAGGGGATATCGTTATCAGGAGAAAGAAAACTGGCATTCTACGAATCGGAGCGTGGAATGTCAGACCCATTAATCGCGCAGGTAGGTTAGAAAATTGAAGAAGGGAAATTGATAGGTTACAAATAGATATAGTGGGAATTAGAGAAGTTCAGTGGCAGGAGGAACAAGACTTCTGGTCAGGTGAATACAGGGTTATAAATACAAAATCAAATAGGGGTAATGCAGGAGTAGGTTTAATAATGAATAAAAAGTAGGAGTTCGGGTAAGCTACTACAAACAGCATAGTGAACGCATTATTGTGGCCAAGATAGACACGAAGCCCACGCCTACTACAGTAGTACAAGTTTATATGCCAACTAGCTCTGCAGATGACGAAGAAATTGAATAATTTCTTTTATTTCATCATAAATTTCTTCAGATGGTGAAGGAATACGAAAATTAAATAGTCATGGGTGACTGGAATTCGGTAGTAAGAAAAGGGAGAGAATAAACATAGTAGCTGAATATGGATTGGCCTTCAGTTGCTTCAATTTCTTCATCTGCAGAGCTAATTGGCATATAAACTTATACTACTGTAGTAGACGTGGGCTTCGTGTCTATCTTGGCCACAAAATGCGTTCACTATGTTGTTTGTAGTAGCGCGTAATGGGGCCCCTTAGGGATATGGCGGCTAAGAAGGGGAAGAAATCCAGTGTGCACTCCATGTGCATTTCCGGAGGAGTCATTCCTGATGTGGAAATGGTACTTCCGGATGCCATGAAGAACACAGGGAGCAGACAGCAACAGGTGGTGGCACATGTCGCCACTAATGACGCGTGTCGCTTTGGATCTGATGAAATTCTCTCTGGATTCCAGCGGCTATCTGATTTGGTGAAGGTTGCCGGTCTTGCTTACGAGATGAAGGCAGAGCTCTCCATCTGCAGCATCGTTGACAGAACCGACTGCGGACCTTTGATGCAGAGCCGGGTGGAGGGTCTGAGGGTCAGAGGCTCAGACGGTTTTGCGACCGTGTTGGCTGCAGATTCCTTGACTTGCGTCAGAGGATGGTGGGGTTTCGGGTTCCGCTGAATAGGTCAGGAGTTCACTACACTAAGCTGGCGGCTACACGGGTAGCGGAGTCTGTGTGGCATGGACTGGGCGGTTTTTTAGGTTAGAAGGCCTCGGGAAAGTACGGGGTGGGCTGCAATCTCAAAGGGTTCATAGCACGTACAGGACGTGCTTGGATCAAGGAACAGTCGGAATTGCAGTTGTAAATTGTTGTAGTTGTGCTGGGAAAGTCCCTGAGCTTCAAGCGCTAATAGAAAGCACAGAAGCTGAAATCGTTATAGGTACAGAAAGCTGGCTAAAGCCTGAAATAAGTTCTGCAGAAACCTTTACAAAGTCTCAGACGGTGTTCAGGAAAGATAGATTAGGCAGAATTGGTGGTGGAGTGTTTGTGTCTGTCAGTAGTGGTTTATCTTGTAGTGAAGCCGAAGTAGGTACTCAGTGCGAATTCGTATGTGTGGTGGTTATACTTAACAACTGAATTGGCTCCTCCTACAGACCCCCAGACTCCGATGATATAGCTGCTGAACAGTTCAGAGAAAATTTGAGTCTCGTAACAAATAAATACCCTCACTCTAACGGTTATAGTTGGTGGGGACTTCAACCTTCCCTCGTTATGTTGGCAAAAATACTTGTTCAAAACCGGTGGTAGGCGAAAACATATTCCGAGATAGTCCTAAATGCTTTCTCCTAAAATTGTTTCGAGCAGTTAGTCCACGAACCCACATGAATTGTAAATGGTTGCGAAAACACACTTGACCTCTTAGTCATGATGCTATTAGCTCTGGACTGTTTGTGGCTGATACAGGGATTAGTGATCACAAGGTCGTTGTAGCTAGGCTCAATGCCATTTCTTCCAAATCCACCAGAAACAAACGCAAAATAAAAGCGGATGAAGTGTCACTAGAAGCCTTCCTAAGAGACAGTCTCCATTCCTTCCGAACTGACTACGGAAATGTAGACGAGATGTGGCTCAAATTCAAAGATATAGTAGCAACAGCAATTGAGAGGTTCATACATCATGAATTGGTAAGAGATGGAACTGATCCCCCATGGTACACAAAACAGGGCCGAACGCTATTGCAGAGGCAACTGAAAAAGCATGCGAAGTTCAGAAGAATGCGAAATCCCGAAGATTGCCTAAAATTTACAGACATGCGAAATTTGGCACGTACTTCGATGCGAGATGCTTTTAATAGGTTCCACAACAAAACATTGTCTCGAAATTTGGTAGAAAATCCGAAGAAATTCTGGTCGTATCTAAAGTACACAAGCGGCAAGACGCAGTCAATACTTTCGTCGCGCAGTGCCGATGGTACTGTTACCGACGACTGTGAAGGTAAAGCGAACTTACTGAACCCAGTTTTCCGAAATTACTTTACCAGGGAAGACGAACAGAACATTCCAGAATTTGAAACACTAACAGCTGCTAGCATGAGTTTCTTAGAAGTAGATACCTTCGGGGTTGCGAAGCAACTCTAATCGCTTGATAAGGGCAAGTCTTCAGGTCTAGATTATATACCGATTAGGTTCCTTTCAGATTACGTTGGTACAATAGCTCCCTACGTAGCAACCCTTTACAACCACTCGCTCACCGATAGATCTGTACCTACAGATTGGAAAATTGCGCAGGTCGCACCAGTGTTCAAGAAGGGTAGTAGGAGTAATCCATTTAACTACAGACCTATATCATTGACGTCGGTTTGCAGTAGGGTTTTGGAGCATATACTGTATTCAAACATTATGAGTCAACTCGAAGGGAACGATCTATTGATACGTAATCAGTATGGTTTCAGAAAACATCGTTCTTGTGCAACGCAACTAGCTATTTATTCGCACGAAGCAATGGCCGCTATCGACAGGGGATCTCAAGTTGATTCAGTATTTCTAGATTTCCGGAAAACTTTTGATACCATTCCTCAAAAGCGCCTTCTAATCAAGCTGCGCGCCTATGGGGTATCGTCTCAGTTGTGTGACTGGATTCGTGATTTCCTGTCAGGAAGGTCGCAGTTCGTAGTAATAGACGGCAAATCATTGAGTAAAACTGAAGTGATATCAGGTGATCCCCAGGGAAGCGCCCTGGGACCTCTGCTGTTCCTGATCTATATAAATGACCTGGGTTCTCTTAGGTCGTTCGCAGATGATGCTGTAATTTACCGTCTAGTAAGGTCATCCGAAGACCAGTATCAGTTGCAAAGCAATTTAGAAAAGATTGCTGTATGGTGCGGCAGATGGCAGTTGGTAAATAACGAAAAGTCTGAGGTGATCCACATGAGTTCCAAAAGAAATCCGCTGGAGTTCGATTACTCGATAAATAGTACAATTCTCAAGGCTGTCAATTCAACTAAGTACCTGGGTGTTAAAATTACGAACAACTTCAGTTGGAAAGAGCACATAGATAATATTGTGGGTAAGGCGAGCCAAAGGTTGCGTTTCATTGGCGGGACACTTAGAAGATGTAGCAAGTCCACTGAAGAGACAGCTTACACTACACTCGTTCGTCCTCTGTTAGAATATTGCTGCGCCTTGTGGGATCCTTACCAGGTGGGATAGGCGGAGGACATTGAAAGGGTGCAAAAAATGGCAGCTCCTTTTGTATCATCGCGTAATAGGGGAGAGAGTGTAGCAGATATGATACGCGAGTTGGGGTGGAAGTCATTAAAGCAAAGACGTGTTCCTACATAGGAAGGAATGATCATCAAAATAAATTAAGAGAAATTAGAGCTCGAACAGAAAGAATTAGGTGTTCGTTTTTCCCACGCGCTGATCGGGAGTGGAATGGTAGAGAGATAGAATGAATGTGGTTCGATGAACCCTCTGCCAAGCACTTAAATTTGAATTGCAGAGTAGTCATGTAGATGTAGATGGGGGGTAAGATATGAAAGAGGAAGCAGCCTGGTAGAATTTTGCACAGAGCCCAACTTAATCAAAGCCAACACTTGGTTCAAGAATCGTAAGAGAAGGTTGTATACATGGAAGAATCCTGGTGATACTAGCAGGTATCCGATAGAGATTTAGGAACCAGGTTTTAAGTTGTATCTTACCGTTGTATAGTCTAAGAGGTTTCCAGGGGCAGATGTGGACTCTTACCACAATCTATTGGTTATGAACAGTAGATTAAAACTGAAGAAACTGCAAAAAGGTGGAAATTTAAGTACATGGGACCTGGATAAACTGACTAAACCAGAGGTTGTACAGAATTTCAGGGGGAGCATAAGGGAACAATTGAAAGAATGAGGGAAAGGAATACAGTAGATGAAGAATGGGTAGCTTTGAGGGATGAAATAGTGAATGCAGCAGAGGACAAGTAGGTAAAAAGACAAGTGCTAGCAGAAATCCTTGGGTAACAGAAGATATATTGAATTTAATTGATGAACGGAGAAAATATAAAAATGCAGAAAATGAAGCAGGCAAAAATGAGAACCACACGAAGTGCAAAATGGCTAAGCAGGGTTGCCTACAGGACAAATGTAAGGATGAGGAGGCTTATCTCACTTGGGGGAAGATAGATACTGCCTACAGGAAAATTAAAGAGACCGTTTGAGAAAAGAGAACCAACTGCATGAATATCAAGAGCTCCGATGGAAACCCAGTTCTAAGCAAAGAAGGGAAAGCAGAAAGGTGGAAGGAGTATATAGAGGTTCTATGCAAGGGCGATGTACTTGAGGACAATTTTATGGAAATGGAAGAGTATGTAGATGAAGATGAAATGGGAGATACGATACTGCGTGAAGAGTTTGAGAGAGCACTGAAAGACCTGAGTCGAAACAGGGCCCCGGGAGTATATAACATTCCATTAGAACTACTGACAGCCTTGGGAAAGCCAGTCGTGACAAAACTCTACCATCTGCAGACGAAATACCCACAGACTTCAAGAAGAATATAATAATTTCAATCCCAAAGAAAGCAGGAATTGACAGATGCGAAAATTACCGATCTGTCAGTTTAATAAGTCACGGCTGCCAAACACTAACGCGAAATCTTTACAGACGATTGGAAAAACTAGTAGAAGCCGACGTCAGGGCAGATCAGTTTCGATTCCGTAGAAATATTGGAATACGTGAGGCAATACTAACCCTACGACTTATCTTAGAAAATAGATTAAGTCTACAAATGCTAGAAACGTATGTTTGCCTTTCCTTAGAGTATTCCAGTCAACACTGTCAAAAGTTTTCTCTCTTTCAATTTCTGAAGGTGGCAGAGGTAATATACAGGGAGCGAAAGGCTATTTACAATTTGTACAGAAACCAGATGGCAGTTATAAGAGTCGAGGGGCATGAAAGGGAATCAGTGGTTGGGAAGGGAGTGAGACAGGTTTGTAGCTTCGCCCCGATGTTATTCAATCTGTATATTGAGGAAGCAGTGAAGGAAACAGAAGAAAAATTCGGAGTAGGTATTAAAATCTATTGTAATACTATCAAAGTTTTTATTTCATCACAATGTCATCGGCAAACCTCACAGACAGCAAAGGACTACGAACAGCAGTTATGCGGAATGGATAGTGTCTTGAATGAAGGATAAAAGATGATATCAACAAAAGCCAAACGAGGATAATAGAATGTTGTCGAATTAAGTCGGGTGATGCTGAAGGTATTAGATTAGGAAATGTGACACTTAAAGTTGTAAAGGAGTTTTGCTATTTGGGGAGAAAAATAACTGATGTTGGTCGAAGTAGAGAGGATATAAAATGTAGACTGGCAACGGCAAGGAAAGCTTATCTGAGGAAGAGAAATCTGTTAACATTGAGTATAGATGTAGGTGTCAGGAAGTCGTTTCTGAAAGTATTTGTATGGAGTGTAGCCATGTATGGAAGTGTAACATGGGCGATAAATAGTTTAGACAAGAAGAGAATAGAAGCTTTCGAAATGTGGTGCTACAGAAGAATGCTGAAGATTAGATGGGTAGATGACATAACTAATGAGGAGGTACTTAATAGGATTGGGGAGAAGAGAAGTTTGTGGCACAACTTGACTGGAAGAAGGGATCGATTTCTAGAACATGTTCTGAGACATCAATAGATCACCAGTGTAGTGTTGGAGGGGAGCGTGGAGGGTAAAAATCGTAGAGGGAGACCAATAGATGAATACACCAAGCAGATTCAGAAGAATGTAGGTTGCAGTAGGTACTGGGAGATGAAGAAGCTTGCACAGGATAGAGTAGCATGGAGAGCTGCATCAAACCAGTCTCAGGACTGTAGGCTACAACAATATAAATTAAGATAGCGCTATTTCATTTACTCTGTATCAACCTTAGAGAGTGACTTCTGCTACCTTGGTATTTATTTGATTGTTGTTATTTTAAAAGTGAAACCGATTTCTCATATGCTTAAAGGTAATTCAGTTCAATCTTTCAATAGTAAAAAATTAATGCTTCCCGTTTTCTAAATTTTGCATTAAGTTACACTGAGGTTACTGAACGTCTTTTTTTGCATAACATTTAACGTTACTTTCAAAATTTAGTGTTTCAGAATGAGTAACTTCAAGTAGTGGGGCAACTGATGACGCGATTGATGTTAGCTGATGACACGATTACCGTTATCCAAGATGGTGGCTTTTGGAGGGAAGATAGCTCAATTGCGCTACCTCTACTAACCTAAAAAAATGGCGGGAAAGAATTGGCTATTTCCACTAACCTAAGTCAACTCTTCCTAGGAAGTAGGCATAAGTCTTTATTTAAACCATTAGAGGTAGTACCACTATCAAGTGTTTTCGCCATGCTCTTGTCAAATGTTCACGAATTTTCCTCTAAGAGCTTACTCCTGCAGCTGATGCAAGTTATTATGATATTGTCACTCAATTCGAATATAATTTTTATAAATTTGTTTAAATAAGTTTAAATTTGATTAGATTTCTTTAAATTTATTATCTACCTACGGCATTAGTGTGTTACCACCACGAGGCTGAGATATAGGTTGTCGGTATGTTACATGAAATCATTCAACTCTACACATAAGTCCTTATTAAGCAGTTAGAGTGAAATTAACGTGCATTTTCCAAGAGGATTGTGGTACTGCCTCTAAGAGCTTATTCCCAGAAATCATGGGAGTTAGTGTTGTGTTGCCTCCACTAGAGCCTGCTCATTCAATTCGGATATAATTTGTTTAAATTTATTATCTACCTACAGCATTAGTGTCGTGTTACCGCCATAAGAGGCTAAGATATCGATAGCTCTATTACTTGCACTGGACATAAGTCCTTATTTAAACAATTAGAACCTCTACAACCATCAAGTGTGTTCGCCACCGTCTTTGAGAATGTTCACGAAATTTGCTCTAACAGTTTATTCTTGCAGCTGATGAGAGTTAGTATGGTGTTTCCTTTAAATTCGAATATAATTTGTTCAAATTTTTATAAATTTATTGCCTATCTACAGCATTAGTTTCATGCTACCGCCATAACAGGCTGAGATATGAATAACTGTATTACATGAACTAGACATAAATCTTTATTTAAACGATTATAGCACTACAACCATCCACTCTGTTCACGAAATTTGCTCTAGCACCCGATGGGAGTTAGTAGCGTGTTTCCAATTCACTTCGAATATAATCTCTATAAATTTGTATTAATTTCTTTAAATTTGTTTAAATTTATTATCTACCTACAGCATTAGTGTTGTATTACCGCCACAAGAGGCTTAGATATCGATGTTTTAATAGCTGTAGTACATGCACTGTATCGACGTGACAGCGTTGTGTTTCGTCCTCGGATAATAAACATCGTCCGGGTAGAGTAGAGTGCGGGAATCGGCATAAGAGGGCGACATACGTAAAACGAGAGCCAGACTTTGACGCTCAAAACACCATATCTCTTCCACTGGCCCACAACGGAGCCGGTGTTGGTCTGTATTCTAGACGTTACAGTTCACACATAAGGCGAATCTGCAAGATGGGTCCTATGGAGAGTCCCTCGAATACCAGGTCGAACGTACACCAGGATCGAGCGTCACCGCGTTGACAGAGCACCATACTACGTTCCAGTGCACGGTAGGACACGTCAATTCGACGACATTAAACGACCGGCGGCGAAGTAGTGTGCGGCAGGTGACTGGCTGTTGGTAAGCGAGAGACGGGGAGGTTGCCGTACTCCAGGTAAAGACTGCCAAAGCAGGAAAAGGGCACCCGTGTCTGACCTGAGGGTCAAGGGAACACGGTGCCAGGCCATCCGTCAGTAGGCCGGTGAGGCTGGTCGGTCATCGTCGCCAAAGCCTGCGGTGCAAACTAACAAAGAGAAATACTTCTCGATAGTGAACACTGACAAGGCCAAGACCGGCCCGTTCTTTTGGAAGGGTGACGGAGTAATATCGAACCTTTAATATCATTCCAACGCTGGCAAAGGAACCGAATGCGGCCACGATGCTCCGAGCTATGTGTTTAGGCATCGGTAGTGTTTGCGCTACGTGCGGAATTCGTGATGCCCGATAGACGTTAACATATTCGGTCCGTTGATGTAGGTCCTACACACGAAGACGAAGATCCACAAGCCCAGCACTTGCAAGAGACTCCGATAATTGATGGTGGTCGTGCGTGAGATGTAGTCCGTGAAGTCGATACCGAGACAACGGATTTTATCGAGCAGTGCCACCCTCGCAGGTGTCATCCCACGCCAGTGTTCAAAGCCATTGATTTATGTACATTTACACGGCATCTCGAAGCTTCGAAGTGGCTAACCAATCCAATGCTTTGCGAACATCACGTTCGTCACGAAGAGGTAACATCAGATCATCTGCATACGCAGTGCACCTAAAAAAGAAGCCACCAAGAGAAAAACCCGTGAGGCGGTGTCGCAGCCCGCACAACAAAGGTTCTAATGCTAAGGCGTACAGTATTGTCCATAATAGGCGTACCTGTGTAACACAGCGACGAATTTACAAGGTGTTCGACAGTCTAACGTTGACAAGCGCTTTCCCTGTTGCGCCACGTAGGAGACGAGTAACACCTCGGAGGAAGCGTCGGGGTAATGCTTATTCTGAAGAACAGCAGTTTAGTACGTATGACTGACGTAATCAAATGCTTGACGAATATCGCAGCCAGAGCTCCCGATACGCGACGCACCTTAGCGAGGGCAATCAGCGGCACAGGGCGGAGCGGATATTATGCGTCCCACTTATCGATGACTCATCCATTGATAGGACACGGGATGTCGTACGCAGAATTCGAGCTGCCACTCGACGCGTGAAGTTTTTCGTATCACGGTTCAACCAAGTCAATGGTCGGTAGGCTGTAGTACGTGAACCTCCGTGAGGTTTACGGATTGGGATGGTGGTACCTTCCACAAATGCAGCGGGATGTTGCGCCTCTATTGTCATGAGCTCTTGACATATAGTAGTCCAATAGGGCACCAGTAGTCTCTGGAACGTCCTATAAATCTCCAGAGGTAACCCATCCGGTCCTAGTAGCTCATTGGGTGGCCCTTTTCCTATGGCATCCAACATTTCTCCTTCAGTCACCGGTTCTAGCAGTTCCTGTTGGAGTTCCGGAGTAACCGCTGCGTGTGTCAAACCAGCGACAACACTAATGATCTCTTGATCAGATCTCGTCCTCGTGTACAGGTGAGAATAAGGGGTAAAGTATGCATTGCTTATGTCTCTTTGCGTGGCGTGACGGACGCCGTTTTCTGTAGTCACTTCATAGATCAATGTCCCGTGTATCTGCTCTCATTCCATGGCTATATGGTACATGCCCCCCCCCCCCCCCCCCCCATGAACCTTGGAACTTGAAATTCGTGGGGACCCTTGCGTGCCTCAGCGATAAAGATAGCCGTACAGTAGGTGCAACAAGAACGGAGGGGTATCTGTTGAGAGGCCAGACAAACGTGTGTTCCTGAAGAGGGGCAGCAGCCTTTTCAGTAGTTGCAGGGGTAACTGTCTGGATGATTGACTGATCTGGCCTTGTAACACTAACCAAAACGGCCTTGCTGTGCTGGTACTGCGAACGGCTGAAAGTAAGGGGAAACTACAGTCGTAATTTTTCCCGAGGGCATGCAGCTTTACTGTATGGTTAAATGATGATGGCGTCCTCTTGGGTAAAATATTCCTGTGGTAAAATAGTCCCCCATTCGGGTCTCCGGGCGGGGACTACTCAAGGAGACGTCGTTATCAGGAGAAAGAAAACTGGCATTCTACGAATCGGAGCGTGGAATGTCGGACCCATTAATCGCGCAGGTAGGTTAGAAAATTTAAAAAAGGGAAATGGATAGGTTAAAGTTAGAGATAGTGGGAATTAGTGAAGTTCGGTGGCAGGAGGAACAAGATTTCTGGTCAGGTGAATACAGGGTTATAAACACAAAATCAAATAGGGATAAAGCAAGAGTACGCTTAATAATGATTAAAAAAAATAGGAGTTCGGGTAAGCTACTACAAACAGCATAGTGAACGCATTATTGTGGCCAAGATAGATTCGAAGCCCACGCCTATTACAGTAGTACAAGTTTATATGCCAACCAGCTCTGCAGATGACGAAGAAATTGATGAAATAAAAGAAATTATTCAGATAGTGAAGAGAGACTAAAATTTAATAGTCATGGGTGACAGGAATTCGACAGTAGGAAAAGGGAGAGAAGGTAACGTAGTAGGTGAAGATGGATTGGGGGTAATAAATGAAAGAGGAAGCCGCCTGGTAGAATTTTGTACAGAGCACAACTTAATCATAGCTAACACATGGTTCAAGAATCATAAAAGAAGGTTGTATACATGGAAGAGGCCTGGAGATACTGACAGGTTTCAGATAGATTATATAATTATAAGACAGAGATTTAGGAACCAGGTTTTAAATTGTATGACATTTCCAGGGGCAGATGTGGACTGTGACCACAATCTATTGGTTATGAACTGTAGATTAAAACTCAATAAACTGCAAAAAGGTGGGAATTTAAGGAGATGGGATCTGGATGTACTGAAAGAACCAGAGGTTGTAAGGAGTTTCAAGGAGAGCATAAGAGAACAATTGAGAGGAATAGGGCAAACAAATACAGTAGAAGAAGAATGAGTAGGTTTGAGGGATGAAGTAGTGAAGGCAGCAGTGGATCAAGTAAGTAAAAAGACGAGGGCTAGTAAAAGTCCTTGGGTAACAGAAGATATATTGAATTTAATTGATGAAAGGAGAAAATATAAAAATGCAGTAAATGAAGCGGGCAAAAAGGAATATAACCGTCTCAAAAATGAGATCGACAGGAAGTGCAAAATGGCTAAGCAGGGATGGCTATAGGACAAATGAAAGGATGTAGAGGCTTATTACAAAAAACTCGATGGTTTGTCACCTCATGGTTCCATGTCACAGACATCAGCGAAAGTTCTTCACCAAGTGTTATGCACAGATCACATCTGGATCACCAGTGACGACGGAACAGGCTAATATTGTTGCTCACATGCCAGTTGCGCAGTGAACTAGCTTTATTGCTGTACACTTGTACTGTGTTGAGGGACAAGGATAAAGTGATGGCATGGCGATGGAACTTGATGAGGTTTGTTTGCCATAGATACATTGACTCTGCACAAAAGAGTAAACAAGTAATCGGCAAATGAAATCTATTTATAATGTCCAGTAGCTGGTGAATGCGGTAAATGATGTTCTCACAGGAGTGCACCTTGAGGGCATACAGGCCTCAGTGATATGAGCATGTCGTCCGATCACGTGACCACGGAATAACAATGGACGTAAGTCTGGAGTGAAGCAAACTTTCTTTATGAACCACCAGGCACACTGTACTTAGGAACGAAAGCGAAACATGTGGACAGCCCTAAATAAAGCCAAACACATCAGTAGCTCACGTTAAACTCAACCCAAGTAGTCCATGGCTTGTGCACCTGACCCAGAATACGTGTATACACGGTACTATAGCCCATCTCAAACTGGTTTGTTTTTTACTCCTGTGTGCATCATACCATTGCCATAATTTGGCCTAACAGAATATTTGCTTGTGAGTGGACACCACGTGCCACACGCTTTGCGCTGATTGCCGTCCACATATTTCTGCGGGACAGCTGTCGTGATAGTCACTAGGGGAAAGACAGACTCTGCGTACAGGAAAATTAAGGAGACCTTTGGAGAAAAGAGAACCACTTGCATGGATTTCAAGATTTGAGATGGAAACGCAGATCTAAGCAAAGAAGGGAAACCAGAAAGGTGGGAGGAGTATATAGAGGATCTATACAAGGGCGGTGTTCTTGAGGACAATATCATACAACCGGAGGAAAATGTAGATGAAGTTGATATAGGAGATATGATACTGCATCAAGAGTTTGACAAAGCACTGAAAGACCTAAGTCGAAATAAGGCCCCGGGAGTAGACACCATTCAATTAGAACTACTGAC
The DNA here is from genome assembly GCF_023897955.1 of Schistocerca gregaria. NCBI lineage: Eukaryota > Metazoa > Arthropoda > Insecta > Orthoptera > Acrididae > Schistocerca > Schistocerca gregaria. The sequence continues at coordinate 266,435 of NW_026061747.1, forward strand.
AGCCTTGGATGAGCCACGCCTAACAAAACTACCATCTGGTGACCAAAATGCATGAGACAGAAAAATTACCCTCAGACTTCAAGAAGAATATAATAATTCCAATCCCAAAGGAAGCAGGTGTTGGCAGATGTGAAAATTACCGAACTATCAGTTTAGTAAGTCATGGCTGCAAAATACTAACGCGAATTCTTTACAGACGAATGGAAAAACTGGTAGAAGCCGACCTCAGGGAAGATCAGTTAGGAAATATTGGAATACGTGAGGCAATACTGACCCTACGACTTATCTTAGAAAATAGATTATGTCTACAAAAGCTAGAAACGTAGGTTTGCCTTTCCTTAGAGTATTCCAGTCAACACTGTCAAAAGTTTTCTCTCTTTGACTTTCTGAAGGTGGCATGGGTAATATACAGGGAGCGAAAGTCTATTTACAATTTGTACAGAAACAAGATGGCATTTATAAGAGTCGAGGGGCATGAAAGGGAATCAGTGGTTGGGAAAGGAGTGAGACAGGTTTGTAGCCTCTCCCCGATGTTATTCAATCTGTATATTGAGTAAGCAGTGAAGTAAACAAAGTTTTTATTTCTTCTCCATGGATTTTAATACCTACTCCGAATTTTTCTTTTGAGGTTCGGCGATGACATTGTAATTCTGTCAGAGAGGGCAAAGGACTTGGAAGAGCAATTGAAAGGAATGGATAGTGTCTTGAAAGGAAGATATAAGATGAACACCAACAAAAGCAAAACGATGATAATGGAATGTAGTCGAATTACGTCGGGTAACGCTGAGGGAATTAAAATAGGAAATGAGACACTTAAAGTAGTAAAGGAGTTTTGCTATTTGGGGAGCGAAATAACTGATGATGGTCCAAGTAGAGAGGATATAAGATGTAGACTGGCAATTGCAAGGAAAGCGTTTTTGAAGAAGAGAAATTTGTTAACATCAAATATAGATTTAAGTGTCAGGAAGTCTTTTCTGAAAGTATTTGTACGGAGTGTAGCCATGTATGGAAGTGAGACATGGACGATAAATAGTTTGGGCAAGAAGAGAATAGAAGCTTTCGAAATATGGTGCTATAGAAGATTAGATGGGTAGATCACATAACTAATTAGGAGGTATTGAATAGAATTGGGGAGAAGTTTGTGGCACAACTTGGCTAGAAGAAGGGATCGGTTGGTAGGATCAAGGGATCACCAATTTAGTATTGGAGGGCAGCGTGGAAAGTAAAAATCGTAGAGGGAGACCAAGAGATGAATACACTGAGCAGATTCAGAGGGATAGAGAAGCATAAGGAGCTGCTTCAAACCAGTCTCAAGACTGAAGACTCCAACAACAACAACGTGGGATATGGAGGGCAGTCGTTGATGATTCCCACCATTTGACGAGTACAAATGATGGTCCCTTCACAGAGTTGAGGTGCTCGGTTGACAGTCATCTGTGGAGCCCGTGTTTGTGGCATAACGGAACACTACCTGAGGATGGCGTAGTAAAACTCTGTGATTCCCGGGGGGGGGGGGGGGGGGGGGGTCAGGGATTTTCTCTGCGACGTGATGACCGAGTGTTGTGTAATGTCCTTAGGTCCTTAGGTTAGTTAGGTTTAAGTAGGCACAGTCTACACGTGTCTCCAACTGACATTCCGGTGAGATCAGGTAAGCGGGCAGCGGCTACGCCACAGTAGTTGTCGTCGAAGCTTGATGGTACAGGCGTAAGCAGTGTGATCAGTAAATGCAGCTGGCCACAACTCGGCTGCCTTGACTGCATCCTCGAGAGAGCGGGATGTATACATCCTATTAATGTAGACTGGCAATGGAAAGGTAACCATTTCTGAAGAAGAGAAATTTGTTAACATCGAGTATAGATTTATGTATCAGTAAATCGTTTCTGAAAGTATGGAGTGTAGTCATGTATGGAAGTGAAACATGTACGATAAATAGTTTCGACAAGAATAGAATAGAAGCTTTCGAAATGTGGTGCTACAGAAGAATGCTGAAAATAAGGTGGATAGATCACGTAACTAATGAGGAGGTATTGAATAGAATTGGGGAGAAGAGCAATTTGTAGCACAACTTGACTAGAAGAAGGGATCCGTTGGTAGGACATGTTTTGAGGCATCAAGGGATCACAAATTTAGCATTGGAGGGCAGCGTGGAGGGTAAAAATCGTAGAGGGAGACCAAGAGCTGAATACACTAAGCAGATTCAGAAGGATGTAGGTTGCAGTAGGATCTGGGAGATGAAGAAGCTTGCACAGGACAGAGTAGCATGGAGAGCTGCAGCAAACCAATCTCAGGACTGAAGACCACAACAACAACAACAACAACAACAAAACATTTTTGCAGGCTCGGACCTTCTGGTCCGTCAGAAACTATCACATTCATTTTTCCATAAATACAGTCTACAAATCTCACAAAATTTAACAAGACAACCGTCTGGACCTTACAAAAGTAAGAGAAAGAATGAATAAGTAATTGTTCCTTCTCTTTCAACAACATTCCAATATTCACAAATAATGTTTGACGTCGCACTGAAACGGCGCGTTTGTTCCTTGAGCTTGACATGTAACTCCTTACAAATGGAAGGCCTCAGACACGGCCAACCGATTCGGCTCAAATTTGGCAGGTCGCTTGTGTACAACCTAAAACGGAGGAATCTAAGATATTTTAGGTTACTGGCTGGGAATCTGAGAACCCGGGTTCGAATCGCGAGGAAACCCAGTGGATGTTATTATTTTCGTTTGTATTTTTCCATATCTCAATTCATAGGAATAGGAGGGTTAATAAGGTAAGTAAATCTATAAGGAACGATAAAAATAAGGTAGGCAAATAAATTTCTGAAACTTCTTGGGGTAGTAAACAACTAAAATGTTACTCTAGGTCACTTTAGAATGGCTCTTCCAGTCACTGTTACGTGTCCTCATTTTTCGTCGAACAACTAGATGGGTGGTACTTGTCACATAAAAATTTGAAACAAATATACTCACGGCACCAAGAACACCTAATGAATGCAATCTTTCGAAAGCTACACTGTTCCTTCCCAAGAGTAGGCGGAAAACAAACTTGGTTTACATTTCAAAATGTCTTTTTCGGGAATTAATTTTGATGCGTACCACGCATACGATATCATTGCGTGAAAAATCGGTGCTGAAAGTTGGTTATGAATTATGTTGTAAATAGTTATTGTATCCGTGCGGTTGTCCAATTCCCGCTGGGTTTCCAGAAGCACACTGCAATCCTGAAGCCTGGAAATAAAGTTTTTAACCTGGCGATAGAAATCAACATCACACGGCTGGTACACAGGTGTACAGTTGGGCGGTATTACTTTTACCGTGCACGTCGGCTGACCCTCGCCATCTATAATCATTGTGTCATATAATATAGCATTACTTTGTCCACTCCAGGAATCCACTACTAGAAAAAACTTGCTATCGGGAACGTATGGTTTTAAAACATTCTCAAGAAATGTTCTGTAAATCGCATTCGTCAGTTTGGAGAAGGTAATGTAAACATTTTTCAACGAGTCGGTTAAACGGTTGACCTCTTCTATAACCTGAGGACCAAATGTAACATTCGTTTCTTGTAAACATAGGAAAACCTTACGTAATAGTTTTCCAGAGGCTGTAGTGGCATGTTGCACCGTGTACGAATGTGGTAGTAGGTTTTTACTACCAACTGCGACAAGGATTCGTTTTTCTCCCTTATGCGATAACGTGCGTCGAATGTTCACCCAATACTCGCATCCTGTATGCCGGTGTTAATCACGTAATCACTATTAAAACCGGTCATAAGTGACGCCGTTTGCCTGTTGAAAAGAGCTCCCACTTTCTGTATATCTTCTATATTTTGTACCTCCTTATGAGAGACGTATTTAGTGACGCGCCGTTGACGAATTTTATACCCCGATCTGAAATTTTTTGCCCAAGATAATAATGCAGCAGACGTAGAATCCTTGTTGGCAGTATATTGAAGCGCTGCACCTGCTGCCCACTCCTGAAGTATTCTCGCTGTTACATTCTAGTTACGTCAACAAGATTCGACAAATCGGTCGTATGTCCACATATTTATCGCCTGGTATTTGTCGTATCTTGTCCCTCCTTTAACGATATCACTTTCACACAATTTAAGTCCTTCTTCTGCTCCAGGGCTGTTGTTGCTCCATTCTTTTGCAGTGTTTGTAAGTTCAAATTTGGATGATTCCTGGCTAGCGCTACCGCCTTAACTTTTACTTCAAGGGGTATAGAGCTGTAGTTAAGTCGTTTAGTAACCGGTTCGTGATACTCATCGGGAACGGATGAAGCACATATTCCCAGTGACGTGGAGATTTCTGAAATGTTATGACAATTTAGCGATTCACTAGTCGGGATATCTTCCACTGAATCACCTTCTGCTTCGTCTTCATGGTATAGTACCTCAGTATCAAGAAAAGTTATTTCGTTCGTCACCACAAAAATCTCTCGACCATAGCCGTTCCTATCAACCTGGATCGCCGAGAAACAGACCTGGCTGCTTCCAGTAGTGCGTTGATAATGCATCTGTATTTGGCAAACCAAAACACAGCGACGGTAACTTCCCGCTTGCCATCGTCTGTGACATGCTCCCAACTATATATTACAACGCTAGTCGAAGGGTGTACATCCTCCGTTACTCAGATTATGCACCTGAAAGATATGACAACAAATAATAACTAGTTACTACGGCATAAACAGACGAGCTAATTTCTACAAACTACATACAGCACTCGTCATATGTTACTTACAGAATAACACTGTATTCATTCACGAAACTTATTTCATTCGGCACATTAATGATGGAAAAATCACTACTGTATCCGCCAGGATCGCGGCAGCCTAATGACGGAAAACAACTCTTTCCGATTTACGTCTATAAGGCTCGTGCTGGACACCTTCTCTCTTCCAGATTCACAACTATAACATGACGAACAGGCAACCGGGACAACATAACTCTCCCCGCGTGCATTCTGTCCCGTGCCTCGCTGTAGCCGGCCGCGGTGGTCTCGCGGTTCTAGGCGCGCAGTCCGGAACCGTGCGACTGCTACGGTCGCAGGTTCGAATCCTGCCTCGGGCATGGATGTGTGTGATGTCCTTAGGTTAGTTAGGTTTAAGTAGTTCTAAGTTCTAGGGGACTGATGACCACAGCTGTTGAGTCCCGTAGTGCTCAGAGAGCCTCGCTGTAAACAAGCGTCGCGCGGTTGGCTGTCTGTGATCCCTCGTGAGGAATTCGAAGCACTATTACATCGGATGTGTGTGATGTCCTTAGGTTAGTTAGGTTTAAGTAGTTCTAAGTTCTAGGGGACTGATGACCACAGCTGTTGAGTCCCATAGTGCTCAGAGAGCCTCGCTGTAAACAAGCGTCGCGCGGTTGGCTGTCTGTGATCCCTCGTGAGGAATTCGAAGCACTATTACAAGGGGAGGCCGCCAATTGTGAAATTCAGATTCAATTCATACTGCGCATAATAAAAGCTCATGGCCAGAGGTGCTATGTGGGAAAGCACCAAGATGTACTTCTCAGCCGTTGTCGAGAAAATCGACAGTTAAAAGAAACCGTTGCGGTGAAATACTCACTACGATTGATAGTATTCTACAGCGTCGTGGCGCAGCGGTAAGCTCTCGGGTTCGGGTTCGTAATTCCGAAGTTCGCCGGATCGAATCTCGCGCCATGCAACCATTTTTTTTAGTATTTGTTTTTTGTAATTCAAATTTGTGTACATACACACAATATATATATACACTCCTGGAAATGGAAAAAAGAACACATTGACACCGGTGTGTCAGACCCACCATACTTGCTCCGGACACTGCGAGAGGGCTGTACAAGCAATGATCACACGCACGGCACAGCGGACACACCAGGAACCGCGGTGTTGGCCGTCGAATGGCGCTAGATGCGCAGCATTTGTGCACCGCCGCCGTCAGTGTCAGCCAGTTTGCCGTGGCATACGGAGCTCCATCGCAGTCTTTAACACTGGTAGCATGCCGCGACAGCGTGGACGTGAACCGTATGTGCAGTTGACGGACTTTGAGCGAGGGCGTATAGTGGGCATGCGGGAGGCCGGGTGGACGTACCGCCGAATTACTCAACACGTGGGGCGTGAGGTCTCCACAGTACATCGATGTTGTCGCCAGTGGTCGGCGGAAGGTGCACGTACCCGTCGACCTGGGACCGGACCGCAGCGACGCACGGATGCACGCCAAGACCGTAGGATCCTACGCAGTGCCGTAGGGGACCGCACCGCCACTTCCCAGCAAATTAGGGACTCTGTTGCTCCTGGGGTATCGGCGAGGACCATTCTCAACCGTCTTCATGAAGCTGGGCTATGGTCCCACACACCGTTAGGCCGTCTTCCGCTCACGCCCCAACATCGTGCAGCCCGCCTCCAGTGGTGTCACGACAGGCGTGAATGGAGGGACGAATGGAGACGTGTCGTCTTCAGCGATGAGAGTCGCTTCTGCCTTGGTGCCAATGATGGTCGTATGCGTGTTTGGCGCCGTGCAGGTGAGCGCCACAATCAGGACTGCATACGACCGAGGCACACAGGGCCAACACCCGGCATCATGGTGTGGGGAGCGATCTCCTACACTGGCCGTATACCTCTGGTGATCGTCGAGGGGACATTGAATAGTGCACGGTACATCCAAACCGTCATCGAACCCATCGTTCTACCATTCCTAGACCGGCAAGGGAACTTGCTGTTCCAACAGGACAATGCACGTCCGCATCTATCCCGTGCCACCCAACGTGCTCTAGAAGGTGTAAGTCAACTACCCTGGCGAGCAAGATCTCCGGATCTGTCCCCCATTGAGCATGTTTGGGACTGGATGAAGCGTCGTCTCACGCGGTCTGCACGTCCAGCACGAACGCTGGTCCAACTGAGGCGCCAGGTGGAAATGGCGTGGCAAGCCGTTCCACAGGACAACATCCAGCATCTCTACGATCGTCTCCATGGGAGAATAGCAGCCTGCATTGCTGCGAAAGGTGGATATACACTGTACTAGTGCCGACATTGTGCATGCTCTGTTGCCTGTGTCTATGTGCCTGTGGTTCTGTCAGTGTGATCATGTGATGTATCTGACCCCAGGAATGTGCCAATAAAGTTTCCCCTTCCTGGGACAATGAATTCACGGTGTTCTTATTTCAATTTCCAGGAGTGTATATATAATTCCCAGCAATCAGTTGCAACAATTATGCATATAATAAGTTGTTGAAAGTCGTTTGTCGTGGAAAAACTGGCAACTTCGAACATGATTATGTTTTCCGCAAACAAAGTTGTATTTCATTAATGTTATTAATTGTCTTCATAATGTTAACCAAGTATAGTTAACGGAGGACGTAAAAACGATATTCCGAAACGAATACGTATAGCGTAAATCAAACGTTCGAATTAGAATAGAAACCCCACGTACACAAATTTTCTGTGGCAGGTATGAAATACACTCCTGGAAATTGAAATAAGAACACCGTGAATTCATTGTCCAAGGAAGGGGAAACTTTATTGACACATTCATGGGCTCAGATACATCACATGATCACACTGACAGAACCACAGGCACATAGACACAGGCAACAGAGCATGCACAATGTCGGCACTAGTACAGTGTATATCCACCTTTCACAGCAATGCAGGCTGCTATTCTCCCATGGAGACGATCGTAGAGATGCTGGATGTAGTCCTGTGGAACGGCTTGCCATGCCATTTCCACCTGGCGCCTCAGTTGGACCAGCGTTCGTGCTGGACGTGCAGACCGCGTGAGACGACGCTTCATCCAGTCCCATACATGCTCAGTGGGGGACAGATCCGGAGATCTTGCTCGCCAGGGTAGTTGACTTACACCTTCTAGAGCACGTTGGGTGGCACGGGATAGATGCGGACGTGCATTGTCCTGTTGGAACAGCAAGTTCCCTTGCCGTTCTAGGAATGGTAGAACGGTGGGTTCGATGACGGTTTGGATGTACCGTGCACTATTCAGTGTCCCCTCGACAATCACCAGAGGTATACGGCCAGTGTAGGAGATCGCTCCCCACACCATGATGCTGGGTGTTGGCCCTGTGTGCCTCGGTCTTATGCAGTCCTGATTGTGGCGCTCACCTGCACGGTGCCAAACACGCATACGATCATCATTGGCACCAAGGCAGAAGCGAATCTCATCGCTGAAGACGACACGTCTCCATTCGACCCTCTATTCACGCCTGTCGCGACACCACTGGAGGCGGGCTCCCCGATGTTGGGGCGTGAGCGGAAGACGGCCTAACGGTGTGCGGGACCGTAGACCAGCTTCATGGAGACGGTTGCGAATGGTCCTCGCCGATACCCCAGGAGCAACAGTGTCCCTAATTTGCTGGAAAGTGGCGGTGTGGTCCCCTACGGCACTGCGTTAGATCCTATGGTCTTGGCGTGCATCCGTGCGTCGCTGCGGTCCAGTCCCAGTTCGACGGGCACGTGTACCTTCCGCCGACCACTGGCGACAACATCGATGTACTGTGGAGACTTCACGCCCCACGTGTTGAGCAATTCGGCGGTACGTCCACCCGACCTCCCGCATGCCCACTATACGCCCTCGCTTAAAGTCCGTCAACTGCACATACGGTTCACGTCCACGCTGTCGCGGCATGCTACCAGTGTTAAAGACTGCGATGGAGCTCCTTATGCCACGGCAAACTGGCTGACACTGACGGCGGCGGTGCACAAATGCTGCGCAGCCAGCTCCATTCGACGGCCAACACCGCGGTTCCTGGTGTGTCCGCTGTGCCGTGCGTGTGATCATTGCTTGTACAGCCCTCTCGCAGTGTCCGGAGCAAGTATGGTGGGTCTGACACACCGGTGTCAATGTGTTCTTTTTTCCATTTCCAGGAGTGTATAAACTCCGTTACTCGCTCGTTACACTCGAAGGACAGATGTTGAATGGGCCGAAACGAGCTGCCGCATAACAGCGTAGTTGCCTGCCAACTTCGAAAGAAGGTAGGTGCGGTCCCTAGCGCAACTTATAACATCGTCGAAAATCAGTGCGGACGTGAGAGCTTTGGTACACCCTGTTAAACAAACGGAAAAATGGAGGCGGTACAATTGGAGAGCGATCCACCTTCACCAACATGTGTAAGCAATTCATATATGAATTACAAAACACTAATAATAAAAAATGTTGCATGGCGCGAGATTTTTTTTTATTTTTCCGCCTCTCCCGACACGCTTCATATACCCTGCGCTGCTTGTGCTGCTAGTTAGTTGGTTAGGCATTCCATAGATTTTTTTATTTTGTTTATTTTTTATTTAATTTTTGTTCATTGTATCTGCTCGGGGCGGACGTCGCAAGACACCCGTTTCAGTTCGTCGTTGATCCATTAACTCAGTTTTTTTATTACAGACGGCAGCTAACACATTCCTCCCCCCATGAACCATGGACCTTGCCGTTGGTGGGGAGGCTTGCGTGCCTCAGCGATACAGATGGCCGTACCGTAGGTGCAACCACAACGGAGGGGTATCTGTTGAGAGGCCAGACAAACGTGTGGTTCCTGAAGAGGGGCAGCAGCCTTTTCAGTAGTTGCAGGGGCAACAGTCTGGATGATTGACTGATCTGGCCTTGCAACTTTAACCAAAACGGCCTTGCTGTGCTGGTACTGCGAACGGCTGAAAGCAAGTGGAAAGTACAGCCGTAATTTTTCCCGAGGACATGCAGATTTACTGTATGATTAAATGATGATGGCATCCTCTTGGGTAAAATATTTCGGAGGTAAAATAGTCCCCCATTCGGATCTCCGGGCGGGGACTACTCAGGAGGATGTCGTTATCAGGAGAAAGAAAACTGGCGTTCTACGGATCGGAGCGTGGAATGTCAGACCCATTAATCGCGCAGGTAGGTTAGAAAATTTAAAAAGGGAAATGGATAGGTTAAAGTTAGATATAGTGGGAATTAGTGAAGTTCGGTGGCAGGAGGAACAAGACTTCTGGTCAGGTGACTACAGGGTTATAAACACAAAATCAAATAGGGGTAATGCAGGAGTAGGTTTAATAATGTATAGGAAAATAGGAATGCGGGTAAGCTACTACAAACAGCATAGTGAACGCATTATTGTGGCCAAGATAGATTCGAAGCCCACACCTACTACAGTAGTACAAGTTTATATGCCAACTAGCTCTGCAGATGATGAAGAAATTGAAGAAATGTACGATGAAATAAAAGAAATTATTCAGATAGTGAAGGGAGACGAAAATTTAATAGTAATGGGTGACTGGAATTCGAGTGTAGGAAAAGGGAGAGAAGGAAACATAGTAGGTGAATATGGATTGGGGCTAAGAAATGAAAGAGGAAGCCGCCTAGTAGAATTTTGCACAGAGCACAACTCAATCATAGCTAACACTTGATTTAAGAATCATGAAATAAGGTTGTATACGTGGAAGAACCCTGGAGATACTAAAAGGTATCAGATAGATTATATAATGTTAAGACAGAGATTTAGGAACCAGGTTTTAAGTTGTAAGACATTCCCAGGGGCAGATGTGGACTCTGACCACAATCTGTTGGTTATGACCTGTAGATTAAAACTGAAGAAACTGCAAAAATGTGGGAAATTAAGGAGATGGGACCCGGATAAACTGAAAGAACCAGAGGCTGTAAAGAGTTTCAGGGTGAGCATAAGGGAACAATTGACAGGAATAGGGGAAAGAAATACAGTAGAAGAAGAATGGGTAGCTCTGAGGGATGTAGTAGTGAAGGCAGCAGAGGATAAAGTAGGTACAAAGACGAGGGCTGCTAGAAATCCTTGGGTAACAGAAGAAATATTGAATTTAATTGATGAAAGGAGAAAATACAAAAATGCACTAAATGAAGCAGCCAAAAAGGAATACAAACGTCTCAAAAATGAGATCGACAGGAAGTGCAAAATGGCTAATCAGGGATGGCTAGAGGACAAATGTAAGGATGTAGAAGCTTATCTCACTAGGGGTAAGATAGATACTGCCTACAGGAAAATGAAAGAGACCTTTGGAGAGAAGAGAACCACGTGTATGAATATCAAGAGCTCAGATGGCAGCCCAGTTCTAAGCAAAGAAGGGAAGGCAGAAAGGTGGAAGGAGTATATAGAAGGTTTATACAAGGGCGATGTACTTGAGGACAATATTATGGAAATGGAAGAGGATGTAGATGAAGACGAAATGGGAGATACGATACTGCGTGAAGAGTTTGACAGAGCACTGAAAGACCTGAGTCGAAACAAGGCCCCCGGAGTAGACAACATTCCATTAGAACTACTGACGGCCTTCGGACAACCAGTCCTGACAAAACTCTACCAGCTGGTGAGCAAGATGTATGAGACAGGCGAAATACCCTCAGACTTCAAGAAGAATATAATAATTCCAATCCCAAAGAAAGCAGGTGCTGACAGATGTGAAAATTACCGAACTATCAGTTTAATAAGCCACGGCTGCAAAATACTAACGCGAATTCTTTACAGACGAATGGAAAAACTGGTAGATGCAGACCTCGGGGAGAATCAGTTTGGATTCCGTCGAAATGTCGGAACACGTGAGGCAATACTGACCTTACGACTTATCTTAGAAGAAAGATTAAGAAAAGGCAAACCTACGTTTCTAGCATTTGTAGACTGAGAGAAAGCTTTTGATAATGTTGACTGGAATACTCTTTTTCAAATTCTAAAGGTGGCAGGGGTAAAATACAGGGAGCGAAAGGCTATTTATAATTTGTACAGAAACCAGATGGCAGTCATAAGAGTCGAGGGGCATGAAAGGGAAGCAGTGGTTGGGAAAGGAGTGAGACAGGGTTGTAGCCTCTCCCCGATGTTATTCAATCTGTATATTGAGCAAGCAGTAAAGGAAACAAAAGAAAAATTTGGAGTAGGTATTAAAATTCATGGAGACGAAGTAAAAACTTTGAGGTTCGCCGATGACATTGTAATTCTGTCAGAGACGGCAAAGGACTTGGAAGAGCAGTTGAACGGAATGGACAGTGTCTTGAAAGGAGGATATAAGATGAACATTAACAAAAGCAAAACGAGGATAATGGAATGTAGTCAAATTAAATCGGGTGATGCTGAGGGAATTAGATTAGGAAATGAGACACTTAAAGTAGTAAAGGAGTTTTGCTATTTAGGAAGTAAAATAACTGATGATGGTCGAAGTAGAGAGAATATAAAGTGCAGACTGGCAATGGCAAGGAAAGCGTTTCTGAAGAATAGAAATTTGTTAACATCGAATATAGATTTATGTATCAGGAAGTCGTTTCTGAAAGTATTTGTTTGGAGTGTAGCCATGTATGGAAGTGAAACATGGACGATAACTAGTTTGGACAAGAAGAGAATAGAAGCTTTCGAAATGTGGTGCTACAGAAGAATACTGAAGATAAGGTGAATAGAGCACGTAACTAATGAGGAGGTATTGAATAGGATTGGGGAGAAGAGAAGTTTGTGGCACAACTTGACTAGAAGAAGGGATCCGTTGGTAGGACATGTTTTGAGGCATCAAGGGATCACAAATTTAGCATTGGAGGGCAGCGTGGGGGGTAAAAATCGTAGAGGGGGACCGAGAGATGAGTACACTAAGCAGATTCAGAGGGATGTAGGTTGCAGTATGTACTGGGAGATGAAGCAGCTTGCACAGGATGGAGTAGCATGGAGAGCTGCATCAAGCCAGTCTCAGGACTGAAGACAACAACAAACAACCTTATTATTATCATTCTTTATTAATTTACTTACCTTATTAACCATCCTATCCCTATCAATTGAGATATGGAAAAATACAAACGAAAATAATAACATCCGCTAGGATTCTCCGATTCCCAGCCAGTTAGTTACCTTAGCTTTTCCGCTATCGCCGCTGTCGGCGAAAAGCGTTTACCATGTGGGTACAGGAGCGACAATTGTAAAAGTTTCTTTCCTCGATTTTTGGAAAAGTTTGCGTTTGCGGACCCCATACCTGATGATGAAAAATGCTCTATTTACAATTATCTATCGATCGCTCTAATTCTGAGTCCGTTGCTCGTCAAAACCTTTAGGGTTGATTTTCTCAAAATTGCGGGGGTGTTGACCCAAAATATCTTGGAGTATTTCATTTTAGGTTCTACACAAGCAACCTGCCAAATTTGAGCCGAATCGGTTGGCCGTGTATGAGGCCTTCCCCTTGTTAGCCAGGATCGGCGACTACCTGCCCGCGCCTATCATCCGTCCCATACATGTCCGTCCTGCACACACATAATTGTGGTGCAGTAGATACATTCTACTTTACCACACTCGTCTCTAAAATAACCCCTGTTCAAGACGGTGGAAATACGAGGGTCTCTAGAATTTACCCCGAAATTCTCGAGACACTACAATGCCTTCCAGAATGCTGGAAGTTAGCAAAGTATAATTATTAAATTGTCATTACTTCAACACCCCCATCAATTTAATACTTTCCTTAACTACCCGTAAAATTCACTATCCCCAGCTTTTGACATATTTTACCAAAAGCAACTAGGACTGGACATTTCAGTAAACTGCCATTTGTTCCTCGGAGCTAATGTATTGAACATTTAGATGGCCTCGCCCTGTATAAAGACCAACAGCCGTTCTATCACATTTCGTTGTCTCTGATGAACCCTCACCGTCGAGGACAACATACTGCGTACTATTATTCAAGAAGTTTTCGAGCCATTCACATTTCTGTGAACTTATTCGAAATGCTCGTAGTTTCTTTAACAATCTGCAATGGGGCACGATGTCAAATTCTTTCCGGAAATCTAGAAATATGGAATCTGCCTGTTGCCCATCATACATAGTTCTCAGTATGTCACGTGAGGAGAATGTGTACAGGGAGTCTGCAGCAGTCAGAAGTTTGGGATATTGGTCTCTAATTTTACGGGTCCGTTTCTTTACCTCTCTATATACTGGAGTCATCTGCGCTTTTTTTCCAGTCGCTTGAAACTTTACGCTGGGCGAGGGATTTACGACAAATGCAGGTAAGGGACCAATGACGTATAACACTCCTTGTAAAATCCAAAACCTATAACAATATTAATATACAGAAGAAAACGCTGCGATCTTATGCACCATCCTAATAGCTTGCGATCTCAGAATTTGCGGCGTGAGGCACCGTCACACGTCGCGAGGGCCAGGGTGACCACTCTCCCTTGGAAAAAAGCACTTGCATTAACGTGCCTGTATACTAGACTTGCAGTCATTACGACACTCGCTTTCTAAGTGGCGCACACATTCCTCCAGTATCAGGGTTATCCCCTGCTAGTTAGACAGCCAGCTATACACGCCAGCTCCTATCTAGCTCCGCTCCACCTGTCCGTCAAAACAGTGCGCATATAGCCGCGCCAGTCTCTCGTACTCTGCGCGATAAAATTTAACATTTCTTCTTTTAAAATATGTAAAATTAAATCAATACGTTTTTCAGTTTACTGCAAATATTACTTTTTGAAGCACTGTAATCATTTTCTTTCTTTATCTACAAATAGTGGGGATAATATGAAAAATGTTCTCAAACATAATTTTGAATGTCGAGTGTTGAGTATATACGAAATTTGGAAGGCTTCCTAACACCAAACGCTGACTGGAAGTATCTTGTATGATGAGGGGCCCTGTAGTCTGCAGGTTGACAGAAACTGTTCCGTCAGTGGAGGCGCGCTTATTTGGTAAAACATCCACACCACGTCTCCGTGCGACTTATCGCCAGCCACGGGTGGGTCTTGAACCTGTCCTGGAGAGTGGTGGCGTGTTTCAGCCCGAATTAATGGAGTGCTCTGTTAGTTCAGAGACAGGTCTCCGTGCCGGCGCTGACGCACGGCGTGGTAGGAGGTCCGCAAAACCTCAGGCGTGGTGGGGATGTTTTGGACTTTGCGAGGGAAATAAGGAATCAACTTTTACATTAGTATGGCCAGTGTAGCGGGCTGTGTGTAGCCTTCTTATCTTGAGAATCTGCAACTCTATTGGAATACTTCTGCAGAACTGATATTTTTCATGTTCATTAGTGAATGACGGCGCTGCTGTTATTACGCAGTTTAATCTTAGTGATTCAGCTCATATAATGTGAGTTACTTTTTCGTTGTTTAATGAAGCTGTTTAATTAAACAGTAATAAAGTACCCAATATCAATCTGGAAATATCCACCAGGCTGTGGCTAAGCCATGTCTCTACAAAATCCTTTCTTCCAGGAGAGCCAGTTCTGCAACGCTCGCAGAAGAGCTTCGGTGAAGTTAGGAAGGTAGGAGACGGGGTACTGGCACAATTGAAGCTGTGAGGACTGGTAGTGAGTCGTGCTTGGGTAGCTCAGACGGCAGAGAACGCCGTGAGACAAATATCCCGAGTTCGAGTCTCGGTCGAGCACACAGTTTTAATCTGCCAGGAAGCGCCAGTAATAAAGTAAACTTTCATTACATCAGATTGTTGCTGCTTACAAGTGTTACTCCATAGTAATGGCCCATACGAAGGAATGAACACCGCAGCTGCAACAAATCCCAGCCACCAGGTTATTCGATGAAAGCTGCCTCGTTGTGGGATTGTGGTTCTGGCTCGGAACCTGGGTCATTTTCTTGCAGGTATCGCCAGTTTTTCTCATCCAGATCGCTGCCCGAGTCAGAATGTGTGGCATGAGACCAGCCATGCGTAGCGGTCCAGATATGAGATGCACACAGACGTATATCTCATTAAGGATATTATGAGTGCAGTTACCATCTTAGTTTGGTCGCGGTACGTGGTAGTGGCTGAGTGAAGTAGGCAAAATCCGCGAAATATGGAGCAATAAATACTCTTCGGTAATACTAAATAACATGCACTGAAGCGCCAAACAGACTGGTATAGGCATGCGTATTCAAATACAGGCTGAATACGGCGCTGCGTTGGCAACGGCAATATAAGAGAACAGGTGTCACGCTCAGTTGTTAGATCGGTTACTACTGCTACAATGACAGGTTATCAAGATTTAAGTGAGTTTGAACGTGATGTTATAGTAGGCGCACGAGCTATGGGACACAGCATCTCCAAAGTAGCGACGAAGTGAGGATGTATGTGTAGTGAACCGTGAATATCAGGAATCCGGTAAAATATCAAGTCTCCCACATCACTGCGACCGAATCATTTAACGAAACATCATCGATATGGGCTTTCGGAGCTGAAAGCCCACTCGTGTATCCTTGATGACTGCACGACACAAAGCTTTACGCCTGCACTAGGCCCTTCAACACCGATATTGGACTACTGGTGACTGGAAATATGTTGCCTGGTCGGACGAGTCTCGTACGAAAGAACAGACACCATTGCTGACCTGAGGCCGTCTAGAACGAAATTACGATTGTATTAATACCTTGAGCTGCTGACGGGCGTTGACGTATAGCAACGGGGACTGGTGAAAATGTGTGTCCGACCGGGATAGAGCGTCCTTCATGTAAGCAGGAGATCCCGGGTTCGAGTCCCGGTCGGGGCACACATTTTCACCTGTGCTCGTTTATATATATCAAAGCCCATCAGCAGCTGAAGGTGTTAATGTAATTCTAACCTCAGACATTAGTCGAGCCATGCCACGTCGAGTTGCGGTACTTCCGTGTACTCACGGGGGCTTTACACGATGTTAGGGAGGTGTCCCAGTTTCTTTGGCTCTTCAGTATATATGACTTAAGAGCATTGCCATATATGTAAAAGTGTTTTGATTGTATCACTTATGATGCAATTTAGTGGTGATAGAGTCTTCAACGTGTTTCATCAGTACTGTGGTGGCCTGAGGTGAGTGATTGTGGTTGGCAGATACCTCAGTGTACTGTGGGATGTAGAACACTTAGTTCTCTCAGAAAAGGCTATATTCTCTATTACCTTTGAACTTTACCGCATTACTTAATATACACGCTTATACAATCCTCTCCCTGTTGCATCCATACTGGCATTAACGTTGCGTTACGCGACATATTTAACAGCAGTAATACTCTCTTAAAATAATGCTATTTAAATGAAGCTCGAAATGCGAGGAAGCTGCCTTATGTCATTAGGCATGTACTTTTCATTGCATATATGTAATATATTGTTTTCATAATATTTTCTTACAGACTATATTTGCAGTTACTGACGGAAACGCGCAAAATCGTGAAAAGCATTATACATATGAAGAAAAAGCGAAATGCTTATGCGAGATCACTGTAGAGAATCGTTCGGTTACTCATTTGTTTGTTACGAGTGGTTTTACCTCGTAGTATATCTGGATTTTTTTTTCTTTGTGACTCTGTTGATTGTCGGCAAACTGCAATTAACGAAAACGCACTGGAACATTAAAAACTGATATATTTATTAAAGTTTGAATAATGAAACTGGGCAAGCATCGTATGGCGTCTGTCAAATGAAACAATAAACGCATTTTCATATGTACGGTAAAGTTCGTAAATCACAGAGTATGTAGCTTTTCCTAAGAGTATTTGTTGCTCAGTATTTCGCGAATTTCTGTTCGCCACACTTATCCACTGTCACGCACCAAGACAGAAGTCCCTTACTATCTTACTAACAGCGCGAGACCAAGCGATAGCTACGAACATAACAACGAGTCGGTGGCAGTCCGTCATGCAGGAAAGTATGTAAGTAAAAGAAAGAAAAGAAAAGAAAAAAGAAACATTCCTACGGCCTACGCAGACCATTGTTTCCCAATCGCGGTAGATGGCGCTGTAATTGACAAATATCCACTGTGCCTGTTTTTGCATTTAAGACACAAATCATTTGATTCTACGTTTCATTTACGATGTAAATGTAAACCTTTCTGTTCAAAAGGTACATACTGATCTTCAGAAATTGCTTGAGTGTGTTGTAAATTTGTACGGGGCAAATAAAAGACATTTCTAGCAAATAAGCTACTTGTATGGTAACGTAGTTTTCTGTTTCCTACGGGGTTGGCTGTGATAAGTGCCCAAACCACGTGAATGCTTCGCCGGGCGTTGTGGCCGAGCGGTTCTAGGCGCTTCATTCTGGAACCGCGCGATCGCTACTATCGCAGGTTCCAATCCTGAGTTCTGAGTTCTAGGGCACTGATGACCTCAGATGTTAAGCCTCATAGTGCTCAGAGCCATTTGAACCATTTGAAGCTGAATGCTTCACTTCGGTCGCCTCCCTCGAACCCCGCCAACAGGGTGACCGGTTTAGATGTGCGTTCCCGCCCAACCGCTGTAAATCTCACGCTGGCCGCTACGCGGAACACAAGCCACAACCACTCTAATATGTTAAAATGCCCAGAAGGTGATAATGACAGGCTCACCTGCCATGGATACTCAACGAAATCAAGCATTCCAATGGTGAGCGGCATGGGTGCTCAGCGATAGTAAGCATCCCGATGGGAACAAAATAGTATTACCTCAAAATCTTGTTACTGGATCACGTTAAACGTCGATTCTAAGCAGACACTGGAACCGGTAACCACGTTACACTCTACAGTCCAATTTGGAAGAGTCAAGTAGGTATCCCACTGCTGTCCAGGACGCCTCCAGACGCACTTTCGCTCAGTTCGAAGCGGGACTCAAGAATGAAGACAGCTCTACCCCAGCCAATGAGATTCCAGGCCGAAGGCGTTTGTGGAAACCTCATGGACAGTGGTGGTATACCGCCATACGACCCGACAACCAGGAGTCATGCTCCGGGGTGCCATTACTTTTCACAGTAAGGCCTCTTTGGTTGACAGCCGCGACACCCTTACAGCACTGCAGTGGTACGTCCAAGACATTGCACGTGTTGTTTTTTTTTTTTTTTTTTTTTTTTTTTGTTCTTCATGAGTAGCCATTCTGGTCTGACACTTCAGAAAGACAATGCCTGTCAGCACACGGCGAGAGTTTCTACTGCTTGTCTTCGTCCTTGCCAAACCATACCTCGGCCGGCAAGGTTGCCTGGTCTCTCTCCAACTGAGAACGTTCGGAGCATTATGGGCAGCACCTCATCTGCATGGATACTCTGCAAATTACATTGAAGTGCCTGGCAGAGGGATCATCGAACCACCTTCACAATCCTCTATTATTCCAAACTCGTAAACCTCGCGGAAACAACGAACACATATATCTTTTCGTACGAGCTCTGATTTACCTTATCGTGGTGATCGTTTCTCCCTATGTAGTCAGTGTCAACAATATATTTTCGCATTCGGAGTAGAAAGTTGGTGAATTTCATGACAAGATTCCGTCGGAACGAAAAACGGCTTTCTTTTAATGATGTCCAGCCCAAATCCTGTATCATTTCTGTGGCACTCTCTCCCATATTTCGCGATAATACAATACGTGCTGCCCTTCTTTGAACTTTTTCGATGTACTCAGTCAGTCGTATCTGGTAAGGAACCCACACCACGCAGCAGTATTCTAAAAGAGGACGGATAAACGTAGTGTAGTCAGTCTCGTTAGTAGATCTGTTACATTATCTAAGTGTCCTACCAATAAAACGGAGTCTTTGGTTAGCCGTTCACACAACATTTTCTTTGTGTTCCTTCCAATTTTTGGTTGTTCGTAATTGTAATTCCTAGGCATTTAGTTGAATCTACGGCCTTCATATTTGACTGATTTATCGTGTAACCGAAGTTTAACGGATTCCTTTCAGCACTCAAATGGATGACCTCACGCTTTTCGTTATTTAGGGTCAATTGCCAATTTTCGCACTATACAGATATATTTTCTAAATCGTGTTGTAATTTGTTTTGCTCTTCTCACGACTTTACTAGTCGATAAACGACAGGTTCGTCTGCAAACAATCTATGACAGCTACTCAGATTGTCTTCCAAATCGTTTATAAATATAAGGAACAGAAAAGGGCCTATAACACTACCTTTGGAACGCCAGAAGTCACTTCTGTTTTACTCGATGGTTTTCCATCGATTGCTACGAACTGTGACTTCTCTGACATCAAATCACAAATCCAGTCACAAAACTGAGACGATATTCCAAAGCACGCAATTTCACTAAAAGCCGCTCATGTGGTACAGTGTCAAAAGCCTTCTGTATATCCAGAAATACGGAATCGATCTGAAATCACTTGTCAATAGCAGTCAACACTTCACATGTTACATAAGAACGATCTTCACTAAATCCATGTTCACTGTGTGTCAATAGATCGTTTTCTTCGATGTAATTCATAATGTTATCCTACTACATTTCTTGAATATTGGTGTGACCTGTGCAACTTTCCAGTCTTTGGGTACGGATCTTTCGTCGGGATTTCGCCGATCTAACGCGTCAGTTCGACAGAATTTTGGCACGATATACCTCAGGAGAACATCCAACAACTGTACTTAATAATGCCGAATCGAATAAATACCTGAATAAGCACCAGATGTGGATCAACGCGTTACTTACTTGCTCGATTTCTGAAGCACTTTCTGTTGGATAAATCATCCACATTGTTCTGTACATGTACTACACATTGACGGATTTTCGTCTCATTCGCGTTATTCTTTCATGGCCTATAGTTTTTATGTGTGTTATAACGTATATCCATACTCCCAGAATGACTAGGAAGATGCGTCATAAATATGGTGAAAATACTGTTTAATTATTTGCAGTATCCTTAATATGGGACAACCAATAATAATTAGTCTACAACAGATTGCTGTTCAAAAAGGACTTTCATCTCTTTTTTGCAAAGCATTTGCAGAAGAGAACGCTTCTGCTCATATAGTGTGTTTACCTTTAATCAGTTTCAATAGATGGTTCAAATTGCTCTGAGCCCTATGGGACTTAACATCTGAAGTCATCAGTCCCCTAGACCTGGAACTACTTAAGCCTAACTAACCTAAGGACATCACACACATCCATGCCCGAGGCAGGATTCGAACCTGCGACCGTAGCAGCAGCGCATTCCCGGGCTGAAGCGCCTAGAACCGCTCGGCCACAGCGTCCGGCAAATTCCAATAGATCATCGAACATTGAGAACAGCTGAAATCTCTCAAATTGAATGAAGCTCCATGGCTCGGCCGATCCCTTAACACGGTGCATGGTATTTGCGGCAGTTCTGTTAACTATAATCCATCGTCCATCGCACGAACAAAAAGCCCTGCCCAGTAGTTGGAAGAAATCACAGATCGCACCCGTTTACAAGAAGGGCAGTACACGTGATCCTCAAAACATCCGTCCGGTATCCTTGATATCGATTTGTTATAGAATCTTCGAATATATTCTAAATTAAAAAATAACGAGGTATCTCTGACAGAATGACCTCCCCATGGCAACCTGTATGATTTCCGAAAACAATGATCACGTGAAACCCAACTCGCTATTTTCTCAGATGACTGCTAAAAGTAATGGACGAAAGCAGATAAATGCAGTATTTTTCGATTTTCGAAAAGTATTTGATTCAGTACCACTGCTATACTATTGTCAAAAGTAAGGCACTATGAGGAATCAATGAAAATTTGCGTCAGTTGAGGATATTTGATAAGGAGAATGTAGCTTGTAATCTTGGATGAAGAGTCATCATTAAGTATCAAAGTAACTTAGATTGTGCCCCAGGGAAGTGTCTTGGAAGCCTTGCTGTTGATATTGTGCAGGGAAATGCTAAAGTCCGTATTATTTCAAAAGTCAATATTTCACGGAATAATGCAGGTAGTGAGACCCGCACGCGGTAGCCGAGTTGTCTTGGGCGCCTTGCCACGGTTCGCACGGCTCCCCTCGGAGGTTCGAGCCCTTCCTCGGGCACGGGTGTGTGTTTTGTCCGTAATGTAAGTCAGTTTATGTTAGGGACCGATGGTCTCAGCTGTTTGGTCCCACAGGAACTTACCACAAATTTCCCAAATTTAGGTTTTTACTGAAACTAAAGGAAGTGCAAATGACAAATAATCCTGAGTTAACAACGAGCATCAAAACCGTTATAGGGATTAGTGAACACAGGGTTGTCGTAGCGAGACTGTATATTGTAATCCCGAAATCCTCGAAAAACAAACAAAAAGTATACCTAATCAAAAATGCTGATAAAAATTCACTTGACGCCTTCCTGAGAGACTCATTCCAAATTAATAATATAAGTGTAGACCAGAAGTCGTTTGCATTCAAAAAATAGTATCGGCAGCAATTGAGAGATTTTATACGAAATAAACTAACAAACGGCGGAGCTGATCCTCCGTGGTACACAAAACGGGTTAGAACACTGTTGCAGAAAGAACTAAACAAACATGCCAAATTTAAACAGACGCAAAATCCCTAAGATTGCGCTAAATTCCGGGCTTCTCTAAAGGATAGCCAGAGTTCAATGCGAGATGCCTATAACAGTTTCCAGGACGAAACTTTGTCTCGAAACCTGGCAGACAAATCCAAGATATTCTGGTCGTATATGAAGTATGCTAGTGGCAATTTACAATCAATGCCTCCTCTGCGCTATAACACTGGAGATACTATCGAAGACAGAGCTACCGAAGTAGAGTTACTAAACGCAGCCTTCCGAAATGCCTTCACAAAAGAAGAAGTAGTAAATGTTCCAGAATTCGAATCGAGAACAGCTGCCAACGAGAGCAACGTAGAAGTAAATCCTTGGAGTAGTGAAGCAACTCAAATCACTTAGTAAAAGCAAGTCTTCTGCCCCAGACTGTATAAAAATTAGGTTCCTTTCCGAGTATGCTGATGCATTAGCTCCATGCTTAACAATCATATACAACCGTCCGCTCAACGTGAGATCTGTACCCCAATACTGGAAGGTTGCACAGGTCACACCAATATACAAGAAAGGTAGTAGGAGTAATCCACTAACTTGCAGGACCATATCGTTAACGTCGATATGCAGCAGGACTTTAGAACATATATTGTGTTCGAACATTACGAATTACCTCGAAGGAAACGGTCTATTGACACGCAGTCAACATGGGTTTAGTAAAGATCGTTCCTGTGAAACACAACTAGCTCTTGTTGAGTGCTATTGACAAGGGATTTGAGATCGATTCCGTATTTCCGGAAGGCCTTTGACACTGTACTGCACAAGCGGCTCGTAGTGAAAATGCGTGATTATGGAATATCGTCTCAGTTTTGTGACTGGATTGGCCATTTCCTGTCACGGAGGTCACAATTCTTAGTAATTGACGGAACGTCATCGAGTAAAGCAAAAGTGATTTCCGGCGTTCCCCAAGGTAGTGCTATAGGCCCTTTTCTGTTCCTTATCCATATAAACGATTTGGGAGACAATCTGAGCAGCTGTCTTCGGTTGTTTGCAGATGACGCTTCCGTTTATCGACTAATAAAGCCATCAAAAGATCAAATTTAAATTACTCTGAGCACCATGGGACTCAACTGCTGCGGTCACTAGTCCCCTAGAACTTAGAACTACTTAAACCTAACTAACCTAAGGACATCACACACAGGATTAGAACCTGCGACAGTAGCAGTCGCACGGTTCCGGACTGCGCGCCTAGATCAAAAGATCAAAATAAACTGCAAAATGATTTAGAAAAGATATCTGATTGTGCGAAAAGTGGCAGCTGACCCTAAATAACGAAAAGTGTGAGATCATCCACAAGAGTACTAAAAGGAACTCTTTAAACTTCGGTTACACGATAAATAGGTCTAATCGAAAAGCCGTAAATTCAACTATATATCTAGGTATTACAATTACGAACAAGTTAAATTGGACAGAACACATAGAAAATGTTGTGGGAAAGGCTCACCAAAGGCTGCGTTTTATTTTCAGGACACTTAGTAGGTCGGTTATATTTTCTAAGGAGACTGCCTACACTACACTTGTCCGTCCTCTTTTAGAATACTGCTGGGCGGTATGGGATACCTACCAGATAGGACTGACGGAGTACATCGAAAAAGTTCAAAGAAAGGCAGCACATTTTGTTTTATCGCGAAATATGGGAGAGAGTGTCACCGAAATGATACCGGATGTGGGTTAGGCATCATTTAAGGCGTTTTTCGTAGTGACGGAATCTTCTCACGAAATTCCAATCACCAACTTTCTCCTCCGGGTGCGAAAATGTTTTGTTGACACCGAACTATATAGGGAGGCACGATCACCACCATAAAATAAGGGAAATCAGAGCTCGTACGGAAAGATACAGGTTTTCATTCTTTCCCCGCGCTATACGAAATTGGAATAATAGAGAATTGTGAAGGTGTTTCTATGAACCCTCTGCCAGGCACTTAAGTGTAATTTGCAGAGTATCCATGTAGATGTAGATGTAGATGTACACCAACAGATGGCTCTTTATATGATACAAAAGCAATATTTAGCATAGCAATGGAGTTTTGAAGATGTTACTTATAACAAATGCTCAGTATGTCGGCCGTCATTCACCCACAGTGCCTGTAGTCAGGCGACAACGTTGTGAAATGCTCTGTACAACACACCAGTAGGTATGGTGAAAAACTGCCGTCGAGTGTTGTCTTTTAGGATCGTTAATGCGGTCGGACGATCGCGGGTAACTTCAGACCTCAGCTAAGCCCACAGCCAATAATCACACGTACTGAGGTCTGGGGAGCCGGTAGTGGCTGCTCAGCTCGTGATCCTCACTAAATAATGTGCGCGAGACATCTTGCACACGTGTAGCAGTGCGGAGTGGGGCGCCGTCCTGGATAAAAGTCGTACCTTTCGGAGAGTGTTTATTAGCCAGACATGGGACGATGCGATTTAGTAACATCGACCTACCTCGCACCCGCCACGCTGACAGTTTGCCAAGTTGCCCGTCTGTTGCCCTAGTTTTACTGTCTTTTTACATTTCAATAAAAGCCGATGCCATTTCAGGCATTTGTTTCACTTTTTACCACTCGACCGAAATTGTTGTGTGAATTAGGCTACAGGAAAGTTAAGGAGGTATTCGGGAAACAAAGAGAAGCAGCTGTACGAATATAAAGATCTCAGATGGAGAACCAGTCTTCAGCAAAGATGGGAAAGGTGGGAGGTCGAAGGAGTATGTAGAGGGTCTATACAAAGTGTGGGGCAGCTGGTTAACAGTAGTCATTGTAATCACTCACGTTTTGTTGTTGTTGTTTTGGTCTTCAGTCCTGAGACTGGTTTGATGCAGCTCTCCATGCTACTCTATCCTGTGCAAGCTGCTTCATCTCCCAGCACCTACCCCAACCTACATCCTTCTGAATCTGCTTAGTGTAGTCATCTCTTGGTCTCCCTCTACGATTTTTACCCTCCACACTGCCCTCCAGTACTAAATTGGTGATTCCTTGATGCCTCAGAACATGTCCTACCAACCGATTCCTACTTCTAGTCAAGTTGTGCCACAAACTCCTCTTCTCCCCAATTCTATTCAATACATTCTCATTAGATATGTGATCCACCCAACTAATCTTCAGCATCTTTGTATAGCACCACATTGCGAAAGCTTCTATTCTCTTCTTGTCCAAACTATTTATCGTCCACGTACTCCATACAAATACTTCTAAATCTATACTCGGTTTTAACAAATTTCTCTTCTTCAGAAACGCTTTCCTTGCCATTCTCGGTCTATATTTTATATCCTCTCTACTTAGAACATCATCAGTTATTTTTTTCCCCAAATAGCAAAACTCCTTTACTACATTAAACGTCTCATTTCCTAATCCAATTCCCTCAGCATCACAGGCCTTAATTCGACTACATTCCATTATCCTCGTTTTGCTTTTGTTGATGTTCATCTTATATCCTCCTTTCAAGACACTGTCCATTCCGTTCAACTGCTCTTCCAAGTCCTTTGCTGTCTCTGAGGTTCGCGAATGACATTGTAACTCTGTCAAAGTTTTTATTTCTTCTCCATGAATTTTAATACCTACTCCGAATTTATATTTGGTTTTCTTTACTACTTGCTCAATATACAGATTCAACAGCATCGGGGAGAGGCTACAATCCCGTCTCAATCCCTTTCCAACCACTGCTTCTCTTTCGTGCCCCTTGACTCTTATAACTGCCATCTGGTTTCTGTTAAAATTGAAAATAGACTTTCGCTCCCTGTATTTTACCCCTGCCACCTTCAGAATTTGAAAGAGAGTATTCCAGTCAACACTGTCAAAAGCTTTCTCTAAGTCTACAAATGCTAGGAATGTAGGTTTGCCTTTCCTTAATCTTTCTTCTAAGATAAGCCGTAGGGTCAGTATTGCCTCACGTGTTACAGCATTTCTACGGAATCCAAACTGATCTTTCTTGAGTTCGGCTTCTACCAGTTTTTCCATTCTTCTGTTAAGAATTCGTGCTAGTATTTTACAGCTGTGACTTATTAAACTGATAGTTCGGTAATTTTCACATCTGTCAACACTTGCTTCCTTTGGAATTGGAATTATTATATTCTTCTTGAAGTATGAGGGTATTTCGCCTGTCTCATATATCTTACTGACCAGATGGTAGAGTTTTGTCAGGACTGGCTCTCCCAAGGCTGTCAGTAGTTCTAATGGAATGTTGTCCACTCTCGGGTCTTTGTTTCGACTCAGGTCTTTCAGTGCTCTTTCAAACTCTTCATGCAGTATCATATCTCCCATTTCACCTTCATCTACATCCTCTTTCATTTCCATAACATTGTCCTCAATTACATTGCCCTTGTATAGACCCTCTATATACTCCTTCCACCTTTCTGCTTTCCCTTCTTTGCTTAGAACTGGGTTTCCATCTGAGCTCTTGATATCCATGTAAGTGGTTCTCCTTTCTCCTTTCTTCCTGTAGGCAGTATCTATCTTACCCCTAGTGAGATGAGCCCTCTACATTCTTACATTTGTCGTCTAGCCATCCCTGGTTAGCCATTTTGCACTTCCTGCCGATCTCATTTTTGAGACGTTTCTATTCCTTTTTGCCCGCTTCATTTACTGCATTTTTATATTTTCTCCTTTCATCAATTAAATTCAATATTTCTTCTGTTACCCAAAGATTTCTAGCATCTCTCGTCTTTTTATCTACCTGATCCTCTGCTGCCTTGACTTCTTCATCCCTCAGAGCTACCCATTCTTCTTCTGCTGTATTTCTTTTCCCCCATTCTTGTCAATTGTGCCCCTATGCTCTCCCTAAAACTCTGTACAATCTCTGGTTTAGTCAGTTTATCCACTGTCCCATCTCCTTAAATTCTCCCCTTTTCGCAGTTTCTTCAGTTTTAATCTGCAATTCATAACCAATAGATTGTGGTCATAGTCCACATCTACCCCTGAAAATGCCTTACAATTTGTCGGCCTGAGTGGCCGAGCGGTTCTAGGTGCTACAGTCTGGAACCGCGCGACCGCTACTGTCGCAGTTTCGAATCCTGGCTCGGGCATGGATGTGTGTGATGTCCTTAGGTTAGTTAGGTTTATTTATTTCCGATTTCTAGGGGACTGATGACCTCAGATTTTAAGTCCCATTGTGCTCAGAGCCATTTGAACCTTATTTTTTGTCATTAAAATTTAAAACCTGGTTCCTAAATCTCTGTCTTACCATTATATAATCTATCTGATACCTTCTAGTATCTCTAAGCTTCTTCCATGTATACAATCTTCTTTCATGATTCTTGAACCAATTTATATTCCCTCATAGGGGGAAATATTTGAAATATTAGAATTATTAGAATTATTTAGAATTTCTGTAAATATTTCTCGCCGTCGTTTACGAGAGCCTGGAAAATTTTGATGGTGACAATGTAGTTCGGAATATTTAAACAATTGTGGCGCTTTTTTATCCCAATTGTGCAAGGAATTCCATCAACATAACTCACCAAGCGTTATTACACTGTTGAAAATCCTTTTCATCAACCTCATAGCACTGTGCGACCACACCTCCAACCACTTCGCGAGGCTGGCCATTTCGCCTATTTCTTCATGCGGAGGCTGCACTACTCCCACTCAGGTCCATGACTGGCTACTGGCAGAGCGGAAGTTGCACTAATCCCTAAACAAAAGCTTCAGCTGGTGGCAAAGTTTCGATATTTGATACCTGAGAAATTCCTGTTGAAGCACATGCTCTCTCTCTCTCTCTCTCTCTCTCTCTCTCTCTCTCTCTCTCTCTCTCTCTCTCTCTCTCTCTCTCAAGCAGTCACGTCATGTAGTGTGCCACTGCCAGGACTGTACGCACCGTTGGTCATTGTTGGTTTAAACCACAAACAAAGCAGCATTTACCTGGTAAACCCCAGGTGTGGATGTCTTGGAAATATTCCCGCACTCTATCAGACTGATTGAGTAATTAATTACATCGGTACCCTTTTTGTGGACAGTTTTTCCTTGCTTCCTATTGGTGGATAATAGAACTGGAATATTTGATGGGATGTTATCCTACAACCTCCCAGCCGGCCGGAGTGACCGAGCGTTTCTAGGCGCTTCAGTCTGGAACCGCGCGACTGCTACGGCCGCAGGTTCGAATCCTGCCTCGAGCATGGATGTGTGTGATGTCCTTAGGTTAGTTAGGTTTAAGTAGTTCTAAGTTCTAGGGGACTGATGTCCTGAGCTGTTAAGTCCCATAGTGCTCACAGCCATTTTTACAACCTCCCAGTATGCAAACCCTACTGTTATTTTTTTCACTTGCCTCCTATCGGTCGATACTAGTACAGTTACGTCATTTGGTAGAAAGTCCATTAAGTTGAAGGTAACTGAAAATTTCGAAGTTCAGTTCAGTTGCACGCTATGTCTATAAACAATCTGTGGAGAGTTTGTACTGGTGCTATAATGAGATGGAGATGGAGGAGAACGAGAAGGAAGGGTCTACTGCCTGATATGATAGAGACAACAGCAAATACCACTGAAAGACAGATCACTGTGACGTATTGAGAAGCACTAAACCTGACACACTTAAACCACCTCCTGATCGTCCACACACAGCGCACCTGTCCCCTAGTAAACCGCCATTGCCAACGCTCAGAGGCCAGAGAAAACTGTAGCAGCCATGGATGTGCGTGTATACCAGAATGCACCATCCAAGCCATGCGCGGAGTCCAGGGATAATTGAGTTGTAGGACTTCGTATTTCATCAATGCGTTCAGGACCAACACTTGGCAGTGATCAATACTGAATTGCTCAATTGGCCATGGAGAATACATGCAACACACGCGATCGAAAAGACAGCTCAACTCGTACTGAGTATCAGTTCGCTATTCAGCTATCCAGAGGGCATAATCGCCGGGAGTTGTCCTGCAGCTGTGCGCAAAAAACGACTAGTCCGCTGGCCTGAACTTTTCTTTGTCTCTACCACTCGCAAGAGCTTTTAGCCAGCAAACCCATTTGTTCTGGCCACAGTCTACCTCTGCCACGTGCTCCTCATGACGAACTTTGTCGTCCTAGGAAACCAGCGACGTATTTATCACTGTAATTACAATCACATAGTTCGATTGCAGCCCCAACCTGATAACATTAAACAGAGATCGAAGTAACAGAAACACCTCCTCCTGAGGACTGTGGCTCTGGAAATATCAATAACCCTCTTATGACTGGGCACCTCCTTATGGCTATCGATGCCTTGAAACTGCAGTCCCCCATGTCAAACCCATATCTCCCTTATGACTGGACACAGCCGTTTTCTTTGTACATGTTGAAACAATAACCACAGTCACTTCACACCCCCAAAACTAGCTTTTTTAAGCCTGCCATTCACACCGCCTACTAAGTACAATACTTCGCCAGTAACTGAATGCTGGTGGCTCCAAGCAATATTCAGTGGAAAACCGCGATGGATCGACATGCCTCATTTGTTTACCTTGCATGTGTGTCTTAGGAAGAGAGGCATAATCGTCTTATGAGCTACCAGATATTAAAAACACTATCGCAAAGACCGTGTTATTGTAACCCCGCGTAAAAATCGGTCTTCGTTCTACAGACACCCAAGTATCAACAACGATATCCATGCTGAAAAGTATACCTTCCTTATAAATCGAGGTATGCTAGTGCTTCTGAATAAAGTAGTCTTCCGCACAAATACCAAGATATTGAACGTGGATAGTGATTGCGGTTTCTGTATTAACAGACCGAAAGTGTAGGTGCACATTGCTAGCGATGTAAGCCCGTAATAAAGTCAACACTATCACCGAATTTAGAAAGTGATGCAGCTAAGAAACATGGTACTAGTCCAATATTTGCAACTGCTTCTTGCAGCTGCTA
This sequence comes from Schistocerca gregaria, assembly GCF_023897955.1. Classification (NCBI taxonomy): domain Eukaryota; kingdom Metazoa; phylum Arthropoda; class Insecta; order Orthoptera; family Acrididae; genus Schistocerca; species Schistocerca gregaria. The sequence goes on from NW_026061747.1 coordinate 296,383, forward strand.
CGTATTTGTCACACTGACAAACAGTATTTGTAGCGTCTTCTATATCGATAGTATGTAGACAGTGTAACAGAAGTTCTGCGATATATCCACGTGGCTATAGGGGAGGTTGATGGTTGATTGAGAATGATCACATACAGTGGATGGTATGTTATATGAGCAATCACTTAAAAATGCATCACTAGATGGACCTCATAAAATATGTATAAAATCCCATGACTTCTCAGGTCTTTAGTGTCAAGCTTTCAGCCAGAAATGCTGTCTGGAATTTAGTACCATTCAGCCACATATTTTGGGTGCATCCTATCGCGTTGTCTTAATGATTACAGCGTCCAGTCCCGGTAGCTGAGTGGTCAGCTCGACAGAATGTCAATCCTAAGCGACCGGGTTCGATTCCCGGCTGGACTGGAGATTTTTTCCGCTCAGGGACTGGATGTTGTGTTGTTCTAACCATCATCATTTCATCCCCCATCGACGCGCAACTCGTCGAAGTGGCGTCAAACCGAAAATGTCGTCCTAACCGCCGTCTGCTTCACGTCTGCTGTGCAGCGAGCTACGTTATTTAAGTATTAACTGTATTTTTCTTACTTGTCACTTCTTTTACCGTGTGTTTTTGCTTTTAGGAAGCTTTAATTGTCGACTGCTATTAATAGTGTTCCATAGATTTTGTGTTAGTTTTGAATACAGTCAGAGAGAGTCCCTTTAGTGAGCCATAGTGCCAGTAGTGCTAGTGTTTGTTTTCAATACAGTCCAGAGACGGGTAGTGCTATTTTCATTGTTTTCTACAAGAAGTGGCTAGCAATCACAGTTTAGTCAATAATCAGCCGCCTTTAGTGAATTAGCAGTCTAGTTAAAAGTTGATTAAGTCTCTTCAGTAAATTAATTCCTTAGGATGGATAGGATATGTGACTGCTGTGTACGGACGCACGAGGAGCTGGCCACTCTTCGCGAACAGCTGAGCGTGTTGATGGCCGCGGTCATCCGTCTTCAGGCTGCTACCTCGGAGTGTAGCGGCAGCGGGGAGTCTGGAGCGTCGCAAGGTACACCCCAGGTGTTACATGCTTCACCCACTGTCCCTGCTGTCAAGATATCTTCTCGGGTACCGGGCGCGGTTGGGCCACCCTCTCCGCAAGGGGAGTGGCGGGTTCAGTGGCGTTCGCGGCGCACGAGGCGGAGGGTCAATGTGGAGGCTGGCCGTGTGGCATCACCCGCTCTGTCTGTGAGTAGACATGTGGCTGCTCCTTCAGCAAGGTCCGAGCAGGCACACGGGGGGAGGGGTTTATTAGTTATTGGGAGCTCCAACGTTAGGGGGATGATGGAGCCCCTTAGGAAAATAGCGGAAAGGTCGGGGAAGAAGGCCAGTGTTCACTCTGTCTGCTTGCCGGGGGGTCTCATCCGAGATGTGAAGGAGGCCCTACCGGCGGCGATAGAGAGCGCTGGGTGCACCTGACTGCAAATTGTTGCTCATGTCGGCACGAATGACTCCTGCCGTCTGGGTTGAGAGGTCATCCTCAGTTCGTACAGGCGGTTGGCGGAATTGGTGAAGGCGGAAAGCATCGCTCGCGGGGTGGAATCTGAGCTAACTATTTGTAGTATCGTTCCCAGAACCGATCGCGGTCCTCTGGTTTGGAGCCGAGAGGAAGGGTTAAACCAGAGGCTCAGACGATTCTGCGGAGAGCTGGGGTGCAAATTTCTTGACCTCCGCTATCGGATGCAGAAATGTAGGGTCCCCCTGAATAGGTCAGGCGTGCACTACAGGCCGGATGCGGCTACAAGGGTAGCGGAGTACGTGTGGAGTGCACATGGGGGTTTTTAGGTTAGAGAATTCCCTCCCTAGGCCCGACAAGACGCCTCCTGAGACGCGGCAAGGTAGGAGTAGGCAAAATGCAACAGGGAATAACAATATTAATGTGCTAATAGTAAACTGCAAGAGCGTCTATAGAAAGGTCCCAGAACTGCTCTCATTAATAAACGGTCACAGCGCCCATATAGTACTAGGGACAGAAAGTTGGCTGAAACCAGACGTAAACAGTAATGAAATCCTAAACTCAGATTGGAATGTATACCGCAGAGACATGCTGGACAGTGAACGGGGAGGCGAGTTTATAGCGATAAGAAGTGCAATAGTATCGAAGGAAATTGACGGAGATCCGAATTGTCAAATGATTTGGGTGAGGGTCAAGGATAGAGCAGGCTCAGACATCGTAATTGGATGTCTCTATAGGACCCCGGGTTCAGCACACGAAGAATAATTTGGAAAACATTTCGAGTACATTTCCCCACCATGTTAGAGTTCTGGGTGGAGATTTTAATTTGCCGGATACAGACTGGGTGACTCAAACGTTCATAACGGGTGGCAGGGACAAGGATCCAGTGAAATTTTTTTAAGTGCTTTATCTGAAAACTACCTTGAGCAGTTAAACAGAGAACCGACTCGTGGCGATAACATATTAGACCTTCTGGTGACAAACAGACCCGAACTATTTGAATCAGTTAATGCAGAACAGGGAATCAGCGATCATAAAGCGGTTACTGCATCGATGATTTCAGCCGTAAATAGAAATATTAAAAAAGGTAGGAAGATTTTTCTGTTTAGCAAAAGTGACGAAACGCAGATTACAAAGTACCTGATGGCTCAACATAAAAGTTTTGTCTCAAATACAGATAGTGTTGAGAATCAGTGGACAAAGTTCAAAAACATCGTACACTATGCGTTAGATGAGTATGTGCCAAGCAAGATCGTAAGCGATGGAAAAGAGCCATCGTGGTACAACAACCGAGTTAGAAAACTGCTGCGGAAGCAAAGGGAACTTCACAGCAAACGTAAACATAGCCAAAGCCTTGCAGACAAACAAAAATTACGAGAAGCGAAAGGTAGTGTGAGGAGGGCTATGCGAGAGGCGTTCAATGAATTCGAAAGTAAAGTTCTATGTACTGACTTGGCAGAAATCCTAAGAAATGTTGGTCCTATGTCAAAGCGGTAGGTGGATCAAAACAAAATGTCCACACTGTGATCAAAATGGTACTGAAACAGAGGATGACAGACTAAAGGCCGAAATACTAAATGTCTTCTTCCAAAGCTGTTTCACAGAGGAAGACTGCACTGTACTTCCTTCTCTAGATAGTCGCACAGTTGACAAAATGGTAGATATCGAAATAGACGACAGAGGGACAGAGAAACAATTAAAATTTCTCAAAAGGGGAAAGGCCGCTGGACCTGATGGGATACCAGTTTGATTTTACACAGAGTACGCGAAGGAACTTGCCCCCCTTCTTGCAGCAGTGTACCGTAGGTCTCTAGAAGAGCGAAGCGTTCCAAAGGATTGGAAAAGGGCACAGGTCCTCCCCGTTTTCAAGAAGGGACATCGAACAGATGTGCAGAACTATAGACCTATATCTCTAACGTCGATCAGTTGTAGAATATTGGAACACGTATTATGTTCGAGTACAATGTATTTTCTGGAGACTAGAAATCTACTCTGTGGGAATCAGCAATGGTTTCGAAAAAGACGGTCGTTTGAAACCCAGCTCGCGCTATTCGTCCACGAGAGTCAGAGGGCAACAGACACTGGTTCACAGGTAGATGCCCTGTTTCTTGACTTCCGCAAGGCGTTTGACACAGTTCCCCACAGTCGTTTAACGAACAAAGTAAGAGCATACGGACTATCAGACCAATTGTGTGATTCGATTGAGGAGTTCCTAGATAACAGAACGCAACATGTCATTCTCAATGGAGAGAAGTCTTCCGAAGTAAGAGTGATTTCAGGTGTGCCGCTGGGGAGTGTCATAGGACCGTTGCTTTTCACAATAAATGACCTGGTGGATGACATCGGAAGTTCACTGAGGCTTTTTGCAGGTGATACTGTGGTGTATCGAGAGGTTGCAACAATGGAAAATTGTACTGAAATGCAGGAGGATCTGCAGCGTATTGACGCATGGTGCAAGGAATGGCAATTGAATCTCAATGTAGACAAGTGTAATGTGCTGCGAATACATAGAAAGATAGATCCCTTATTTATCTACAAAATAGGTCAGCAACTGGAAGCAGATAATTGCATAAATTATCTGGGAGTACGCATTAGGAGTGATTTAAAATGGAATGATCATATAAAGTTGATCGTCTGTAAAGCAGATGCCAGACCGAGATACGTTGGAAGAATCCCAAGGAAATGCAATCCGAAAAAAAAGGAAGTAGGCTGCAGTACGCTTGTTCGCCCACTGCTTGAATACTGCTCAGCAGTGTGGGATCCGCACCAGATAGGTTTGATAGAAGAGACAGAGAAGATCCAACGGAGAGCAGCGCGCTTCGTTACAGGATCATTTAGTAATCGCGAAAGCGTTACGGGATGAAAGATACACTCCAGTGGAAGACTCTGCAGGAGAGACGCTCAGTAGCTCGGTACGGGCTTTTGTTAAAGTTTCGAGAACATACCTTCACCGAATTGTCAAGCAGTGTATTGCTCCCTCCTACGTATATCTCGCGAAGAGACCATGAGGATAAAATCAGAGAGATTAGAACCCCCACAGAAGCATACCGACAATACATCTTTCTACGAACAATACGAGACTGGAATAGAAGGGAGAACCGATAGAGGTACTCAGGGTACCCACCTCCACACACCGTCAGGTGGCTTGCGGAGTATGAATGTAGATGTAGAAAGACTTGCACCCGGCGAACACTCTACCCGACGGGAGGCCACAGTGACACGAGATTCACATTTTCATGATTACAGCCACTGGTAGATTGTATTCACGGCACTCTCCTATCTCAAAACTAGTTACCTCTTTCGATCCTGTCTGCTAAGGACCCTGTACGGCAAAACTCCATCGTGATGTTAATCAGTCCCTCTGCACCTTGTAACTCTCCCTCGGTCTCTGCCACGATCTCACTGCAGCCTTGTCCATGTGGTCATCACAGTTTGAGTCGTAACTGAGCCGAAGTTGGAGAAACAAACACGGAGAACTGAGTTAATGCAACGGGACCATCTTTTTACCGTGTGGTGGAAATGGGAACATTTTGTCGTAGCTCTGCTAACCGGGTGCAATGTGTAAAGCCAGTGCCAAACAAAGCTTTCTCCTGCGACACAAGCTAGTAGGAAAGACAGTACCAGCAGTTACAGTAGTGTTTATGAGGAAAGTTAGGTAGACTCCACATAATATGTCAACTAGAAGATGGACAATGATTTTGCTACAGCTTTGAGGGATGTTTTCAAACTACAAATGGTTCAAATGGCTCTGAGCACTATGTGACTTAACTTCTGAGCTCATCAGTCGCCTAGAACTTAGGTTAGTTAGGTTTAATTAGTTCTAAGGACATCACACAAACATCCATGCCCGAGACAGGATTCTAACTTGCGACCGTAGCGGTCTCTCGGCTCCAGACTGTAGCGCCTAGAACCGCACGGCCACTCCGGCCGCCAGCGGCGGACTTAGCGCACAGCATCCCTCAGGGTGCATTTCTATCTGTCACGAAAATATTATCTCTATCTTCGTTATTTTGTACCATCCAATAGAAAGAAACTATGAGCTATAAAAACTTCACTCTGACCCAATAGAGAATTTGATAAGGTGTTACTGTGTTCCTCTCTTCCGATATGTCAAAAACAAGTACCGTCTGTGTGCTATGTGGTGATCCTACTGAAAATATACAGGTACTGCTTGACTGGAGCAGGTAACCAGTGATCGAAGTCGCTTCAGGACCTGCACTGTAGGACCACCATATCCCACAGACTATCAATTAAAATAGAGTGTCATTGGGCCTTTGTTTGATATGTTGCTTTCCGCTGTAACACATCGAAGTAGTATATGTCTGCAGCTTTGTACACCGCCATACTTTTTTTTTGTCCACCATGACTTCAAGGTCTCTGTCAGGTGTTAAACCGACATAAACACATTTCGATCCATTGGCTCTCACAGAAAGCTGGACATTGCATGGAGTAAACTATGATGCTGTTCTCACAGCACACAGGATGGTTGAAATAAGAGAGAGGCGGTGTTTCTTACTGACAAAAATGTGGGAAACATCACAACATGTGGAAACTGGAAGAGTTTGCGGCATTGTGGAGCGTTTCCAAACAGCTATACAGAGGTGATGACCTGTACATTTAATCTCATCTTCAATAGTGATGGGGGTAGCAGACGTCTTGGTGTTCCATTATGATTGAAACAGATATCACGTACATAGCTGCAATATAAGGAATCAGTGCTGGTCATCCCTGGAACGTGTTGCTCTCATAAAGACTCTCTCCCTCTCAAACAGGTGGAGTCGGTCAATCATTATGTGGTAACCAACCATGTACCAGTAGATGGAAAAGATGCCACCGATGCACTGTAATAAGCACCACAGTTGATGGTGCTATCAATTTCAGCAATATTATCAGTTTTTCCATAATGTCAACGCGGACCAGTGACATGGTAGCATGTTTCCCAGGTTCTACATCATCACTAAACTGCCCCCCTCTACTTTGCGAGTACCATTGCGAATGTAGATAGATGACTGGTGCATATGTACAAAAATTATCGTTGAATGGATGTACTGCACAAAGTAGACCAGACAGCATCTCTACTTATGAAGTTAGGTTATCTACATATTTCTAGCAGTTTGATCATACTGCGTAATTAGTATTACGATTGCCCATCTTTCCCTGCGTGGATGTGGGTCACAGACTATTCTTGCATTGATTAGATAAAGTTGGATATTGAAAGGTCTCCTTGCACTGTCTTTGACCAACCCTCCCTAAAAACTGTCTCCTATTTCATTTTCAACTGACTAGAAGTAGGAGGTTATTATACCCATTAAACCCCAGGTCTCGTGAAGGAACAGAGAGAGCTGAATCCGTAACAGGTGTTCAGGGAGACTATTCCACACCAATCGTACTCACAGCGCATCTCCAGATGCAGACATGTGGAAGAGGTTAGCACCCCTTATCGGTGTATGGTAGATATGAAAGTGTTGTGATGATATAACAGATGATCGTAAAGAAGAAATTTGTGCATGATTGAGCTCCAGACGAATGTAGTTTAGAACTGGTAGCACAGTAGATTCATATAAAATATTCCAAATTATTGGTCCTGTGTTTTGCGCCCATACAAGTAAGGTATCAGAAAGAGAGAAATGATCGTGGAACATAAACACATTCCAAGGGCTACATGGTCCTGCATTAAACACGCTATAATGCTAGAGCTGTGCTGCTTGTGACTTCTGAGTCGTGTGGAATACAACGCTGTTAATATTCCAGTGTAATAAAGCGCATGATATACATTCTTCCTGTGACTTTCTTTATGGTGAACTAGGGTGACGCAGTGTAAGGTGATAAAACTACTACCTATCACGCCAAAGAAGGCATTAATTCTTAGTAAAACAAACACTCCAACTTTGTAAACACCTGGTGTCATACACCTCTGTAAAAGTATGAAGGCCAATTACAGTTCAGAAATTGTGATCTTTTCACAACAGTCCCATAAAATGGTCGTCAGCAGGCAAAAATGCATACGAAGGAACAGCGACAGCTTACAAGGAAATAAGCACTACAGGCAGTGCCAGAGAATGTGTAACAGTCCTACAGTTTACCATAGCCCCTTGTAATCTTCCTCTTGCACACAGATGTCATGGTTCGATTTCAGGTTGTATTGCTCATGTGCACGATAATATTGCCATCTCCGCTATTAAGGTGTCTTTATGTAGCGCCATTCTACCACCCTCCTCCAGAATATGCAGTCCTATTGATTTCGCTAGCTTCATATCTCATGGCATTCTTCTCTAATTTTGTATATTTAACTAGTTTTTCGTGATTTTACATATTTTATCGCATTTCCCTCAATTTCAACGTATTTCACATCAGTATCTCGTGATGAAATCGGTAAAATTCGAGAAAAACCTCGTATAATGCGTTATTCAATTTTTCGTCAAAGTTTCCCATAGGTGTGGTCGTAGTGCTGACATCCCATGTACTGTCTGATATACTACATGAATATTGCGTTTATTGTACACCAAACTAATAAAAATCCCAAGACTTGCCCTTTCCCTTATGGTCCACATGCATGAATTTTGGATAGGCCGATCATTAAAAATATAGTAGCAGTCGATTAGTACCTGTATGAGACTCCACTACATCCATCATCTGCGCCAGCCGTTGAAAAACAATTCCGTGTGCTGAAATGATCCATGAGAGAGGCTGTCTGCAGACTCATGTAGTGCAGCTCCCGTGGCTTTAGATATTGACTTGTGTTGTGCAACAAATCGCCTCCTTTGCTTTTTCTAATGTTTAGAATTAGTATTCAGTGTAATAGATAGTCTGAACACAAATCAAATGTGCTAATCAGACCCCTGCTGCAAGTATCGAGTCTCAACATCTGCATCTCTTGTAGATGCCCTGTGACACCGTTTGACGCTGATCCAAATCATCAACCTCCCTTCACTGGATATTTGTCTGCCGGCATTTACTTCTCACCATTCAGAACTTGTAGACTGACCTTAAACCCCTGTCTTCCCTCCATCCTCTGTTAGGACACCACAATATTTAAATTCGTGCTGCTAAAGATCATACCTATTTCGATATAACTTATATTACCAATATTTGTGCAAGACATTTCCAGGGGCAGATTTGGACTCTGGCCACAATCTATTGGTTATGAAATGAAGATCAAAGCTGAAGAAATTGCAAAAAGGAGGGAATTGAAGGACATGAGACCTGGATAAACTGAAAGAACCAGAGTTTGTACAGAGTTTCAGGGAGAGCATAACAGAACAATTGACAGGAATGGGGGAATGAAATACAGTAGAAGAAGAATGGGTAGCTTTGAGGGATGAAATAGTCAAGGCACCAGAGGATCAAGTAGGTAAAAACACGAGGGCTAGTAGAAATCCTAGGGTAACAGAAGAAATACTCAATTTAACTGATGAAAGGAGAAAAATATAAAAATGCAATAAGTGAAGCAGGCAAAAAGGAATACAAACGTCTCAAAAATGAGATCGACAGCAAGTGGAAAATGACTAAGCAGGGATGGCTAGACTATAAATGTAAGGATATAGAGGCTTATCTCACTAGGGGTATGATAGATACTGCCTACAGGAAGATTAAAGAGACCTTTGGAGAAAGGAGAACCAATTGCATGGATATCAAGAGCTCAGATGGAAACCCAGTTCTAAGCATAGAAGGGAAAGCAGAAAGGTGGAAGGAGTATATAGAGGGTCTATACAAGGACAATGTACTTGAGGATAATATTATCGAAATCGAAGAAGATGTAGGAGAAGGTGAAATAGGAGATATGATACTGCATGTAGAGCTTGACAGAGCACTGAAAGACCTGAGTCGAAACAAGGCCCCGGGAGTAGACAAGATTCCATTAGAACTACTGACAGCCTTGGGAGAGTCAGTTCTGACAAAATTCTACCATTTGGTATGAGACAGGCGAAATACCCTCATACTTCAAGAAGAATATAATAATTCCAATCACAAAGAAAGCAGGTGTGGACAAATGTGAAAATTACCTATCAGTTTAATAAGTCACAGCGGTAAAATACTAACGCGCATTCTTTACAGACGAATGGATAAAACTTATAGAAGCCGACCTCGGGGAAGATCACCTTGGATTCCATAGTAATGTTGGAACACGTGAGGCAATACCTACCCTACGACGTATCTTAGAAGAAAGATTAAGGAAAGGCAAATCTACGATTCTAGCATTTGTAGACTTAGAGAAAGCTTTTGACAATGTTGGTTGTAATACTCTCTTTCAAAATCTGAAGGTGGCAGGGGTAAAATACAGGGAGCGAAAGGCTATTTATAATCTGTACAGAAATCAGATGGCAGTTATAAGAGTCGGGGGGTATGAAAGGGATGCAGTGGTTGGGAAGGGAGTGAGACAAGGTTGTAGCCTGTCCCCGTTGTTATTCAATCTATATATTGAACAAGCAATGAAGGAAACAAAAGAAAAGTTCGGAGTAGGTATTAAAATCCATGGAGAAGAAATAAAAACTCTGACAGAATTACAATGTCATCGGCGAACGTCAGAGACAGCAAAGGACTTGGAATAGCAGTTGAACAAAATGGACAGTGTCTTGAAAGGAGGGTATAAGATGAACATCAACAAAAGCAAAACGAGGGTGATGCTGAGGGATTTTGATTAGGAAATGAGACACTTAAAGTTGTAAAGGAGTTTTGCTATTTGAAGAGCAAAATAACTGATGATGGCCGAAGTACAGAGGATATAAAATATAGAATGGGAATGGCAAGGAAAGCGTTTGTGAAGAAGAAAATTTTGTAAACATCGAGTATAGATTTAAATGTCAGGAAGTGGTTTCTGAAAATATTTGTATTGGAGTGTAGCCATGTATGGAAGTGAAACATGGACGATAAATAGCTTAGACAAGAGGAGAATAGAAGCTTTCGAAATGTGGTTCTACAGAAGAGTGCTGAAGATTAGATGGGTAGATCACATACTTAATGAGGAGGTATTGAATAGAATTGGGGAGAAGAGGAGCTTGTGGCACAACTTGACTAGAAGAAGGGATCGGTTGGTAGGACATGTTCTGAGACACCGAGGGATCACCAATTTAGTATCGGAGGGCAGCTTTGAGGGTAAAAAACGGCGAGGGAGACCAAGAGATGAATACACTAAGCAGATTCAGAAGGATGTAGGTTGCAGTAGGTACTGGCAGATGATGAAGCTTGCACAGGATAGAGTAGCATGGAGAGCTGCATCAGACCAGTCTCAGGACTGAAGGCCAAAACAACAACCAATATTGTCTAGATTCTCCAGTAATAATAAACATGCAAGGTGTACGATTGCTCCTATCACACCTCCTTTTATACTCTAAAAATCCACAGTGATGGCACATGATCACCCCAATCAAACTATTTTGTGAGCTGGATGTCCATTGTACTAATGCACCAATACCCCCAAGGAGGATGAAGCATTTTATGTGTTAAACTGTACCCAGTTATAAGGGGGATATTTCCAGAGTCGGTGTCCAATGTTATGAGATTAGGGCTGCAAGTGTAATATTTAATTCTAATTACAGCGATAAATAAATTTTGCTGGTTTCCTAGGACGACGCGGTTTCGAATGTGAGGCGTGTGCCAGAGGAGGCATGTGGCCAGAACAAATGGGCTTTTCTGGCAATCGGTGGTTACAACGAAAAGTTCCAGTAGGCCAGCTAGTCGGTTATTGCACACAGCTACAGGAGTAAGTCCCAGCCACAGTGCCCTTTCGATAGCTAAACAGCAAACTAATACACAGTGTGCATTGGGCTGTCTCTGTGATCGCATGTGTTGCATGTATTCCCCTTGGAAAATTGAGTCATTCAATATCGATAACTGCCAAGTGTTGGCAATGAACGTGTTGATAACATCCTAATTCCTACCACTCCAATCACTTCCAGACGCCCTCCACGTCAGGGTGGTGCACTCTGGCGGACACACGCGTCCACCAAACTGGCTACGGCCGTCCGACCTCTGAGCGTTGGCGCTGGTTGCTCATGAGGAGTTTGGCGAGTGACGTGTGGACACTGGGCATGTGCATTCAGGATGTATTTCAGCGATATCCAACATCTGGCCATGACAACTACTGCTACGGCCTGGATTGTGGTATTTTCTGTGTCTTTGTCCTATCCCCTAACACACCCTTTCTCCTCCTCCTCCTCCTCCTCCTTCCGAATGTAGTGGAGAGAACCAATTTAGGAATTCTACAAAGGTTTAAAAATCCAATCGCAATATCCAATCCCCGTTTAATCAATTTATTGTTGTTGCTTTATTGCGAGCACACATACCAGTCCGAAATTTCCACAGATTTTCTATGGACACAGCATGCAGCTGAGCTGAAATTTGAAATTTTCAGCTACCTCCAGCTTAATGGACTTTCTATAAATGACTTAACTGTATCAGTATACACCAATAGGAGGCAACGGGAAAAAATAACAGTAGGGTTCGGAAATTGGGAAGCTGTAGGATCGAATCCCATCAAATATTCTAATCCTAGTAATCCACCAATAGAAAGCAACGGAAAACTGTCCCACACGAAGGGCATCGATTTAATTAATTAGACAATCAATCTGATTGAGATATTACCTCACTCTAAGAAATGCACAGGTGGGGTTTACTAGGTAAATGCTGCTTTGTGTGTGATTCGATCCGACCATGGCCAATGGTGAATGCAGTCCTAGCAGGGTTACACTACAGGACATGACCGGTTGTGAGGAGAAGGGGTGGAGGGAGAGAGAGGGGGATAGGGGAAAGAGAGAGAGCGCATGTGCTTGAACAGGAATTTCTCAGCAATCAAATAATAAAGGACAGCCACCATCAGAAGCTCTTTTGTTTGGGGATTACTGCAACGTCTGCTCTCATAGTGGCCAGTCACGGACCTGAGCAGGGGTAGCGTGGCCTCCACATATAGTAATACGTGGAATGACAAGCCCAGTGAAGTGTTTGGGCGTGTGGGCTAAAAAAAAATTTCGAAGTTGTTTAATATTCCAAGTATCTTCTCACCCTCAAAGAATTTGTAGGGAATGGAATTTTGTCTATTTAAATATTTAAAGTAAATAAATGAACTATATGATATACACTGCCTTGTATCCCTTAAATTGTTTAAATAAAGAATGTTTCACACATTGTCTAGTGTATGAGAAACTTTTTAACTCTTTATTTGGCAAATGGTGAAAATAAAAAAAAATTAAGTGCTTATATCTATTTATTATACTTAAACAAATACAATTCAGTCAGTTTTAGAAATTTTTGACAAAAATTATGAAAATTATGAAACGTTGCTTACAAGCAACATTGCCAGCAGTAGATCACACTTATACATATTATAGGAAAAAGGAGTTTGCCGATAACCTCAAGCAAAATGTTTGCCGTACGTGAATAATTTAATTTATAAACACATTTATGCATTCCTGCTGTGTAATAGAACTGTTTTATTTTCCTTCTTGTTCTTCTTGCAATGGAATTTTTGGAAACAGTTCCTCTTTGGATCGAAGTACAATACTAGATTGCAACTGGAACACATGACTGTAGAATATTCAGACGGACAATAACGACAACGACCTTTGGGACCGTATACAGGCCAATGCTCCATATTATCAAATCGGACATCTTGTGTAACAGTCGGAGCTGTTGCCTTCCTCCTATTCTTTTATGGTGGTGGTTTGTCTGTTGAAGGTCTTCCTACTTTACTTTTACCTGAAAATATCAAACCATTGGCAGTATCTGCCCTAAATGACTTTGATGAGGTCTTCTTGTCCAGAGATTCTCTTCGAAAAATGCAGGCAAGCATTTAAAACACTCAGATCTAGAATAAATCCAAACCATCTCATGTACCATCGCCTAGTTTTCATTGGTACTCTGTAGAGCTCTATCAGCATACCAGCAAGATCAACTCCTCCCATGTGCTTGTTGTACTGACGTACATTACTGGGACAGGGCACATCAATTCTTTTTTGATTGCTGTCCCATCGTTTTCTTGTTGAGAGTGGTTGGACACCAAAAAACGAGCTTGCAAGTGTCACGATTTTATAGCCTGCCCACCTTACTAAAATGAGGTCTGAGTGACTGTCCTTCCTGTAGTCATAGCTGACTCGTCATTCAGTAACCGCTTCTCGTCATGTAGAGGACAGTTCTTTATTCAGTTCTTCCTTATGGTGCCCATGGACTCAATGTTTTGATGTTTTTTAAGTATGTTTTAAGTTCAAGGCTGCAAAATAAATTGTCAAAATAAAAGTATTCCAATTCCATTATTTTCACGTCATCAGCAAGATCAGTTATCATCCCCTTGCCAGTATAGGGAAGAAAATCATAGACAACTCTAGACACACCAGCACGAACAAAAATCTTAAAACGCCACTTGTGTGGCTTATTTGAATATATTGGCGCAAATTACCTGCTCTTGTACCTTTATATGCAACCATCTTCTCATCTGTAGAAAATGCCGACTCTTGTTTCTGCTCACGGCAGTTCTATACAATTGACTCAAGAACAGGTCTTATTTTCAAAAGTCTGTCAGAACAGTTCACAGCATTCTCATTGCTCGTAAAATGCAGGTATCGGCGGAGTTTCTGAAAGCGCTTCAAACTGAAAATGCTGGTGAATTTTTCACAGTTCATTGACTGAGACCAATAGTCAGTCTACTAAGACATAGAAACAAGACCCATGTATATCAGAACACCGAAAAATTGTTCTATTTAATTTATATTGCTGTTTACTGACGTGTAGTTCGTTGGTCAGAGTTTAAGTTCGTTTCCTGCACAATTTTGTCAATTAGTTCTGAATCAAAGAATCTTCTGAAATAACCCAGTGGTGTATTGCCTTCATCAGAAAACACAGGAGAGAGACTTTCTGCCCTAGCAGTTGTATCTTCCTTTACCCACATGTATGTGACTGCTTTTTTAATTTACTTTTTCACTTGACTGCCACTTGCACTAGAAGGATTCACTGCAGAAGGTCCTTGCACATGTTCAGCTTCTGAGATTTCACTTCCTAAATCAGAATCAGTGTCTGGTATAACTTGGTTATGGAACTGAGATTGACGCTCTGGAATCACTACAGCCTGCCAAAGCTTCGAGTTCAGTGTCTTCAGATTCACTTAGATCAGACAAAGCCGGGTTTTCTAGTGGAACTACTATTCCTCTCGCTTTTTCGATTCCATAAAATATTCTGGAATCCATTGCTAAAAAGCCCCTAAAAATAAAAATATCTTCTCTGTCACACCGTAAACATGTGTAATATAGTAATGGCACATGTCCCAACTATAGGCAATGTTGCTCACAGGCAACATAAAAGTTTTATACTACTTACGTATTTCCAAACAAAGATTGAAATATTTCTGCTGTAAACTTACCTCTGGGTATATCTTGCCAGTAATCTTAGCAGTTTTTCTTCAATCTATTTAAATCCACTCTTTTAAAACCAAAATAAGACACCTCTGTTGCTCACATGAGGAGATCTCTGTAACACCACTGCACAAACTGCTATCTCGTGTGGAAAACCTTAAGCTATTACAAAAACTGGCGTTCGCAGTGTGTAAAGGAATGTTGCCTGGAGGCAGTAATGCCAGTAAAATGCACTGGGAAGAGTTTGTTGTCCCATAAGGCCAAGGTAAATGTGATGTTGCTTGAAAGCAACACTGCCAAATAAAGGGTTAAACAATATTCCATACACTGCAATCAATTTTCCACCTGCTAGCCAATCAATTGGGTCTTTTTCCAGACAAATTCCTGGAGGGGGAGGGGAGGGGAGGGGAACTGCTGGGGGTGTCCCAGATAGGGAGGGGTTAATTAATTGGTCGATTTAATTAATTAGTCAAATGGGCCCATATCATAAGTGTGCTTGTATTGCGAGACAATTTCCAGAGGGGTGGTGGAGAAGGAGGAGAAGTGTGGAGAAGGAGAGGGAAGGGAGGAGTATGGAGGGTTTCTTGGAATGACGGATTATCCTCAGATGGTCATAATCCACTTAGCAAAATAGTAAGTTAAGGACTCGTCAATCAAAAGAGAACAATAGGTTTTCCACTGAATGTATGCTTGATCCTGATGTAGGCAACCTGCGCTAACAAAATGTGCTGATCCTTTCCTTACCCAACTACTCCTGTTCACAGACAAATGTGAGTTCACTGGGGAGGGACTATGTTCTGAATTCGCTAAACAGCCATGTCTGGCAGCCAAAAACCCTCATGCTAAGCACATTCCGAGGCTTCGGTGCCTGTTGGATATTTGTTTGTTGGCAGGCATTCCAGACTGTCGTGTAACTGGGCCGTACCTCCTTCCACTCTAACTGGTCTTGCATATCTTATGTTTCTACAAAAGATATTGGGGCCGTTCTTGAAAGCTGTGCCACTGATTGCCCATCAGGAAATGTGGTTTCAGCATGATGATGCACCAACTCGCTTGTATCGTGCAGTTCGCAGACATCTGAACAAACGATATGGTGACAGATGGACAGGGCGAGGAGTCTTAACACAAACAAATGTGCTTAAGTGATAAACAGGTGTTCCGTTATGTTTCATTTCGAATTGTTTTGTATTGCCTTATGCGTAATTTAATCCCTCAAACAGAAGTGGATGAGTTAAAAATCGAAGTTGAAACCATTGTACAACTGAAACGGTACATTCCTGGGCATGGGTTTGTACTCAAAATATTATTTCCTGTCTCCCTTCTACAAGTCCTAGAAGTTTGTCCGAACACCCGGCATTCAGATTTTTAGTTCGACTATCGATCGTTTATATGCTTGGACAGCGTTTTGTGTTTGTTCTTAGTTTTGACAATTATTAGCGAAAAGTGTTTTACCGTGGAACACACTTCAGACTTTCACACTTTAATAGACCTTTACTCCATTTTGTTATTCTATTTTGAAATGACAGCATTCACTTTAGGAGTGGTGCACTTTCTTTCTGAAATTACAATTACTCCGGAAAAGTAAGATTTTTGACAAATGAGAGACTGTTCCAAGATACAACATGGTCATGTACCTAGGTACAAATATCAGTTCAAATCGTTGCAATCGAGAAAAATTTTTGTCAGTAGTGTATTTCTCTATGAGAAATGTCTTACGTTATTACTCTACTCCACAAGAATAATCAGCAAGCGAAATCAATCGTTTTATCAAAAACCAGTTAGAAGTTAACAACGACCTGAAATAGAAGCTGTTGCAGCTATCACAAATTTCCCTTTTCGAGACTGGTAACCTCGTTAATACATTACATAAACTTACTTCTTTTGCAAATCTCATATACTCCATGGTGCAAGGTCTTCCGTTTGAAGGTACGAGATGGTTTGTGACTCACGAACTATAACTTATTCATCCACACGTTATGTAACTAGTCAAAATTTAACAATATTTTATTCACCACAAAATTCTTTAACCATAGAACAGACAGTATCCTCCAAATATCTTTAATATATTACACAACACTAAATATGTAGAACTCGTTATATTTGCAAACCCTGCAGAAAACAAAACCTCAGGCCCCACAACAGCAGCAGTCGAAAATGCCAGGAACTACTTACCGCGTCCTCTAGTACGCGTTGCTTCATATAGTTCTAAAATCGGTGACTAACTGAAACACCGACCAAGAAAGAAGATGTGCTTGTAGGTACACTATCCTATGCCCCCCCCCCCCTCCCCCTATTCTCATATTGTCATAGCCGGAGCAGCAGAAACCGATATTGCTTACATACAGTTGTAGTCAGTTTCGTATTCTAGGATCCCAGTCACATTTCTATGGAATAGTAAATAGCGTTTTCAGGAGCTCTTTATTTTAGTCTCTGAAAGTACCGGTTCACATGCGATTAACTTTAATCTTCAGCATATACTCGAGAAATGAAGATCAAGTACTTTCAACTAAATTCAGTCCTTCATACAATAAAGCAGCCGCCACAGTGGTATGGAATCAGCTCCCGTGGTCTCACTTCACCCCAATAGACCCCGTCAGACCTTTTTCGTTTTCGATTATAGTGCTTTGCGAAACTCCGGGCCAAAGTAACTTTCACATGTTGTGTCACTGTCAAGCAAAATAGAAATAATTGCTGCTGCATGGTACAGATGGTAACAAAGAAACATGCAATGATACGAACATAACTGACGTTTTTGTTCAAAGACAGTAGTCACATTGCAAAAGGCGGAACGTGTTCTCCATAAAGCATGTGGTCACCAAACACAGCTGTGCGTGCTCTGTAACCAGCTCCCAAGCTGGGCACGAGGTTGGTAAGGAAATGTGGTAGAGCGTTCCATTCCTCAACATGTTTGACTGAGAACTCTGGATGGTCGCTGGACTATGTAGGCGAGCTGCGGTATGTACCCCAATGCATATCGACGTGGCCCACGGGGTTTAAGTTTGCCGAACATGCACTCATTCAAAGACCTCCTACACCAGTGCTTTCGATGCGATCACGCATTGTCGTTCTTAAAAGTACAGTGAGGGTCGCATACAGCCTGAAAAGATACGCATGGGAAACGAATGCAGTGTCACAATGCCGCTGACCTGCGAGTGTACCATGATCAATTTGCCCAACCAACGGTATGCCTCTCCAAAACATAACATGTGAGCGCATCGGAACGATTATATGGAGAATTCTCGTCGTACCCTCATATGGCCAGAAGTGGGAGCACGTAATGCACCCAGGAACGTCGCCGAATTTCAAGATCACTTACTGTCCTCCTGTTTTTGAGGGGCAAGACGACCCGCAAATAATAAATATAACCTCTTGTATTCGTAAGCTGTTCATCGCAAGGAGACGGTATTTGCGTTGTGTACAGCGGCCAAAATGAACGATCAGTTACTTAACACAATTCGCTCGTCTTGTATGATTATAGAGATCGTTTATTTATTGGCGAGAGATAGTGATTTCGATTTTCCCTTGGTTTGTATTGTTTCAAGATACAGAGATCACAGCTTCCGCAGCAAAAGGAGGTAAAAAGGTCATGCGGACATATGGCCAGAAATGCGTTCCCAGTGAGGTAGGCCATTTTGATGGCGAAGGTAAGAGATCATTATCAGAGAAGGTATCAATGACACTTGGGAGCGCACCAGACGAATGGGAATGTTCTGCCTCTATCAGTGTTCCAGCTGCACACTCTAGGGGGCGCAATGTTATCCACGAGGGCGGTGCACTCGCACTTTGTTATCAGGGGCAACGGCCGTGCACCGCAAAGTTATGTGCAGACTATGAACGTAACTATACAGCCGATTTTGGTAGGCTTTACGTTAGTCAAATATTCGAATCAGTTACATTTTCTGAAAATTTGAAGCAAGCCATGTTAATAAGCCAGTATCTTTCACTAATACCTCATTTATCGCTTTCGCCGGCCGTTGTGGCCGATCGTTTCTAGGCGCTTCAGTCCGGAACCGCGCTGCTGCTACGGTCGCAGGTTCGAATCCTGCCTCGGGCATGGATGTGTGTGCTGTTCTTAGAACTACTTAAACCTAACTACCCTAGGTCTAGGGGACTGATGACCTCAGATGTTAAGTCCCATAGTACTCAGAGCCATTTGAACCATTTATCACTATCTCTGTTGGTGTCTCGTTGTTTACATTGACAATAATTCATTAAGATCATAAGAAAGAACTAATTCATTGACCAGAGACTGTTGAATGACGGAAGTCTGTCACCTGTCATAATGTTTTTATTGTACACTAGCTGACAGCCGGCACTGTCGGTCGGGGTGTTCACTTTGCTAGTTTTCCACAACGAGGAACCTTGCACGCACACCTGCCAGTAGGCTCGGCGTGGGATGATGCGCTTGGCACAGCTGCTTCAAGTATCTGCACGCCTCTGTGGCGAGGCCTACAACCATTTGCGCCTCATAGTTGAAAGCTGCCAAAAGCGCTGCCTGGTGTCACTTCACTCGACTTCACTCGACTGCACGAGTGGCTCGGCAGTAAAGAGTCCTACAACGATGCATTCATGTAGGCGCATTCAGCGGCGTATGTCGATACCGTCAGCAAAATATGTTGCTAACAGAGTGAGCAGCAAGGATAAATATAAACATTAAGCACACTCCGGCAGTTCTTCACACATCTTGGTGTTCATGACGTCGGATCTCCCGAATTATGTGTGGCATCATGATATAATTTTGTATGTGCCTTTCGCTGCGAATGTCTGCGAAATTTGTTACGAATAGAGTTAGTAGTACAGAAGCAAATTTCAACATCAGGCATGGTGCGGCTGATTTTCATGCATCTCATCGTTTATGATGCCGCACCTCCTGAATTATGATTGTTACCTGTCAGTAAGGGGTATGTGCACAAACTTTGGTCCATATCAGTCCAGTGGTCTAGGGGTAGATGTGCCACATACGTACATACATCAATTTTTTGTAATATGTGTGGGTTCTTTCCACGTAAACAGTGCAGTTACAATCGTCTACTGTGTGTATCTGAATAACCCAATTCCTTCTGTCCTTCACTTGGGACAGTTCCACACCACCAGTCAGACACGTTAATCACACCTACCGTTATCTAAGATTAACACAGCTATTTCATGGAGACTACGAAAATATTCAGATTTCGTAAGTCCCCCAAATAAAAAATAAGAGCAGTCATAACAGTTGTGAGAGAACTAGTCCTGTATTTGTTTTTTGCGTTTACCACTACATATTTCCCGTGTGTCTTTCCTAAAATACGCTCGTATAGCATATTGAAATATTACTGTGTTTACGACACAATAAATTCTCTTAAAGCTGAGGGCCTCATGAGCTAAATGAAGAAGAGAGTTTCAACTACAGGGTGAGGCATAATAAAGAGCGATTTTTGAAAAGCTGTTAAATAAAGACACTTTTTCTATTTCATAATCTTAAAATATACTAAAAAGTGTTTTCTGTAACAGTAAAACGTCAGTTACTTTTTCACCGAGCGAGGTGGCGCAGTGGTTAGCACACTGGACTCGCATTCGGGAGGACGACGGTTCAGTCCCGTCTCCGGCCGTCCTGATTTAGGTTTTCCCTGATTTCCCTAAATCGCTTCAGGCAAATGTCGGGATGGTTCCTTTGAAAGGGCACGGCCGATATCCTTCCCCATCCTTCCCTCACCCGAGCTGGCGCTCCGTCTCTAATGACC
Source organism: Schistocerca gregaria (assembly GCF_023897955.1). NCBI lineage: Eukaryota > Metazoa > Arthropoda > Insecta > Orthoptera > Acrididae > Schistocerca > Schistocerca gregaria. The sequence goes on from NW_026061747.1 coordinate 316,924, forward strand.
TCGTTGTCGAAGGGACGTTAAACACTAATGTCCTCCTCCTCCTCAGTTACTTATTATGGCGTCCGCTTAGAAGCACGCATTCCTCCAGCCAGACCTTGTACTGACTCATCACACTTCCTGTCGCATCCACTCTTTCAGGGCTTCAGTTGTTCAAGGTGGGTTATCTTGCTAAACTTTCCGCTTCAGATAACCCCAAAGAAAAAGTCACAAACATGTGACGTCCAGTGAACGAGAGGGCCATGCAATGTACCCATTTCGGGAGGCCATATCATTTGGAAACAAACGACTGACAATATTCATGCTTACTATCGCAGTATGGGACGTTGCTCCGTCCTGCTGGAAACATTTACTCCACAACTTGCACACATTGAAGTGAACGATGAGACATAATTTTTCTAAAACGACTGCGTATCTCTGCGAAGTCACTGTTACAACTTAAAAATCGTTTGGCCTTATGATCCCTAATTGAAGACATTACGAACCACGCAGTAACTATTGCCCAGTGCAGTGGTTGCTGATGCAGTTCTCTAGTATTAACGTCACTGCAAAATCGAAAGTTCTGCTTGTTCACATAACTGGAGAGACGGAAGTAAGCTTCATCCCTCATCCACAAACGGTTTACAATGTCCTGGTCCCGACTAATCATGACCAAAACTTTTAATCAGAAGCGGCTGCGGATCACATAATCTATTCCTTTAAGGACCTGTACCGTTTAGATTTTGTAGGGGTGAAAGTGCAAATCCTGGGGTAAAATCCGTCCTACCGTTCTCTTTGAAATCCCAAGTGTAGCGCTGTGCCGGTGAACTGAGCGACGAGTGTGTCTCTCAATGGCAACTCTAAAGGCTAGGCGCAGCGCAGCGCGCGTTTTTGCAACTTCACAGGTTCAAATGGGACCGCGCAAACTGCGACGCGACGCGACTGGGACGCGACACGCGCCTGCGCCAGGTCGCGCGGCTTTGTGGTAGCGGCGCAGTTTCTCGCGCCGCGCGTCACGCGGGTACTGACGGATGTGTGAGGCGGGGAGCGGGAGGGCAGTTCTGCCATATACTCACTTCGGCATGGCGCATACGGACAGTGGAAGTATTGTCCATCCGAAGAGTACGGCCTGTAATGTAAACTGAAGTTTTCTATCACTGAGAAGTGTTCTTTTTTTCGCTGTTTAAGCGCTCCGTCCATTTTCGTTAGCACGTAATAGTTTTCATTTACATACATATGTACAGTTCTTTTGTTTTGTTTATTCTTTGTCAAAAAACCCAATGCACAGTTCAATAACCGGTGAGCCATTAGCCACTGAAAGTATATCGTCTGCCTCCACAATGTTTTCAGAACGTAAGAAGGGACAGACGATTTACCGTGAGGGTAGTGAATAAGGAAGTAAGGAATATTATAAAATCGTGTCATCTAGAAGCAAGACAGGAAAGTAAAACAAGGTTACCTACTTGCTGCCTCTTATGCTGAAGTATCTCTGCGATCCGTTACAAAAAGTCGGAAAGGCATAATTTCCACAGGTATGACCCCTTTGCGCTCCTGGTAAAAAGCGTCCGAGATAGTAAAACTTACGTACTTCATATCATCATGTGGATATGGGTCTAATAAGAGACGTTATACTTCGTACATTGCAAGCCCGAAATAGTCGAGAAGCCCTCGTAAATAACGATGTTTTAATCGGCTCGTCGTGACGAGGAAAAGTATTTCAGTGGTTGCATACACGCTATCAGCGTTAATAAACTAATTACACAACAGGCTACACAAAGGAATTAGTGTCGGTACTAATATAAAAGCAGGAATATCCTGAAAGAGTGTGGTGATATGTAGAAATGTAATGGTGACAAAGGCAGATCTACTTTCATGACAAAGTTTTCGGAACGATGTGAACTCTTCCTCTCACAAAGCACACTTGCTGGCTTCCGCATTCCTGTCGATCGATTTATTCGCAGCTGCTGACGATACACTGGCCATTGTGTTGTGCCACGTATCAGTTGTTTACTTTTCTCAGTAACAACTATTTTATTCGCAAACCACGGACTGTCAGTTTGGCAAGGCGTTGGTGAGGAACCGGCATCAGTAGTGTGCGTGGTATCCCGCCTGAAGACCACGCTCTTCATTACTTTTCTATTGCTCAGATAAAGAAAAGGAATAAAACTCCTTTGGTAAGTTTCCATTTCAGTCGCTGGTGTTAAAAATAAAATGGGTTGTGGGATTCAACCAAAATTCCAACAGAATTAGCGATTTATTTTCGTGTGAGTTGTTAACCTCTTCTCATTCGAAGAAGCAACACCATTTGCGAGTAACGGCCACACTTCTCTTGTTGAAGGGTTTGAGAGCACTTCTTTGCCAAAACACAATATGATTTGCATAAACTCATTTTTGCAGCAGTTATTGTGACACACTGTTTCAGAAATCTGTCTCATTAAACAAGTAATTGGCGCTCAGAGAGCCGAATATCTTATCAAAAAACTCATTGTGACGGTTTGTGGCAACATAAGAGAAGAAATTTCATGTTTACTTTCATATTAGGACACTCTTGTCTCACTAGTTGTCGATAACTCTTAAAAAATTAGTCAGTGGAATGAAAAAAAATAAATAGGGAAGTGTAACTACTGATATACCGTGATAGATAAGATAGCTCAGTGTGTTTACGACGTGGCAAAGTATGGTTCAAATGGCTCTGAGCACTATGGGACTTAAAATCTGAGGTTATCAGTCCCATAGAACTTAGAACTACTTAAACCTAACTAACCTAGGGGCATGACACACATCCATGCCCGAGGCAGGATTCGAACCTGCGATCGTAGTGGTCGCGCGGTTCCAGACTGAAGCGCCTAGAACCACTTGGCCACACCGGCCGGCGTGGCAAAGTACTCTCCTCCTTGTGTCGTCATTCGCCAAAATCTCGTTTCGATGTCTCGAGCGGTTTAGGAAATACCAGTGATGTAGGAATATTTCATTCCCGTGGCGTAAGATTGGGAGTGAATGCGCTACATGGGATCCATTTTCTCGAAATCGAAGACAGATGGAGACCTCCTCCTAAGTCTAAACAAAAATTTAATATGTTAGCTGAATTTCATACTCAGAAACATATGGTGTAATACGCACCAAACGCTAAATCATAGCGTCCCCTATTTTTCATTGCAAACTTTTTGAGTTTTGCGTAGTGACTTACTAAAATGTGTAGATCCCAGTAAGCATGACCATTAGCGAGATGATGGGCACTTGGCCAAGAAGTTTACACAAAGAGCTACAAGTACGGAAAAAAATCAAATATTTTCAGTGAATAGTTTCTGTAAATTATTAGAGAAAGGTAAAAAGGTGCGCGCGCTTTGGTTCTGTCATTGCAGAGCGTCGCCAGTCGGCGCGTGCTAAACACGGTGTACGTGTCGCAATATGCACTGCAGCCGCGCGACTCGTGCGGCACGTGCGTGTCGCGCTGTAGTGTCGTGTCAAGGCACACGTGCTATACGCGTTTCATTTGGCGTACACGTTCGATGTTTTTCAGGCGAGCGCACAGTTTTTGGTCTCCCAGTTGGCGCCGTCTCCTCAATGTTCCCCAGCCACTTTTTAATCGCCCAGGCAGGTGCACCTGCCGATTTCGATTAACGCTGAAGTCGTTGCGGATTGCACGACGTGCTAGCTGGTACGAACTACCGTTTTGATAAAATGCTTTGCCAGTCTACGCTCCATTATGACTAAATGTTATTTTGCGTCAAACGTAACTGACGCTATCCCCTGCACCTCTATCCGACGCAACTTGATTCACTCGCTTTTTAAAATCGCTCGATATTATATCTCACTGTGCATAAAACTATAAAAAGGTAGCACGTGCAAGAATGTAATGAATCATGAAGAAATCCCAAGAAAGATCATCGAAATGCCAGCAAGATTATTACCGAAGTAGACGCCTTGTGATTAACCGAATAATACTGAAGTAGCCAGATCAGTTATTCATGTTTTCCGAGTGAGCTACGTGGTGTGCTTACAATTTAAAGCCACAGTGGCAACAAGACGGCAGCCTTTTCTGATGAACGGAGTGCTCCAGTATTCATCTACAGACAAGAAAACGAAGTAAACGCGCTCTCATACGGCTTCTATTTGACTTTCTCTGCAGGAAAGCCACAACAAACGACAAGACTGAAAGAATACGTGCATTAAGGTATATGTCCATTCGGTTTGAATGTTTCTTGTTTTGTCATATTTTGCCTGATAAAGAGGTGATAGCTCGAAACGCGTTGCAGTATTAAATAAGTTAAGTAAGTGAACTGGTAGGAATTTCTGAAAAACCTGTTTGTAAAGTCCTGTGATAATATTCTTTTGTACTCTCTTTCGAGAGATGTATTCGAATCCAGACCGATTGCTTCGGTTTACGCTTTCGACGGCACCACCTCAGAATGGGTTTTTGATGTCGCCGTAGAGAACGTCACAACTACTTCTCACCTCAGTTGTGTACAAAACGGTGGGACCCCGAGTGAGTAAACAAAAGAGTTACTATAACGGATTCAGTTTTTAGACTACAATAACGCACCGATAACTGATTACCGCCCGAATGCACGGTTATTGGTTGCGGGACTGAATACACGCAAAAGATAACAGCAGGAACGAATCGCCTTACGTAACAGGTTAAAGAGTGATACGGCGCACTCGGAGTGTCTCTTAAAAACAGTGTAAATTACCAGTCTGTGTGAGAGGATCTCTTGAAAAATACTCAGCCAGTAAGCAACTATGTCGTTGCACTATACGAAAGGTATCGACTGGCTTTATTACCTAATTCTGCCTGAAGTAAAACGTGTGAAAATGTAATTTTATTTACGTTTTGTACTCCTAACACAATGTACCTCTTAGAAAGCCACCAAATGATTTTATAAAATAAGGGCAACAAAATATATTAGGAAAATACTTTAATCGGTCTTCATGAACAACTCCATTAGCCACGATACACTTCTGGCTACATTTATAAAGCTGGAACTGTTCTTCGGACAGATTGAAGCATTACCGCCACACTACTTCGGATGTCTGTTCGAATACTAACCACACAGCTATACCCAACTACCGTAAAGGCTACCTAAACCGTTCTGGATTGAACTATTAGTACTACGTTTTTTTGAGGATCAACCTCAATAGCCACGAGGCTAACGATGTAGCTTGGATTCTTATGGGAAACGATTTCGAAAAAGAGAAACCACGAATAGATCTTACATCAAACCTCCTCCATCCTTTCTGGTGCGATAGAAACGCTTGCATATAATTTTATATGCAGGGAACAAAACCAGATCTAGACGTAGGCTGGAAAAAAGTTAGCATAAATCAAGAGAACCACCGACAACGTTAATAAATATTGAAGGCATCTTATATTCGTCACTCTTCTTTTAACCTGTAGCGCAAAGTGTCGAATATTTCGAGGTGGGGCTGTCCATCAAAACAAGGGAAAAAAATCCATTACACGTGGATCGGGAAACGCATACTTTCTGTGATCTGCACACTTGTCCATAGGAACCGTCCATCCTGATATCCGTTAATGACATTTCTCATATGAGGTGCTCATCGTGACGTTCCTCCAATGGCAATGTATCGCTCTGATCCTCAGCTTAAGAGATCACGCACTCTCCGAAATACGCTTGCTTGTTGTTGCGTCGAAGACGCGATCCTGTAGTGTCTGGGTATCGTTGACCGGCGTGGCGTCGGCTGAAATGTTACAAGCAATCTGGGTTGCTCCATCCATTGATAAAATAACACCACCCACTCCTTATGACGGAGAAATGCTGGAACACGATTCTCATCACTTTATTAAACTCTCATTACTATACTTGATTTTCACTATTGTGCCTGATAAAAATTCCAGAGGTTGTGTGTCTTAACTTACGTCACTTCAGCTGAGAGAATTCGTGGGAAACTCGGAGTTTGTTTCCCCAGGAGTTGTAGAACGTCCGAGGCACACAACAATGGGAATAAGGGAGGGACAGCCAGCTCACCGCTCAAAGTATTGAGTCCCCGGTTATGTGCGGCAGGGCAGCTACATTGGGGCCCGCAGGGGTCACGCGCCGTTTGGAGGAGGGTGGGATCTTCGGTGTTGCGTGCGCTATTGGCGGCTAGCAGGTCTGAGTCTCAAGACCCGGCGTTAATTCCTCAGCTTTCTGGGATTGTGACTCGCGACGTCGCGCCAAAGGTACCCAGTGCTGCCGCTAGGTGTCACACTCAGCGAGTCGGCACCAGAGAGGGAGAGAGAGAGAGAGAGAGGGAGACCAACGCCGCGACTGCGCGGCAACCGGGTTTCTCTCCAAAAATGTAGCGGCACATACGAATGGATGACAGCCAAGCGCAAAATCTGTTGTTGTACCTCTGACACTGAGGCAAGAACGTAAGATCAAATTGCGGAAAATGAGGTAGTAAACGAGTTTTGAAGTATTGTACGCTTACTGATTCTATAATGCACCTCCCCAGAGCTATTTACGCTAACAGTGTATACAGTTCTGTACAGACATAGTAAAAATGTACATACATCAAAAAAGTTTCGCATCACCTCGGCTCCAAGAGCTCCGGAACCTGTACACAAAATTGGAATTGAGATCAACATGAATATCCTTTGCACCCTTTTTATTGCTAATGAAAGTCAGGCATTGCATCTTGTACCACCATACAGGGACACCTTCGGAGGTGGTGGTCAACATTGCTGTACACACCTCTCCCTCTAATAGCCAGTAGCACGTCCTATTGCATTGATTCGTGCCTGTATTCGTCGTGGCATTTTAGCCATAAGTTCATCAAGGCACTGTTGGTCAAGATTGTCCCACTTCTCTACGGCGATTGGGCGTAGATCCCTGAGAGGGTTGGTGCGTCACGTCTTCCACAAACAGCCCTTTTCAATCTATCCCAGACATGTTCTATAGCGTTCATGTCTGGAGAAGATGCTGGCCACCCTAGTCGAGCGATGTCGTTATCCTGAAGGAAGTCATTCACAGGATGTGCACGATGGGGGCGCGAACTGTCGTCCATGAAGACGAATGCCTCGCCAATATGCTGCCGACATGGTTGTACTATCGGTCGGAAGGTGGTATTCACGTATCGTACAGCCGTTACGGCGCCTTCCATGAACACCAGCGGCGCACGTCCGCCCTCCATAATGCCATCCCAAAAGAGAAGGGAACCTCCACCTTGCTGCACTCGCTGGACAGTGTATCTTGAGGCATTCATCCTGACCGGGTTGCCTCCAAACACGTCTCCGACGATTGTCTGGTTGAAGGCATATGCGACACTCATCGGTGGATAGAACGTGATGCCAATCCTCAGCGGTCCATTCTGCGTGTTGTTGGGCCCACCTGTACCGAGCTGCAAAATGTCGTGGTTGCAAAGATCGACTTCGCCATGGACGTCGGAAGTGAAGTTGCGCATCATGCAGCCTGTAGCGCAAAGTTTTATTCGTAACAAGACGTCCTGTGGCTGTACAAAGAGCATTATTCAACATGGTGGGGTTGCTGTCAGAGTTCCTCCGAGCCATAATCCGTAGGATACGGTCATCCACTGCCGTAGTAGTCCTTGGACGGTCTGAACGAGGCATTTCCTCTCTCTCTGTGTATCTCCTCCATACCCGAACAACATAGCTTTGGTTCACTCCGAGACGCCTGACCCCTCCCTTCTTGAGAGACCTTCTTGGCACGAAGTAACAATGCGGACGCGATAGAATACGGTATTGACCGTCTAGGCATGGTTGAATTACAGACAAGACGAGCCGTGTACCTCCTTACTCGTGGAATGACTGGAACTGATCTGCTGTGGGATTTCCAGCTATTTTGGTGGAACGAATTATGTTTGCAGAAACAAAATAATATAGTCACATAAAACTCTCAGAGTTCATGTGAATAAAGTGAAAGAGCAAATAAATATCGTGATAAGCATCCTTCACAGAAATAGATTCTAGTACTTAAAAATTCAAAAGGATAGACTGTATGTGCAGAACGATCTGCTGGTCAACTGCAAATGTGTATTGATTGCCCTTTTTGTACATACTCTAGTCACTGTGAATGTCGAGTAATTCTTTTTTCTCCATTACATGGAGAAGCGAACATATAAAGCGCACCAGTATTACTGATGGAACCTTCTGGCAGATTATTCTAGTTCTGAGAGGACGTTTCATCGCAGCGCACTCTCTGCTGCAGAGTGATATTCTTTCTGGGAGTTTTATTAGTATAGACAAGTCATTTCACATGTCTGAATCAAATTTTAATTTATTTGATTTGACTCAAATAAAATCGTATTTTCATTAGAATATTATAATTCAGTATTTCCAGTTGACAAAAAAATACAATATTAATACAATTAAAAAAAATGCTGAATATGAGGTTCTAACCTCGACACTGTTTCAATATGAAACTCAAATACTTACGAATAGATTTGTATTTAACTGAGCCGGAAAAATATCTCCCTTTTTTTAGAATTAACATTTTTGCGTTTTTTAAAATTGTCACGTTGTTTTAGTAAACTGATGTCTGGGCACAGATTTTCGAATTACATAAATGTACGTAAAGGAAATCGAACAGGGCCAGTCCACAAGCTCCGCTAGCCACATAACAACGTATATATACCCTCACAAGCGTAAAATCTATACCAGCTGCTGTCTGAGCAGGGTGAAAGCACATACAGAGCGCATAACAAATCCGGCAATAACTCACGCATTACAGTCATTTTCACGCCTTGAAGAAGAAAGTTTTTCCGAGTCTGACATCCAGTGGCACACATAGTGACGTCACGAGTCACGACACCAGGAAGCTCAGAATTTGACGCTCAGTGTCTTACCCGGTAACATCTGGAGAGAACTGACCAGTTCTTGACGAGGAGCGGCCTGCTGCTGTGTGAACCTGACCTGGTGGGGTTCCAGCGGCGTTTGCTTGGCTTGTTGGAAATTCTGAGTTGTTTATACAAGGCTCTGATTCGTCTGCTGTCATTGGACAGAAGTACATAACGTTTTACCTGACATGCTTGTTGCCATGACGGCCCAAACTGAGGAGTTGGATGTGGATGATCGAACACTCTTGGGTAGAGGAGACTTCTCGTGCTCGATCGCTGAAGGGGGTGGGGTGGGGGGGGCAATCATTCTGGTGTTCCGCACTGGGAAGTCGTCCTGACAACTTAACTCGGTCCACAAGTTCCATGGGGGCGCAGATCTCGTGTTGACGCACACATCTTAGTGTTACAGGCCCTTTGCTGTTCCTTATCCGTATAAACGATTTGCGAGACAATCTGAGCAGTCGCTTAGGTTGTTTGCAGATGACACTGTCGGTTATCGACTAATAAAGTCATCAGAAGATCAAAACACATTGCAAAGAAATAGATAAATGGCTCTGAGCACTATGAGACTTAACATCTGTGGTCATCAGTCCCCTAGAACTTAGAACTACTTAAACCTAACTATCTTACGGACATCACACATATCCATGCCCGAGGCAGGATTCGAACCTGCGATCGTAGCGGTCACGTGGTTCCAGACTGTAGCGCCTAGAACTGCACGGCCACACCGGCCGGCAAACAAATTGCAACGACCATAAATAACGAAAAGTGTGAGGTCATCCACATGAGTGCTAAAAGTAATCCGTTAAACTTCCGTCACACGATAAATCAGTCAAATCTAAAGGCCATACATTCAACTAAATACCTAGTAATTAGAATTATGAACAACTTAAACTGTAAGGAACACACAGAAAATCATGTGGGGAAGGCTAACCCAACACTACGTTTTATTAGCAGGTACATCGAAAAAGTGCAAAGATGGTAGCATGTTTTGCATCATCGCGAAATAGGGGGGAGAGTGTCACTGAAATGATGGAGGATTTGTGATGGAGATCATTAAAACACAGGCATTTTTCGTTGCGGAGCAATCTTCTCACGAAATTCCAGTCACCAGCTTTCTCCTCTGAATTTAAAAATATTTTGTTGACGCCGATCTAGATAGGAAGAAACGATCACTATGATAAAATAAGGGAAGTCAGAGCTCGTACAGCCGGTCGCTGTGGCCAACCGGTTCTAGGCGCTTCGGTGTGGAACGGCGCTTCTGCTACGGTCGCAGGTTCGAATTCTGCCGTGGGCATGGATGTGTGTGTGGTTAGGTTCGTTAATGTTTAAGTAATTCTAAGTCTAGGGGACTGATGACCTCAGATGTTAAGTCCCATAGAGCTTAGAGCCATTTGAACCATTTGAAGAGCTCGTACGAAAAAGATGTAGGTGTTTGTTATTTCCGCGCGCTATACGACATTTGGAGAATAGAGAATTTTGAAGGTGGTCCGAAGAACCCTCTGCCAGGCACTTCAACGTAATTAGCAGAGTATCGATATAGATTTGGATGTAGATCGAGATGGCTAGTGATTGGTGAGCACACTGTAGCGGCACCAATTTGTCTGGGAGCTTACCATTTTATAGTTGTACACCACCGCAGTACCGTAAGATTCCAGATACGAAGAAAGGTTCTTTTCATTTTAGTCCCGACAAGGAACCACTACATAGTAAAATTCAGATTCGTAGGGTTTATTCACATTGTAATGACACATTCCGACGCAGAGACATACAACACCTTAAAGGCTGCGCCAAAGATCAAATTGAGAGGGATGTAGAATATAATCTCTGTAATGTTCATATTGGATTCGCTTTTGTTTCATACTCCAAGAAGTAGCTAAGAGACACTTTCGATTGTTGCCTTGTGGAGGAAGGACGTAATTTCGGACTGTGCGGAAAGGCAGCCATGTTGTTAGTAATCATGATTTGTGCGACGAGCAGAGCAAGTCTTATTGTCTTGTGAATAAATAATTTTCGTAACACTTCGATACTTCTCACTATTTTTTAAAGTGACGTAGCATTGTATTTCCTTGGTTTCCACCGTCTACGTGAAGTGAACCGATGCCGACTTAGGAAGGTACACACGGTCAACAAAGAGAACAACATCGAGGGCGACTAATGAATTAATATTGTGGCAGAAGGACTAATGCTACGTCTAAGGTGAGAACTCTGATTAAATCAACAGTGACGTAGAATTCAAAAATGTAATTAATCGGAATGGTAAATTATATTACAGGCATATTTCACGCAGCACTGAATTTGTCCGCATTCAAGCTGGTCAATACAGCCCATAAAAAAAGAAAGGCCTTTCAAAAATTCTGAAGTTACAATTCCATGTCCACAATTTTTCCTCTTTACAAAAAACCAAGAAATTTAAATTTTTTATTTATTCCGCCTCAACATCGTGGAGGGAATGTGCAGCATGAACACATTATCCTTCCCTGGACATTATGCTTTTGCTGATTGTCAGTATTAGTCTAACATGATAGACAGTCTATTGGTTTTCTTGTGTACGAAGAAGACTTTTTGCAATAAATCACCAGTTCATTTTTTACTTGAATTTCATTTAAAGAATTTAGTGTTCCTTTCATTTGATTTGCATTATTAATTGCTTTTAAAATACAGTTATTAAGTAATTTTATAGAAATTGTTCACCCTAGGACCTCATGTAAGGGCCAAATTTCAAGTAGCATATTTCCATTGTATTATGTATATCAAAACTGTATCTAAAGGGATTTGTCAGAGTCTAAATAGTCTCCGACTCTGGTAACGATTTCTAATTTCACATACATGTGGTACTGCAAGACTAACGCCTTGAACTGTTCCCATAACCAAAACTACAGAGGACTGAAGTCGAGGGAACAGGGGACCAAGGTGTGCCCCCTCCGCCCCAACCATTCCAAAAGACATGAAGCGTCAGCATCCGATATTCACACACATTGCAGATGAAATGTGACATAATGCATAAACCACATCGGTAGTCTTTACTGATGTGGTACCTCCTCAGACAAGGTAAGCAAAATGTTAACAAGAAGTTGACGATAATGAGCTCCATTAAATGTTTGGAGTAGGATATATGGCCCTAGTAACTTATCACCAAGAATGTCTATCCATTAGTTGACGGAGAAATGAGGTTGATGTACTCTTTGTACAGCAGCATAGGGGTTTTCATAAGCCCACACGTGCTGAGTATGGAAGTTCACAGCACGACCCTTTGTGAACCGCACAGGATCAGAGAAATAAATTCTTCGTCGAAAACAGTGGACCTGCAGCACGCTTCTGTATGGGCCAATGACACAACTATGATAGGCTATCGTGGTCCTCTGGCATTAGTGCCTGGATGTGTTGAAGGTGTTACGGATACAGCAATAGCTCAAGCAGTACCAGCCGGACAACAGGATGACTTATGCCTTCTGTTGGTGTCAATCGCCAAATACCCACACTGCTGTTGCACGTCTTTCGTCCAGAAAATCTGGTATGTCCTCCTGCATCTGAGGTGTGTGAACTGACTCATTCCGTCCACTATTCGTCTTTTGGAAGCTAGAAAATCCGTGTCCTTAAGAAGCCGAAAACTTTGGGTCAACAACTTATCGCATGGTACTCTGCAACGTGGGTATTTTTCTGCGTAGTGGGAACGTGCTTACGGGCTATTTCCAACTGCTAACCCATAGCAGATAATTATATCCGCCATGTCACTTTAGGAGTAGTACGCTTCCATTGTTAACAAGCAGAAGAGAAATGGAAAATTTACCATTCGTGAACAGTGCATTACAAATATCACAGTGACAGTAAACATTGCGATATGACTTACAGGGACTAGATGTTTGTCTGTGAACACATGTAATGTAGAATAACGTGATGCAATTCTGAAATGTACTTAAATGCCATACTCTGAATAAATAAATGCGATACATACTTATTGTTAAAAGCAATTTACTACAAAATAACACACACTAACAATGCTAAAACTATAGTACATGCAACACAACTGCCTGTAGATTACCCAGTGCTCAGACTTGTGTACACTGGAGTACGTCAATACGGAAAGTCACGTACAGTAGTGAACGCTATTGACGGATCATGGGTTGGGGTTCGGTTGTTTGGGGAAGGAGAGCTGACAGTGAGGTCATCGGTCTCATCGGATTAGGGAAGGACGGGGAAGAAAATCGGCCGTGCCCTTTCAAAGGAACCATCCCGGCATTTGCCTGGAGTGATTTAGGGAAACCACGGAAAACCTAAATCAGGATGGACGGACGCGGGATTGAACCGTCGTCCTCCCGAATGCGAGTCCAGTGTGCAAGCCACTGCGTCACATCGCTCGGTTCACGGATCATGGGGGCAGCACCTGTGGCCATACATCATTTGTTTATTTAATATCTACCTTGCGTGTCAGGCGGACATATTCACACCCGAACGTCTTCAGCCACTATGGACAAGTGTAGAGATCTCACAAAGTATGCATTTCCAGACCCACGTTCAAGGTATTTTTTTTCTTGTTCTTGTGGTTGGTATCACCTATCAAAATATTTGCCACTATTTCTCCAATATTCGGTGTAGGTATTCCACCCAAGAGTCTTCAGGCGCATTTGCTCTGGTGTTCCGACAGATATTTTCAATTTCGTGTTTGGAATGTGTAGGTGGAGTCAGTCGAAATTAATACTGTTCATTACGCCTGTCATGATGTGCCACTGTCGCCGCAAAGCGTCGGTTTGTTCCCGGTAAAAAAAAATTAATTTATTTTCAAAGCGGAATTTCACGTACCCATTCGGATGGACGGGCCACAAACTAGTCTACAACGTTTTTCGCTTCATCCATTTGTATTAACAGGAGCGGGAAAACTCTAAGAATAACCGATACTCTAACAGCGACAACATGGCCCTGGCCCAAATTGATTGCTACCGCCGCTCTCCGTTTTCCAGTTTTCCTGCTAATACGTATCGCTAAAACGAATACCAAGCTGGACTCATCTCGGGCCGCTCTATCGAATGAGAATGTAAAATTCCGCTTCAAAAAGCATTTCGCGTGTAACGGAAACAAACCGAAGCTTTCCTTCGACGTGATGACCAGTACACGTTTGGACTGACTGCATCTACACATTTAAAATATCTACTGAAAAGCCAGAAGAAATGTGCCTGAAGACTTTTAAGAGAGACATCCGGTACATTTATACACTGAAGTGGCAAAAGTCACGGAGCACGTCGTAGCATCGTGTCGGACCTCGTTTCACCCAGTACAGAGCATCCATCATCTCCGTGTGGCGTGTACTCAAAAAGTCGACAGAAGTCCCTTGCAGAAATATTGCACGCTGCCTCTGTATCCACACATAATTACGAAACGCTGCCTCACCTGTAATCGAACACAGGCAGATGCAGCTCAAGTGCGTTCTGGGTACTGATACTCTAATAGAGGTGGTGATATCTGGCATAAAAGCTGAAACCTTACTGCCTGCAGCCTCCTGTAACAAATCGTCCCGTGTGCTGGATTTTTCCACGTGTAGAACATTCGCACTTACCTTGCTCAGAGATCCGTCCTGTTCCGCACCATTCTGTCGCGAGAGTTCCCGCCACTCATTGTCGTTAAGTGGATTATGTTGTGGATCAGCGGGTTCGATTTTCTCCAACTGTGGTGGTCCCGCCAAGGCATTCCTATTCTGCTCACGGTCCCCTCATGAGCAGTCTCTGCTTTCGTGGTGTAACGTTTTCTGGCAGCACGCATCCAAAGTGAAAGTTAAAAGAACATTTCGATGTATAATGTTCATTGCAACAAATAATTTATATGTGTTTCTGTTAATTGTATTTCAAAAGGACATTTAAAAGATAATTATGAATTTTGCTATTATAAATGATTATTCAAAGACTGTTAAATACTATCTGTGGCGGAGGATGTGAAAACCGCTACAGAAGAAAGGATATGTTATCAAAAACGACAAAGACTGTACAAAAATTAGGTAAGATATAAAGTGGCAATATATTGCAGTAGAATCGCTTGCCTTCTGCACAGACTAAATGGGAGAGGAACCCGCAACGTTGCATTAGGCTATTACGTAGTCTTCATTTGTCATAAGTCGATGATCGACGCCATTTGTAGCTGGGATTGTAAACGGTGTGTAAAGATTTTAATTGTTTCTGTTAAAATATATTTATCTAGTAAAATCTGTTTGTCACAATTACTGCAAAGTTCGCACCGGACATTACCCATTTTATTTTAGAATTTCCAGCATTTTATTGGATATCGCTGGCAGTACGGAGCTGCGCCGTGAGCGAGCATTCTGGAACAGCGGCAGATTAAAATATACCATCGCAATAACGACCACATCCTAAAAAGGGTACAGGTAGAGGTGAACGAAAATAAAAAAGTGTTTCTTTTCACAGCATTCCATACGCAGAATACAAAGAGATAGTAGATTTTATCTTGTGCATTCACAGGTGGATACAAGCTGCAGCTCTTTTAAATTTTCATTCAAAATTAGGAACATATCGTGAAGTGTATTTAAAAGTGGATAATTCTTCAGGAGAGCTTACAAATATAAAAAAGAATTCATAAAGTAAAGATAGTCTTATGCTTCAAAGCTAGTCGGGCTATATCCAATAAACAAAAATCCAGTGCAACGTGAAAATCTTTGCTAAGTTCGATGGAAAATAATATTTTCATTCTTGTACAAACAGCAGTAGTCCTTGAATAAAAATTAAACTTGAATCATTATTTTGGGAACATTCAAAGAAATTCGTTTTTATTAATCTGCAATAGAATATTTCATACCTAAAGTAATAATCACAGATAAAAAATTTATTGCAACCTTTGAAAACTCCCTTTAGAAAAATTTATGAATGATTGTGCTGATAATCTCCTTTACGTTATTTGATTTTCAAACAGTTGAGCAAAACTCAACGTACTCAGACATTTCTCTTTACTTACTCTGATCATCACTAAACGGACTCACAATATTTTAGCGCAACGCAATCTGACTTATATAATCCCCACAAAAGAATGGCCCCGACTAACAATAACCTATACCTTTCATGAATCACTAACCTCATAAAAATCTTCCTTACTCGAACTACTGCAATATAGCGAGCGCCAGTACTGCCAGCTACATAAACGATTCTAACTATTGAAAGCACTAACTAGAAATCAAGTCCTACAAATTTACTCTGATGGACACACGTCCAGATCATCCGCTCTCAAAACTCTGTCATCTCTCTCCCCACATCCAACACTGCTGGCGGCTCACCTCCAACTGCGCTACGCTAAGCGCTGTTCACATCCAACTGCCCAACACTACAATAGCGAATATTTCAACAATGCCAACCAGCCACAGACTGCACACAGCATAATCAGTGATTTTCATACAGAGCGCTATGTGGCGTTACCAACATAAAAAACTAAACAGCCTACTTACACCTTTCATTTCTCATGTCCATCCATGTATATGTTAAGTTCAATCTCAATGGTTTCCCAATCAAATTAAACGCAGAAAACAAAGTTTAAAACCAAACGTCAGCTCCCGAATAATTAAAACAGACAGAAAGGCATTAAAGTGGTTTCTGATCCCACTGCTTTCAGGGTTTTGTGATTGCGTTCGCGTGTCTCTTCATTCCTGTACTGATTTGCCCTATCTTTTTCTATTCCCCAGTTGTTCCCAAATCACCGCCACCCGTTATTGCTATCACCACTCAGCTGATCCCAGCCCCGTAATCGGTCTCACTACGACCGCCCGTTATTGTCGCTACTACATCTACATTTATACTGCGCAAGCCACCCAACGGTGTGTTGCGGAGGGCACTTTACGTGCCACTCTCATTACCTCCCTTTTCTGTTCCAGTCGCGTACGGTTCGCGGGAAGAAAGACTGCCGGAAAGCCTCCGTGCGCGCTCGAATCTAATTTTACATTCGTGATCTCCTCGTGAGGTATAAGCGGGGCGAAGCAATATATTCGATACCTCATCCAGAAACGCACCCTCTCAAAACCTGGACAGCAAGCTACACCGTGATGCACAGCGCCTCTCTTGCAGAGTCTGCCACTTGAGTTTGCTAAACATCTCCGTAACGCTATCACGCTTAATAACCCTGTGACGAAACGCGCCGCTCTTCTTCGGATCTTCTCTATCTCCTCCGTCAACCCAATCTGGTACGGATCCCACACTGATGAGCAATACTCAAGTATAGGTCGAACGAGTGTTTTGTAAGCCACCTCCTTTGTTGATGGACTACATTTTCTAGGGACTCTCCCAATGAATCTCAACCTGGTGCCCGCCTTACCAACAATTAATTTTATATGATCATTCCACTTCAAATCGTTCCGCACGCACACTCCCAGATACTTTACAGACAGAAACGCATAAAACTGGTTTTTGATCCCACTGCTTCCAGGGTTCTCGTGACCGCGTACGTGTGCCCCTTCATTCCTGTACTGATTTACCCTACGTTTTTCTATTCCCCAGTTGTTCCCAAAGGAACTAGGGTGGCCGCGTACGGTCAGTCACTCTGGTCTAGGTTTTCGACTGCGCCCGCAACTGGAATCGTGCGTTTGCGCACCGCGTGACTAGATCGTATACTTAGACACATACTCCCCCAAATCGTACTCGAACTCTTATTGCACCGCTTTAAATGCTTCCAAATCATCCTTTCATTTTGCAAAACGATGAGATATCAGTCCCCTATAACTTAGAACTACTTCAACCTAACTAACAAAATGACATCACACTGAAGCGCCTAGAACCTCATGGCCACAGCGGCCGGCTGCATTTGGCAGCTGGGATGATGTGACACATGTGGGTTGGCATGATAGTCAGGCAAATACTGATCAGCTCTGTTTCTCCGAACGTATAAAACAAAAATTGATTAGCCTGTACCATGTGTTCGAGCAAACGGGCGGCGCTCGTAAATCCAGAATATTTAAAGAAGAGTATTACGATAATGTTGTGTGGGCTCGTGCAGCCTCCGACCAGTAGGCTGAAAGGAATGTGTGTGAGTGAATTCCTAAAGTACCAAACTGCTGAGATCATCACTTACACTAACCCCAACTAAGAACAACACACAACCCATGCAAGAGACAGGACTCGAATCTCCGGCAGGAAGGACTCTCAATCCGTGAAATGCGCCTCAAACCTCGTGTCTACTCCGCCCGGCGCTGAAAGGAAAGCCTGCCGAAATTCCCTTACTGTCGCACAACGCCGCGATCTGGTCCTCATTGGCATGGCAGGTTCCCCTGCTAAGAAACAACGGACGAATCCAGTTGCGTGTGCTGGGCCACACTGGGGAAAGCACAAATTCGAACAGTTCCGACCAGGCATAGGGTGAATTCAGTTAACCGAATTCAGGAACAACTCAAACTCACGTAGTGAAAGGAAATGCTTAAAACAGAAACTTTGCCTTTCTCTCGCGAAGGTCTGTCCTCCGCCGCGAAAGCTTCCCGCAACATTGCTTTCCCTTTAATCGCACTTATCCTCGCGTTCCGAGTCCCTCTTTGCACTTTATTCCCTGAGGTTCCAACTCCATCAGCCCCTATACATCTACATTTACATGGATACTCTGCAAATTATATTTAAGTGGCTGGCAGAGGGTTCATCGAACCCCGCTCGACCGTTACGGTTGCAGGTTCGAATCCTGCCTCAGGGATGGATGTGTGCGATGTCCTTAGGTTAGTTAGGTTTAAGTAGTTCTAAGTTCTAGGGGACTGATGACCTCAGAAGTTGAGTCCCATAGTGCTCAGAGCCATTTGAGCCATTTCATCGAACAACCTTCACAATTCCCTATTATTCCAATCTCGTATAGAGCGCAGAAGAAACGAACATATATATCTTTCAATGCGAGGTCTGGTTTCCCTTATTTTATTATGCTGATCGTTTCTCCCTATGTTGGTCTCCGTCAGCAGAATATTTTAGCATTCGGAGGAGAACGTTGGTGATTGAAATTTCGTAGGAAGCTTTCTCTGCAACGAAAAACGCCTTTGTTTTAATGATCTCCATCCCAAAGCCTCCAACATTTCAGTCACACTCTCTCCCCTATATCGTGATAATACACTTTTTCGATGCACCCCGTCAGTCCTATGTGGTAAGGATCCCACACCGCACAGCAGTATTCTAAAAGATAACGGACAAGCATAGTGTAGGCAGTCTCCTTAGCAGATGTATTACACTTCCAAAGTCTCCTGCCAGTAAAATGCAGTCTTGGGTTAGCCTTCCCCAGAACATACTCTGTGTGTGACTTACAATTTAAGTTGCTCGTAATAATAATTCCTAGGTATTTACGACCTTTAGATTTTTCTGATTTATCGTGTAACCGAAGTTTAACGGATTACGTTTAGCACTCATGTGGATGACCTCACACTTTCCGTTATTTAGGGTCAATTGCCAATTTTCGCACCATCCAGATACCTTTTCTAAATGGCTTTGCAATTTGTTTTGATCTTCTGATGACTTTATTAGCCGATAAACGACAGGGTCATCTGCAAACAATCAAAGACGGATGCTCAGATTGTCTCCAAAATCGTTTATAGAGATGAGGAACAGCAAAGGAACCCTGGAGAACGCCAGGAATCACTTCTGTTTTACTCGATGACTTGCACCTCCAAACTCTGATAGGAACCTAATTGGTATACACTCTGGGCCAGAAGACATGCATTTATTAAGTAATTCAAGTTGCTTCACTACTCCAAGGATATCTACTTCGACGTTACTCATGTTGGCACCTGATCTTGTTTCGAATTCTTGAATATTTACTTCGTGTTCTTTTGTGAAGGCATTTCGGATAACTGTGTTTAGTAGCTCTGTTTTGGCAGCACTGTCTTCGATAGTATCTCCATTGCTATCGCGCAGAGAAGGAATTGATTGAGTCTTGCCGCTAGCATACTCCACATACGAACAGAATCTGTCTGAATTTTCTGCCAGGTTTGGAGATAAAGTTTCGTTGTGAAAACTATTATAAGCATGTCGCATTGAAGTCAGCGCTAAATTTCGAGTCTCTTTAAAAGATCGCCAATGTTGGAGATTTTGTTTCCGTTTAAATTTGGTATGTTTCGTTGTTTCTGCAACAGTGTTTTGACGCGTTTTGCGTAGCAATGAGGATGAACTGCGTCGTTTGTTAATTTATTTGGTGTAAATCTCTGAATTGCCGCCGATACTATTTCTTTGCATTCAAGTCACATCTGGTCTGCAGTGAAATTATTAATGTGGAAGGAGTGGAGGAAGATGTTATGTGAATTTTTATGTGCTTTTTTGAACAGGTATATATTTCGTTTATTTGTGGAGGACTTGGGGGTCTGGGTACGTTCAATAATACCAGTATACGTTTTAATCCTCGTTACTAGTTCAGGATTATTCCTTGTTAACAGGTAAAGCGCGGTTTTCACAACCTTTTACTATTCATGAAGTAACTGTTCGAAATAGTTGTCGGAGAAAGCGTTTAGCAAAATTTCGGATGATGTTTTATGCGTACCTCCGGAATTAAACATGTATTTTCACTAACATATCGAGGATAGATTAAAGGCACCACGAACTATATTTGTATGAGTCGGGTACGCGTTTGAAATTAAACTCAACTCGTCTTTGAACCTTTCAGCTACTGTATCATCTGAATTGGGAGGTCGGTAAAAGGATCCAGTTATTATTTGATTCCGGTTGCCAAGAATGTCCTCTGTGCATACTAATTCGCAGGAACTGTCTACTTCAATTTCGGGACAACCTACTTTGAGGTGAGCCACACGTTTCTTCAAGTCACGAGCTACGTATCGTCCCCTCTGGACCAAACCTGGGTGTTGCTCACAGTAGCCGGCAGTCTGTTGCTTTATCGCCACCGCCTGCGGCCGAACTGGTGCTCGCTGTCTCTGCGACGTTAACTCCCGGCTCTCGGCAGCTCTTTGGAACAGGAACTCGGGCGCAGCAAAAGACGGAGTACGTATCGCGCTGATTCTCTGCTCTGCCTGACCCTTCGTGGCTTCCAAACGCCCGGCAGCCGCTCTCTCAGCTCGGGACAGTAGCTCTACGCGTTCACTTTGGGACAGCCACGAACGTCGCCATAACCCTGCTCTCCTGTTCTTCGAGCACTCTGTTTAGCGGCAACTGCTCGATTTCAGCTTCACAGACGCTTCTCGACGACCCTCGACGTTTTCGCTAACTCGATCGCTATTTCATCCCGTAGCATCTTCTAAAGTCATTCGCTTTACTTTCCACGTTCCGTTCGAGCTTAAGATTCGCAGCTTCTAAGTCATCAAATAGCTTTTCATTCACTTTCCTCGGCTCATTAAATTTCTCTTCAGTCCCTTCGTGAGTTCACCAACCGGCACAGAGGTTGTTTGAGAATAGCGGAAAAATTGCATGCAGTTAATGCAATACTAAATCTAACCATAGTACATAACATCGTTAAATGAACCTGTATAATTAATCAACGGATTGTGAATTTGGCACATTAGTTCTACTCATTCCTCTCTCTGGGTACTTCGTTATCACTGTCTTTTTGTGCAGCATATAAAAATCAGGCTAATATTTCAAAGAAAGAAGCAGTTAAGAGCATCGAGTTGCAAGTCTGGCAGCTATTTGGTGCGTTCTGAAGTAGTTAGAGGACACACGATTTGAGTTTTCATGAAACACATTTATTCAAAAATAGCCACAAAGAATTATGGGTGGACATTCTGAAGATATACTTAAGTTGTGCCTGAACACGAAATAAACTAATCTGATCTGGCAAGAAGAAATTACATAGCGCAATTTAACTATGCATACGTGAGGGAAAAGAGAGGAAAGGGAACAGAAACATATGACTTCAGTTATCCAATCAAGCTTCACACGAAAACGACGAAATTCAGAGGAACATTACCTGCATTGCCTGCATGCACTAACATCAAAGGGGTTTACACCGATTGAAACATCTTGTTACAGCAAATACACCACCTGAGAATTCACGCAAGCATCATGAAAAGAAGTCACCTGAGTTGCACATCCAACTGTTTCAAACAGATGTGAGTGAAAATCGCTAAATGTATAAATCAATGAGAGTACACCACTGTAAGAACGAATAGATCATGAATCACGCCGAATTCATAATAAAACCATCAAGGCGGAAGGCCCCAATGATTCGAGAAACATATGGCCCCCATTAAACAAAGGCAGCTGCTACACGTTCCCACAAAACACGGAAATGCAGTAACGCAAATATTCACCCATCACTTATCAGTTAAAATAACACGGACCAACTATTGAGATTCAGTAATAGAGCGCAACGCTCACAGAATAAAGACAACTCGAGATCACAGCAGAAAATAGAACATGCGATAAACTACAATACATAAAAAGAAATATCGCACATACACGAAAACACAAGTTCTGTCATATTCACAAAGCTTTAAAGCACATTAACTCAGGCTAACCATATCCCGTAGAGCGCATTGACACCACAATAGTAGAAAGGAACAAAGCAAACTCCGGACACTGACAAAATCATAGACTCAAGCATTGCCTATCAAGAGCAATATAAAACAAGAAGTAATCGAAACACTTCATTCAGGCCAAGAGGTTTTCCGAACGGCTCCACGCATGAAGACCGCGTTTGAAGCTACGACCTATCTCATCACTGGCAGGAGAGGGCTCACTTAAGAGCACAGCTACATCCACCGAGTTCAGTCCGGAACCGCGCGACTGCTACGGTTGCAGGTTCGAATCCTGCCTCGGGCATGGATGTGTGTGATGTCCTTAGGTTAGTTAGGTTTAAGTAGTTCTAAGTTCTTGGGGACTGATGACCTCAGAAGTTACGTCCCATAGCGCTCAGAGCCATACATCCACCGACAGCCACCGCTCGGCTCGGAGCGCATGGAAAGCCCACACGGGAAACGGAAAATACCAACTTGACAACCACGAAGGTGTCGAACAGCACCGATAGACCTCTTTGCCCACGTAAGAGGTACAAAACTGGTTATCCTGTGCTTCTAGCAGACGAAAAGCAGCTCAAGTACCAAATGCAAGACAAACCTGAAAAGACACATAAAAAGACATGGTCACACAAGATAGGCTAATGGACGAACTTTATAAATATGGGTCTCGATTACACATGGAATATAAATGGATCACTTAAGGTACTGACATACTGATGCGCAGAACGAGTTGCTTGCACTTAACGTCAGATTATCACTGAAACTTCTCAGTCCTTCTGGGACAGTTAGTAGAACCAACTGCAGACAAACAGAATCAAACAGGGCAACAGTCTTATCAAGCGACTCTACACAGACATTTCAACATATCATAAACACACTAAATATAATCCTTCATGCAGTGATTTATGCGTTTCCTCCTGTTGAGTTACGGGGTACTTTTAATGATATGAGCGTCCACTATCTACATCTATATGTACATGGGTAGACTGCAAATCACACTTAAGTGCTTGGCAGAGGGTTTATCGAACCACCTTCACAATAATTCTCTATTATTCCAATCTCGAACAGCGTGGTGGAATAACTAACACGTATATCTGTCAGTGCGAGCTCTTATTTCCCTTATTTTACTATGATGATCTTTTCTCCCTATGTAGGTCAGCGTTAACAAAATATTTTCACGTTCGGAGAAGAAAGTTAATGACTGAAATTCCGTGAGAAGATTCCGCCGCAACGAAAAACGCCTTCGTTTTGATGACGTCCTCCCCTAACTGTGTATCATGCAGTGACACTCTCTCCCCTATTCCATATTAATACAAAACGAGCAGCGCTTCATTGAAGTTTCTCGATGTACTCCGTTAATTCCATCTGGTATCAATTCCGCACCGCGCAGCAGTACTTCGAAAGGAGACGGACAAGCACAGTGTAGCTAGACTCATCAGTAGATCTGTTACATATTTTAACTGTTCCGCCAAATAAACGCAGTCTTTGGTTTCTCTTCCCCGCATCATTTTCTCTCTCTTCTTTCCACTTAAGTAGTTCGTAACTGTAATTCTTAGGTATTAATTTAAAATTACGGCTTTTAGATTTGATTTATCGTGTAGCCGATGTTTAACGGATTCCTAGTAGCACTCTTGCGGATAACCCCACACTTTTCATAGCTTTGCGCTAATTGCCAACTGCCAACTTTCGAACCATACAGATATCTTTACTAAATTGTTTTGCAACTGATTTCGATCTTCTGATGACTTTACTAGACATTACCTACAAACAGTGATCGTAGATGGCAGCTACTCATGATCGCAACAGAGTTTCACTGGACACGGGGAGAAGAACATTTTTCCATAACACATCCGTCAGTAGTTCTCTTTGATGAACAGGATGTGCTTCACTTCAGCAACTGCTTCATTTCTGCACTACAATAGGGTGTCTCACGGAGACCTAGGAGCTATAAAGAGCTTGGAAAATCCCTGTCGGCTAGTCTCATAGTCTTTAAACCGGAGAAGCTTATTTTGCTGTAATTGGTTTTGTGGAACCGAGAATTCATGCAGACTTTTCCCCATGGGAGTAATGTCTCAAACTTTCTACGCTTTGATCGATCCCTGGAAGACCAGTAGTAGGTTCCGAAGCCCATCTGGAGGCATTCTGTAATCTTTGGTTCTTCAGAGTGTTGATGAAACACAGAAATTGCATCGGGTTTGAATACAACAGGCACCATGTGGACTTTTCCCATGGGAGTAATGTCTCAAAATGTCTACGTTCTGAACGTTCCCTGGCTGACCAGCAGTAGTTTCGGAATCGCATCTGGATGAATTATGTAATCTGTGGACCTTTAGAGTGTTGATATAACACAGAAATTGCATCGAGATTCAATACAACAGGACAATGCGGACTTTTCTCCATGGGAGTAATGTCTTAAACTGCCTACGCTTTGATCGTTCCCTGGAAGACTAGTAGTAGTTTCCGAAGTACATCTGGAGGCATTCTGTAATCTGTTGATATTCAGTGTGTTGATGAAACCCAGAAAATGCATGGGGATTGAATACAAAAGCCTCCACACCCACGTTTCTTTATGGGAGTAATGTCTCAAACTGTCTACGCTTAGATATTTCCCTCTAGGACCAGCAGTTGTTTCTGAAGGACATCTGGAGGCATTCTGTGATCTGCGGACCTTCAGAATGTTGTTGAAACACAAAAATTGCATCGCGATTGAATACAATAGGTACCATGCGGACTTTTCTCCATGGGAGTAATGACTCAAATTGTCTCCGCTTTGATGGTCCTCATGAAGACCAGTAGTAGTTTCCGAAGCACATCTGGAGACATTGTGTAATTTGTGGACCTTCAGAGTGTTGATGGAAGATAGAAATTTCATCGCAATTGAAAACAACAGGCACCATGCGGACTTTTCTGGATGGGAGTCATGTCTCAAATTGCCTACGCAATGATCGTTCCCTGGAAGACCAGTAGTAGTTTCGGAAAGCAAATCTGGAGGCTTTCTATAATCTGTGGACCTTCAGAGTGTTGGTGAAACACAGAAATTGCATCTAGATGGAATAAAACATTCACCATGCGGACTTCTCTCCATGGGAGTAATATCTCAAACTGTCTATGCTTTGATCGCACCCTGGAAGACCAGTAGTAGTTTCCGAAGCACATCTAGAGGCATTCAGTAATCTTTGGACCTTCAGAGTGTTGATGAAACACATTAATTGCATTGGCATTGAATACAACAGGCACCATGCGGACTTTTTTCCATGGGAGTAATGTCTCAAACTGTCTACGCTTTGATCGATTCCTGGGAGACCAGTCGTAGATTCCGTAGATTCTGAAGCACATGTCGTGGCATTCATTAATCTGTGGACCTTCAGAGTGTTGATGAAACACAGAAATTGCATTAGGATTGAATACAACAGGCGCCATGATGACTTAACTCCATGGGAGTAATGTCTCAAACTGTCTACGCTTTGATCGTTCCGTGGAAGAACCAGTAGTAGTTTCCAAAGCACATCTGGAGGCATTCAGTAGCCTTTGGACCTTCTGAGTGTTGATGAAACACTGAAATTACATCGAGATTTAATACAACAGGCACCATGCGGAATCTTCTCCATGGGAATAATGTCTCAAACTGTCTACGCTTTGATCGATTCCTGGGAGACTAGTCATGGCTTCCGAAGCCCATCTGGAGGAATTCTGTAAGCTTTCGACCTTCAGAGTGTTGATGAAACACAAAAATTGCATCGTGATGGAATCAACATTCACCATGCGGACTTTTCTCCCTGGGAGTAATGTCTCAAACTGTCTACGCTTTGATTGTTCCCTGGAAGACTAGTAGCAATTTCCGAAGCAGATCTGGAGGCATTCTGTAATCTGTGGACCTTCAGAGTGTTGATGAAACACAGAAATTGCATCGTAAGGGAATACAACATTCACCATGCGGACTTTTCTCCATGGGAGTAATGTCTTGAACTGTCTACGCTTTCATCGATTCCTGGGAGACCAGTAGTAGTATGCGAAGCACATCTGGAGGCATGCTGTAATCTTCCGTCCTTCAGAGTGTTGATGAAACACAGAAATTGCATCGAGATTGAATACAACAGTCACCATGCGGACTTTTCTCCATGGGAGTAATGTCTCAAACTGTCTTCGCTTTGATCGTTCCCTGGAAGACCAGTAGTAGTTTCCCAAGCAAATCTGAGGGCATTCAATTATCTGTGGACTTTCAGAGTGTTGATGAAACACAGAAATTGCATCGAGATGGAATACAACATTCACCATGCGGACTTTTCTCCATGGAAGTAATGTCTCAAACTGTCTATGCTTTGATCGTTCCCTGGAATACCATTAGTAGTTTCCGAAGCACATCTGGACCCATTCTGTAATCTGTTGACCTTCAGTGTGTTGATGAAACACAGAAATTGCATAGGGATTGAATACAACATTCACTATGCGGACTTTTCTCCATGGGAGAAATGTCTCAAACTGTCTATGCTTTGATCGTTCCCTGGAAGACTAGTAGTAGTTTCCGAAGCACATCTGAACTAATTCTGTAATCTCTGGACCTTCAGTGTGTTGATGAAACACAGAAATTGCATCGGGATTGAATACAAAAGCCTCCATGCGCACGTTTCTTCATGGGAGTAATGTCTCAAACTGTCTACACTTTGATATGTTCCTGGCAGACCAGTAGTAGTTTCCGAACCACAGCTGGAGGCATTCTGTAATCGGTGGACCTTCAGAGTGTTGATGAAACACAGAAACTGCATCGAGATGGTATACAACATTCACCATGCGGACTTTTCTCCATGGGAGGAATGTCTCAAACTGTCTACGCTTAGGTATTTCCCTATAGGACTAGTAGTAATTTCTGAAGCTCATCTGGAGGCACTCTGTAATCTGTGGACCTTCAGAGTGTTGATGAAACACAGAAATTGCATCGGGATTGAATATAACAGGCACCATGCGGAATTTTCTCCATGGGTGTAATGTCTCAAACTGTCTACGCTTTGATCGACTCCTGGGAGACATGTCGTAGATTCCGAAGCACATGTGCAGGCATTCTGTAATCTGTGGACCTTCAGAGTGTTGATGAAACACAGAAATAGCATCGGGAATGAATACAACAGGCGCCATGCGGACTTTTCTCCATGGGAGTAATGTCTCAAACTGTCTACGCTTTAATCGTTCCCTGGACAACCAACAGTAGTTTCCAAAGCACATCTGGAGGCATTCTGTAATCTGTGGACCATCAGATTGTTCATGAAACACAGAAAGTGCATCGGGATTGAATACAACAGGCACTATGCGGACTTTTCTCGATGGGAGCAATGCCTCAAACTGTCTTTGCTTACATCGTTCCTGGAAGAGCAGTAGTAGTTTCCGAAGCACATGTGGAGGCACTCTGTATTCTGTGGACGTTCAGAGTGTTGATGAAACATAGAAATTGCATTGTGATTAAATACAGCAGGCACCACGCTTACTTTTCTCTATGGGAGTAATGTCTCAAACTGTATACGTTTTGATCGTTCCCTGGAAGACCAGTAGTAGTTTCCGAAGCACATCTGGAGGCATTCTGTAATCTGTGGACCTTCAGAGTGTTGATGAAAGATAGAAATTGCATCGGGATTGAATACAACAGGCAGCTTGCGGACTTTTCTCCATGGTTGGAGAGGAATGAAGAAAATTGTGAAGTAGAGGTAGGTGAGAACCAATGATAATGCAACACATAGTCTGTGACAATGGCAAAAAAGAAGAGAGACGGTGTGTCAGTGAGAAGATACAGCAGCAGTAGGAAGGAGTGAAACAGATAGTATCAGTAAGATAGAGCAAGCCAGAGACAGTGACAGCAAGAGGAAATACTACTACTACTACTACTACTACTACTACTACTACTACTACTACTACTAGTAGTAGTAGTAGTAGTAGTACTACTAGTAGTGGTAGTAGTAGTACTACTAGTAGTAGTAGTTGTAGTAGTAGTAGTGGGTGAGTGAGAATGGGCAAGCCATGGTGAGGGGTATGAGTGATATATTAGTGAGAAGAGAACAAGTATATTTGTGTACCAAAAGTGTTGGGAAATTTTTGGGAAGGTGCTGGGTAAAGTAGGATGAGGCAGCTGGAATCAGATTTTTCAGTCAATTATTTATAAAGGAGCTTACACACTTATTTGTGCTTAGAGAGGAGCATTTTCCCATTGGTAGATGAAACACTCAAAAAATATTACGTGTAACTGAAGTAAGTCATCAGGTTCTTCCATTTTCTCCCTATATAACACTTAAAATGCTGAGATGAAGTGGGAGATATGATACTGCGCAAAGAGTTTGACAGAGCACTGAAAGACCTAAGTTGAAACAAGGCCCTGGGAGTTGGCAACATTGCATTAGAACTACTGACAGCCTTAGGAGAGCCAGTCCTGACAAAACTCTACCATCTGGCGAGCAAAATGTATGAGACAGGTGAAATACCCTCAGACTTCAAGAAGAATATAATAATTCCAATCCCAAAGAATACAGGTGTTGACAGATGTGAAAATTACCGAACTATAAGTTCAATAAGTCACAGCTGCAAAATACTAACGAGAATTCTTTACGGATGAATGGAAAAACTGGTAGAAGCTGACCTCGGGGAAGATCAGTTCGGATTCCGTAGAAATATTGGAACACGTGCAGCAACACTGACCCTATGACTTATCTTAGAAGCTACATTAAGAAAAGGCAAACCTGTGTTTATAGCATTTCTAGACTTGGAAAAAGCTTTTGACAATGTTGGCTGGAATACAGGGAGTCGTTTCTGAAAGTATTTGTATGGAGTGTAGCTTTGTATGGAAGTGAAACATGGATGATAAATAGTTGGACAAGAAGAGAATAGAAGCTTTCGAAATGTGGTGCTACAGAAGAATGCTGAAGATTAGATGGGTAGATCACATTACTAATGCGGAGGTATTGCATACAATTGGAGAGAAGAGGAGTTTGTGGCACAGCTGGACTAGAAGTAGGGATTGGTTGGTAGGACATGTACTTAGGCATCAAGGGATCACCAATTTAGTATTGGAGGGCAGTGTGGAGGGTAAAAATCATAGTGGGAGACCTAGAGATTAATACACTAAGCAGATTCAGAAGGGTGTAGGCTACAGTATGTACTGGGAGATGAAGAAGCTTGCACAGGATAGAGTAGCATGGAGAGCTGCATCAAACCAGTCTCAGGACTGAAGATCACAACAACAACAACAACAACAACACTAAAAATCTTGAAAACGGCTTAATGTTTTTCCCCATTTGTGTGTTATTATTAGTGTATCAAAGAAATAAAAGAAGAAACTACTCCGTCTTCATCAGTGACCCATTATAAAGTTAGTTAGTTGCTCATTCCATGGACAATTTTGCATGACAGATTGTAATGATGTGGAGAAAGTCATTTTACATTGACATTCCAAGTTAATTTGTACATATAATTACTTTCTGATCATTTCCTAGTTTGTGTTTTTTCTTTATTATTTACAAAAAGAAATGTGTGTTCAGATTTAAGTTAGTAATTCCTGTTCACCATAGTATCCTTTGCATCACATATATGATGTAGGTATTGTCATAATTAGATACAGCATACATACATCACAATTCTAGATGTTAATATAACTAATATGAAATTAACATTATACAATGTGTTTAAAAAATTTCATAATGGACTAATGGATTGGTATTAGATGTGCCCTATAACAATTCTGACATACAAGCAGTACACTTCAAGAAACAAGAATATACAAACAATATTTAATATTTACAATGAGAACAGCATGTTTGAATGACACTGAAAAGAAAACAAGAGGTTATTAGTCATCAAGGAATTCAAAATACTCATCCATGATATAGAAACATTAATTTAATACTTAAGTTTTATTTCTGACTTAAATTTTTTGTCATCCATAATTCCCTTGATCTAAATTGACAGTGTGTTATACAGCTGTATTCCATAATGGCTCAACCTGTTTTGAGTTTTTGTTTTTATTTTTCTACATGCAGATTCTTCCTTATGTGTGTTGTACTTCTGTAAATCTGAATTCATATGTCAATTACTTGTGTGTGTACTTCTATCAGACATACTTTTGAATATGAACAACAATGGTACTGTAAGTATTATTAACTGCATGAATAAGGGCTTGCAGTGTGTTTGTGGAGAGCCGTATTTAATAATTTTAATGACATTTTCCTGTCATTTCAAAGTATCTGGAAGTGAGGTTTTTTGACACCTCAGAACATTCTTCTATAAGATGCAGCAGACTGGAAATAAGCAAAATACACTAACGGTGTACATTGTTTGCAACAAATTCCATAAATTATGCTCGGTGCAAAACATGCAGAATTGAGTTTCTTGGATATGTAAATGCAATGGCTTTTCCAGCTGAAGACATGGTCAGTGTGCATGCCCAATAATTCTGTAAACTTTACTTTCTCTATTTCATGGTCACTCAATAAAAACTGGAGGATATACTTCTCATTTCCTTTACTGTACTGTAGGTAATTTATTTTATTTAAATTAAATGTTAACTTATTAGGAAGAAACCACTGCAGCACGGAATTCACAACTTTTTCAGCAGTAATAGATAAGGATTTTCCATCATCACCAAATTATTGTTGTATGGTCTGCAAATAACATCATTTTTGACAAACTGTTTGGGCTTTTAATGTCAATTATATAGATCAGAAATTATAGGTGGGGCCATGAACAGTACCCTACAGGACACCTGTTGCCACCCTCTTAGCATCTGATAGCCACTTTATTTTTTGCCTGTTTTGAGACCCTGTGAGTTCCAAAACCTGTGTTCTATGTTGTAGATAGGATTAAGTTAGTTCCTTGCCAATATCTTTGATGCTATAGCTTCCAGTTTCTAATGGAGTATTTAGTGGTTCACTGTATCAAAGGCATTGATAAGATCTTGGTTGATTCCTACAACACTTTTGTTATGGTCTAAATTCCTTCTGGCTCCTTCATGAGACTTGTATGGCTCCTGTGTTATAACCTGTATGAAAGCTGTGTTGATTACAATTCAGAAGATTGGAGGTGTCGAGATAGCTTATGATCCTGATTTTCATCAACTTCCTAAAGATTTATGAAAGAGATTGAAGGAGGGACATACGTCTGCAGTTTTCTACCTAGCATGAATACCCATTTTTGAACAGAGCTCTAACCTTAGAAATTTTCATCCTCTGTGTGAACACACCTTCACTGAATGAGAAATTGGCAGTATGTACCAGTGGCTACAAAATTTGTGGAGCAACTTTTTTATTTGTGACACTTGCACTTTATCCATTTCTGCAGACATTTTTGGCCTCAGACTATTAATTACTTCCACATTTCATATTCATGAGTGGAACTTATTCTCCTACTGATGCCTACTTTTGTGCTGTTATTTTCTTTTGTTTGTTAATGTTCATAATAGTTTCTCAAGTACACTTAGAAAGTAGTTAATAATGTAATTGAGCAATGCTTCTTTTTTTAGTTGATTGTTATCTCCAGATATAAGTATAGTCTCCTGTTCCTTACTGCTTTTCCCAGTTCTCTTTAACAATTTACCATGTTCTGCTTGATTCATTGTCTGACTCCCTTACCAATCTATAACTATGTAATATGTATGCTACATTAATTAT
This sequence comes from Schistocerca gregaria, assembly GCF_023897955.1. Lineage (NCBI taxonomy): Eukaryota > Metazoa > Arthropoda > Insecta > Orthoptera > Acrididae > Schistocerca > Schistocerca gregaria. The sequence goes on from NW_026061747.1 coordinate 348,736, forward strand.
CCTTTTTATACACTTACATTTGCAGTTTCATACTTTTTTTCCTTTTTAGTGTCAGAAAAAATTTTCACTTCAGTGTAGAAATTTCTCAGTGTGTGTTTGTAAGTGTATGTGAGTTGACTTTCATGAATCTTTATAGACAGCACATTTCCAGTTCTATCATGGAAAGAGAGAACATGTCATTTGTATTTGTTTGTGGCAATACGTATGCCGAGGATTGGTTAGTCACTGTGGTAGTAAACTGGTGGCAGTTTTCAGGGGAGAAAATTCTTTTGTACCTATGATGTACTATTGTTGTATTTACGGGAAGTGTGAAAACTGTAATGAGTGCATTGTGGTCAGATAAGCCTAGGTCAATGTTCCTTACTTCTATATCTGAGGTTTCTAGATTTGAAGATGTATTGTCTATGAAACTTTTTGAAGAGTTTGTTAGCATAGCTGGGATATTTACACACATGCTGGAAAAGTTTTGCATCATCCCAGTTCCAAGAACTCCTGAAGATAGATGTTGACTGTGGATATTGTATTACAGACACAGTCCCTTTGACTGTTAAGAGATGTCACTAAACCCACCCAAAGATGTATACAACCATGCATGAGCAGCACCTCTTAGACGGAGGGGCTCCGACAGCCAATAAGTTCGAGTCATTCCACCTGGAAGGAGGTAGACAGCTCATGTTGTCTGAAGTTCAGCCATGCCTAGATGGCCAATACTGTGGTTTGATCACATCCACTTAGTTACTTTGTGCTAGGAAGGGCTCTCAACAGGGGAAGTGTCCAGGCATCTCGAAGTGAACCAAAGTGATAGTGTTCAAATATAGAGGACATACAGAGATACAGGAACTACTGATGACAATCCCCGCTCAAGCCACCCAAGGGCTACTACTGCAGTGGATGACTGCTAGCTATGGCTTGTGGCTCATAGGAACCCTGACAGCAATGCCAGAATAATGCTTTTTGTGCAGCCACAGGATGTTGTGTTATGACTCAAACTGTGCACAACAGGCTGCATGATGGGCAACTCCACTCCTGACATCCATGGTGAGGTTAATTTTTGCAACCATGACAACATGCAGTGTCTTACAGATGGGTCCGACAACATGCTGAACAGGCCACTCAGGATTGGCATCACATTCTCTTCACTAATGAGTATCAAATACGCCTTCAACCACACAATCGTTGGAGATGTGTTTAGAGGCAACACGGTGAAGCTGAACACCTAAGACACACTGTCCAGCAGGTGTAGTTTCACTATGTGGGGCTGATGTATGTTGCTGCTGGTCATGGAAGGCATCATAATGGCTGTATGATACATGAATGCCATTCTCCAACCAATAGTGCAATGATATCCTCAGCATATTCGTGAGGCATTAATTGTTGTGGACGAGAATTCATACCCCCATGAATGACTTCCTTCAGGATAATTATATTGTTTAACTAGAGTGGCCAGCATGCTCTCCAGACAGAACCCATCAAACTTGTCTGGGATGGATTGAAAATGGCTGTTTATGGATAACATGACCCGCCAACCACTCTTGGGGATCTATGCCAAATCGCCGTTGAGGACTGCGACAATCAGGACCAACAGTGCCTTGATGAACTTGTGGATGGTATGCCATGACAAATACAGGCATGCATCAATGCAAGTGGATGTGCTATTGGGTATTAGAGGTACCAGTGTATACAGAAATATGGACCCCCACCTGTGAAGGTATAACTGTATAGTGGTACAACATGCAGTGTGTGGTTTTTATGAGCAATAAAAAGGGCATAAATGTTGTTTTCTATTCCAATTTTCTGTACAGGTTCTCTACTCTCCAACTCTAGGGAATGAGGTTATGCAAAACTTTTTTGATGTGCGTTTTAGAATAAAAGTTGAAACTACATAGAAAATTAAGGAACGGAATTTTAATTGCACTGTGTACCAACATATTGACATTATAAAGTCCCAAGATACAATTATTGACTTTTTCTCACCACATAAGATGCTCAGTCTAATTTATAAAAATGTCTGGATCACAGATCTTGTTTCTAGAACACTTTCACAGCTGCCACACTTTCTATACCAAGAAGTCCCTTCCATACAGCCTAGTCATCCATGGCTGTTGCATCAGTAGTGATGAGCAGTTCCTCTGAAAATATGCTGAGGATCTCACTGAGGCCTTCACAGACTGTTAATACCTTCCCAGCTTTGTAGAACAACACATCCCCGTGCCTTATTGCTCCAGTCACCCACCACCTCGCAAAGATACAGCATTCCACTCATGACATGGTAGTACAATCAGGACTGGAGCAACCATATCATATTCTCCTTCTCCCCTGCAGGTCCGGGGTTTAGAGTAGGCCCGAGGTATTCCTGCCTGTCGTACAAGGAGTTTCACATGTTTCAGCCCTTATGTGATGGCCTCCTGTAGGGTTTGACTTCCATTCTTCAAACATTTCCAAAAGAATGAGCCAACTGGAGAAGGGAGCCTTAAAAGGTCCATTGTGTCCTTCGTGAATTAAGATCTTTAGACCCGTGACCACACAGGCATCGTGCTGCTGATGCCTGCACTGTTAACTCCCTGATATGCCAAGGGGTAGATGTCCATCCTCCTGGGGCACCGGGACTCCCAGCAAAGGCTATCCTATCAGATGGCGCCTGTTGGGAGGGCCCCTGGTCAGAGTGGGCGGCATCAGGGTGGATGACAAACGATGAAGCGCAGTCCATCATCTCTTGCTGGTGGTGAAACACCAGCAGTTTCTAAGCTATCACAAGCACAATTCAACACACAAAAGTACAAGTAAGAGCTTAAATGTTGTCCAGGGTATCACATTTCACAGAGACATTGTTTTGCAGTCCGAAATTGAGCTGCATGCCAATTTAGAGTGACGAGGTGTAAATTTCATCCAGCATGTCCACCGGGGTCGGAAGGATAATGAGGTTGCCAGCGGTGCCTTCATATTGGCCTTTGAGGGTGATACATTGTTCAAGAAGGTCAAGGTGATGGTCTACTGGTGTGATGTAAAGACCTGTATCCATCCCCCAACTCGGTGCTTTAAGTGCTGGAAGTTCAGCAATATGTTTTCCCGCACTACTTCCAGTGTCACAAGCCAAGATTGTGGTTGCCCACCACATCACAATACTCCATGTGCACTGCCTTCCACGTGTGTCAACTGCAGAGAGCACCATTCACCTTGCTCACCTGACAGCAGGATTCTCCAGAAAGAAAGGAGAATCATGGAGTACAAGACCCTGGACTGAATGACCTACACTGAGGCTAAGAGAAAATTTGAACACATGCATCCTGTGTGTATGACATAGTCTTGCACCACCCCTACAACAGTTCTGACACCATGAGCTGTGCCAAACCAGGTCACCTCTCAGAGCTGGTAGACTCCCCTGCCCCCCTGATGTTGGAGAGCATTTCCATCCCTGTTGATCCTGCACCACCTACTTGAGGAGCAACACGACCCCCGCCCCCCCCCCCCTCCCCCACCGCCGCCATCATTGCGCAACAATCAAGGCTGGAGCTGGAGAAGCGTAAGTGTTCTTCAGCTTCTCTCCCTAGGAAGTGGTCCCTTGGGTCACTCCATTCCTAGGTATCTTCTAGTGGGAAACATGCTGGCCAGGGTAGTTGACTTACTCCTTCTAGAGCACGTTGGGTGGCAGGGGATACATGCGGACGTGCATTGTCCTGTTGGAACAGCAAGTTCCCTTGCTGGTCTAGGAATGGTAGATCGATGGGTTCGATGACGGTTTGGATGTACCGTGCACTATTCAGTGTTCCCTCGACGATCACCAGAGGTGTACAGCCAGTGTAAGAGATTGCTCCCCACACCATGATGCTGGGTGTTGGCCCTGTGTGCCTCGGTCGTATGCAGTCCTGATTGTGGCGCTCACCTGCACGGCACCAAACACGCATACGACCATCATTGGCACCATGGCAGAAGCTACTCTCATCGCTGAAGACGACACATCTCCATTCGTCCCTCCATTCACGCCTGTCGCGACACCTCTGGAGGCTGGCAGCACGATGTTGGGGCGTGAGCGGAAGACGGCCTAACGGTGTGCGGGACCGTAGCCCAGCTTCATGGAGACGGTTGCGAATGGTCCTCGCCGATACCCCAGGAGCAACAGTGTCCCTAATTTGATGGAAGTGGCGGTGCGGTCCCCTACGGCACTGCGTAGGATCCTACGGTCTTGGCGTGCATCCGTGCATCGCTGCGGTCCGGTCCCAGGTTGACGGGCATGTGCACCTTCTGCCGACCACTGGCGACAACATCAATGTACTGTGGAGACCTCACGCCCCACGTGTTGAGCAACTCGGCGGTATGTCCACCCGGCATCCCGCATGCCCACTATACGCCCTCGCTCAACGTCCGTCAACTGCACATACGGTTCACGTCCATGCTGTCGCGGCATGCTACCAGTGTTAAAGACTGCAATGGAGCTCCGTATGCCACGGCAAACTGGTTGACACTGACGGCGGCGATGCACAAATGCTGCGCAGCTATCGCCATTCGACGGCTAACACCACGGTTCCTGGTGTGTCCACTGTGCCGTGCGTGTGATCATTGCTTGTACAGCCCTCTCGCAGTGTCCGGAGCAAGTATGGTGCGTCTGACACACCGGTGTCAATGTGTTCTTTTTTCCATTTCCAGGAGTGTAGATCTCACCAGACCCTCTCACATGATGGATATAAACTATTCAGGCAATAAATCAGTGGAAGCAGGTGACTGTGAGCCGTACAGTGCTTCACTGAATTTTCCGTGCCTTCCCAGTCTCACGATGTCATCGTCCAGTGGAACTGTGGTGGTTTTATCCACTGCCTGGCTGAGCTACAGCAACTGTTGAGGTTTAAACCTGGTATCTGCATTGCCCTCCAGGAAACCTGGTTCCCTGCCCTCCGTCACTATAAGGCATATTACAGCAACCACAGTGACTATAATCGATTGACAGGTGGAGTTTGCGTTTATGTTCTAAACTCAGTCTGTAGTGAACATGTGCCCCTTCAAAACTCTCTTGAAGCTGTGGCTGTCAGAATAAACATGATGCACGAAATAACTGTCTGCAATGTGTATCTTCATCTAGATGGTGCAGTACCCCTGAATGTATTAGCTGCACTAATTATTAAACTGCCTAAACCTTTCCTTCCTCGGGAGATTTTAATGCCCATAACCCCTTGTGGGGTGGTACCATAGTTACTGGGCGAGGCAGAGTTGTCGAAATTTACTGTTGCAATTTGACCTCTGACTCTTAAATACTGGGGCCACCACATGCTTCAGTGTGGCTCATGGGAGTTACTCAGCCATTGACGTATCAATCTGCAGCCCAGGACATCTCCCATCTATCCACTGAAGGGCACATGACTACCTGTGTGGTAGTGAGCACTTCCCCATCTTCCTGGCAGTGCCCCAGCATCAGGCACACAGATGCCTGCCCAGATGGGCTTTGAACAAGGCTAACTGGGTAACTTTCACCTTAGCTGTCACCGTTGAATCTCCCCCATATTGTAACATCGATGTGATGGTTGAGCAGATGACTAGCACAATTGTTTCTGTCACAGAAAACGGAATCCCTCGCTCTTTAGGGTGCCCAAGGAGTAAGGCAGTCACTTGGTGGTCGCCGCAAATCATTCAGGCAATTGAGGAGTGTCTGCATGCTTTACAGCCCGTAAGTGGCACCCTTCCCTGGAGCACATCATAGTCTTTAAATGGCTCCGTGCCAGTGTTCGCTACCTTATCGAACAACGGAAGGAGTGGCGTTGGGAGAGATAAGTCTCCACCATTGGAGGCCACATGTCTTCCCAAGTCTGGAAAAAGATGAAATGTCTCTTTGGGTACCAAGTCTCAATGGCTGTCCCTGGTGTTACCATAAATGGCGAGTTATGTACCGACACAAATGTGATTGCCAGGCACTTTGCCGGGCACTGCATTGGATAATCACCCCCCAAGGTTTCGCACACTGGAATGGTGGCTGAAAGGTAATGTACTCTAATGCACTACATGCTGTGGTGAATCCTATAATGCCCCATTTACAAAGTGGAAGCTCTTCAGTGCTCTTGCACATTGCACCGACACAGTTCCTGGGCCTGACCGCACCCACAGCCAGGTGATTAAACATATCTCATCTGACTGCAAGTGACATATAATCATCATCTTCAACCGGCTATGGTGAGATTGTCTAAAAACTCACTTGATGTTGACAGCTATCACCCCATCTGCCTCACCAATGTTCCTAAAAAGCAATGCCACAAGAGTGAGAATAAAACGGATGAAATGTGTAACACAAAACAGAAAGAAAGGAAAAGCCACAAGAATGAAGGGCACACTATGAACACTAAAAGGAACAAAAGAGGACAAGAAAACAACAGAAGAGAGTAAAACATGAAAGCAGATTACAGTGGCTGGCAACCACGAGGATAGAAAGGCAAAGCCAGTGACTCTGCAACACATTAAAATCTCAACCGTACAGCACTAGGCTGGAGGACACAGAGGGTCAAAGGATACACTAAACCCTACATATAAGTATAAAACCCACTCTCACGGATAAAATGTAAAACTAAAACTGCTGTGGAGTCACTGTGTCCAACACCGAAGGCAGGTTGGAGGGAAAGTTGACAGTCGGTCACAGAGCGGCTAAATGTGAGTAGTCCAGGAAGAGGTGGACAACTGTCATTTGGAAGCCACAGCGAGACTTAGGTGGCTTCTCGCAACAGAGTAGTTAACCATGCATTAGCCTCATATAGTCAATGCAGAGCCGGCAGAGGATGACTGATTCCCTGGGAGAGGCCTGCCTGGAAGACTTCCACACATTCATAGCCTCCTTAATGACATGCAGTTTGTTGCGTGTGCTGTTATGCCATTCCATCTCACAAAGCCAGAAAACCCCATGGTGTAAGACAGAATGTAGGTCAGCTTCAGAGAATGCCTATCTCCAGAAGCAGTTTCCACGTCGCCTGTTTGGGAGCCATTCCGTGGTTTTTCAGTGGACCCCAGGACACGTCATTATCCCTGGCCATGAACTTGCTGATAGGCACATGTGAGAAAACGCAAATCACCAAAATGTAAGTAGTTACTCTTTTTTAAAAAAATTGTGAATTTAACTGTTTAATAATATAAAACTAACACAACTGTATCGTTATAAATCCCACTGATGATACCTTAGAACAGGAGAATGTGAAAAGTGTATGGGATAAATAAAGTAACTAGCAGCAGGATAAGGCAGCTTTATTTACAAAACAAATTTTTATATGCTTGCTGCAGAGGATGGCCACACAAACAGACTTGTTATTCATGCCATGCCAGGCATTTCCACATGGCCCATACCAGAAACTCAGAAGATTCATCTGAACATCCATAAAACCATACAACGCACAAAATTCAACAACATATGCAAATGTAACAATCTGGTACCTAAATAATCAATGTAAAAATTAAAAACAGTTCAACCACCACGCAAAAAGCAATGCATTCTGCTCAGAAAATATGTTTAAAATACGAGATAAAATCCCTAAGACTCTAAAAAACAAGAGTTAAATTATGAGTTGTATAAGACATATTTACAACTCGCAGACACCATAAATCATATGAAAGTTTTCTCCCATCTGGTCAACAGGGTCGAAAAGCTTTCAAAACTGGTGCACAAAGAATAGAAACAGTTAATAGAAGAAAGATCAACCTACTCAAAAAACTCCAGTTACAACATATTACCTTTACTCACACACACAAATTCTACCCAAGATTAGTGAACCTCACGGACACACAGTTAAACAGTAAAGAAAGACAGCTGTTGGAGAAAGGATGAAAATACAATGTAAATTTAGAAAAAGATGAAGGTTCCTTAGGAAATCTAATTATAGAAGCATAAAGTGTTTTGACAAGGGATGATAGGAATGAAAATAGCAGTGTCAGCATTGGATTAACTAGAGAACCAGTAAAAAAAGGAATCCAGAATATAATAACCAGCATCAAAATGCAACAACACAAAAACAACAAAAACTCAGATCTGCAACACTAGGATAAATTAGGAAAAAACTACAAAAACAAAATGTTATCTTTTTAAAATAATAATTCCAATCCCAAAGAAAGCAGGTGTTGACAGATGAGAAAATTACCAAACAATCAGTTTAATATGTGACAGCTGCAAAATACTAACACGAAAGTTTTACAGACGAATGGAAAAACTAGTAGAAGCCGACCTCGGGGAAGATCAGTTTGGATTCCGTAGAAATACTGGAACACATGAGGCAATACTGTCCTTACGACTTATCTTAGAAGAAAGATTAAGGAAAGGCAAACCTATGTTTCTAGCATTTGTAGACTTAGAGAAACTTTTGACAATGTTGATTGGAATACTCTCTTTCAAATTCTAAAGGTGGCAGGGGTAAAATACAGGGAGCGAAAGGCTATTTGCAATTTGTACAGAAACCAGATGGCAGTCATAAGAGTCGAGGGGCATAAAAGGGAAGCAGTGGTTGGGAAGGGAGTGAGACAGGGTTGTAGCCTCTCACTGATGTTATTCAATCTGTATATTGAGCAAGAAGTAAAGGAAACAAAAGAAAAATTCAGAGTAGGTATTAAAATCCATGGCAAAGTAATAAAAAATTTGAGGTACGCCGATGACATTGTAATTCTGTCAGAGTCAGCAAAGGACTTGGAAGAGCAGTTGAATGGAATGGACAGTGTCCTGAAACGAGGATATAAGATGAACATCAACAAAAGCAAAATGAGGATAAAGGAATGTAGTCGAATAAAGTTGGGTGATGCTGAGGGAATTAGATTAGGATATGAGACACTTAGAGTAGTAAATGAGTTTTGCTATTTGGGGAGCAAAATAACTGATGATGGTTGAAGTAGAGAGGATATAAAATGTAGACTGGCAATGGCACGGAGAGCGTTTATAAAGAAGAGAAATTTGTTAACATCGAGTATAGATTTAAGTGTCAGGAACTCTTTCCTGAAAGTATTTGTATAAAGTGTAGCCATGTATGGAAGTGAAACATGGATGATAACTAGTTTGGACAAGAAGAGAATAGAAGCTTTCGAAATGTGGTGCTAGAGAAGAATGCTGAAGATTAGATGGGTAGATCACATAACTAATGAGGAGGTATTGAATAGGATTGGGGAGAAGAGAAGTTTGTGGCACAACTTGACTAGAAGAAGGGATCCGTTGGTAGGACATGTTCTGAGGCATCAAGGGATCACCAATGTAGTATTGGAGGGCAGCGTGGAGGGTAAAAATCATAGAGGGAGACCAAGAGAAGAATACACTCAGCAGATTCAGAAGGATGTAGGTTGCAGTAGGTACTGGGAGATGGAGAAGCTTGCACAGGATAGAGTAGCATGGAGAGCTGCATCAAACCAGTCTCAGGACTGAAGACCACAACAACATCAACAACAACAACATTTTAAAAGGAGACAAGGGGACCACAATATTACTGATACACCAAGAACAATACATTGACAAAACACAAGAAATCATTTTACAAAATAGCATTACAAATTTAAAATCATGACATTCAGATTAAAGACAAAAGTAAAAAAAAAAAAAAAAAAAAAAAAAAAAAAAACATTCTGAAAAATATTGACATCATACTGGATAACATGGAGAAAAGAAAGTTGTCATAGATCAGTCCCACTGCGCTGGTTCTCCAAAGCCAACCAAAAATCCACAAACCGAATCTTCTGTGAGGCCAATACTGGATGTTAGAAAATCCCCCCACATTAAAGCTTGCAGGATACATGTTAAAATTTCTGTCTGAAAATTTCAAATTACAAGAAGACAGAACTATTAAAAACACTTCACAGCAAATACAACGAACAAAAGATATAACCCTCCTTTCATTTGTTATAGAAAACATGTATTGCAACATACCAGTACCAGAAATAGTTCAAATGGCTCTGAGCACTATGGGACTTAACATCTGAAGTCATCAGTCCCCTAGATCTTAGAGCTACTTTAACCTAACTAACCTAAGGACAACACACACACAGTCATGCCTGAGGCAGGATTCAAAACTGCAACCTTAGTGGCTGCGTGGTTCCTGACTGATGCGCCTAGAATTGCTTGGTCACACCGGCCAGGAGTACCAGAAGTAAAAGAAATTATACATAAGTACCTGAAAACTTATAGTCACCTTCCTGATGAACAGATTAAGGAAATATGCACAGTAATAAAGCTCATAACACAACGAAATTACTTCAAATTCAGTAATGAATTTTATTTAGAAGAAGATGGATTACCAATTGGGTCCCCAGTTTCAGAAGCCTTAGCAGATATTTTTGTAAACCACATTTAACAGATCATTTTCACAAAAATATTTGCAAAAGAATACAACATATTATACTGGTTCAGATACATGGATGACATCCTTTGCTTAACAGATGTACCACAAAGATAAATTGAAAAACTACATACTGACATCAGCAAGATCCATAAAAATATAAAATTCACAATTGAAAGAGAACAGAACAACCAAATTAACTTCCTGGATATAACAATAAAAAAACAGAACCATAAGCATATGTTTGAAATTTACCGTAAACCCACAGCAACAGACAATATGATTCCTCAATCCTCTAACCACCCGCTCACACAAAAGCAAACAGCACTTCAACACATACTCCACAGACTCAACACAGTACCACTTGCCAAAGAAGGCTACCAAAAAGAATTGGACATAATGATGCAGGAGGCACAAAGTAATGGTTACAACAGTAACACAGTAACCAAGCTTAACAACAAAATTAAAAGTAAAATAAAAGCAGAAAGCTCCAAACCACAGACAACAACACAACAGAACCAAACACAAACATGCAGTCTCATAAGAACTGCACAGGATAATCAGAAAAAGTTGAAAGAAAACAGTAGATGATACACAATGACATACAAACGCAAACTCACCTATCAAATCACCAACATTTTCAAAAGATAAGGAATAAACATAGCAGACACAATAGACAGTTCTATTCAAAAATACACCCCAAAACTGACAAATAACAGAGACATATACCAGAAAGCAGGTATATACCAGCTACAGTGTAACACTTGTGAAGGCAGTTACATAGAGCAAACAGGGGAACATTTGATGTCAGATACAAAAAACACATGAGAGTTTGGAAATATGGGGCAAACCACATCACATTTGCAGAATGCCTAAGAGAAAATGACCACAAACCAACCACTAGAGACAATGACATAAAGTAATTAGAATCGACAGTAAAACAACACCTCCTAATAATGCAAGAAAATTACCACATACAGAAAACCAAAGCAGAAGGGAAAATCCTGTTGAATGACCAAGTACATATGCCAAGCCATTCATTATTTAAAATAATAGAATACCATCTGCAAAAAGGATTAATAGAATAATACAGTCCAATATAATAATAATAGAATCCAAAAAATCCATGAACCCCTCCACAGAATGTTGAAAGGAAAAGTCAAATCAGCTGTCGCTGTCACCAAAATTTTCAACCACTCACTAATAGCTTGTACTCCCGCCTCCACTGCCCCCCCCCCCCCCCACCCAAATTAAAACTCATCAGCTCTATCCCCCTCCCTCCCTCTCTCTCAATCATACGCACACGCAGTATAAACATTAGAAATAGAAGTTAGTCTCAAACATATACTTCGTTACATTTGCAACAAATAGGTAAACTTCTCAAAGAAGATGAAACAAATAATGTAGTTGCAATATTTACGTTGAGAAAAACAGTGTACGACGAAATAGTTGTATCGAGTGACAAAAGAACAATAGTCGACCACAAAAAGGTGAGAAATATGGTGAATGGTGTATGGAAGGTGAGAACACAAAGATGTGATTATATGGCAGTGATAAAAGTGGTAGTGTGACCTTCAGACCAGATGTGAGGATAAGAAAATTAGCAAATCATAAGTAATTACTTTTTTTTACAAAGTGAACTGTTTAATAATCTAAAAGTAACAAAATTGTATCATTATATATCCCACTGATGATGCCTTAGAACAGGAGAAGGCGAAACACATATGGGATAAATAAAGTAACTAGCAGAAGGAAAAGGAAGCTTTATTTACAAACCAAAAATATATATCACAGTACCCTGGAATGGGGAATGTATTAAGCACTATCTTTTACATCCCTTCCACAATAATATTCCACTGACCACTGAACCTAGATATTATCACTACTACACAACCCCTGCTCGCTGCCCTTTACCTCGTGGCTCATGCCCCTGTAATAGACATAGATGCAAGACTTGTCCCATACATCCTCCCTCCACCACCTACTCCAGTCCACTCACAATTGTCACTTGTCCAATCAAAGACAATGCTACCTGTGAAACCAGTCATGTGATCTAAAAGCTAAGCTGCAACCACTGAGCTGTATTTTATGTCGACACGGCAACTGACGAAATGTATGTTCACATGAATGACAACCAAAATCCTGTGATGAAGAAACAGTTGGGCCAATCAATTGCTGAGCATGTTGCGCAGCATGATATTTGTCATTTCAGTGACTGCTTCACAGCCTGTGCCTTCTGGATTCTTCCCACCAACACCAACTTTTCTGAATTGCACTAGTGGGAACTCTCCCTACAGTATAGCCTACATTTAAGTAACCCTCAACCTTCATTAGTCACTGTCTACCACCAAACTATACCATTCCTTGTTCCCATTCCAGAACACAATTCCAGTAATGCACCCACAGTTTTTATAGCTACCTCCTTTTCTGATGGCCCTCCCGCCCCCCCTGCCGACATCTGTCTAATCTCCTGACTCCAACTAGCTGCCGTACCCTCTCCCCGCTTTGTCCATGTAACCGTCCACAAGCAGCACATAACTGTCCCCCTACCCTGCTATCTCTCCCTGCCCCATTCTCCTCCTTCCCCACCATCTGTTTGCTTCTCCCACCATGTGCTTCTGCTTGCAGTCTGGTCTTGGGTGCCAGAGCTTGTGTGCTTTTGTGTTTGTTTTCCTTGCTCTGATGAAGATTTGTTATGATTATTAATATGCAGCCAATATGCAAGGTATCAACATTCTATTAAGGAATGGGATTATCATTGTCTACCGTCAAAGAAAAGCTCTACAGTTGGGTGCATTTCCTTGAAGAAGCTTCTGGCTTTGAAACATTTATAACACTGTGGGCTCAATCTTATTTCTGTTATCTCTCTCTGAAAATAATGCTAATAATCAAGAACATATATTTAAGATTATTTCTATTTTCTTTCATCTGTGATCAGATTCTACAAATTTCCAAAAATTTACTTCTTTTCAGTTTTAATATCTATTGAGTAATAGTGACTGTTTACTAGCACTGAAGTTAACTAAAACAAAACAATAGTTGTTAGCAACACAATCCCACAAGGATTTTTGTGCATGATCTTTCACACAGCACTGAAGATGAGTTCCCACTGTCGTATTTGTAGTCCTCTACTGTTTCATGTTTCAGGTTCAGAACCCACTAAATTATTCAGATGTTCATCATCATGATGATGGTTCAAGTAAGGTTAAACCATGTAATGGATAGAATGGGAACTTCATTGCAGAAGACAATAGAAAATATACCATAGATGTTATGTTACATCAATAGTTGTGATACAAGCCGTTCAGAAGCTGTACAGTTTCAGAGGATCAGCACCTGAAATTGCTGTTGATAGTTCCGTCCTTAAAATGGATAGCCAGAAGTTTCTTTTATAAGGTCAAAATTATGAGCTCACCAATCTTTAGTCATGTCTTTAAGATCCTATTGGGGATGACCAGATCTCTTACAGTTTCTAATGATGTATGCAGACAGGTACTTAGTATGGACATCCGTGGAGCACAATACTTATTATGTCTTCAGAAAGTAAATGTGCACACAATACAGATGAAGTGATCAAAAGTTGTTTCACATACAGTTAAGTAAAACATGGCAAAGAATGGTTGTTGTAAACACAAATATCATTAAATAAAACTGAAACACACACGTAATGATATTTATTGCTCATAATTGTAAAATAAGTTCTCTCAGCCTGACTTAAATGAATGGAGAGGCAACACAAATAATTAGCAAGAGTGGTCTAGAATGCAGCCTAGCTAAACTGAAGCCATACCTGAAGAAGATTAACATCAGAATCAAGAGAGTGGAGTGAATGTAGGCCGTAAACAGATTTATTCTATGGTCTTAATGAACTGTGTTAATTTATTATTGTTTACAAAACCTGTGAGCCAGAAGGCTAAGTTTTATTGGCTGTGGATAATGTCATTATATTTTGTTTGTAGCAGTATGTTACTTCGCATGAGCAGCGTCTATTCAAAAGTTCAATTCTAATTTATGCCTATGCATTGGAAATCAAGGGCTTATTATTATTATGGGACCCAACTTGCTTATTAAAATGTAGTTACTGAAAAATCTGTAATTTTTAATTCAGGACTCTTGCTCATTAGTACTGGTGTCAATATAAATTAGAAAAATCAGATGATCAAAAGTGTATCAACAGATCCTGGAAATTCACAGCAATATGTCCATAACTGGCACTACAAATCTGGATAAAGTTAAACTAACAATTATCAATTTCTTTTAATGCATATAACAAAGGAAGTTGCTGTGACTTACCAAATGAGGAAGTGCTGGTAGATAGACACAATAAAAAATACACAAACACACACACAAATTCCAAACTTTCACAACCCAAAGTTGAAGCAACCTTGGGTTGCGAAAGCTTGAAATTTGTGTGTGTATTTGTGTATTATTTATTGCGTCTGTCTACCAGTGTTTTATCATTTGGTGAGTCACAGCATCTTTGTTTTTATGTATATTTTTACCATGTGGAATGTTTCCCTCTATTATATTGGATATCTGTTAAGATAGTTAAGTTTACTGAAAAGAGGAAAAATAGCCCTTTAATTTGAAAGTGATCTTTCCTTCAAAATATACCTATTAACTCGTAAGACTCTGCATAAAGTATGAACTTAATCATCAGAATTTTGTAAATAAAGTTACCAAAAGTCTTATGTGGATCTTAATATATGATACTGGTGTGGTGCCACTGCTCCACACTTCTCTCCAGTGCTAAACTAGTGATCCGTTAACATCTTAGAATGCATCCTGTCCACTAATCCTTTCTTTTAGTCAGCTTGTGTAGGAAATTTCTTTTCTCTCCAAGTCCATTCACCCATCTTATGTTTAGCATACATCTGTAGCACCACATTTCAGAAGCTTCTATTCTCATCCTGTCTAAGCTGTTTGATATCCATGTTTCACTTCGTATATACCAACAATCAATACAAATGTTTCCAGAAAAATCTTTGTAACACCTAAATCTACGAACATGTTGTGAATATTGCAGTTCCATGTTGTGAATATTTCAGTTGTCTTTATTTCTGTGTCTAAGAAAATTAGAGAGAAATTTCCCCTCTCTTTTTTTTCGGGCATGTTCATAGCTGTGTTTTCACACAAACCTGTTTCAGCATTTTCTGTACTATCTGAAGATAGCAAAAAAAAGTGCTGAAAAATGTCTCACTGAAAACAAAGCTACAAAGGTGTCTTGCATAAAGTGCAATTACTCTACAACCTAAGTTTATATTCAATGCTCCAAAATTTCTCTTCTTCAGAAACACTTTCCTCTCCATTGTCTGCCTAGATTTTATATCATCTCTACCTTGAACATCATTAGCGATTTTGCTGCCCAAATAGCAAAAATCATCATCTTTAAGTGTCTCATTCATTAATCTAATTCCCTCACATCACCTGATTTAATTTGACTACATTCCATTATCTTCTTTTGCTTTTGTTTATGTTCATATCATATCTTCCTTTCAAGAACTGTCCATTCCGTGCAACTGCTCTTGCAGGTCCTTTGCTGTCTCTGACAGAATTACAATGTTGTCAGCAAACCTCAATGTTTTTATTTCTTCTCCATGTATTTTAATTCCTATTCTGAACTTTTCTTTTGTTTCTTTTACTGGTTGCCCAATATACAGTTTGAATAACGTCACGTATAGGCTACAACCCTGTGTCACTTGCTCCCCAACCACTTCTTCCCTTTCATGCCCCTCAACTGTTATAGCTGCCATCTGGTTCTGTAAAAATTTTAAATAGTGTTTCACTCCCTGTATTTGATCCCTGCTTCATAATTTGAAGGAGAGTATTCCAGTCAACATTGTCAAAAGCTTTCTCTAAGTCTACAAATGGTAGAAACATAGGTTTGCCTTTCCTTAATGCATCTTCTAAGATACGTTGTAGGGTCAGTATTGTCACATGTGGTCCTACATTACTCCAGAATCCAAAGTTATCTTCTATGAAGTCAGTATCTGCTGCTTTTTGGTCCTTTTATAAAGAATTTGTGTTTGTATTCTGCAACGACAAATTCCTAAACTGACAGTTTGGGAATATTCACACTTCTCAGCACCTTATTTCTTTGGAAGCGAAATTAATACATTCTTAGTGAAATTTGTGGATATTTCACCAGTTTCGTACATCTAGCACAGCAAATGGAATAATTTTGTCATTGTTGTCTCTCCCAATGCTATCGGTAGTTTTGACAGAATGTTGTCTACCCCTGGGTACTTGTTTCCTTGTTTCAGTGTGAGTCTTCAGTGCTCAGTCAAATGCTTCTCACAGTATATCTCCCTTGTTATCTTCATCTGTCTCTTCTACTATTTGTATGATGTTGCCCTCAGTTATATCTCCCTTGTATAGATCCCCTATACACCGATGAGCCAAAACATTATGACCACTGCCCACTGTGATGTCGGACGCCACCTGATAGCGTTACAGGCATATGACACTCTAAAAACAGTAACTAAGTGGGAAGCAGATGCATATGGGGATCACCCTAATGAAGATACAGGTCCTCACAGCTTTACTTCTGCCAGTATCTCGTCTCCTATCTTCCAAACTTTACAGAAGCTCTCCTGTGAACCTTGCAGAACTAGCACTCCTGAAAGAAAGGATACTGCAGAGATATGGCTTAGCCACAGCCTGGGGGATGTTTCCAGAACAGTTTTAATCTGCCAGAAAGTTTCATATCAGTGCACACTCCACTGCAGAGTGAAAATCTCATTCTGGAAACATCCCCCAGGCTGTGGCTAAGCCATGTCTCCGCAATATCCTTTCTTTCAGGAGTGCTAATTCTGCAAGGTTCGCAGGAGAGCATCTGTAAAGTTTGGAAGGTAGGAGCCGAGATACTGGCAGAATTAAAGTTGTGAGGACCGGGCGTAAGTCATGCTTTGGTAGCTCAGATGGTAGAGCACTTGCCCACAAAAGGCAAAGTTTCTGAGTTCGAGTCTCGGTAGGGCACACAGTTTTAATCTGCCAGGAAGTTTCATATCAATGCACACTCCGCTGCAGAGTGAAAATCTCATTCAGGAAACCAACAAAATGATTGTATTGTGAGGGGGCTTTGTGCAGCTTCTGTCCCATAAAGCACTTAGGATTATGGATGAAATGGGATGACTGTTGCTTTGTAGTAACCATACCAACACAGTATAATAGAGTGAGAGGAGCTTGCTGGAGCTTCTTTCAGAAATAATTCACATAGGGTTTTGGATGAAGTGTGATGATTGTGGCTTTGTAGTAACTATACCAACAGGATGATAGTATTGTGAGGGGAGTTTCCTCAAGCTCCTTTCAGAAATAATTCACATATGACTATGAATGAAATGCAATGATTGTGGCTTTTTAGTAACTGTATCAAAACTCGTGGTATTGGTCGGAAAGCTTTTTACAGTTTCTTTTGGAAATAATTCACATAGGACTACGAATGAGATGAGATGATTGTGGCTCATTAGTAATTATACTGGAAAAGTGATAGTATTGTGAGGGGAGCTTTCTGCGGCTTCTTTCAGGAATAAATCACATAGGCTTATGGATGAAATGCTAGGATTGTGGCTTTGTAATAGCTATACCAACAGATTGATACTTGAGTGAGAGGAGCTTGCTGCACCTTCTTTCAGAAATAATACACATATGGTTATGGATTAAATGCAACGGTTGTATGTCTTCAGTAACTATAACAACAAAGTGATAGTATTGTGAGGGAATCTTCCTGCAGCTTCTTTAAGAAATAAATCTCATAGTGTTATGGGTGAGATGCCATGTATGTGGTTTTGTTGTAGCTATAGCAACAAAATGATTCTACAGTGAGAGTACCTTTGTGCAGCGTCTTTCAGAAATAATTCACATAGGGTTATGCATAAAATGCTATGGATATGACTTTGTAGTTACTATACCGACAAGGTGATAGTATTGTGAGCTTTCTGCAGCTTCTTTCAGAAATAATTCACATACCATTATGAGTGAAGTGCAATGATTGTCACTTTTTAATAACTATACCAACACTTTGTTTCTAGAGTGAATGGAACTATTTGCAGATTCTTTCAGAAATATTTCACAGCATGCTATGAATCAAATGCAATAATTGTGGCTTTGTAGTAACTACACCATCAAGGTTTATAGTATTTTGAGGGGAGCGTTCTGTGGTTTCTTTCAGAAATAATTCACATGACGTTACAAATTAAATGCAATGATTGTTGCTTTGTAGTAGCTATATGAACAGATTGATTGTTAAGGAAGAGGATCTTACTGCAGATTCTTTCAGAAATAATTCACAAAGTGTTATGGATGAAATGTGATGATTCTGGCTTTATGGTAACTACACCAAGAAAGTGATTGTAGTGTGAGAGGAGCTTTCTGCAGTTTCATCCAGAAATAATTCACATAGTGTTATGGCTGAAATGAGACGACTGTGGCTTTGTAGTAACTAACCGTGAAAGTGATTGTAGTGTGAGAGGAGCTTTCTGGAGCTTCTTCCAGAAATAATTATCATAGTGTTAAAGATGAAATGCCATGATTGTGGCTTTTTTGTAACTATACCAACAAAGGGATAGTAATTTGAGAGGAGCTTTTGTCAGCTTCTTTCAGAAATAATCTTCATAGGGTTATCGATAGAATGCAATGCTTGTTGCTTGTTGCGGACCTTTCCTACAAGAGAGTGCAAGAATTCAAATAGCTAGGGGCACTTTCCACTGTGAACTCATCATGTGATGTAGAGATCAATGCCAGAATACAAGCAGGAAACCGATCTTTCCACAGCCTAGCACAACTGCTTTGGTAGAAATATCTCTCCAGACAGTTCAAGATTCAACTGTACAAAACCTTTATCCAGCCTCTTGTTCTATATGGCTGTGAGACATGGAGTATCCGGAAACACGGCTTCCATAAGCTCCTTGTTTCTGAGAGAAAAGTGCTTCGGAAGATTTTTGGTACAGTTATGGATGCAGATACCGGGGAATGGAGGATCAGATACAACGAAGAGCTTGAGGAACTATACCAGCGGCCCAACATAGCAGGTACCCTGAAAGCCAAACAAATGCAGTGGGCCGACATTGTAGCTTGGATGGAGGATCACACCTACAGGAAAGAGACTGCCAGGGAGACCCAAGAACAATTGGAGGGGTGGACCCCATGAAGATTTAATCCAAGTGTCAATAGATGTGGACGAATGGCAGATAGCAGCATTGGACAGAATACAGTGGAGGAGGAAACTTGTAGATGTGTGTGGTCTACTGGGCCTGATCACGTAGTAGTAGTAGTAGTAGTAGTAGTATTGCTTTGTGTAAAATTTCAAACAAAGTAACAGTACTGAGAGAGGTGCTTTTGCAGCTTCCTTCAGAAATAGATCACAACTGAACCAACAATGTGATAGTAATGTGAGAGAATCTTTCTGCAGCTTCTTTCAGAAATAATTTCCACAGGGTTATGGATGAAATGCGATGAATGTGGCCTTGTAGAAACTGTACCAACAAGGTGACAGTACTGTGAGCAGAGCTACAAGCAATTCGTTTCAGCAATAATTAACGTATGGTAGTGGATGAAATCAGAAGATTCTGGCCTTGTGGTAACTGTACCATGAAAGTGATAGCAGTGTGGTAGGAGCTCCCTGCAGTTCCTTTCAGAAATAATACTCATAGGGTAATGGATGAAATGTGATGATTCTGTCTTTGTAGTAACTGTAGGATCAAAGTGTGAGTGGAGCTTTCTGCAGCTCCTCTCAGAAATATTTCAGGTAGTGTAATGGATAATATGCAATGATTCTGGCTTTTTTGGAATCATACCAACAATGTGAAGCTGCTGTGGTATGAGCGTTCTGCTGATTCTCTTGAAAAAAAAAAAAAAAAAAAAAAAAAAAAAAAAAAAAAAAAAAAATCACATATGGCAATGCATGAAATGCGATGATTCTGGCTTTGTAGTAATCATACCAACAAAGTGATGCAAATGTGGGAGGAGCTTTCTGCAACTTCTTTCAGAAATAATTCACATAGCATGATGGATGAAATGGGATGTTTCTCACTTTGCAGTAATCATACGAACAATGTGACGCTGCTGCCTGAGGAGGTTTCTGCAGCTTCTTTTAGAAATAGATCAGATACGGTTATGGATGAAATGTTACAATTCTGGCTTTGTTGTAATGATACCAACAAACAGATGCTGCTGCAAGAGGAGCTTTCTGCAGCTTCTTTCAGAAAATAACCACATACAGTAATGGATGAAATTGGATGATTTTGGCTTCGTAATAATCATACGGAGAAAAAGACGCAGCTGTGGGAGACCCTTTCTGTAACTTCTTTGAGAAATAATTCACATAGGGTAATGGATGAAATGCGATGATTCTGGCATTGTAGTAATCATAGCAACAAAGAGATTCTGCTGCAGGAGGAGATTTCTGCAGCATCATTCAGAAATAATTCACTTAGGGTAATAGATGAAATAGGATGATTCTAGCTTTGTAGTAATCATAACAACAGAGAGGTGGTGAGGTGGGAGAAGCCTTCTGCAGCTTCTTTCAGAAATAATTCACATAGGATAAGGGATGAAATGCGATGATTCTGGCTTTGTGGTAATCATACCAACAAATAGACACTGCTGCCGGAGGAGGGACAGCAGCTTCTTTCAGAAATAATTCGCATAGGGTACTGGAAGAAATGCGTGATTCGAACAAAAAGATGCTGCTGTGCTAGGAGCTTTTCTGCAGCTCCTTTCAGAAATAATTCACATAGGGTAATGGATGAAATTCGATGATTCTGGCTTTGTAGTAATCAGACGAAGAAAGAGACGCTGCTGTGCTAGGAGCTTTTCTGCAGCTCCTTTCAGAAATAATTCACATAGTGTAATGGATGAAATTCGATGATTCTGGCTTTGTAGTAATCTGATGAAAAAAGAGAAACTGCTGTGGAAGGATATTTCTGCACCTCTTTTCGGAAATAATACACATATGGTAATGAATGAAATGGAATGATTCTGGCTTTGTAGTAATCATATGAACAAAAAGAAGCTGCTATGTGAGGAGCTTTTTGCAGCTCCTTTCAAAAATAACTCACATATGCTAATGGATTAAATGCAATGAATCTGGCTTTGTAGGAATCATACAAGCAAGGAGACGCTACTGTGGAAGGAACTTTCTGCTGCTTCATTCACAAATAATTCACTTAGTGTAATGGATGAAATGCGATGTTTCTAGCTTTGTAGTAACCATACCAAGAAACAGGTGGTGCTGCGAGTGAAGCCTTCTGCATCTTCTTTCAGCAATAATTCACATAGGATAATGTATGAAATGTGTTGATTCTGGCTTTGTAGTAATCATACCAACAAAGAGACGCAAATGATGGAGGAGCTTTCTGCAGCTTCTACATCTACATCTACATCCATACTCCGCAAGAGACCTGACTGTGTGTTTTTGGAGGGTACCCTGAGTACCTCTATTGGTTCTCCCTTCTATTCCAGTCTCGTATTGTTCATTGAAAGATGTATTGTCGGTATGCTTCTGTGTTTGCTCTAATCTCTGATTTTGTAGCCATGGTCTCTCTGCGAGGTACATGTAGGAAGTAGCAATATAATGCTTGACTCTTCGGTGAAGGTATGTTCTCGAAACTTTAACAAAAGCCCGTACCGAGTACTCTCCTGCAGAGTCTTCCACTAGAGTTACTCTATCATCTCCGTAACCCTTTCGAGATTACTAAATCATCCTGTAACGAAGTGCGCTGCTCTCCGTTGGATCTTCCCTATCTCTTCTATCAACCCTATCTGGTACGGATCCCACGCTGCTGAGCAGTATTCAAGCAGTGGGCGAACAAGTGTACTGTAACCTACTTCCTTTGTTTTCGGATTGCATTTCCTTAGGATTCTTCCAACGTATCTCAGTCTGGCATATGCTTTACTGATGATCAACTTTATATGATCATACCATTTTAAATCACTCCTACTGCGTACTCCCAGATAATTTATGGATTTAACTGCTTCCAGTTGCTGACCTGCTATTTTGTAGATAAATGATAAGGGATCTATCTTTCAGTGAATTCACAGCACATTACACTTGTCTACATTGAGACTGAATTGCCATTTCCTGCACCATGCGTTAATTCGCTGCAGATCCTCCTGCAGTTCAGTACAATTTTCCGTTGTTACAACCTATCAATACACCACAGCATCATCTGCAAAAAGCCTCAGTTAACTTCTGATGTCATCCACCAGGTCATTTATGTATATTGTGTATAGCAACAGTCCTATGGATGTCTCTATAGGCCCCCTGGCTCATCAGCTGTTGTCGCTGAGCACCTGAAGGATAATTTGGAAAATATTTTGAGCAGATTTCTCCACCATGTTATAGTTCATGGTGGAGATTTTAATTTGCCAGATATAGACTGGGAGACTCAAACGTTCACAATGGGTGGCAAGGACAAAGAATCCAGTGATTTTTTTTTTAAGTGCTTTATCTGAAAAATACCTTGAGCAGTTAAACAGAGAACCAACTCGTGGCGATAACATATTAGACATTCTGGTGTCAAAATTACCTGAACTATTTGAAACAGTGAATCCAGAACAGGGAATCAGCAATATAAAGCAGTTACTGCATCGATGATTTCAGCCATAAATAGAAAAATTAAAAAAGGGAGGAAGATTTTTCTGTTTAGCAAAAGTGACAAAAAGCAGATTACAGAGTACCTGACAGCTCAACACAAAAGTTTTGTCTCAAGTACAGATAGTGTTGAGGATCAGTGGACAAGGTCAAAACCATCGTACAATATGCGTTAGATGAGTATGTGCCAAGCAAGATCATAAGAGATGGAAAAGAGCCACCATGGTACATCAACTGAGTTAGAAAACTGCTGCGGAAGCAAAGGGAACTTCACAACAAACATAAACATATCCAAAGCCTTGCAGACAAACAAAAATTATGCGAAGTGAAATGTAGTGTGAGGAGGGCTATGTGAGAGGCACTTAATGAATTCAAAAGTAATGTTCTATGTACTGACTTGGCAGAAAATTTAAGAAATTTTGGTCTTATGTCAAAGCGATAGGTGGATCAAAACAAAATGTCCAGACACCACAGATGACAAAAGGGTAGATACCGAAATAGACGACAGAGTGATAGAGAAAAAATTAAAATCACTCAAAAGAGGAAAGCCCACTGGACCTGAAGGGATACCAGTTCGATTTTACACAGAGCACACTGTGGAACATAGCCCTCATCTTGTAGCAGTGTACCGTAGGTCTCTAGAAGAGCATAGCATTCCAAAGGATTGGAAAATGGCATGGTCTTCCCCATTTTCAAGAAGGGACTTCGAACAGATGTGCAGAACTATAGACCTATATCTCTAATGTTGATTAGTTGTAGAACTTTGGAACATGAATTATGTTATAGTATAATGAGTTTTCTGGAGACTACCAACCTACTCTGTAGGAATCAGCATTTGTTTTGAAAAAGATGGCCATGTGAAACCCAGCTCTTGCTAATCATCCACAAGACTCAGTGGACCATAGACATGGGTTCACACTTAGATGCCGTGTAACTTCTTTCAGAAGTACTTCACTTAAAGTAATGGATAAAATGCAATGATTCTGGCTTTGTAGTAACCTTACTAACAAAGAGAAGCAAATGAGAGATTAGCTTTCTGTAGCTCCTCTCAGAAATACTTCACATAGTGTGATGGATGAAATGCGATGAATCTGGCTTTGTAGTAACCATACCAACAAGGAAACAGGAATGAGGGACGAGCTTTCTGTAGCTTCTTTTATATACCTCACATCAGGTAATGGATGAAATGTGATGATTCTGTTTGTGTAGTAATCATACCAACAAACAGATGTAAATGAGGCAGGAGCCTTCTGTAGCTTCTCTTATATACACCACATCAGGTAATAAATGAAATCTGATGATGCTGTCTGTGTAGTAATCATACAAACAAAGAATTGCAAATAAGAGAAGGGCTTTCTGTAGCTTCTCTCAGAATAACTTCACATAGGGTAATGGATGAATTGCGATGATCCTGGCTTTGTAGTAACGTTACCAACAAATGTACGCGTATGAGGGGAGAGCTTCCTGCAGCTTCTCTCTGAAATACTTTGCATGGGGTAATAGATGAAATGCGAATATTCTGACCTCTGTAGTAATTATACCAACAAACAGTCACAAATGAGGGAAAAGTTTTCTTTAGCTTCTTTCAGAAATACTTCACATTGTTTAATGGACACCCCATGAACAATGGACCTTGCCAATCGTGGGGAGGCTTGCGTGTCTCTGTGATACAGATAGCCATACAGTAGGTGCAACCACAACGAAGGGGTATTTGTTGAGAGGCCAGACAAATGTGTGGTTTCTGAAGAGGGGCAGCAGCCTTTTCAGTAGCTGCAAGGGCAACAGTCTGGATGATTGACTGATCTGGCCTTGTAACAATAACCAAAACGGCCTTGCTGTGCTGGTACTGTGAATGGCTGAAAGCAAGGGAAAACTTCCTGAGGGCATGCAGATTTACTGTATGATTAAATGATGATGGGGTCCTCTTGGGTAAAATATTCCAGAGGTAAAATAGTCAACCAATTGGATCTCCGGACAGGGACTACTCAAGAGGATGTCGTTATCAGGAGAAAGAAAACTGGTGTTCTACGGATCGGAGCATGGAATGTCAGATCCCTTAATCTAGCAGGTAGGTTAGAAAATTGGTGAAGTTCGGTGGCAGGAGGAACAAGACTTTTGGTCAGGTGACTACAGGGCTATAAACACAAAATCAAATAGAAGTAATGCAGGAGTAGGTTTAATAATGAGTAGGAAAATATAAATGCGGTTAAGCTACTACAAACTGCAGAGTGATAGCATTATTGTGGCCAAGATAGATACGAATCCCACACCTACTACAGTAGTACAAGTTTATAGGCCAACTAGCTCTGCAGATGATGACTAAATTGAAGAAATGTATGATGAGATAAAAGAAGTTATTCAGATAGTGAAGAGAGGTGAAAATTTAATAGTCATGGGTGACTGGAATTCGAGTGTAGGTAAAGGGAGAGAAGGAAACATAGTAAGTGGATATGGATTGGGGCTTGGTAGAATTTTGCACAGAGTCCAACTTAATCATAGCTAACACTTGGTTTAAGAATCATGAAAGAAGGTTGTATACATGGAAGAACCCTGGAGATACTAAAAGGTATCAGATAGATTATATAATGGTAAGACAGACATTTTGGAACCAGGTTTTAAATTGTAAGACATTTCCAGGGGCACAGGTGGACTCTGACCACAATCTAATGGTTATGACCTGTAGATTAAAACTGAAGAAACTGCAAAACGTTGCGAATTTATGGAGATGGAACCTGGATAAACTGAAAGAACCAGAGGTTGTAAAGAGTTTCAGGGAGAGCATAAGGGAACAATTGACAGGAATGGGGGAAAGAAATACAGTAGAAGAAGAATGGCTAGCTTTGAGAGATTAAGTAGTGAAGGCAGCAGAGGATCAAGTAGGTAAAAATACGAGGGCTGCTAGAAATCCTTGGGTGACAGAAGAAATATTAAATTTAATTGATGAAAAGAGAAAATATAAAAATGCAATAACTGAAGCAGGCAAAAAGGAAATCAAACATCTCAACAAACAGATCGACAGGAAGTACAAAATGGCTAAGCAGGGATGGCTAGAGGACAAATGTAAGGATGTAGAAGCTTATCTCACTAGGGGTAAGATAGGTACTGCCTACAGGAAAATTAAAGAGACCTTTGGAGATAAGAGAACGACTTGTATGAACATCAAGAGCTCAGATGGAAACCCAGTTGTAAGCAAAGAAGGGAAAGCAGAAAGGTAGAATGAGTATATAGAGGGTCTATACAACGGTGATGCACTTGAGGACAATATTATGGAAATGGAAGAGGATGTAGATGAAGATGAAATGGGAGATACGATACTGTGTGAAGAGTTTGACAGAGCATTGAAAGACCTGGGTCAAAACGAGGCCCCCAGAGTAGACAACATTCCATTGGAACTACTGACAGCCTTGGGAGAGCCAGTCCTGACAAAACTCTTACCATCTGGTGAGCAAGATATATGAAACAGGCGAAATACCCTCAGACTTCAAGAAGAATATAATAATTCCAATCCCAAAGAAACCAGGTGTTGACAGATGTGAAAATTACTGAACAATCACTTTAATAAGCAACAGCTGCAAAATACTAACACGATTTCTTTACAGACTAATGGAAAAAATAGTAGAAGCTGACTTCAGGGATGATCAGTTTGGATTCTGTAGAAATACTGGAACACATGAGGCAATACTGACCTTACGACTTATCTTAGAAGAAAGATTAAGGAAAGGCAAACCTATGTTTCTCGCATTTGTAGACTTAGAGAAAGCTTTTGACAATGTTGATTGTAACACTCTCTTTCAAATTCTAAAGGTGGCAGGGGTAAAATACAGGGAGCGAAAGGTTATTTGCGATTTGTACAGAAACCAGATGGCAGCCATAAGAGTCGAGGGGCATGATATAGTAGCAGTGGTTGGGAAGGGAGTGAGACAGGGTTGTAGCCTCTCACTGATGTTATTCAATCTGTATATTAAGCAGGCAGTAAAGGAAACAAAGTAAAAATTCAGAGTAGGTATTAAAATCCATGAGGAAGAAATAAAAACTTTGAGATTTGCCGATGACATTGTAATTCTGTCAGAGACAGCAAAGGACTTGGAAGAGCAGTTGAATGGAATGGAGAGTGTCTTGAAAGGAGTATATAAGATGAACATCAACAAAAGCAAAATGAGGATAAGGAAATGTACTCGAATTAAGTTGGGTGATGCTGAGGGAATTAGATTAGGAAATAAGACACATAAAGTAGTAAAGGAGTTTTGCTATTTGGAAGCAAAATAACTGATGATGGTCAAAGTAGAGAGGATATAATATGTAGACTGGCAATGGTAAGGAAGGCATTTCTGAAGAAGATAAATTTGTTAGCATTGAGTATAGATTTAAGTGACAGGAAGTCATTTCTGAAAGTATTTGTATGGAGTGTAGCCATGTATGGAAGTGAAACATGGACGATAACTTGTTTGAACAAGAAGAGGATGCAAGTTTTCTAAATGTGGTGCTAAAGAAGAATGCTGAAGATTAGATATGTAGATCATATAACTAATGAGGAGATATTGAATAGGTCTGGGGAGAAGAAAAGTTTGTGGCACAACTTGACCAGAAGAAGGAATCGGTTGGTAGGACATGTTCTGAGGCATCAAGAGATCGTCAATTTAGTATTGGAGGCCAGTGTGGAGGGTAAAAATCGTAGAGAGAGGCCAAGAGATAAATACACCAAGCAGACTCAGAAGGATGTAGGTTGCAGTAGGTACTGGGAGATGAAGAAGCTTGCACATGATAGAGTTGCAGGGAGAGGTGCATCAAACCAGTCTCAGGACGGAAGACCACAACAACAACAGTGTAATGGACGAAATGCGATGAATCTGACTTTGTAATAACCTTACCAACAAAGATATGCCTATGAGGGAGGAGCTTACTGCAGCATCTCTCAGAAATACTTCACATAGGGAAATTGATGAAACACGATGATTCTGGCTTTGTAGTAACCATACCAACAAAGAGATGCAAATGAGTGAAAAGCTTTCTTCAGCTTCTCTCAGAAATACTGCCTATAGGGTAAAGGGTGAAGTGCAATGATTCTGGCTTCATAGTAACTATACCAAGAAAGACATGCAAAGGAAGGAGGAACTTTCTGTAGCTTCTCTCAGAAATGTTTCACATCGGGTATGGATGAAATACGATGATTCTGGCTTTGTAGGAACCCTAACATCAGAGAGATGCCTATGAGGGAGGAGCTTCCTGCAGCTTCTCTCTGAAAAACTTCACATAGGGTAATGAATGAAATGCGATTATTCTGGCTTTGCAGTAACCATACCAAAAAAGAGACGCAATTAAGGGAGGAGCTTTCAGTGGCTTCTATAATAAATACCTCTCATCAGTTAATGGATGAAATATAATGATCGTTTCTGTGTACTAATCATACCAAAACAGAGATGCAAGTTTTGGAGGATCTTCCAGCAGCTTTCTCTCAGAAATACTTCACTTAAGGTAACGGATGAAATGCGATGATCCTGGCTTTCTAGTAACCATACCAACAAAGAAACGCAAATGAGGGAGGAGCTTTCTGTAGTTTCCCTCAGAAATACTTCACATCAGGTAATGGATGAAATGTAATGATTGTGTCTGTGTACTAATCATACCAACAAACATATGCAAGTGAGGGAGGAGCTTTCTGCAGCTTCTCTCTGAAATACTTCACATAGGGTAAAAATGAAATGGGATGATTCTGGTTTTGTAGTAACCATACCAACAAAAGACACAAATGAGGGAGGAGCTTTCTGTAGCTACCAACAGAAATAATTCACATTAGGTAATGGATGAAATGTATTGAATGTGTCTGTGCACTAATCTTACCAAGAATCAGATGCAAGTGATGGAACAGCGATCTGCAGCTTCCCTCAGAATAAGTTCACATAGAGTATTAGATAAAATGCGGTTATTCTGGCTTTGAAGTAACCATATTAGCAAACAAATGCAAATGAGGGAGTAACTTTCTGTAGATTCTCTCAGAAATATTTCACATCAGGTAATGGATGAAATCTAATGTTTGTGACTGTGTATTAATCATACCAAGAAACAGATGCAAGTGACGGAGGAGTGTTCTGCAGCTTCTCTCAGAAATACTTCACATAGTGTAGTGGAAGAAATTCAATGATTCTGGCTTTGAAGTAACCATACCAACAAAGTGACGCAAATGGGGGAGTAGCTTTCAGTGGCTTCTCTCTTAAATACTTCACATTAGGCAATGGATGAAATGTAATGATTGTGTCTGTTTACTAATCATACCACAAAGCAGATGCTGGTGACTGAGGAGCTTTTCGCAGGTTCTCTCTGAAATACTTCGGGTAGGGTAATTTTAATGATTCTGGCTTTGTAGTAACCATAGCAACAAACAATGCAAATGAGAGAAGAGCTTACTGTAGCTTCCCTCAGAACTACTTCACATCAGGTAATGGAGGAAATGTAATGATTGTGTCTGTGTACTAATCATACCAACAAACAGATGCAAGTGAGGGAGGAGCTTTATTCAGCTTCTCTTTGAAATTCATAACCTATTGTACTGGATGAAAGGCAATGATTCTGGCTTTGTAGTAACCATACCAACAAAGGAACGCAAATGAAGGAGGAGCTTTCTGCAGCTTCTCTCTGAAATACGTCACATACGGTAACAGATGAAATGCGATGATTCTGGCTTGGTAGAACCATACCAACAAACAATTGCAAATTAGGAAGGATCTTTCTGTAGCATCCCTCAGAAATGCTTCACATCTGGTAATGGATGAAATGTAATGTTTGTGTCTGTGCACTAATCATACCAACAAACAGATGCAAGTGAAGGAGGAGTTTCCCGTACCTTTTCTCTGAAATACATTTCAGAGGGTAATGGATGAAATGTAATGATTCTGGCTTTGTAGTAACCATACCAACAGTCAAACACAAATGAGGGCGGAGCTTCCTGCAGCCTGTGTCTGAAATAAATCACAAAGGGTAATGGATGAAATGCAATTATTCTGGCTTTGTAGTAACCATACCAACAATCAAACCAAAATGAGGGGGAGCTTTCTGTAGCTTTTCTCAGAAATACTTCACATAGAGTAATAGATGAAATGCGATGATTATGGCTTTGTAGTAACCATAACAACAAACAAACGCAAATGAGGCACTACGTTTCTGCAGCTTCTCTATGAAATACATCTCATGGGGTAATAGATGAAATGTGACAGTTCGGCTTTGTAGAACCATACCAACAAACAAACGCAAATAAGGGAGGAGCTTTTTGTAGCTTCCGTCAGAAATAATTCACATCAGGTAATGGATGAAATGTAATGATTGTGTCTATGTACTAATCATAGCAACAAACAGATGTAAGTGAGGGAGGAGCTTTCAGCAGCTTCTCTCTGAAATACATCACATAGGGAAATAGATGAAACGCGTTGATTCTGGTTTTGTAGTAACCATACCAACAAACAAACCTAAATGAGGGAGGCCCTTTCTGTAGCTTCCCTCAGAAGAACTCAACATCAGCTAATGGATGAAATGTAATGATTGTGTCAGTGTACTAATCATACCAACAAACAAATGCATGTGAGGGAGGAGCTTTCTGCAGCTTCTCTCTGAAATACATCACATAGGGTAAAAAATGAAATTCAATGATTCTGTCTTTGTAATTACCATACCAAGAAACTAACGCAAATGTGGCAGGAGCTTTCTGTAGCTATTCTCAGAAATAGTTCACATAGGGCAATAGATGAAATGTGATGATTCTAGCTTTGTAGCAACCATACCAAAAAACAAACAGATGCAAATGAGGGAGGAGCTTTCTGCAGCCACTCTCTGAAATACATTACATAGTGTAATAGATGAAATGCAATGATATTGGCTTTGAAGTAATCATACCGACTAACAAATGCAAATGAGGGAGCAGCTTTCTGTACATTCCTCAGAAATACATCACATCATGCAATAAATGAAATCAAATTTTTGTGTCTACGTACCAATCATACACACAAACAGATGAAAGTGAGGGAGGAACTTTCTGCAGCTTCTCTCTGTAATACATCACATTGGGTAATAGGTAAAATGCAATGATTCTGGCTTAGTAGTAAACTTACCAACAAATGCACGCCAATGAGGGAGGAGCTTTCAGTAGCTTCCCTCAGAAATACTTCACATCAGGTGATGGATTAAATATAAAGACTGTGATGGTGTACCAATCATATCAATAAAAAGATGCAAGTGAGGGAGGAGCTCTCCGTAGCTTCTATCCGAAATACACCACATAGGGTAAATAATGAAATACAATGATTTTGGCTTTGTAATAACCATCCCAACAAACTAAGGCAAATGAGGGAGAAGCTTTCTGTAGCTTTTCTCAGAAATACTTCACATAGGGTAATAGATGAAGTGTGTTTATTCTGGCTTTGTAGTAACAATACTAACAAACAAACGCAAATGATGGGGCAACATTCTGTAGCTTGCCTCAGAAATACTTCACATCAGGTAATGGATGAAATGTAATAATCGTGTCTGTGTACTAATCATACCAACAAACTGATGCAGGTGAGGGAAGAGCTTTCTGCAGCTTCTCTGTGAAACACATCACATAGGGCACTGGGTGAAATGCAATGATTATTACTTTGTAGTAACCATACCAACAAGCAAATGCAAATGAGGAAGGAGCTTTCTGTAGCTTCCCACAGAAATACTTAACATCAGGAAATGGATGAAATGTAATGATTGTGTCTGTGTACTAATCATACAAAAAATCAGATGCAGTTGAGGGAGTTGCTTTCTGCAGCTTCACTCTGAAATACATCACATAGGGCAATGGATGAAATACATTGATTCTGAATTTGTAGTACCCATACCAACAAACAATGCAAATGAGGGAGGAGCTTTCTGTAGCTCTCCTCAGAAATACTTCACATAGGGTAATAGATGAAATGTGATGATTCTGGCTTTGTAGTAACCATACCAACAAACAAACGCAAATCAGGGAGGAGCTTTCTGTAGCTACCCTCAGAAATATTTCACATCAGGTGTTGGATGAAATGTATTGATTGTGTCTGTGTACTAATCATACCAACAAACAGATGCAAGTGAGGGAGGAGATTTCTACAATTTCTCTCTGAAATACATCACATTGGGTAATGGATGAAATGCAATGATTCTGGTTTTGTAGTAACCATACCAACAAACAAACACAAATGTGGGAGGAGCTTTCTGTAGTTTTTCTGAGAACTATTTCACATAGGGTAATAGATGAAATGTGATGATTCTGACTTTGTAGTAACCATACCAACAATCAAACGCAAGTGAGGGAGAAGCTTTCTGTAGCTTCCCTCAGAAATACTTCATATCAGGTATTGGATGAAATGCAATCATTGTGTCTGTGTACTTATCATAAGAACAAACAGATGCATGTGAGGGAGGAGCTTTCTGCAGCTTCTCTCAGAAATACTTCATATAAGGTTTGTTTACTAATCATATCATCAATCAGAAGAATGTGAGGGAGGAGCTCTCTGCATTTTCTCTCTGAAATACAACACATAGGGTTATAGATGAAATGCGATGATTCTGGCTTTCAAGTAACCGTACCAACAAACAAACGCAAGTGAGGGAAGAGCTTTTTGTAGCTTTTCTCAGAAATATTTCACATAGGGTGATAGATGAAATGCGATGATTCAGGTTTTGTAGTAACCATACCAACAAACAAACGCAAATGAGGGAGGAGCTTTCTGTAACTTACCTCAGAAATATTTCACATCAGATAATGGTTGAAATGTAATGACTGTAGTAACCATACATAGGGTAATGGATGAAATGCTATGATTTAGGCTTTGGGGTAACCATACCAACAAACAAAATCCATAAAGGAAACGTAATGATTGTGTCTCTGTACTAATCATACCGAACAAAGGGATTCAATTGAGGGATTAGCTTTCTGCAGCTTCCCTCAGAAATAATTCACATCAGGTAATGGATGAAATGTAATGATTGTGTCTGTGTACTAATCATACCACATAGTGTATGCTGCCGTGGTGTGTGCCTCGCCCTTGCCTTCGGCTGTAATTGGCACAGTGCCCGAAGGGCTCAGTCCCTCCGGAGGCCTTGCGCCACCACTGTTATTCCATCTTTGCCACGTATCACGGCTCTGGCATTGTCTACACTGACGGTTCGATGGTTGCTGGTCGTGTCTTTTATGCCCTAACTCTAGGGGACCATTGTGAACTACTTTCATTTCCGGTTGGCTCAGCTTTTACACTGCTGACGTGGTCACCATCTTTCGAGCTCTAGAGTATCTCCGCTCCTGCTCAGGTGAGTCCTTCATTATCTGTGGTGATTACCCGAGCGGATTACCAGCTCTCGACCAGTGTTTCCCTCGTTCTCGTCTGGTGATTCCTATCCAGTTGTCCCTGCATAATCTTGCCCGTTGCGGCAGATCTGTTGTCTTTGGAACCCAGGCCATTTTGGGATACCTTGCAATGAAACTGTTGACTGCCTGGCGAAAGAGACCACCAGTAAAGCATCTCTGGAGAGACTGATTTGCCGGTGACTGATTTGCGGGCACTATTACGCCACGAAGTTTTAGATTTATGGGACAGTGATTGGCGCTACCTGCCCATGCCAAACAATCTCCGTCATAACAAGGAGACGATGACTGTGTGGTGGTCATCCATGCGATCCACCGCAGGGACTCGGTCATCCTTTGCTGTCTCCGCATTGGCCACACCTGACTGATGCCCAGTTATTTCCTGTGTCGTGAGGATCCACCTCTTTGTCGTTGTGGGGTGTCCTTGACAGTGGTCCATATTCTGTTGGAGTGCGCCCTTTTAACTGTGCTCAGGCAGACTTTTGCGCTGGCTGAAATGCTCTCTGCGCTTTTAACTGATGACTGTTCCATAGCGGACTTAGTTTTGCGTTTTATTCGGGCAGGGGGATTTTATCGCTTAATGTAAATGTGTGTGTTTTTGTGTTGATTCTGGCCTATGGGCTACGATTTTAGTCTGCTTTTTTTAATGTGTTTCTCGGTGGTTGGCTTTTCCTTTTCTGTTTCTATGGTCGGCCACCCACCGTCACACTCCGTGCGATTTTAGTTCGTCTTGTCTGGTCTTTGTCTCAGTTTCTCTCGTTCTGTGTCATCTGTCCTCTCGTTTGTTGATTGTTCTTATTCTCTGTGGGTGTTTTTAGTATTAGAAAAAGGGACCGATGACCATAGCAGTCTAGTCTCTTTAACCCCCACAAACCAACCAATCCTAAGATGTCTACCTCAGTTGGAGATGAAATGTCAGAAATAATTTTATTCATCAACCGTGCCGTCCTCCCACAAGCCAGTCCAGAAGTTTTGACTAATGTGAACAGTCGCTGTGAAAGCCTATGTTGTGTAAATGTGTGCTTGTCTCCTGAAGTGTACCTGGTGAAAGGAGGAGTAGGAGGTGGGTTAAAGCTCGTGGTGTGAGTAGCTTCGCAGTATTGTCTATCCTTCACGTAATATGTGTTTTCATTCTTGATAAAACACTGAATATTAGTCATCGACAAAGTTTTTTGTTGTAGCTCGTGTATTTAGAGGAAACAGCACTATCCTGGCGTACATGTTTCCTTGGGATTGAACTAGAATGTCATGAATTTCAGCCACAGTCTCCAACTGTTTTCACTATTTAACTTAAATTATTATTGGACCTGTCTGAGGAAATGTGTGTCAAGCAATGTACTTCAAAAGGCCTTTCTGCTGTGCTCTAAGTCCTCATGTTCATATACAGGATTGAAGCAGTTGAGAGTTGAGTGTTGAATCACGGTTCTGCACTATCCCCAATGACCACTGTCAGCACGTGTGGCGGCAGCTTGGGGGACATTCCATTCTTCCAGTGTTTTGGAAAGGCACAGTATGGCCAGAAAATGGTTATGACTGTAGGTTGCAGTTGATAGTGATTGAGGGAACTGTGACGGAACAACAACCTTTCAGATGTCGATAATCCTCGTGTTACATCTTGTATGACAGTATCGTGATGTTATTTCCAACACAACAGTGCTCATCCACACAGTGGTATGTGTATGTATCAATTGTATGCATGATATTAGCTGCTCCCATAGTCAGCAATATCCTTAGATATGTTCCCTGCAGAGCATATGTGGCACGAGCTTGGACATAAACTCTGCCCCAGTGTCAGTATCCAGAATATTGTGGACCATTACAACTGTTTGAGGCCAGCTTGCCCGAGGAAGGAATCTAGTGGCCTTATGACACCCTCCCAAACAAACAAGTGTATGCAAGAAGGGCAATTGGGTGCATGTCATATTGATAAGTGAGCTCATACTGCCAAGTTCTTTGTAAATCTGACTCAATTTTGTAATCACTAAAGTAACATCACATACCGTCTGAACCCATGGCATTTCTTTTCTTTCTGTGAATTTCAATTTCTTAGTTGGGCAGTGTTTATGAACATCTTGGGCTGAAAGAAAATTAGCATGATATAGAGACGTAAAACTATTAGAGACGTACTTAAATGTAAAAGTGTCACTAAAAACATATTTAAAGTGAAAAGCCTGAAAAAACACCAAGTTGTGTGTCCAGAAAATCTGTATCACAATGGGTTAACAGTGAGCAGCAACTGCAACCAAATGGGAAAATTATCTTCTTCCGGCCCAGGATGTTGTAGCAGATTTTCTGCAACTTCACATTCCTAATGCTTCTGTATATTTTTTCCTGTTTCTACAAAGTCCATTCCTGGCAACTATAATTAAAATGATCCAAGTCACTGTCCTTCTTTGTATACTAAGGTGTCTGTCTGTAAATAATTTACTCTTATTTCTGGAGGCTTGGGCATTCCAATTCTTCTCTTAATATCCACTGGCTTTTGCCCTCAACTATGTTGGCACGGATCTTCAACCTGCATGAATTTTGAGTAGCCCTGAAGCTTATTATCCATGGGAAAAATGGATATAAAGAACTGAAAGTGAAGTTGTCAAAACGATGCAATGGTAAAGAATTGATATGTTTGTAAGCACAGATACAGATATTTGAAGTATGAAATAGCAAAACGCCTGGATAGGGGAACAAGCTAGTGGCGTATTTAATGAAAATACAAAAAATTAAAGAATCTGTAGTTACAAATAAGTCAGTTCTTTACTGTTGCACCCTTTTGACAGTGTCACCTTCAGTCTTTTATATCTGTTTTCTTGCTAATAAGCTTCAGGATATTTATGAACATTCATGTCAATGAAGTCGTTTGCTTAATAAGCTTATCAGTGACAATAGTTTCAGTAATTTGTGAATGAATTCAAGAATGTCTGTGGGTAATGGAATTGAACTGTTAACATTAGTAATATTTTGGAAAGTTTCATCATCATAATATTATTTACTACTTTTTACTGATTTTTCTCATTTCTGGTCCCGGTTTGTTTTGTTTAGTTTTATAAAACTTCCACTGTCCCGATGTTTTTTTCTTCCAGTATAATGAAATGATGCTTATATGAAACTGAGTTGATCCACATAAAGCACTTGCAGTACCTTGCATGCCTGCATACAATAAAAAGTATTTAATATTGCATTTTTTGTAATCAGTTCAGCATGCAACTCTTTATACATAACCTGTCAGTAGCTGCCCACAGAGTTATTTTCAATTCTCCTGTAATTAAATAACATAAAACATGATAAATAGATGTAAAAACTTTTTATAATACGGAAAAATGCCTGTACACCATTATTATTTGCAGTATGTAGATAGTCACAGGATATGTGATGGATTCCCTTATGGATCTGAGTTACTGGGTACACATTTGTTTCCATACTATTCGGGCCCACATAGTTAAATGTACAGTTCAGTTTATCATGTTTTATAGATAATTTCACTTCAAAATTTCTCTGAGGGTTGAAATGCTTTTATAAATATGTAATGTTGGATCATTGGCTGTTGTCAGCTTAGCATATAATTTTAATGGTCTTTTATCCATTCTGGATCTTTCTGAACTCAACAGCTGTGAACAAATGTTGATTAAGAATGCAACCAACCATGAGTACTTCTAAGAGTATTAATTTAAATGCCATTACCAGTCTCAAGCTATTATGGCTGTCTACAGGTTTTTATTTTATTTACTTACTTTTTTTAAGTAATTGCAACAATGTGCTAATATACATGTATCTGATAAAATATAAAATGAAATACTTACATACCCTTGATTTGTTTTGTCGGTATCATTTAGGCTTTCTTTGGTCCTTAAGCATTTTCAGCATGACACATGAAGAGTTAAGAATGATAGACAATGCACTTCTTCTAAACAATCCACTGTGTTGTGCACACACTTCACAGTATTTTTCATCAGTTGCAGCCTTTGACAAGTACTTCACATGTAATGATTTTGCTTACAGTGAAAAGTCTATCCACTGACCAAAGATATCACTCATTTCTCAACAAGGAAACATCTCATCTACTGTAGGTTAAGTAAAGAATGTGTGGACGATGCAAATCTAAATAACAGAAAAATGCATTGTCCAGAAAAGTGCACTTCTTACAGGTGAGGAACTCTAATTGTAGCATGTCATAGGAGAAATTAACAAGAAGATTTATCAGGCTACTCTCGAGAAGCAATGGCATGTGTTTTGATTTTGGTCCCTGACAATATTCTTCAATTGATGTTAAGTTGGGCAGCTAGTGGAATAAGGATACCCTTGTTCAGAGTCCTAACACAGACCAATCATGTTTAATTTGTGTGAAAAGTGCAATGAACATTTTCAGGATTGTTTGTTAGCCAGCTGTAGTTGCTCATTTAGAATTTGCTGAGGTGAACTGAAGGTGTGAATGCATATTTCTAGTTATTTTAAGATGCCCATTTTCCTCCATAAGTTAGTTGTATATTTTGTTTGTAGATTACCTTTAGTGTTTGAAATGCTGTATCTATATTGAGGCATGTGAGTGGCAGTTGCAGATTTACTTAAATGTTTTTAGTCTAAAAGCATCCTTGTATTTATGATATCTTGAAGTTGCTGCCAGTCAGGCCAAGATAAAACCTGATGCAATTGTTACAATCAGTACTGTATATTCCTCAGTTTTTAGAGACCCAGCCCAATGCTTTTGGTTTTATGTACTATGTTATGTTGCAGCATTTAGTGTGCATCTATGGGCTTAAAGTCGAAATTGTGCAGAAAATATTAGTAAGTTACCAGATTCAACCATAGAATGTTTATGAAATATTACATATGTCATGTTAATTGAAAGAGGAAAGAGTTTTTTAATTAACTAATCCATACATACAGCAATAACATCTTATACAGTTGTAGGTGATGATGATCTGCTGTTAATTTTGAAGTGTTTTGTACAATTTTTTATACACATTGCCAAACAATTTTACAATTTACGTAAAAAAAAATACAGTTTGTGTCGCATAACTACACACTGGGTGAGCGAATATTTGTAGTTTGGGCACTGCCTTTCAGCTGTCTTAAGTACCTTGACAATACATTTAGCATCCCCTTGTATTCTTTGTGTTGTCTCTTTAGCCCATTTGAAAAAGCAGAGTCATTAGCTCACAACAATGTTAAGATGACAAAATTGTATTAAGTATGGAAATTATCCATCACAGACACTGCATGCAGAATTTCACATTATTTCTAATTAAATAATAATAATTTTTTCAATGCCTGCTTGATGTTACATAAATAATCATGGACTTTTTAGTATTAACTATTTGAGAGGTATGCTTAATTTTTTTTAATATCAGGGTATTAATTCATTCAAAAAATTTATGGTGCAGTTTTATTCCTTTGTAGAAAATACTGGCTGCTGTTTTGTTTATTTTGAAACATGAGTCGGACAAAACTGACATTTACTCAGATCATGTGAATACTGCTGTTTGTGAGATAACTGCTTTGTTCTGTATAAGCCAAAAATATTGTTATTCAGTCTGATATTATGTAATTGCCCAAACTATGAGGTTTGTGGTGGGATTATTTGGGACAGAGATGCTACATGTTAGTATGTTGTGCAAACAATAATGTAAAATGAATGACTTACAGGGGATGATGTGAAGTTTGCACTATGTGCAGATTTAGACTGCTCAGCTATAACTGAAGTTGTATTTAACAAATGTTGAAAATTGATCTTCTACCTTAGACTTATAATTACCTTTGATGTTTACATTCTGTATGTAGCAAACATCACTACAGGAATCTGCCATTGCGCTGCTTGTAAAAGTTGTAACTGTTTGATAGTAATTTGTCATGTTGACATAATGATTATTCCTTAATCTAGAATGTTTCTAGTTACGTAAGTACTTTTATTCATGTTATATAGTAACCTGTTTATACATTATGTATGTAAATGTTTATTGTTCGCTAGGAAACTTAAGTTTGTGTCAACAGAATTCCCAACAGACAGTTATAATTTATGATAATAATTAAAATAGTTCATGCACAATTATCATAAAATATTCAAAAATTAAATGTAAACTTAGTAACAATCAGATTAATGCTTAAAGACATTCTTTCCTTTCTTACTGTACACTGATTTCTGCAGGCATTTTTGAGTGTAAAGATGCCTTGCTGGTACCTGGTACTTAATGCTGTAAATGTTAGCTGTGTTAGCTTCAGTTTTGCTTGGTTACTTTATATTTGTATGCATCATATGGGACAAGTCAAAACAATACTACTTTTGTGTAAAACAAATGAGCTCTATATTCGCATGTTAACAATACTATCAGAGGTGATGACATTCTGTGATCATCGGAAACGTCATTTCTATGATGTTTCTGGATGTAACAGCAAAACTAGTGCTGCAATCGGGCTGATTTGACGATGGGACTAGTGCAACAATGGGACTGGCGTGAAGATGAAAACGTTCCTGAGTGGATAACCCTCTCTGGGGTGCAAGAATTTCTCTTGATAGGTGTGCAGCCACCAGGATTACGCTCTGTTCATAGCTGTATTGGACATTCCATATTTCTTAGACTCCTGGATCAATCTGTACTGCTATCACACTGTCTACCACACCCTGTTCTTTGTACCTCCCTTTGCAGGTGCAGTGGGTAACATGACACTTGTGAAGAGGCTACAGTTTCCTTTCCAAGAGAATATTGGTCCTACACAGACCCATCCTCACTCCACCCATGAACAACAGTTCTCAAATTTTATATGGATATGAATCTGTATGTGCATCAAAGCCCTTCTTATGCAGCATGAGACATGGGTAGCCAACATACGTTTGCGGCACTGTGAACTGTAACTTGTCAGCTTACCACTACCTTATCCAAGACTGCCTCTAAAGTAGTGGCAACAAAGGCTGTGCATGTGTGGCATGTACTTCTTTTTGAGAACATCCATCAAGGGTTTCAGAGTATTTAATTCTACAGCATTGAATGTGTCACGAAGTGCTCTTTGACCCAGTTAAGTTATAACATTATATAAATAACACACAGCAGAGTGAACAGTATTAATGGCAATGATAACAATGTCGATGACATGAACAACAATTATAATAGTCTATTCACTGGACAGTAAATTTGTAATTATTTATTTATTCTGTTAGATGAGTTGATTGTTAATCAGTGCAATGAAGACTGCATTACCACCTGAAGCAAGACTGCTTAATACAAATTTCTGCTTTATTCAATCAATTTTTGGTGTGCACATATGTTGCTGCAACAATAAAGTAAAATTAAATGATATGATTGAATTGTCCATTTGATGGAATTCTGTATTCATTTCGATGTTAAGTACACCAGTGTATCATTTCTTTAATGCCTCATCTGAATCCTTGTCACTATAGCCTTTTTTACCTCGAATTTATGTATAGCATTGCCTAACACTTGTTTGTAATTTAGTTTTCAAAGCTATAATTGTAAAAAAAAAAAAAAAAAAAAAACATGTTGTTTGTGTTTAATATGTTGTTTAAGTTTAGTATGTTGTTTCACTGTTAGTATGTTCTGAACATTAAAGAATATTACAAACTATCCTGAAATACATTATTAAAGTTATCCCCTACTGTCACTCGCAGTGTTTTTTTGTAAGTCATTGTAATATGTTGATGCTGATTTACACTTTTATGGCCACTTACCATTATTTTGTTACTGATCTCTTATAAAAGCAAATTCTTGATTTTTTATACATCATCTATTTTTATATCTTTATTGCCTGTTGCGGAAAGTGGATGTTAACAATGTTGTTGAATTATAGTGTAAGCAGCTATGCCTTCATCCAGAAAGAAATAAAAATATGTTTGACATGTATAGGTATTTTAATTCATCTCCCTAAGGATATCTCACATATAACTTATTTCACCTCTGGCAGTGTTTATTAATTTGATGTGGTAGTCAAGAAGCAACCTCAAGATGTAAAACAAACTCTTGCAACGTTTTTGTCCATAAAATTTGGAATTGGGAAGAAAGATAATGGTGGCAAGTGCTGTTATCAAATAGACAACACTGAGATGGTTGTATCTGAGTGGTTATACACTACATTAGAACAGAATTTTCCAATAATCAAAATTTCTTTTGTGACAGCATAATGGGATAATTTTCTCCTATTCCCACATGAGGGTGCACAGATAGCTTGAGCATTTGGTAGCTTCTTCCATACTCAGTTAAGAGAGTTAGCTCTGCCAGTAACACTGTGACAGTTTTTTACATACAGAGGATGACAGTGTGCGGTTCAACAGGCAGGTCCTGTCAATAACAGAGAAGCTGTTGAAAGCTTGATTTCTCCCTAAAACCTTAAGGGGCAAGTAAATCTGAAAAACATATCTAAAAATTTCATAATCTTGTTCTGATTGTGTAGAAACAATTGTTACTCCTAAGTAACACTCGGACGCAATAAATAAGCCCTGTTGTGGTAAATAAATTTACACTCATATTTAGGGTACGTTAATTATCACATTCGTTTAGGGAGTGACTCGTTATCATGTTAAGGCACCGTTTTCCAAATTTTAAGTGGTATGTAAAATCTTGTGGCTTTTGCAAACTGAAAAAGAGGAACTTGCAGTTTATTCCATGCCATCGACAGGAAAACTGTGAAGGCCTAATGATGTAAACAGAAAGGTATACTAGGGTTTAACCTCCCATTCTTAATGATGCTTTCACAGTGCTCTCCCAGAAAGTGGGTGGTCACAAGTGCATGGCATACTGTCTCATCTGTTCCAAAACACAAATATTAGGGTATGAGATTGATAACCATTTACCATTCATTGTTCCACAGTGAGAAATATTTATTGGATTTTTCAGATTGGTGCAACAGGTAAATCAAATATACTGGTGCCCGTTGCAATTTATTGCTTCAAAATACCTATAGAAACTACTGTGGGAGCTCTCACACAGAATCTTTGGTTTGTCATCTCTCTGTAGTTATGTCTGGTATAGGCAGCGCATGATCCTCATCTCCATTCAACAACCTGTAGTAGTATTCATGGAAATCCGTAGGAAACCCACCGTTCCATAGTAACACTCTTGTCTCTCATTTGCTGTGAATAGATCTTTAAATTTGCTGCTGCACTTTGTACTTTCTTGATGCAGTGGACCTGCTGTGCAGTTCCAATACTTCTGGCCATGTAATTTTATTTCTGTTTGCAGATGATTGAGGACCGTAAGAAAGCACATATCTACTCAGACTCACAGTAAAGTAATGTAACCACTCTTAACAAACTCCTCTAATGAGACGAGTGTTCAACGGAAACAATGGTATTGTCAGGAATGCCCCTAGGGAAGTGTTTTCTGTAAACATTATGATTTGGCAGGCAGGGTGGGGAATAATCTGCGGTTGTTTGCAGATGATGCTGAGAGAGAGAGAGAGAGAGAGAAGGATGTGTTAACGGTATTTTCAAATGACATGTAAGTTGTATATAGATGCTTTGGGAACTCGTGTGGGAATCCCTGGAGAGAAAGCAATATTCTTTTTGAGGAACACTGTATAGAGAAATTTAGAGA
This sequence comes from Schistocerca gregaria, assembly GCF_023897955.1. Classification (NCBI taxonomy): domain Eukaryota; kingdom Metazoa; phylum Arthropoda; class Insecta; order Orthoptera; family Acrididae; genus Schistocerca; species Schistocerca gregaria. The sequence goes on from NW_026061747.1 coordinate 391,483, forward strand.
ACTGGCATCTAAAGCCGATTGCAGAATAATTCTACTGCCAGCAGTATACATTTTGCATATGAATTATAAAGATAAGCTATAAGATACTGGGGCTTACACAGACGCATATAGATATTCATTTCTCCCTCACTCTTTATGCGAGTGGAAGAGGAAAGGGAATGACTAGTAGTGGTACAGGGTACACGCACACTACAGCTTCTGGTGGAATATGTACGTAGGTGTGGCCAGGCTCATAACGGGAGCTGTCATTCAATCTTGCTGTGACAGAAAAGTTTCAGGATCATTGTCACCAGTGTCCATTTCCTCCACGAGTTCAAAGACACTGCCAAGCCATGACTTCAACCCACAGGTGGACCTCCACAGCACGGTGGAAGCACAAGCACTGCTGTGCCTTGCTGATCTTAATGAGTTAACTCCACTCTTCACAAATCTATACATACACGACAAAGGGCACACACGGTTGGTTGGCCCACACTTACTGATTACTTAAAATATGTTTTTAACAATTATGAATGTCGTTCCTCGGCGTGAGAGATAATAAATGCATTTCAAGTTCTTGTTAAGATTGATCACACTTATAACATTTCCAGTTAAGGGTAATAGTATGTAATTAATTCGTAAGGACATAGTTTATAACCATGTTTTGGTGGAAATAGTTTAACTGTTCTTTACCATAGGGAGTCACATGCTGATGCTGGGGTCTGTACTGCACTACGTTACTTCAAATCTGATTTGTGACAAATATTAAATGGTGTCTCTGTACAGGTTGACTTGTCATTTTCCAGCTAAGTCTCTTTACTTTTGACTATTTTGGAGACTATGTCATTATTGTGACACAAAATCACATTGCAGCTTAAAATATTTGTAGCACCAACATTTACAACTCAATTTTTGGACAGACACTGTGTACATATATTATTTTTGAGATGATATTGTCCCTTCTTTTATACCTCCATTGAAAAATAGTTTAGGTAATTTCCTCTATGTATCCGCCTGACCCCAGGTAACACCATCCCTCCTATGGGTCCGTCTATGTCCCCCTCACTTCCATACATAAAATGGGGTTCACTGAACTTAAAAATTGAAACTATATCTCTTTCTGTGTCAAAAGTGTCTACATAGCATATTTAAGTTTTACTTGATACATGGGTTTCCTACTACTTTCCATTCTGTCACTCTTACTGTGCCTTTCACTGAGTCATACCTTCCCTCTATGTCATATTAACATTTAATAACGTGCTTTCTCTGATACAAACTTAAGATTAACTACAGACTGTTCATTAAGACCTCATTTGCTGTTACACATGGAAATGTTGTTATCCAGTTTGTTCTTATCAGTAGAGTTGTGTACAACTCATTTTGAAATCATGAAGTAGTACTGAGAATACAGAAGTTTCCTTTAATTTGTTACTTTTCCTCTCAACTACTTTGTCATATACTAGGTATATATGTGATACAGCAGCTTTTCACTTTCCACTGAGAACACATCTATCTTTTTGTTAATCCCAGTTGAAAAAAACATTAAATTATCAAACTCAAAACCTTTATTTATTGTGCCATTATTTGCCCAATTATGTAACATATGTATAACTATCAGCTTTTTCATACACTTTGACACATATAAGGTTCACACACAAGTTACTAGCATTTTCGTTTTGCATGTTGCTACGGGTTTCTTTATCAATTGCCATTTTAATTTGTAGTTCACTGTTGCTATCTCAGTTTACATTTTTTCATTTGGAGACAGTGAGTGGAGCTGTGGACGCTAGAAAGTGGAGTGCCAAATGGAATAATCTGAACATTTTCTTCTTGAGTTCAGTAGAGGGGTGACAGCAGTGAAGGCAGCCAGAAACATCTGCACCATATGTGGGGATAATGCTATTCATCAGAGCACAGCAAGAATATGGTTTTCTCGTTTAAAGGAGGACCATTTTCACATTAGTGACCCACTAAGTTCATAAAAATGCGAAGGCCTTTCTGAAGATCATGGAAAGATTAATCCACAGTGATACATGCCAGTGTATTCAAGATCTGGGTCATTGATGATCATGATCATTCCACCACTGTGCAAATTTTGCATGCAACAGAAAGGTTACAAAATGAGGTGTATGAGTACTGCATGTCCGAAGTGAAAACAGCGAAAATCAGTTGGTGGTCATATCTATCTCTATTTGCTCATCATCAAGTGGCTCATGAAATACTGAATATTACAATTGTTGTGGGGTTAGTGGTCAAACCCGGGACTCCACATGGCAGACCTGAAGCTGGGACCCACCACACCGTATTTCGTCAGGAGAGCGAGCAAGTTCAAGAATTTTGAGAGGCAGTGCAGAGTGATACAGTGGTATTCAGTAACATTGCTTTATTCAGCTAATTTACAGTATTTGATGGTGAAGCGTAGTGTCAGCGTGCTGCCCGCCCGATGTCCTGCAAGTCCAGCCGGGTCAGCAGACTCCTGGTATGCCGATGCCGCTGCTGTTGTTATCAAGGCTGCCTGCCAACGGAACTTGGCCGCCGCTCTCCCGGTCACCACCCAGCGATGCGTAGCGCCTTGCGACTTTCTCCGCCCCATTAGGCCTGCTCTGTCTGACCAAGGGATGAAGGTGGATGTACTGGTCACCCGTAGCCCTCAGGCCACCGCTGCTCCCAACACGTGACCTGACTCAAACCCACGCGCACCTGGATTCTGTGCTGAAATTTTCCGCTAATGGTGCTTGCCGGATGGCAACACCCACTGCCATCTCTGGCGCTGTCGTAGCGCTGCTCTGCTACCCTCAGGGTACGCCTCGCCCAGTCCCAGTATGCCAGGTGGGAAGCAAACTTGGCCACTACACTAGAGTGGAACTGAGTCCCTCCTGGACCTGCTGCAGACTTCTCTCACTGCCGTTTTTCAGGCAGACCGTGCTATCTCCAAGTGGAAGGATGCCATTCCACCCTCCCCTGGCGTTGTGTCCCCCTATGCAGAATATAGCCCGAGCAACAACATAGAAACAAAGTACAAATTTATACAGAATGCTTATAATATTGCTGCCAGACTGGCCACTATAAGCATAGAGCAGCACAGGTCTGTCCCGACGCTCCACTGACCTGGCAGACCCTGTCAAGCTAAACTTGCCCATCTATTTATATTGGTTTCTCCCTTGCTTCTGACATAGTGTCAGAGAGAGACAGGAACAATTGTAGGGATAAATTCCTACAGGTCAGCCATTTACAAATATCCACTCCTGGCTCTGGCCTAGTGCCCCACCTCATACATCCACTAACTAAGAGCAACACTGCAGTTTCCTACCTTGTTGTTGCTCCACTCAAAACAAATCATGCATGCAATACCGCTGTCGCAGCTCTGCGCCGGCAGATGCCATGTTTACCTTGCCTGGCCTGCTGGCTGTCGTCCGTTACGGGACTCTGCCAGCAGCCCCAGATTTCATCCCCCAACAGCGCCTTCATTGAATTTCGAAAAAATTTCCCTTTCCCTTGACTAGACTGACACTAGTGCAGCACTATCCTGGTGATGAAAAATTGTGTCTGTATTCTAACATAAGGAAAAGAAAGGATTGGTTGAGGCCAAACAAAGGAGCAACATCCCATACAAAAATCAGCACGCTTTCACAAAAGATAATGTTATGCATCTAGTGGGACGATGATGGTGGGGTATATTATGAATTGCTTCCGCAAGATGTAACCATCGTTGCTGACATTTTCTGTCAACAGGAAAGATGTCTTGCATATACAGTCTAAGAACAGCAACCAGGAAGTCCACGTGAAGCAATACTGATCCATGAAAGAGCCTGCCTGCATTCCGTACAGTATTTTTTTGTCAGTCTAGCAAAAGTTGGGTTGGGAAGTCATGTCACACCCAACTTATTCACCTGATCTTGTGACTCAGATTTGAGCCTTTTCTACTCTCTATCAAATAACCTTCATGGAACTTCCCTTTCGGATTAAAAAAGTGTTCTGAACATGACTCAATGAATTCTTCACCAGAAAACCATGCCATTTCTATTTCGCAGAATCGAAAATTTCCCCAATGTTTGCTGTCCATCGTAAGCACTGAAGGATGATATATTATTGTACGCTGAAGTCTCTGTTATGTTTATTAAACCTATAGAAAAAGTATACAAACTAATGCACCAGCTACGTACCTGCGTTGGGGCCTAGCGCAATGGTTATCATATAAACATGACGTAGAAGGTTGTTGGATCAAAAAACGACAAATGAAACTTTTTTTCAATTTATAAATCCGATCAAAAGAATGTGATTATTATTTTTATTCAATTAATTCGTTTACATGTAATTTTTGATATTATTGTTTGTTTTATTTACCCTATTTTTCTTTCTGTCATTCTTTTTTCTCCTGGAATCTGCCTGTGTCACCTATAATGTGGAAATAATTGTTAATGTGTGTGTGTGTGTCCGTCTCGAGTTGCTTCATAGAGGTTAGCTTTAACCACCATAAACAAAGCAAGTGCGATTTTTAAATCTGCACAGATTGTTGATTGCTATTCTCTCTGATGCATTTCACATCATGGGGTTGTGGTTAGCTTAGGACACAAATTTGAATTCAGGGTTTTGTCTGCCATGGTTGTCATTTCTCACTTAGAATCAGCTGTCCATAGACCATCTCACATTTCCAATGTACCTGGAAGTGGCTGCCTCCGACATTACTTTGCATTAATTGGTGCATAGTAATGAAGTAAAACAAATTAATATTTCTACTTTGACAGTTCTCTGCAATTTATTGCATAATTTGGTAAACCATACTGTTTTTTCTGACATGCTCTGGTGGTTTCCGGTGATTAACGGTGTCAGTGTGGTACTGGTGTGCAAGACTCACACTCCCTCTTGGCTATCAAACTTACTTGGAGTTGCTTCGCTGATCATCTTTTCAGGATAGCCACCTGTGATGTCCTGCACGACTTCTTCTCTGAATATAGGATGCTACATGGAGGAAATTTTTTATACTTTAAAATATTCTTGAGTGTACGGAGTTATTTTAAAACTCAATCTCACTGTATTTTCATGACACACAACAGTTTCTGACAGACCGGAAGGTTGCAAGCTTACAAAAAATGTTTTAGTTGTATGAAAACTATCACATTCATTTTTCCATAAATACAGTCTACAAATCTCACAAAGTTTAACAAGACAACTGTCTGGACCTTAATTATTGATTCTTTCTCTTACATTCGTAATTGTCCCTTCTCTTCTTTCAACAACATTCAAATGTTCACACAGTAATGTTTCACGTCGCACGGAGTGCGGCGCGTTTATTCCTTGAGCTGGACGTGTAACTCCAGGTGACTACCTGCCCACGCCGATCATCCGTCCCATACACGTCCGTCCTGCACACACATAACTGTGGTGCAGTAGACACAGTTCTACTCATCTCTAAAATAATACGTGTTCAAGACGGTGGAAATACGAGGGTCTCTAGAATTTACTCCGAAATTCTTTAGGCATTACAATGTCTTCCAGAATTCTGGAAGTTAGAAAAGTATAATTATCAAATTGTCATTACTTCAACACCCCCCCCCTCCCCCAATCAATTTAATAATTTCCTAAATTGCCCATAAAATTCACTATCCCCATCTTTTGACACAGTCTATTGAAACGTGCACTCTTAGCTAATTTTGGTAAAATATGTGCCATTTGTTCCTCGGAGCTAATGTATTGAACATTCAGATGGCCTTTGTTGTACAGCTCTTGTGTAGAACGGATTTCACATCCACATGCTTCAGTCATCTATGTTCCCATTTCCGTAATTGACAGATTCTTCAAGAAGATGCTTAAGCCATGGGGTGTCTGTCATAGCTGTCGCCGAAGCTGGATATTCTGCTTCTATTTCCTAGTGAAACTCATCTGTCTCCTTGTCACAAGAAACAGTTTTTCAAACAAAAAACTATAAGAAAGTGAAGAAGACAGAAGATCTACAACATAACACAGTCAGAATCAACATAACAGTAATAGCATTTAAAATTTCCTTTTTTGTAACACAGACCAACATCAAGTCTCCCTTTAATATATCAAAGAAATCATTTCAAAAATTTCTACTCTAATTCTGTTGGTTTACTTTGCTGTCTACTAAAATAGTTAAGTGATGCAGTTCGTCTGGTCATAGCTGTCATTTCCTTCATAAAACTGTCAAAAGTTTTTTTTAGTTTGCATACAAGACTTTTCTTAATCTTTACACCAGGTCTCAATGCAGGAATCAATTTTGTACATCTGTTTGTTCCATAAATGAATTATGTTCCTTCACCACACTAAGGAGCATTCTTAGTGTTGTGAATTGAGCAAGTGGAGTATAGTCATATCTCTTTCAATATTTCCAGACATGTCTATTTTTACTTTGAACATCCCCTTACTGTCAGTTATACTTTTATTTGCTGTAAGTGGTGCATAAGTCAAAGTTCCATTAGATGACTGAGAGCCCAATTATTCCTTTATTGCTTTTTCCCATTCTTCTTCTTCTTCTTCATGATGCCTAACCTGAACGTCTTCAGACTTCTGAGGTAAGTTTTCCCACGAATGTTTTTGCATTCAAGGGAAACACTGCATAATCCTTGAAAAACCAAAATTTTCTTGTTATTCTATTGCTTTTCCACAAAGTTTCTGCTCGCTTCCACTTCTTCTGACATTGTGGGCCTTGAGTTACCTTCAACAGCTTGCACAAAATCAAGGACTTCAAAACAGAACTAACTTTGAGGAAACTAAAGAATGTTCTGAATTACGTTGTTCACTTGAATGGTCTTCTTCGAGATCCAATCATCACTGGTTTCACCTTCAAATAGAAACTTATCTTTTTCAAAAATTACTTCTCTCCCAAATACAACTTTGTGTTGCTTGGTGCACCATATTCTGTGGCTAATTAGACAGTTTCCAGTCACGAAACATTTTAATGGGATAGTTCCTTTTCAATACTTTCCTTGGAATGTGCCACTATGCAACACACCCAAACTCATATTTGTTCAAATTTGGCTTTCTTCCAGCCGATAGCGTTTCTAGAATTTGTGCATCTAAAACTGAAGTATAACTATGGTTAATGATAAAAGTATCTACCAGTAACTTTTGACTAAAATGGCTTTCAAACTTCGCGTCCAAGAATTGTGCAATGAGCCTTTTCAATGACAGTATGATTTAGTCGCTCTGCCACTCCATTTCGTAATTGAATTTGCAAATATACTCATGACCGTTGTCACTTTTTAATCTCCTGATTTTCAGCAAATACATACTTTGGAAATACGAAGCAAGAATTGTTACCAATATTGTATCGACCACCATGCCATACAGTTCAGTGAGCGGACACATGGGTATTATATACTGTAGGACTGTAGGTTTCGGAGTGTTTTTCTCGTTAATGGCTAGCCATCTGGCCGTATGGCTGGGGCATTGTAACTCTATGGGGTAGTGTTGCCAACACATGCCATCCCACTCTTAACTTCATTTCCCAACCCCCGAACTCCCCTTGTTAGTGTGTGTGTATACACGATTGAATCATTTCTGTGAGCAGCAGCTATAGCTATCACCCTTTTGAATTGAACCCGCTGAATTTTTAAAAACAAGCATCAGCCAGCCATTTATAGTTTATGCACTGACAATCAATTATTTAGTGAACCTGACACTAGAAGAGCACCTTTTAGTTTTAATTTGAAATTCCAGTCCACAAACTATGCTTTCAACATAAATTTCTCCAACCTTTATTCATATTTGATTCACCAGTTCATTCACATCCATCAAAGAACAGATTAATTAACTAAATATCCTGTTACCCTCAAATCCAGAAAACGATCCACTCTGCCACCTGGAAAACTTCCAGTAACAGCTGAGAAAGAAAAATTATTTTCATTTCTGTTTATTTTTTGGAGAGATATAGCTAAATTTGCAGAACTATACTTCTATGCATTTGTGGCAATCTAACATTGTATTTTTCCCCAATAATGGCATTGTTTCCCACATCTGTAACACATATATTGGGTTGGTACATAAGTTTGTTCCGTTTTTCTGTATGTTTGATAAACACAACAGATACACATACACACCCTACTCATCCATAATATATTCTCCTTCACTATTTACAACAGTCTATCAATGCTGAGATAACTTTTCGATTCCATGACTGTAGAGTTCGAGTGGTTTTGAGGTGAAGAACTCGTCGAGCCATGGTAGGAGCACCTTTTGCATCCGGCAAAGCTTAGCTTGAAGTTTGTTCGATAGGGAGCAGGAAAAACTGAGGGTGCAAGATCAGTTGAATAAGGTGAGTGCAGAATGACCTCCCAACCCAACTCTAGTATAAGGTTTTTGGTCAGTCTAGCAGAATGGGTGCGGGCGTTTTCGTGGAGTAGCATCACTTTTCGCAGTCTGCCTGGTTGTTGTCCTCGAATTGCATCCACAAGATGTCTCAGTTACTGACAATAAATATCATCAGTGATGGTTACATCTCGGGGAAGCAATCTGTACTACACCACACCATCACTGTTCAACTAGATGCATAATATTATGGATGCATGCAGGCTTTTATATGGGGAGTTGCTGCTTTGTTTGGGGGCAACCATTCTTTTCTTTTCCTTATGATCTTAGGATAAAGACACCATTTCTTGTCACCTATAAGGCTATAACGATACAAGTTAGGAATGGTCAACGTTGCTCTCAAGCAAACTGATCACTAACAATGAGAAAAGCACATACATCCACCTGCTGATTTATGTGTTTTCGGCTTAGAGCATGTGGTACCTTTTTTCAACCTTCTCCATTGCATGCAAATGTCGCACGATGGTAGAATGATCACAGTTAATAACATTTGCCAGTTCTCGAGTTTGCTGATATTGATTATTGTGGGTTAATGTGTTTAAACAATCTTTATGAAACTTCGACTGTCTTCCTGAATGTACTGAATCACTAATGTCAAAATGATCCTTCTTAAAACGAGAAAACTGCATTCTTGCCATGATCTGTCTCATGGAATTATCCCCCTCCCACATGTGGCGTGAATGTTTCTGACTGCCTCCGTAGCTGTCATTCCTATTGAACTGTAATAGAAGAATACATCAGAAATATTTAGATTTCTCCACTAGGCACTCCATTTTCTAGTGTCCAAACCTCCACTCATTATCTCTATATAACAAAATGACAATATGTGAACTCATATAGCAACAGTGAATTACAAAGTAAAAAATGACAACTCCTAGCATCCACAATATCAACTAAAATCTTATTTTAGACAAAGCTTTGGCTGCATCATACATAGCTTGAGACTTGGTTGTCTCTGAATACATCATTTTACCTTTCTGTCAGATGCTGTCGACGATGGCAATTCATTTACTGTCCAGTTGTTACCTTTAGAATTATTAAGTTTTGCTTCTTTGTCTAGTAATCTACCCTTTAAGAAATTCGGTTCCAATTCCTCACTTGAGAAGGTATTCAGAGCAGTAACAACTACTTCGGATTCTGGTGGAATTGTTTGTAAGAAACCGCATACTATATCAGTTCCTCCAATATTATCATCCGATCCTTCAAAATACCCATTAACTTACGAAACTCCAAAAAATTAATTTCAAGAGTTATTGTCATTTGCATTAATCTTTAAAGGTCGTTCTTAATAAAAGCCATACCTTTCAGCTCAAATGTTTGAATTAATGTATTTCTCATTTTTGGTGTAGGCCTACTCCAAGCAACTTTGTGAAATTCTTTGGATTACTTGAGACTTACACTTCTTATCGGTTTTGCCAAGCTCTCCCAGAAGAGTTTGCTTCCACGCACACTATACAGCTGTCTCAGCCATGTCCATGTATCTCTTTCACACAAAACTCACTTCCAGCTCACATAGAAGTATTTCAGTCCTAAATTTTCAGTTGCTAAAGTTCTTCCCATTAAATAACAGTACCTTGTATTCCTCCTCCTCTTGAGCCATGACTCTAAATTAGGTACTGGATTAATTTTTTCCACCTTTATTTGTTGTACTGCAACACCTGGCACCTGGGTCCATGACCAGTTGCTAAGAAAATAACAGTTATTTAGGATAAGTAATTTCAACTCGTTACTTCACACAATTTACAATTACAACCACGGGACAACAATGAAGACAAAATACAAACAGAGCGAAGAAACACAGAAAAAACACATAAAAAAGACAAAGAGAAAATAACTCAAAGGATTATTATTACATTATCATCATTTCCACACACTTTGTATTAGATAGGAAACTCCATGTCCAAACAATGAACAATGGCACCATTTAACCAAGATACAAAACAGCCTACCACCACAAGTAAAAAACATAGCCTTGATTTTAGAAATCTGAAATCATTAACTGATCATTGCTTTGCATTGTGTGAATTTTTGGTCCATATGTGTACAGTGAAATATCAAACAAGCTGCAGTGCATGAATGATTTTTATAAAATTAATAATCACTGTGAATGAGACTTTTATACAATGTGTAGCTATCTCCATACTGTTGTCTTTGTCCATGTTTGTACTGTATTGTAACACTCTTTTGGTCTCCTTCAACTATTATTTATGCTACTTGTCAACTCAGATTATACAACCTGGGTCCAGCAAAAATTGTCATTTTAACAGCCCTGGACATCTGCTGCCGTTTAGGTTACGGAATCTTCTTCTTGATACAGTTATGAAGTGTAGTGGTATGACCGAGAGGGAATTTGTTCTCGCTTGATATGGCTAATCACTATATGACACTGTTTGTCGTCTATCTTGATATATACACTCCTGGAAATTGAAATAAAAACACCATGAATTCATTGTCCCAGGAAGGGGAAACTTTATTGACACATTCCTGGGGTCAGGTACATCACATGATCACACTGACAGAACCACAGGCACATAGACACAGGCAACAGAGCATGCACAATGTCGGCACTAGTACAGAGTATATCCACCTTTCGCAGCAATGCAGGCTGCTATTCTCCCATGGAGACAATCGTAGAGATGCTGGATGTAGTCCTGTGGAACGGCTTGCCATGCCATTTCCACCTGGCGCCTCAGTTGGACCAGCGTTCGTGCTGGACATGTAACCACGTGAGACGACACTTCATCCAGTCCCAAACATGCTCAATGGGGGACAGATCAGGAGATCTTGCTGGCCAGGGTAGTTGACTTACACCTTCTAGAGCACATTGGGTGGCACGGGATACATGCGGACGTGCTTTGTCCTGTTGGAACAGCAAGTTCCCTTGCCGGTCTAGGTTGGCATTAGATGGTGCTATGAGGGTGCCCATAGCCATACCCTGGATTTCTTTGTGGGTAATGCCTTCAAAGCAGAAGAAATTGTGTGTGAGGATAAACTTGTCATGGTGACTAGGTTGTTGGTTTGGAATCTGTCAATCTTTGGGAAAGGGAGTGTTCAATAGCAGGAAGGCCATGGGCATTAGGGATATTAGTGTACAGGAAGGTGGCACCAATAGTGACAAGCATGGCACTTTGTGGTAAAGTCAGGAACTGTGGAGAGTCAGTGAAGGAAATTGTTCAAATGCCTCTGAGCACTACGGGATGGCTACAGGACAAATGTAAGGATGTGGAGGCTTATCTCACTTGGGGGAAGATAGATACTGCCTAGAGGGAAATTAAAGAGACCTTTGAAGAAAATAGAACCACTTGTATGAATATCAAGAGCTCAGATGGAAACCCAGTTCTAAGCAAAGAAGGAAAGGCAGAAAGGTGGAAGGAGTATATAGAGGGTCTATACAACGGCGATGTACTTGAGGACAATATTATGGAAATGGAAGAGGATGTAGATGAAGATGAAATCGGAGATAAGATACTGCGTGAAGAGTTTGACAGAGCACTGAAAGACCTGAGTCGAAACAAGGCCCCAGGAGTAGACAACATTCCATTAGAACTACTGACGGCCTTGAGAGAGCCAGTCATGACAAAACTCTACCAGCTGGTGAGCAAGATGTATGAGACAGGCGAAATACCCCCAGACTAAAAGAAGAATACAATAATTCCAATCCCAAAGAAAGCTGGTGCTGACAGATGTGAAAATTACCTAACCATCAGTTTAATAAGTCACAGCTGCAAAATACTAACGCACATTCTTTACAGACGAATGGAAAAACTAGTAGAAGCTGACTTCAGGGATGATCAGATTGGATTCTGTAGAAATGTTGGAACACGTGAGGCAATACTCACCTTATGACTTATCTTAGAAGAAAGATTAAGAAAAGGCAAACCTACGTTTCTAGCATTTGTAGACTTCGAGAAAGCTTTTGACAATGTTGACTGGAATACTCTCTTTCAAATTCTGAAGGTAGCAGGGGTAAAATACAGGGAGCGAGAGGCTATTTACAAATTGTACAGAAACTAGATGGCAGTCATAAGAGTCGAGGGGCATGAAAGGGAAGCAGTGGTTGGGAAAGGAGTGAGACAGGGTTGTAGCCTGTCCCCGATGTTATTTAATCTGTATATTGAGCAAGCAGTAAGGGAAACAAAAGAAAAATTCGGAGTAGGTATTAAAATTCATGGAGAAGAAGTAAAAACTTTGAGGTTCGCCGATGACATTGTAATTCTGTCAGAGACAGCAAAGGACCTGGAAGAGCAGTTGAACGGAATGGACAGTGTCTTGAAAGGAGGATATAAGATGACCATCAATAAAAGCAAAACGAGGATAATGGAATGTAGTCAAATTAAATTGGGTGATGCTGAGGGAATTAGATTAGGAAATGAGACGCTTAAAGTAGTAAAGGAGTTTTGCTATTTAGGAAGTAAAATAACAGATGACGTTCGAAGTAGAGAGGATATAAAATGTAGACTGGCAATGGCAAGGTAACCATTTCTGAAGAAGAGAAATTTGTTAACATCGAGTATAGATTTATGTATCAGGAAATCGTTTCTGAAAGTATGGAGTGTAGTCATGTATGGAAGTGAAACATAGTTTGGACAAGAATAGAATACAAGCTTTCGAAATGTGGTGCTACAGAAGAATGCTGAAAATAAGGTGGATAGATCACGTAACTAATGAGGAGGTATTGAATAGAATTGGGGAGAAGAGCAATTTGTAGCACAACTTGACTAGAAGAAGGGATCCGTTGGTAGGACATGTTTTGAGGCATCAAGGGATCACAAATTTAGCATTGGAGGGCAGCGTGGAGGGTAAAAATCGTAGAGGGAGACCAAGAGGTGAATACACTAAGCAGATTCAGAAGGATGTAGGTTTCAGTAGGATCTGGGAGATGAAGAAGCTTGCACAGGACAGAGTAGCATGGAGAGCTGCAGCAAACCAATCTCAGGACTGAAGACCACAACAACAACAACAACAACAAAACATTTTTCGCAAGCTCGGAACCTTCTGGTCCATCAGAAACTATCACATTCATTTTTCCATAAATACAGTCTACAAATCTCACAAAATTTAACAAGACAACCCTCTGGACCTTACAAAAGTAAGAGAAAGAATGAATAAGTAATTGTTCCTTCTCTTTCAACAACATTCAAATATTCACAAATAATGTTTGACGTCGCACTGACACGGGGCGTTTGTTCCTTGAGCTGGACATGTAACTCCTTACAAATGGAAGGCCTCAGACACGGCCAACCAATTCGGCTCAAATTTGGCAGGTCGCTTGTGTACAACTTAAAACGGAGGAATCTAAGATATTTTAGGTCAACACCGCCGCGTTATTGAAAAAATCATCCCTAAAAGTTATGAAGAGCAATCGACTCAAAATTGGTGGGATCGATAGATAATTGTAAATAGAGCATTTTTCAGTATCAGCTATGGTATCCGAAAACGCATACTATTCCGGAAACCGAGGAAAGAAAGTTTTACAACTGTCGCTTCTGTTCCAACTTTTTAAACGGTTTTTGCCGACAGCACTGATAGCGCAACAGCCAAGGTAACTGGCTGGGAGTCTGAGAACCCGGGTTCGAATCGCGAGGAAACCCAGTGGATGTTATTATTTTCGTTTGTATTTTTCCATATCTCAGTTCATAGGAATAGGAGGGTTAATAAGGTAAATCTACAAGGAACGATAAAAATAAGGTAGGCAAATAAATTTCTGAAACTTCTTGGGGTAGTAAACAACTAAAATGTTACTCCAGGTCACTTTAGAATGGCTCTTCCAGTCACTGTTACGTGTCCTCATTTTTCGTCGAACAACTAGATGGGTGGTACTTGTCACATAAAAATTTGAAACAAATATACTCACGGCACCAAGAACATCTAATGAATGCAATCTTTCGAAAGCTACACTGTTCCTTCCCAAGAGTAGGCGGAAAACAAACTTGGTTTACATTTAAAAATGTCTTTTTCGGGAATTAATTTTGATGCGTACCACGCATACGATATCATTGCGTGAAAAATCGATGCTGAAAGTTGGATATGAATTATGTTGTAAATAGTTATTGTATCCGTGCGGTTGTCCAATTCCCGCTGGGTTTCCAGAAGCACACTGCAATCCTGAAGCCTGGAAATGAAGTTTTTAACCTGGCGATAGAAATCAACATCACACGGCTGGTACACAGGTGTACAGTTGGGCGGTATTACTTTTACCGTGCACGTCGGCTGACCCTCGCCATTTATAATCATTGTGTCATATAATATAGCATTACTTTGTCCACTCCAGGAATCCACTACTAGAAAAAACTTGGTATAGGGAACGTATGGTTTTAAAACATTCTCAAGAAATGTTCTGTAAATCGCATTCGTCAGTTTGGAGAAGGTAATGTAAACATTTTTCAACGAGTCGGTTAAACGGTTGACCTCTTCTATAACCTGAGGACCAAATGTAACATTCGTTTCTTGTAAACATAGGAAAACCTCACGTAACAGTTTTCCAGAGGCTGTAGTGGCATGTTGCGCCGTGTACGAATGTGTTAGTAGGTTTTTACTGCCAACTGCGACAAGGATTCGTTTTTCTCCCTTATGCGATAACGTGCGTCGAATGTTCACCCAATACTCGCATCCTGTATGACCGGTGTTGATCACGTAATCACTATTGAAACCGGTCATAAGTGACGCCGTTTGCCTGTTGAAAAGAGCTCCCACTTTCTGTATATCTTCTATATTTTGTACCTCCTTATGAGAGACGTATTTAGTGACTCGCCGTTGACGAATTTTATACCCCGATCTGAAATTTTTTGCCCAAGATAATGATGCAGCAGACGTAGAATCCTTGTTGGCCGTATATTGAAGCGCTGCACCTGCAGCCCACTCCTGAAGTATTCTCGCTGTTACATTCTCGTTACGTCAACAAGATTCGACAATTCGGTCGTATGTCCACATATTTATCGCCTGGTATTTGTCGTAACTTGTCCCTCCTTTAACGATATCACTTTCCCACAATTTCAAGTCCTTCTTCCGTTCCAGGGCTGTTGTTGCTCCATTCTTTTGCAGTGTTTGTAAGTTCAAATTTGGATGATTCCTGGCTAGCGCTACCGCCTTAACTTTTACTTCAAGGGGTATAGAGCTGTAGTTAAGTCGTTTAGTAACCGGTTCGTGATACTCATGGGGAACGGATGAAGCACATATTCCCAGAGGAGTGGAGATTTCTGAAGTGTTATGACAATTTAGCGATTCACTAGTCGGGATATCTTCCACTGAATCACCTTCTGCTTCGTCTTCATCGTATAGTACCTCAGTATCAAGAAAAGTTATTTCGTTCGTCACCACAAATATCTCTCGACCATAGCCGTTCCTATCAACCTGGAACGCCGAGAAACATACCTGGCTGCTTCCAGTAGTGCGTTGATAATGCATCTGTATTTGGCAAACCAAAACACAGCGACGGAACTTCCCGCTTGCCATCGTCTGTGACAGGCTCCCAACTATATATTACAACGCTAGTCGAAGGGTGTACAACCTCCGTTACTCAGATTATGCACCTGAAAGATATGACAACAAATAATAACTAGTTACTACGGCATAAACAGACGAGCTAATTTCTACAAACTACATACAACACTCGTCATATGTTACTTACAGAATAACACTGTATTCATTCACGAAACTTATTTCATTCGGCACATTAATGATGGAAAAATCACTACTGTATCCGCCAGGATCGCGGCAGCCAAATGACGGAAAACAACTCTTTCCGATTTACGTCTATAAGGCTCGTGCTGGACACCTTCTCTCTGCCAGATTCACAACTATGATATGACGAACAGGCAACCGGGACAACATAACTCTCCCTGCGTGCATTCTGTCCCGTGCCTCGCTGTAAACAAGCGTCGCGCGGTTGGCTGTCTGTGATCCCTCGTGAGGAATTGGAAGCACTCTTACAAGGGGAGGCCGCCAATTGTGAAATTCAGATTCAATTCATACTGCGCATAATAAAAGCTCATGGCCAGAGGTGCTATGTGGGAAAGCACCAAGATGTACTTCTCAGCCGTTGTCGAGAAAATCGACAGTTAAAAGGAACCGTTGCGGTGAAATACTCACTACGGTTGATAGTTTTCTACAGCGTCGTGGCGCAGCGGTAAGCTCTCGGGTTCGGGTTCGTAATTCCGAAGTTCGCCGGATCGAATCTCGCGCCATGCAACCATTTTTTTTTAGTATTTGTTTTTTGTAATTCAAATGTGTGTACATACACACAATATATATATATATATATAATTCCCAGCAATCAGTTGCAACAATTATGCATATAATAAGTTGTTGAAAGTCGTTTGTCGTGGAAAAACTGGCAACTTCGAACATCATTATGTTTTCCGCAAACAAAGTTGTATTTCATTAATGTTATTAATTGTCTTCATAATGTTAACCAAGTATAGTTAACGGAAGACGTAGAAACGATATTCCGAAACCAATACGTATAGCGTAAATCAAACGTTCGAATTAGAATAGAAACCCCACGCACACAAATTTGCTGTGGCAGGTATGAAATATAAACTCCGTTACTCACTCGTTACACTCGAAGGACAGATGTTGAATGGACCGAAACGAGCCGCCGCATAGCAGCGTAGTTGCCTGCCAACTTCGAAAGAAGGTAGGTGCGGGCCCTAGCGCAACTTGTAACATCGTCGAAAATCAGTGCGGACGTGAGAGCTTTGGTACACCATGTTAAACAAACGGAAAAATTGAGGCGGTACAATTGGACAGCGATCCGCCTTCACCAACATGTGTAAGCAATTCATATATGAATTACAAAACACTAATAATAAAAAATGTTGCATGGCGCGAGATTTTTTTTTTATTTTTCTGCCTCTCCCGACACGCTTCATATACCCTGCGCTGCTTGTGCTGCTAGTTAGTTGGTTAGGCGTTCCATAGATTTTTTTATTTTGTTTATTTTTTTATTTAATTTTTGTTCATTGTATCTGCTCGGGGCGGACGTCGCAAGACACCCGTTTCAGTTCGTCGTTGATCCATTAACTCAGTTTTTTTTTTTTTTTATTACAGACGGCAGCTAACACACTGACCGAACACGCTAAGCTACCGTGCCGGCTGTTCGATCCGGCCACCTTCGGATTACGAACCCGAGCGTTTACCGTTGCGCCACGACGCTGTAGAAAACTATCAATCGTAGAGAGTATTTCACCGCAACGGTTTCTTTTAACTGTCGATTTTCTCGACAACGGCTGAGAAGTGCATCTTGGTGCTTTGCCACATTACACCTCTGGCCATGAGCTTTTATTATGCGCAATAGGGATCGAATCTGAATTTCACAATTGGCGGCCTCCCCTTGTTAGTCGTAGTTGTGGTCATGTGACAAGGCTTAAAAGTTTAATACTTTACTAACCAACGGCATTGGGGTAATTAGTTTGCCTACCTTATTATTATCATTCTTTATTAATTTACTTACCTTATTAACCATCCTATCCCTACAAATTGACATATGGAAAAATACAAACGAAAATAATAACATCCGCTAGGGTTCTCCGATTCCCAGCCAGTTAGTTACCTTAGCTGTTCCGCTATCGCCGCTGTCGGCGAAAAGCGTTTACCATGTGGGTACATGAGCGACAATTGTAAAAGTTTCTTTCCTCGATTTTTGGAAAAGTTTGCGTTTGCGGACCCCATACCTGATGATGAAAAATGCTCTATTTACAATTATCTATCGATCGCTCTAATTCTGAGTCCGTTGCTCGTCAAAACCTTTAGGGTTGATTTTCTCAAAATTGCGGGGGTGTTGACCCAAAATATCTTGGAGTATTTCATTTTAGGTTCTACACAAGCAACCTGCCAAATTTGAGCCGAATCGGTTGGCCGTGTCTGAAGCCTTCCCCTTGTTAGCCAGGATCGGCGACTACCTGCCCGCGCCTATCATCCGTCCCATACATGTCCGTCCTGCACACACATAATTGTGGTGCAGTAGATACATTCTACTTTACCACACTCGTCTCTAAAATAACCCGTGTTCAAGACGGTGGAAATACGAGGGTCTCTAGGATTTACCCCGAAATTCTCGAGACACTACAATGCCTTCCAGACTGCTGGAAGTTAGCAAAGTATAATTATTAAATTGTCATTACTTCAACACCCCCATCAATTTAATACTTTCCTTAATTACCAGTAAAATTCACTATCCCCAGCTTTAGACATATTTTACCAAAAGCAACTAGGACTGGACATTTCAGTAAACTGCCATTTGTTCCTCAGAGCTAATGTATTGAACATTTAGATGGCCTCGCCCTGTATAAAGACCAACAGCCGTTCTATCACATTTCGTTGTCTCTGATGAACCCTCACCGTCGATGACAACATACTGCGTACTATTATTCAAGAAGTTTTCGAGCCATTCACATATCTGTGAAGTTATTCGATATGCTCGTAGTTTCTTTAACAATCTGCAATGGGGCACGATGTCAAATTCTTTCCGGAAATCTAGAAATATGGAATTGCCTGTTGCCCTTCATACATAGTTCTCAGTATGTCACGTGAGGAAAGGGCAAGCTGAGTTTCGCACTTACGATGCTTCCTAAAGCCATGTTGATTCGTCGACGTAAGTTGCTTAGCCTCAAGTAAGTCTATTATAATCGAACTGAGAATGTGTTCAGGGAGTCTGCAGCAATCAGAAGTTTTGGATATTGGTCTCTAATTTTACGGGTCCGTTTCTTTACCTCTCTATATACTGGAGTCATCTGCGCTTTTTTTTCCAGTCGCTTGAAACTTTACGCTGGGCGAGGGATTTACGACAAATGCAGGTAAGGGACCAATGACGTATAACACTCCTTGTAAAATCCAAAACCTATAACAATATTAATATACAGAAAAAATGCTGCGATCTTATGCACCATCCTAATAGCTTGCGATCTCAGAATTTGCGGCGTGAGGCACCGTCACACGTCGCGAGGGCCAGGTAAGACCACCCTCCCTTGGAAAAAGCACTTGCATTAACGTGCCTGTATACTAGACTTGCAGTCATTACGACACTCGCTTTCTAAGTGGCGCACACATTCCGCCAGTATCAGGGTTATCGCCTGCTAGTTAGACAGCAAGCTATACACGCCAGCTCCTATCTACACTCCTGGAAATAGAAATAAGAACACCGTGAATTCATTGTCCCAGGAAGGGGAAACTTTATTGACACATTCCTGGGGTCTGATACATCACATGATCACACTGACAGAACCACAGGCACATAGACACAGGCAACAGAGCATGCACAATGTCGGCACTAGTACAGTGTATATCCACCTCTCGCAGCAATGCAGGCTGCTATTCTCCCATGGAGACGATCGTAGAGATGCTGGATGTAGTCCTGTGGAACGGCTTGCCATGCCATTTCCACCTGGCGCCTCAGTTGGACCAGCGTTCGTGCTGGACGTGCAACCACGTGAGACGACGCTTCATCCAGTCCCAAACATGCTCAATGGGGGACAGATCCGGAGATCTTGCTGGCCAGGGTAGTTGACTTACACCTTCTAGAGCACGTTGAATGGCACGGGATACATGCGGACGTGCAATGTCCTGTTGGAACAGCAAGTTCCCTCGCCGGTCTAGGAATGGTAGAATGATGGGTTCGATGACGGTTTGGATGTACCTTGCAATATTCAGTGTCCCCTCGACGATCAGAGGGTGTACGGCCAGTGTATGAGATCGCTCCCCACACCATGATGCCGGGTGTTGGCCCTGTGTGCCTCGGTCGTATGCAGTCCTGATTGTGGCGCTCACCTGCACGGCGCCAAACACGCATACGACCATCATTGGCACCTAGGCAGAAGCGACTCTCATCGCTGAAGACGACACGTCTCCATTCGACCCTCCATTCACGCCTGTCGCGACACCACTGGAGGCGGGCTGCACAATGATGGGGCGTGAGCGGAAGACGGCCTAACGGTGTGCGGGACCGTAGCCCAGCTTCATGGAAACGGTTGCGAATGGTCCTCGCTCGCCGATACCCCAGGAGCAACAGTGTCCCTAATTTGCTGGGAAGTGGCGGTGCGGTCCCCTACGGCACTGCGTAGGATCCTACGGTCTTGGCGTGCATCCGTGCGTCGCTGCGGTCCGGTCCCAGGTCGACGGGCACGTGCACCTTCCGCCGACCACTGGCGACAACATCGATGTACTGTGGAGACCTCACGCCCCACGTGTTGAGCAATTCGGCGGTACGTCCACCCGGCCTCCCGCATGCCCACTATACGCCCTCGCTCAAAGTCCGTCAACTGCACATACGGTTCACGTCCACGCTGTCGCGGCATGCTACCAGTGTTAAAGACTGCGATGGAGCTCCGTATGCCACGGCAAACTGGCTGATACTGACGGCGGCGGTGCACAAATGCTGCGCAGCTAGCGCCATTCGACGGCCAACACCGCGGTTCCTGGTGTGTCCGCTGTGCCGCGCGTGTGATCATTGCTTGTACAGCCCTCTCGCAGTGTCCGGAGCAAGTATGGTGGGTCTGACACACCGGTGTCAATGTGTTCTTTTTTTCATTTCCAGGAGTGTAGTTTAGGCGACAAGACTTCATAAACACTGACTGCGTGGAAAACTACCATATCATGCAAGACGTTTAAATCTATTACTTAGTTGCTACTTATTCTATTCGCAACATTTTTTGCAGACAATATCTACATTTGTACCTACAATATATCATTCTACAACTCATCTCAGTATTTGACATGTCTCCTGAACCATGAGTGAAAAACGTTCAGATTATACATCACGTTTTAATTTATCACTTATTAGAAACCAACTCTAGTCGCAAACATCATCCACATATGCCGCTCAACGTACCTACAAAAATATATAATTTTATAACAAATAGTTCAAGAGATGTTACGTCATAAACAGTGAGATGCGCGAGAAACTGTCAGATGATGTGTGACGTTTTAATTTATTACCTCTTTACTGCCAACTGTGTTCACAACGCATTTCGCAGATAGTGGCCACGTATACTGCTGGATCTACCTGGAAAATTATCTTTCTGTACAACACATATTTCAGGATATACGACGTCATAAACATTTAGCTATATGAAAACACAACAGCAGGGTGAAAATTCGCTAGGCATACAGGTGAAATATGTATACAAATATGATCGAAATTTGTCTGAAATTAGGTGACGTGTACGTATACGAGCAAACTAGCGGTAAAATGCTCATCCTAATCCTTGGAACGACTTCAGTCATATTTGGCACACATATTAGTCGCTGTCTAGAATGAAGAGCTAAAATCCACCAGCTTCCTGCTGGGGTGAGCGTGATAGCGTGGAGAGAGACGAGGGGAGGAGGAGGTGGAGGAGGAGGAGGAGCAGGAGGACATGGACAGCAGAAGAGAGGAAATGGACAGAGAGAGGGGAGAGGACGAGATGGCAAGAGAGAGGGGAGATGTGGAGGCCGTGGATAAAGGAGGGACGGGAGAGAAGAGTGGATAAAGAGAGAGAGAGAGGATGGCTAGAGAAAGGGGGGGGGAAGGAGGTGGACAGAGTGAAGCGGGAGGAAGAGATGGAATAACAGAAGACTAGAAGAAATAAATACCTGCTCAATGCCTGGTTTCTCTTCTAGTTAGAGTACTTAATTTTTTGCTCATTCAGGCTTCGAAAATTAATAGACAGTGAAGCTACATCAGGCAGGGACAAGCGGCAGCACATCGAGACGAACTAAGCTCGTGTGACAGACAGGGGTGCCGCGAGGCATTCCACGCTGATACGACTCTGTATCGTACTGAATGGAGGGTGGTGATCCGCCACACAGAATACCAAAATATCACAAGAGTAGCGACTATGTTAAGGTACGGTCGCAGAGACCGACACTAGCGCTCCAAATGGCCTGGCGGTGAACTTTGAATTCGGGGAAATATGACGTGATAATCTGTATTCTTGCTCTGCAAAATGCGAGTACTATATGATAATATTTTTCATTTATATGAGTGGGTCTGGTGCCAAAGTGCATTTATTTTAAAACCCAATAATGCAATTTCTACCGTTTGGCTGTAATCGAGTTGAAATTATGTTCCCGATTAAGACATCTCTACCGCGAGACCGCTACGGTGGCAGGTTCGAATCCTGCCTCGGGCATGGATGTGTGTGATGGCCTTAGGTTGGTTAGGTTTAAGTAGTTTTAGGAGACTGGTCACCTCAGATGTTAAGTCCCATAGTGCTCACAGCCATTTAACCCACTTGAGGACCTCTCTGTGTGTATTGCAGTCTTTGAATTGCATTGCAAATACGTTGCTCGTATTCTGTTTAATTTTTGCTGACATCCGTATTATAGGGTGAACTAAATGCTTCTGTATTTGTTTTTGTTGCATACTAAAGGACGCTGGTTTTGTCGCGCGGTGTTCTGCAGACTCACGTATTTTTGTTACAGCTTAAGAACCTCGATTGAAATCCATTGTTAGTGTACTCTTCGTATCCTTTGTTATTTTTGTTCCCATTCGTTTTTCGTACTCCACCAAAATTTTCGTTGACTTCTGCTAAAATGCACTATCTGAACTGCCTGTTAATAACGTGTGAAAACAAACACAGAACCTAAATATCATCCAATAAGAAAGCGACATGATGCATTAATAAACTTGCAGCACTGCAAGTGGCCTGACAGCGAACCGAAGTCGTGTTACGTGTAGCCCCTACACGGGTTTCACCCCCTGTTGTGGCTGTCTCTGCACAGTTCGTAGCCAGTGTTTCTGGTGTCTGTTTAAAGCAACAGTCTGGAACGCTCTGTATCGACGCAAAGAGGATTATATACTGAGCATGGTGGCGCAGTGGTTACCACACTGGACTCTAGTTAGGGAGAACGACGGTTCAAACCCATTCCGCCATCCTGATTAAGGTTTTCCGTGATTTCCCCAAATCGCTTCAGGCAAATGCCGGGATGGTTCCTCTGAAAGGGCATAGCCACCTTCCTTCCCCATCCTTCCATAATGTGAGGGACCGATGGCCTTGCTGTTTGGTGCCCTCCAACAATTCAACCAACCAACAGTGGATTACATGTACCGAAATCCTGGCCAAAATTATTTTTGATAGTTTCAAACCTTTAAAGCACTCCCTTTCACTACTAGGTTAACTGTAGTTGTGAATACCCCTAAACTACTCCACTGCCGTCCATAGAGAGGTGCCTGGGATGACTCGGCATGCATTTGTTAGTTTGTGTGCCTGTCTTTCAGTTTGTACCATGCCACTTTCCACTAGTTCTTAACCTTTTGTACTTGAAAATTTCAAAGTAGATTCGTGTGATACCCTTAATTTGCTGTAACGATTTTACTGGTGACGTGATGACAGGACTGCTTCTACTAGGGCACCGAATTGCTCGTCACGTGTGTGATTGTTCCATATGTAGTTAGTTTGCCATACTTTTCTCGCAATTTTTAAATGCGCCTTCAAACTAATTATAGCTATGTACTGTGTTATATATGTGCGTATTGAGAAGTGTATGTTAGTGTGTGTAATCTAGGTTGGTTCTGCTACGTTCACTTGTCTAATGTTACCGATCACAGCAGGTGATTGTCCCAGGCCTCTCGCAAAGTTTTTTTCAATTGCACGTTGGTTTATTGTCTTACTTCTCGCAGTTCACAGCCTGATGCGATAGATGGTGCTGCATGCAGCGCTAGATTGCAAGCAAAATCTATCTACGTAGGGGGGCAACACATCTGTATGCTCCACCGTGACGTAATCCAGCAAATCAGATGCCTTCCTATGAGTATGAAAGAGGGAACCTTGCCAGTTCACGACAGCCAGTTTTAGTCCCTGACGACGATGGTGGAGGGTATCATCGAAAGCGTGAAATTTTCTGAAAATTTGACGAGGCAAGTGAACCGAGAATCTTTCATGTACTTGCTACAATAGTTGACCAAACGTCCATTTTTGCCATTTTGGCCATAATTTCGGTAAATATGCTCCGGTGTGAGGCACAGTTCAGCACAGCAAGGGCAACATGCGATGTTGCTGTAATGTGTTGAAAGATAATGTCAGGAACATCTCGAAGAAGGGTCATAGCCACCGTCCTTAAGGCGCCATAAATGTGATAGGTACAGTCCAAATTACCATCTGTGTGGACAAGACGCGATCATCTTATTTACCCAGTGGTACCCCATACCAACAATTCAGATGATGAGCCCATGAGAAGATGACGAAAGCAGTCTGGCAACGTTCGTCCTCCTCAGAGCTTGCATGCATGGATACGTCCAATGTGATGTTGTACACAGGACTGGGACTCCTCTGCAAAGACGACATAGTGCCACTTTGGTATGTCCAGTCTCCTTGTTGGGAGTTCCACTGTCGGCCGCCTCGGTCTGCTGTCGCGTCGATGTGGGCTTCGACAGCAGTTGTCGCTGGACGTCGCCGCACTGTCCGTGAGGGCGCTCTTCTGGCCACCAGTGAGCTCGCTGTGTTCCCAGACACAGGGGACCTGGTGTGTCTGTGTGCTCCTGCACAGCCAACCAAACAGCATGTCGAGCCTCTCAGGCGCTAGTCACGTAGGGCCATTAACAGCCTACGTGACCCTCGCGAACCGATAGGCACCGTATACACGTGACAGCGCGAGCAGCGTAACGACAAACTGCAGTCTCGGACTTTGGTACGTGCTGGTAGACGTTTCCCCTTCGTACACAAGGTGTCACACAGACTTCCCACAAACAAACAACACTCAAATGCGATTTCTGAACAACAAACCCGCTGTAAAATCTTTACTTACATACAGAGCATAGTGGCAGCTGTGGAAAATCAATGTCCACATCTACCCTATACCCTGCAAGCCGTGTAATATGATGTGGCAGATGGTGGAGTCCGTGCTGGATACAGTGGCCGATACGCAGGGAAAAGTTACTGAGCGAGTTCATTTGTTTCTTTAGGCGGGGCCGACCTTGTCTGGTCACTTCCAGCCGGCTGGCGACACACTGCGATGGCAGAAGCGAGCCACACGCCCTGCGTTCTTCCTCAAACGATTTTACAGATACTATTCCGTAAAAAAAAAAAAATCATTTTCCCCTACTTATAGCTTTATATGCCAGCTTCGTGTGACGTGCCCATCATTTCGTTAATGGTGACAGTTATTATGGTACTTCGATTTAAGTAAGACACTGCATGAAATATGAAAAAGTTTAAAATAGAAAATAGGGGTTGCTAAGATTTTGCGTTTGGTACACATTACATAATATGTTGCCGCGTATAAAATTCAGCTGAGATAATGAATTTTTCTTTATAGACTTTGGTGGAAGTCTCAGTCACCAATGACGGAAAAATTAACCTGATGTAGCGCACTCATCTGCAACCGTCCGAGCCAGCGAAAAAGCCAGAATGAGATATTCTCAACATTCCTCACATCTCAAACGGTTTGAGATATGGAAACAAGATTTTGGCAAAAGACAGCACGCAAAGAGAAGAGTGCTTTGCCGTATGGTTAACATGCAAAACTTAATTATTGACCGCATTATACGATGAAACAATGTAATTATTAAGGGGCATCGATAGCTGGTGAAACGAGACATACTGTGGGATATAGTACAACGTAAGTGAAGACATTACAAGCTCATTTTTGTATCGGCGATGTGCTTTTTCATAAACGTTTCCTCCCTATTTTTCCTCAGTTTCTTACTTAAAAAACTTCATAACCACTGTCCATTTTCAATTTCTCGCGGTGTAATGAACAGTCCATTAAATTTTGGGCACGCAGGCGCGCAAATAAAATTTCCTCCACTGATATTTCGGCCGCGTATCGTCCGGCCATCCTCAGAGTGAGTCATAAGACTGACGACAAGATGCCAAGCGCGGCCTTAGATGCTCCACCGCGGCGGTACTGCGCATGCGAGTCAGAGATGGTCGGCGGCAAAGAAATACGCTTATACATGCACCGCCTGTGGCGAAGGCGTACAGACATTCGATTCGCTTATCGATGTATGATCGGCGGCGGTGACACCGTGACGACTTCTCTGCAGTTCAATTACCCCAAGAGCCGGATTCCATGCTTTGTCCAAATTAAAACCATTATCTCTGTTAATAAAATTATTAGCTGCTCTAATCTCTATACCTTGAAGACAGATTCCCAAAAGGAAGACGTGGATGTTAAAATATTCACATCACTGTAATTCATGGAATGACCTGTACCAAGACAATGTTCGGCCACAGCTGACTTGTCTGGCTGTAATAAGCGTTTGTATCTTCGATGCTCTACACATCTCTCATGAACGGTGCGTGTTTGATCTCTGTACGATTTCTTACAATTTCCGCTATAAATCTGATACACACCCGCTTTACGAAGCTGTAAATCGTCCTTCACAGAGTATAGCTGCAGCAGTCTTCGTTTGGGGGGGGGGGGGGGGTGAAAGACCACCACAATACAGAGTTTCTCAAGAATACACCCACATCGGCAAAAAAGTACTAGATTTGAAAGAATTAATATCTTCTTCCTAGGTTTTACATTGAATGCTCTACAAATTTGTTGCGGGGAAAATCCATTCGATTTAAAAATGCTCTTAAGGTATGTAAGCTCTTGTTGCAAATTGTCTTTATCGGAAATAGAGTGTGCCCTATGCACTAAGGTCTTAAGAACACCTACGGTCTGTGAAGGGTGATGGCAGCTACTGGCATGAACATATAGATTTGTATACGTTGGTTTCCGGTATACGGCGTGTCCTAATGTGCCATCAACTTTACGGCGAGCGACAACATCCAAAAATGGGAGGTAAACGTCTTTTTATATTTCCATAGTAAATTTGATACTAGAATGGATGGAATTCTAATGCTCAAGAAGTCGATGTAATTCATTCATCCCGTGCGGCGATACCACAAATGTGTCGTCCACGTACCTCCAGAAGACCGTTGGTTTAAAACTTGCTGAGTCCAGTGCCTTGTCCTCGAAGTCTTCCATGAATAAATTAGCTACCAGAGGGTAGAGGGGGCGTCCCATGACAACACCATCGATCTTGTATGAATGCATGGTTTCTCGGCGATATGAATTAATAAAATGTTCTCAGGCTTCCAGCGGTTAAAATCGCACGAGCTTCCGACCGAGCTCTCCCCGGTCATTGTCAAGTGGTAAGACTGACTGCTGTGTCGACGTGGCCGCGTCGTTATACAGCCACACTGCTAGCTGTGACGTCACTGGTGCTCTCTTCCTCGACAAACAGGGTGTTGGAAAAAGGTACGGCAAACTTTCAGGAAACATTCCTCACACAAATAAAGAAAAGATGTTATGTGGACATGTGTCCAGAAACGCTTAACTCCATGTTAGAGCTCATTTTATTACTTCTCTTCAAATCACATTAATCATGGAATGGAAACACAAATCAACAGAACGTACCAGCGTGACTTCAAACACTTTGTTAGAGGAAATGTTCAAAATGTCCTCCGTTAGCGAGGATACATGCATCCACCCTCCGTCGCATGGAATCCCTGATGCGCTGATGCAGCCCTGGAGGATGGTGTATTGTATCACATCCGTCCACAATACGAGCACAAAGAGTCTCTACATTTGGTACCGGGGTTGCGTAGACAAGAGCTTTGAAATGCCCCCATATATGAAGGTCAAGAGGGTTCAGGTCAGTAGAGAGTGGAGGTCATGGAATTGGTCCGCCTCTACCTGTCCATCGGTCACCGAATCTGTTGTTGAGAAGCATACGAACCCTTCGACTGAAATGTATAAGAGCTACATCGTGCATGAACCACATGTTGTGTCGTACTTGTAAAGGCACATGTTCTAGCAGCACAGGTAGGGTATCCCGTATGAAATCATAATTACGTGCTCCATTGAGCATTGGTGGAAGAACATGGGGCCCAATCAAGACATCACCGACAAATAATGCCTGCCCAAACGTTCACAGAAAATCTGTGGTGATGACGTGACTGCACAAATGCGTGCGGATTCTCGTCAGCCCACACATGTTGATTCTGAAAATTTATAATTTGATCACGTTGGAATGAAGCCTCATCCGTAAAGAGAATATCTGCACTAAAATGAGGATTGACACATTATTGGATGAACCATTCGCAGAAGTGTACCCGTAGAGGCCAATCAGCTGCTGATAGTGCCTGCACACGCTGTATATGGTACGGAATCAACTGGTTCTCCCGCAGCACTCTCAATACAGTGACGTGGTCAACGTTACCTTGTACAGCAGCAACTTCTCTGACGCTGACATTAGGGTTATTGTCAACTGCACGAAGCATTGTCTCGTCCATTGCAGGTGTCCTCGTCGTTCTCGGTCTTCACCAGTCGCGAGTCATAGACTGGAATGTTCCGTGCTCCCTAAGACGCCGATCAATTGCTTCGAACGTCATCCTGTCGGGACACCTTCGTTCTGGAAATCTGTCTCGATACAAACATACCTCGCCAGGGTTATTACCCCGTGCTAATCCATACATCAAATGGGCATCTGCCAACTCCGCATTTGTAAACATTGCACTGACTGCAAAACCACGTTCGTGATGAACACTAACCTGTTGATGCTACGTACTGATGTGCTTGATGCTAGTACTGTAGAGCAATGAGTCGCAGGTCAACACAAACATCGAAGTCAACATTACCTTCCTTCTATTTTGCCAACTGGAGGTGAATAGAGGAAGTAGGGTACATACTGACGTAACTAAAATGAGCTCTAACATGGAAATTGAGCGTTTCCGGACACATCTCCACATAACATCTTTTCTTTATTTGTGTGTGAGGAATATTTCCTGAAATTTGGCCGTCCCTTTTTGTAACACACTGTATACAGTCATGTTTTCATTCCGCGTCCGTCGCGCCCGTTTTAACATCGCGATAGTCGGGTTCCGTCCTTGTTGATGGTGTTTTCAGCGGTTTTTATTTCAATAGCTTCTTTTATGACGCTATCGCAAAATCCCTCCTTCATATCGACATGTTTCGTCGAATAGAATTCGATGTCCACTTTCTAAGGCGTGTTCTTCCACGGCTGAATTTTCTGGATAGCGTAGGTGTAAGTACCTCTCGTGTTCCTTCCCGACGTTGCTCTACCATGCGTACTGTTTGGCTGACGTAGTAACAGCCACACTGACATGGTATCTTGTACACTCGAAGCGTTCTAAGCTCTAGATCGTCCTTCACAGGCCTCATGAGCTGACGAACTTTTGCTGGGGGCCTGAACACCGATGAAATGTTATATCCCTTCAGTAGCCTGCTAATCTTTCCCGACACTGTACCACAGAAAGGCTAAAACACAAGTTTCTTGTTTTCTTCTTCGGTGGTGTTCTCTTCTCTCTTAGTTTGTTTTTTGCGTGTCGCGCCAGATATAGCCTGTGATACCTGTCCGTGGCTGTACCCGTTTTCCCGGAAGACGTTTCGGAGGTGGCTCAGTTCTAGTGGCAGACTTGCTGCGTCTGGGACGACTTTAGCACAATGAACGAGGGTATTCAGAAGGCCACTTTTTGTGCCGGATGGTGGTGGCTGAGTTACCGATCTGTGTGTGTAGGTTTCCTGCGGGCACTGTGGCTGAGGTGCCCGTTGGTTTTCCGTCGAACGAGTACGTCAAGCAAGGGCAGTGCATCATCTGTCTCGACTTCCATCGTAAACTTGATGTGGCCGAGGAGAGCTCGGTCGAAAGTTCGTTGGATTATAACCACCTGACGCGGCTGGAAGCCCGAGAAAATCTTATTAATTCATATCGCCACGAAACCACGCATTCATACATGGCGTACCTCTACGGGGGGGGGGGGGGGGGGGGGGGGGACGTGGCGCCTAGGGAACCTGCTTGGGAAGAAGGCTAACCTGTTAAGCTCTGTAGCCTTCCTGCTACGCTGTTGAGATGAGAACGCGATTCCACGATTTACCTCGGCAGCCAGGTGAATCTACCGTTCAGCCAGCTCTGCCCTGTTGCGGGAAACGAAATACTTGATTAGGAGGCAGCTGGATTTAAAAGGTCGCGAACTGCTGGCTATACATCTGCAGTTGACAGAGGTACTCTCACAATTAGATTTTGAGTGGGTCGACGCTGCCACCACAGCAAAAGAAGGCCACAGAGAAACAGAAAGGGTAGTTCGCGTGGATATCTTAACAACAACACGGTGCAGAACGGAAATCAACAGAAGGAACTGTCATCAATATGACGGAGAAAGAGGTCGATGCGGGTGCCATTTCGGCGCTTAAGAAAGGTCTTAACTTCGCACCAGCGCCTCAGAGGATCCCTGTCTATGATGATATAAGTGGGGTTGAACAAGCAATCCGTAAGATGCCTAGTGAGAATGCTGACGAAATTCATCGCGAAACGTGTCGCATCATTTCAAAATCTAAACCACCGAGGTCTAACTTGACTAGGGCTAAACGCAATAGTCTTCACGCACTCCGCAACGACGCACTCATCGTGGTTCTGCCAGTCGACAAGGGCAATGCATCCGTCATTCTAAATAAAGCTGACTACGATGCCAAAATTCAGTTAATGCTTGAAGAGGATATATAGCGTTAACTGCCACGGGACCCGACGTCAAGAATAATGAGGAAGACATCAGAGCTTCTAAAACAGTCAATGCTGGAAGAGGGCGTTATTAAGACTCTGCTCCCTCAGGCGCCGAGACCACCTACGCTTTATGGACTACCAGAAATCCACAACCGGATTCTCCTCTTCGTCCCATTGTGAACACCATTGGGTCACCCACTTATAGACTGTCAGAACACCTGACCAGCCTCCTTGCACCGCATGTGGGTCGTTGTGTGCATCACATCAAGAACACCGTCGACTTTCTCAACAGAATTGAACAACTGTGTCTTAGTCAAGGAGATATGATGGTTAGTTTTGGTGTGGTCTCCCTGTTTACACGTGTTCCGGTCAAAGACTGTATAGATCTCCTCTCACAATTATCTGATAGCACAATTGTGGGACTGTTTAAGCACACAGTGACATAGTCGTACTTCCTACATGGCGGCCAGTATTTCGACCAGTTGGACGGCGTGGCTATGGGAAGCCCTCTGGCTCTATCCATAGCCAAACTTTTTATGGCAAAATTTGAAGACTTCGCCTTGGACACGGCTCCAGCTAAACCAAGTTGCCTTTAGCGTTACGTTGATGACACTTTCATCATGTAGCCCCATGGTCGTGAATTTTGGAACACGTGAACAGCATTCACGGCCACATCAAGTGTAAGATGGAAGTCGAGACAGAGGGTACATTGCCCTTGCTTGACGTCCTCATTCGACGGAAAACCAAGGGGCACCTCAGCCACAGCGTCTACAGAAAACCGCCACACACACACACACACACACACACACACACACACACACACACACACACACACACAGAGAGAGAGAGAGAGAGAGAGAGAGATCAGTATCTGCACGCTCTCAGCCACCACCATCCGGCACAAAAACGTGGCGTTCTGAATACCCTCGTCCATCGTGCTAAAGTCGTCCCAGGCGCAGCAAGACTGCCACTAGAACTGAGCCACCTCCGAAACGTCTTCCGGGAAAACGGGTACAGCCACGGACAGGTGTCCAGGCTATATCTGGCGTGACACGCAAGAAACACACCAACAGAGAAGAGAACACCACCGAAGAAGAAAGCAAGAAACTTGTGTTTTAGCCTTTCTGTGGTACAGTGTCGGGAAAGATTAGCCGA
This sequence comes from Schistocerca gregaria, assembly GCF_023897955.1. Taxonomy (NCBI): domain Eukaryota; kingdom Metazoa; phylum Arthropoda; class Insecta; order Orthoptera; family Acrididae; genus Schistocerca; species Schistocerca gregaria. The sequence goes on from NW_026061747.1 coordinate 423,368, forward strand.
CTCCTGACGAGATATAACATTTCATCGGTGTTCAGGCCCCCAGCAAAAATTCGTCAGCTCATAAGGCCTGTGAAGGACTACCTAGGGCTAAGAACGCCTGGAGTGTACAAGATACCATGTCAGTGTGGCTGTTACTACGTCGGCCAAACAGTACGCATGGTAGAGCAACGTCGGAAAGGAACACGAGAGGTGCTTACACCTACGCTATCCAGAAAAATCAGCCGTGGAAGAACACGCTTTAGAAAATGGACACCGAATTCTATTCGACAAAACATCTATCGTTATGAAAGCGGAGGGATTTTGCGATAGCGTCATAAAAGAAGCTATTGAAATAAAAACCGCTGAAAACACCATCAACAAGGACGGATGTTTGCAGCTCAGCACAGCCTGGGACCCGGCTATCGCGATGTTAAAACGGGCGCGATGGACGCGGTATGAAAACATGATCATATATGGCGTGGAAGAGAGCACCAGTGACGTCACATCCAGCAGTGCGGCTGTATAACGACGCGGCCACGGCGACACAGCAGTCAGTCTTACCACTTGAGAATGACCGGGGAGAGCTCAGTCGAAAGCCCGTGGGATTTTAACCACCCGACGCGGCTGGAAACCAGCAAATTTTTATTAACTATCCAATCTTCTCATAAAATTCACCATTAAACTGGAAATAAGATGATAAAAGCACATGTTCAAATAAGGCCGTAATGTTCTTATCAAGATGTTGGCTGATAAGAGAAAGAGTCCTTTAAAGGTACCGGTGCATAATGACAGCAACGTCAGGCTAAATAATAATGATGTGGTAGTTAGTTTTGACGTGTTAAGTCTCTGAATAAAATCCATAGAATTACGAATGTGGTGACTCCATTTTCCTACCAATTGTTTTAATTAGGAAGCCAAGTGTTTGGCAGAAAAATACGTCGGTGAACCAATAGCGCTCGTTATAGGTCTCATAGACCTCTACACTCTCATACTTAGACATTTTGTGAACTTTAGGAAGACCATAATATCTCGGTGGTACTTCTTTTGACTTCCTTTGGTAGTGATGAAGCGTTCAGCAAGGCAGCAGTCCATACTGTCACCTTGATAGTAGTATCTTTGTTAATCTTCCGGTATGCACCAGAACTAAGTAGACCACATAGCTCTTCCTTGTAGACTTTCTGAGGCAAAAGGACCGGAGCATTACCCGCACGCGCTGCAGTCGGAAAACTATAAGCGCGACGCCATAGATAGTACAAGGGTACTAATATCGATACGCGCTGCTGCTGCGACTCACGGAGAGAGAGGATAACAGCATAACCGTGAGAGACTAATCACAGAATATCAACCAAAACCAAGATTTAATGGGAAGCATAACATGAGCCAGCCACGGCTCAACCTCCCGCCCTCAAACAAACACGATGCCGGAAGGGGAGGGGGGCTACTTAACCATCAGACTAACTAACTGGATTTAACCTGGCTAAGGTGAACCCAGTACTGGTTACCGGAATGGTTATCCTTAACCAGCAGATTCACCGGGCCTAAAATGCGCAAATTGGTGCTAGGCCCCAGAAAATGAGGAGTAAATTTACTCATATTTCCGACACGCACCTGCCTACTGGGGAAACTACGGACATAGACCTGATCTCCTGGCCTCCCTCTAAATGTTCGCCGATTACGATTGTAACGCTCACCTTGATTATTATGGACCCTGAGTATATTACGTCTGGGACGGTTCCAGTTTTCATTGATGACTTGAGGAACTAGATCTTGAATTCCCCACAAGTTCGAAAAAGGGGAATTAACAGGATAGGAAAGGATCAAAGAGGCGGGAGTAGCTCCCAAGGCTTCATGATTGGTGGTATTAAAAGCAAAACTAAGCCAAGGAAGACTAGAGTCCCACTTACTAGGCGTTTTCTGAAATCAAAGCGGATTTACGATTTCGGTTAACCCTCTCCGTAAAGCATGCCTGCGGATAATACGACGCAGTCGTGATATGCTTGACACCGTTCTGAAAATAGGACGCCTTGAAAGGAGCCGAAAGGAAGGCCGGCGCATTATCGCTAACAATTTTCTTAGGGGGGCCAAAAACAATGAAAACTTTAGTTAAATGAGAAATAGTGGTGGTAGCAGTGACGTTACGGCTCGGAAGGAGCCAAGTGAATCCGGAGAACGCATAAATAATAACTAACACGTATCGATGACCTTTCTTAGTACGAAGAAAGGGTCCTAGATAATCGATATAGAGCTTGTGCGTAGGACAGGACTCGCGCTCAGAGCTCAGCAAACCCTGTTGAAGAGCATTCTTGGGTTTGACTACATTATACAGCCGATATTGCTATACCATCTCTCTGACATTTCGCTCCATGGAGGGCCAAGAGGCTTTGACTTTTTTCAGAGTCTTAGGAACTTATAAGTGGCTACCCACCAACGAATCATGAAAGTACCGAAAAACCGGGCGCACCAGAGCTACTGGCAAACTTCTTTAACTGCTTCGCATGCCCGACCCTTTTACGCAGAATGCAACGGTTAATAATATACTCATGCGACAGTTCCCCAGCCAAATAGGGTCCTGATCCCGACGCTAAACGACATCAAACTAAAGAGGAATTTCTCCCAATCCTGCCTTCATCTGTCTCCCGGGTTCCCTCACTAGGTGTAGATTCGGCGAACTACCGGCTGAGGACATCCGCAAGGATATTTTCAGTGTCTCTCACGTGTTTAACTTCAAATTAAATGCGTACCTCTCATCTGGCACTACGGCCAGTTTTACGCGGCCTAGCCAGCACCCAGCTCAAAGCCTGATTGTCGGCTTCTAACTGAAATTCCCGATGCTCAAGGCAGAAGTGGTACTTCTCCAATGCAAACAAAACGGCCAACGCCTCGCACTCGTAGATGGAGTACTTAAGTTCGGCGCCAGTGAACCGACGAGACGCGTAAGCTAATGGCTGCGTCTGACCTTCGAACAGCTCAAATACCAGCATTAGATGTGTCATTTTGGACAATAAGCCTTTTATTAAAGTGTGGTACTCCTAGAAATGGAGGATTGGCTACAGCTGCCTTAATATACTCAAACGCGGGCTCCTGGACAGGTCCTTATTCAAAACGCACTCTCTTCCGGCACTGTTCGTTTGAGGTCGCGGCCAACTAAGCAAAATTAGGGACAAAACGATAAAATAGTTCAACATGCCTATGAACCTAGCAAATTCCGCGTTTATCAGTAGGCGGAGGCAACGCCCGTATGGTCTTAGTTCGCTCTTGTTCGATGCGAATACTCTGACCTGACACTAGGTGACCTAAGAAGAACACCTGCTGCCTTTCTAATGTCATCTTACTGGGTTTAACAGTCAGCCCGGCTCCCTGAAACCTCGAAAGAACTTTCTGGATATGATCCAAATGGTCCTGAAACGAACGGCTATAGATGACTAAATCGTCCAAATAATTATAGGCAAACACTAATTTCAAGTCCCTAAGGATATTATCCAGCAAACGAGTTGCCAAACCAAAAGGAACTCTGTCAAACAGATTCCAATCAGTACAAAATGCGGTAACATGTTTACATTCTTCAGCTAATGGAATCTGATAACAGGCTTGGTTCAAACCAAGAACAGTAAACCAATTAGTACCGGCAAACCAGGTAAAAGTTATGTAGATCAGAGGCAGAGGTCCATTCAAAGACAACCTTAGTGTTCAAGCACCCGGTAGTTAACCACAGGTCTGAAATAGTGCTCCTGATCCTTGGGAACATGGCATATGGGGGAAGCATAAGTAGATGTAGAAGGCGTAATAACTCCTTGTTGGAGCATTTGTGATATTCTCGCCTTCAGTATCTTCACCTTAGGAGGTGAGAGGCGACGTGGGGGCTGCCTGACAGGACTATCGTCGGATAGAAGGATATGGTAATTAAGAACATTAGTGACACTCAAGTTATCACTAAGAAGCTCAGGAAAACTCTGTAACAAATCCCGTAATTGAGAAGCGTGATGCGGCGAGAGATGGGTAAGATCAAACTCATTAGCCACATCCTGAACGGCCAATGCATCTGCATTTCGATTCACAATACGTTTAGCGCACTTATAAAACGAAACATAAGGTGGCTTGCGGAGTATGGATGTAGATGTAGAAACTTCTCCACAGGAGCTAACTTAAAGAAAAAGGTGTGCCCAGAATAATCCAAGAATAACTCAGTATTTACTGAAATCACATCCCAAAATTAGATCGACCGGCAGCTCCTTGACCGAGGCTAATGACAAGGGCCAGGAAAAATCCCCCATCGATATACTCCCTCGGACCCAATCATGCAGAGGCAACACCTGGTCATTGGCCACCCGACATCTCTGCACCGGAGAAAGCACCGACCGAAGTTTCGTAAAATGACCAACTTCCAAAAACCACTAGAAGCACAATAATGAAAATGAGCTACCAGAATCGGAAAGAGCACAGATCGGTTCGCCACCTACTCGAGAACAAACGTAAGGCGAGGGCGGTGAAGAGGGAGCGACAACACGGGTACGCCAGCGTCTAAAGGCTCGATCACGAGATAGCTGCCCAGTCCGGCGTCATTTATTGGCTCTGAGAGCGCGAGGCTGAATCCGAGAGAGCTCCAAGTGAGCCGTGCTGCCGCACCTGAAACAACACCGGGGTTCCAGTTTTACTGCTTCAGCGGATGCAGACACTTCGGAATTTCCCTTGCCAGCGCCGGTGGCCTGCCCCTTAACTTCGTGACATACATCGTATCCAAGCGGCAACGCCCATATCGCTACAACCGCGGCACGGAGTTCTTCCCAAGCTGAAGGCTGATTACGGAAGACATAGTGCTACTTATCCGCAACGCGCATTCCCCTAAGAACAATAGACAGCGGCTGTTGTTCAGGCAAATCGATTAACAAAGCCAAGGACGCCGTCTGAACTCTGTCCACATACTGATGTAACTGCTCTTTATCCCGCTGCAACTCCCAAATGTAACGACATTCAAGCGGTTTTCGAACTCCTGTGGTCAATCTCTGCCTAATGACGAGCTCCCTGAACTGCTGTAAGGAGAACACTTCAGCCATGGCTCGGAAGAGGAAGTTCTGCAACTCACTTCTAGCTAACAGGTACGGCAGTGACAAAATTACTTGGTGTGGAACCACGAAAGGGAGAAGCATAAAGTTCAAGACGAACCGACAACCGTAATAATTTTTCGACCTGTTCAAGCCGCTCCACGACTAATTCAGTAATATCACGAGAGGATTAGGCAACTTGGCAAACATTGCGTCTAACTTCACCAAGGACGTAACAGTACCATCCCGGGCAGGCTCTCGCCCTCTCCCGAACACAGCAAGTCCCGCTACTCAATCCTCCTCTCACCAACTCTAAACACGTAAGATTAAACTGCAATGCACTAACCAAAGAGCCCAATTCGGCGGATAATTTTTTATGGTGATCTTCCAAAGCTAACATGCCCAAATCCGCTTTCCGATTTGTTAAATACATTAACTGGGCCTACACCGTATCCAATAGTCTGGCACTAGGTTGAGTGCCTTCCAAAACGCAAATAGTGTCCACAAGGCCCCTAACAGCCTTCAACAAAAATTCAGTGGCCGCTCCTGTCTCACCCAACACCGCCGGCGTGACGTCAACCGGCTGAAAAACGGCAGCACCTAAACGGGCCTCTAAATCCGGATCACTGCCCTCAGTAGCTTGGCGCCTTATTTCCAACTCGTAAACAAGATGTTTCTGAGCAGTCCGATCCCCGGACACTGACTGACCGCCATTACAATACACCTGAAACAATCAACACCCAAAAAAATGTGGTGTCACAGAACAGAAATAAAATTGAAACTAACAGTAACTGAAATGGCAAGAACACAAACGTAACCACGCTCTGCTACCAGTGAAATCCCTGGGCTAGCAGGACGGAGCGGATGCGGTTATATTTGTGGAAAGAGGTCAAAATATGTTACTGTCAGTTGCACACCAACATACAAAATTTATTTCTTAAAACACACAATCAGACAAGCAAGAATCAAAACTCTCAAGGTTTTAACGAAAGACCTCCTTTGATTTAATTTAGATCGGCTGAAGGCCACATCGAAAATCCAAGGCACAAGGCCTAAGCAAGGTACAGGAGTTCTTCTGGCGGTTTCACTTCTTCAGAATTTTTTTTATCTTCAATATAAATAGGTTGAAAGCCTTAGCTTTAATTTTATCCCATATAACGCGGCTGAAGGCCTCACGTTAACCAAGAATAGTGTCGCGGCTTAAGGCCGAGACAAAGATTTTCAAAGTTTAATTTAAATTGGCTGAAAACTCGGTTGAAGGCCGCATATCAACAAAACAATTTTACGGATTTTGCCTGGGAAGAAGAGCTTTCAATTTGAAAAGGCTGAAGGCCTGATCTCAAAATACTTCGTGTAAAACTCTGCTGCAGGCCTCATATTAAAAAATAACAATCTTATGACTTAAGGGCAAGACAAGGATTTTGAATTTTTAATTTAAGAGAGATTAAAACACACATCATGGAGAAAACAATTTTACGACTTAAGGCCTAAAGGAAGAGATTCTGAATTTCAACTAAAATAGGCTAAAGTCTTTATCCTAAAATGCTTCACATAACAGTCGGCTGAAGGCCACATACGAAACCCAAACAATCTCACGTCTTAAAATTAAAAATTGGAAATTTCTTTGTCTGGGCTTTAACTGAAAAACTCGGCTGAAGGCCACATAAAAACTACAAAATATTTCTTCCGGCTTAAATCCTAGACAAAATTTTCAACTCTTGATTTGAAAAGGCTGAAAACTCGGCTGAAGGCCACATACCAGTCAAGAAACTTTTTTTACGCCTTAAGGCCTAAGAAGAAAAGCCTTGAAATTTCAATAAGAAAAAACTCCGCTGAAGGCCACACACAGTACTTAAGACTAAAAAGGAAATCACTCTGTAAAACACAAGGAGCGGCGCTCAGAAGGTTCCAACCTGGGGAAGTAACTAACGCACTTTTAGGTGAAACAGGCAGCCAGACCGACAACTTCTTAATCAAAAGGCAACCCAACAAAAAGCCAGCCGAGGAACCAACCAACAACATCACTTCTACTGCATCTGAACAGCAAAACGACAACAAGATGTCAATCGCAAAACGTTCCGGATACTGGTGGCCAATCAAGCCAAATGAGAATAAACGCCCAAAACTACCAACACCTTAGCTGTCACACTACACGCTGTGCTGTACAATACCAACACGATGTGGAAAATACACTGCCAGAAACTACGTCAACAACCACTTTAGGTCACTGGAACGTCAACGGCCACAACACAGGAGATACCTCTGGTACACTTAATTTAAGTCATTCCTTCATTAATGAAGTTTAACACCACACAGGAAGACGGCTGCAATTCTAGTCGACTTCAATGCACACACGTTGTTGCTCGCGTGGATCTCTCAGAAAGTGACAACCAGGATCAAACCAAGAGATGTGATAGCAGTTGAGGCTTGATAGTAGGTTAAGTGAGCACTCAACTTTAGTGTCCAGTTTCGGTGGCTGACGAACTTCGTAACCCTCGCAACAAGCGCCTCACAACTCCAACCGCACGTGCACGCCGCCAGCGGCTCCGGTCTGACCACGCGCCACAGAGACTTCCTCGTTGCTCTGACCCAACGGACCGAATGTCACACACAGCACACCCGGAAAACATATCCGCCACACCAGACATAGTACAGCAGTACTAGTATCGATACACACTGCTGCGGCTCACGGAGAGAAGACAGCAACGTTGTTGCGGTAACCACTGGGCTACAACAAATGATTAAAAAAAAAAAAGCAAGGCACCCATCCAGCCAGTCACGGCTCACATACGTTGCAAAGAGCAATGGTGCTGACAATTCTTTTCAGTATTCAGTACTGCCTTCTCACGTTGCCATCCTGATAAGTCAATGTTGACTTTTATAGAAGAGATATTCATTTTCCAAAAACATCGCAGTTCTTCCACATAAAACATGTTCCTTAATTCTACAACAGTTATTCAAAAAATGGCTCTAAGCACTATGGGACTTAACATCTATGGTCATCAGTCCTCTAGAACTTAGAACTACTTCAACCTAAGGACAGCATACAACAGCCAGCCATCACGAGGCAGAGAAAGTCCCTGACCCCGCCGGGAATCGAACCCGGGAACCCGGGGGTGGGAAGCGAGAACGTACAACAGCTATTGTTTCTATACAGGCTACACTTTAGTTTCTCTTTTTGGCGTGCTTCTGCCTAGAGCGGAATGCTGTCTGTATATTTCATTGGTCAAATTTTTCATTGTAACGAAAATATGATTCTCTATAAATTGTTCGAAACAAAGAGTAGGATATGACCAAATGAGGAAGCAAATAGACCAGCGTGAGGCCTAGTTTTGCGAAAAACGATTTAACTTCTTTAAATAAATCAGGGTAACTGAGAAAAAGTTAAATCTTTCGTTGCTGATGGGATACATCTGTCATACTAAAGTCATACGCAGTGTTTAGAATTGTCACGTCGATGTCTCATATCTGCCTAGTGTTAGCGAGATGCTTTAAGAGCTTTAAGGAGAATGCTATGGACCACAGGGTGTACTCAAAAAAAGTCTGAAGTAACTAATTGTGTTTTCTTATACATCATAGGTATTGTTTTGCAACACTACTATAAATCTCAGAAATTCTGCTGGTTTGTACATAATGCGGATGTAGTGGAACATAGATGCTCCAGAAAATGGCGCAAAATGTGCAAAATATTGATTTGTGTTATGTCAAAGTCATCTGTAAATATTATGTCGAAATTTTGTGACCATACTTTGTCCATAATTAGCGTCCTGATACAATCGCTCTAAAACAAAAAATTTAAGTCTGAAATCTTAGGTTCACTTGAAAATATGTATCTATTAGGCTGGTGCAGAAGTTCACAGCTTTTTTTTTTTTTTTTTTTTTTTTTTGTCAGCTGGTATTCAGGTTGCTATGGGTTTATTTAACGATTGTCAGTTTTTATTTTTAGTTTACTGTTGCTATTTGAGTTTACATGTTGAAATATTGTGTCTGAAGATAGTGAGTGGAGCTGTCGACGCTACAAAATGGAGTACAAACAGGAGAAATCGGAACATTTCCGACATTTTTCACGGTCTCAGTTCATTCGAGGGGCTACAGCAACGGAGGCACCCAGAAACATTTGCACCGTGTGTGGGGATAATACTATTGGACTATTGGACAGAGAACTCTAAGGAAGTGGTTTTCTCTTGTTAAGGAGGATCGTTTTGACGTTAATGATTTCGCTGTTTGATGGAAGTCGTTCACACTCATGAACCCACAATGATCCACGCGAGTGTACTCGAGAGCTGGTAAATGTGGTAAACTGCAATTATTTCACCACCGTACGAATTTAAGTGTAATGGGAAAGGCTCAAACATCAAGAGTACGGGTGCCGCATGCCCTAAGCCAAAATCACAAAATCAGCAGGTGACCACATGTGCATCATTGCTTGGCTCGTGAACAACACCGACGATGACTACTCCGTACCGCTACTGGGGTGCAAAATAACTGATGATGGTCGAAGTACAGAGGATATAGAATATAGACTGGAAATGGCAGGGAAAGCGTTTCTGAAGAAGAAAAATTTGTTAACATCGAGTATAGATTTCAGTGTCAGGAAGTCGTTTCTGAAAGTATTTGTATGGAGTGTAGTCATGTATGGTTCAAATGGTTCAAGTGGCTCTGAGCACTATGGGACTTAACATCTATGGTCATCAGTCCCCTAGAACTTAGAACTACTTAAACCTAACTAGCCTAAGGACAGCACACAACACGCAGTCATCACGAGGCAGAGAAAATCCCTGACCCCGCCGGGAATAGTACCCGGGAACCCGGGCGTGGGAAGCGAGAACGCTACCGCAAGACAGCCGTGTATGGAAGTGAAACATGCAGATAAATAGTTTGGACAAGAAGAGAATAGAAGCTTGATAAATGTGGTGCTACAGAAGTATGCTAAAGATTAGATGGGCAGATCACATAATTAACGATGAAGTATTGAATAGAATTCGGGAGAAGAGGAGTTTGTGGCACAACTTGACAAGAAGAAGGGACCGGTTGGTAGGACATGTTCTGAGGCATCAAGGGATCACAAATTTAGCACTGGAGGACAGCGTGGAGGGTAAAAATCGTAGACGGAGACCAAGAGATGAATACACCAAGCAGATTCTAAAGGATGAAGGTTGCAGTAGGTACTGGGAGATGAAGCAGCTTGCACAGGATAGAGTAGCATGTAGAGTTGCATCAAGAAAGTCTCAGAACTGAAGACAGCAAACAACAACAATGCTAACACAGGGAAACGAAAGGAATGGTTGAGCTTAGCAAAGCAGCAACTCCCCGAACAACGACCTGTAATCATCTACAAAAGATGATGTTATGCATCTGGTGCGCTACGAATTGCTTCCCCGAAGTGTAACCATCACTGCTGACGTTTATTCTCAGCAACCGCGACGTTTTGCAGACGCAATCCAAGAACGACAAGGAGGAAGACCGCGTGAAGTGATGCTGCTCCACGATAACGACCACCCGCATTTTGCTAGGCTGAGGGAAGACACTATACGGGAGTTGTGTTGGGGAGTCCTTCCGCAACCACGTTATTCAGCTGATCTGGTGTCCTCATACACAGATACAACCTTGAAGGAACTTCCCTTTCCAATGAAGATGCTCTATGAACATGGCTCGACGAGTTCTTCGCCTCAAAACCACGTGATTTCCACAGTCGCGGAATATAAAACGTACTCCAGCGTTGACGGATTGTTTTAAATAGAGAAGGAGAACGTATTATTGATAAACGTCTGTGTTACGTTAGAACTTATGCACCAGCCAAATACCTTTTCTGCATGAGACACGGCAGTCCGCAGAGCTTACCGGTGTGACGGGATGCCGCAGCGTGAGGGGAACGTGCATCCAGCCATGAGGTTGCCCCGCTGAACCGCAGGCGTTCATGTACAGTACAAGGCGTAGGGTAGTATCTGACAACTTCTCGCGCTTCAAACTACCCATTTCAGCGGTAGTATTGCTCGTAACGGGAATATTTTTCAGTCTCTGAGTTTTGACGTTATAACAACAGCAGTTGCCGAAGAGCACTGAAACACATAAATCAAAAGAAGGCAGCTGTAGTAGACGAAATTCCTTCAGAGTTCTTGAAACTCTGGGTGAACTTACCTTCGTAGCACCATTCCACTTGGTAAGCGAGATATATGCATCGAGTAACACATACTCTGACCTCAATAAAAAATATAAAACAGCAATTCGGAAGATGCTGACATCTGTGAAGAATATTACGGCTACGAAGAAGTCTCGGACGAAATATCAGCACAGGTCAGTTGCTGGATGCAGCAGTATTCCGAGCACTTTATTCACCGTGGTCGTTTCTTTACGTTTGATTAGCCAGATAGGATTCTACAAGCAGTCAGCTGAATTACTTCTTAGCAGCTTCCCTTACGGTTGGGCAATGCCTTTGCCACACACATAAAGAAAGACGTATTTCACAAAAAAATTGTCAATGTAAAAGGATTCCTTTCCTGGTTAATGGTTGGTTTACGATATCTCTCAGCATTCTCAACCACTGTGTCCTGATGATTAGTAAATCTTCTTGGCCTCAGTATCATCCACGGGCAATTATCGTCCTACCTTACAGGCAAAGCAAGTGGAGTTCCTTCTGTTCATACAAAAGCTTGGTGAATGTTGGGCGGTCACATCATTGTCCGGCGAGTTGCAATACCTACCTGTCACTCTGGGAATGATGGGATTCCCTCAAACATATATACATGAGATAGTCCTTCGGATGTACGCGTGAGACTCCTAGCAGTTGACGTCTAAATGTGGTTTTTTATGTATTTATTTGCAATGGATTTCGGTGTCTCTCCATTTTCTGGCATGTCTACGGTACCACGTGATCAGGCGTGTACCGGGTAATCATCAATATACACATGTCTCATAGAGGGTATAACACCAAAAATGCAGACAAAGTACCGTCTGCAACATCCAAAATTTTCGCCGTTTAATTTTCGTTGATATCTTGCACTATACTCTTGATTCTGATGCTATATGCTGCACTACAGAAATTAAATACATCAATAGTTCGATTACGTATTAAATAAAAATTTGACTGTATATAATTGATTGTAATTATAATAGAAATATTATAAATTGCCGGGTAATAGCCAAGGGAGCTTTATTGAGATGTATTAATAGCAACGACGAAATGATAATAGCTGCACCGATGTTTATCTTTGCGCATGGAGAGCCTCTGTCGCGTGGCGTGCAGATGGGAGGCAGAGCAGTTTGTGTCATGAAAGAGTGCGGAAGTGTTTGTTGAACGCTCCGGCCGACCCGGTGTGTACCTATACTCGCGCCAGTGTAGACATCCCTCACTCGCTAACCTGCGATTACTGAGAGCACGGTAGGAGTGGACAGGCGGGGGAAGCTGCAGTTTCAGCTGTTGCCTGTCCCGTACGTATCCGTAGCTCTGGAGACGACTCGGGGTTCCTCTCATCAAGCAGCAGCAGCAACAGCAGCTCCGCATTGTCGTCGGCTACATACTTGTCATCCGCACAGCTACAATATCGAAGGACTGTTAATTGACAAACATTGTAGTGTAGAGAGGCTTCAACCAGCAACATTTCATTCACAGAGTATGAATAACTTGAATAATAACTTGCAAAAGTTAAAATTTCTAGGACACCTGTGTTGCATTGTCCTTACACATTATTACCATGCAGGGTCCCTTTCCTTTCCATGCAATCATCGAGTGTCATAAGAATATCAAAACTGATTCAGCAGATTGTAGCGCAGTCGTTAGGCATTTGTACAAGTTAGTTGATATATTCTTTGCGTGTTCCGCTTGCGTTATCTAGGCACGTTCTCGTGTTTCGGTAACTGTTGTGAAACATCGATTAGAATGGACAGGGACTGCGATTGCTGTGTTCGGATGAGGGTTGACTTGGCATCCCTTCGCTCACAGCTGCAATCGGCGCTGACTTCGGTCGCGCAGCTTGAGGCTGTTGCCAATGGGCACCACTGTGGGGAGCCGGGCTCGGGTATCACGGGGATGTCAACCTCGTCCCGTCTGTCCCCAGATCGGTCTGCCGCTGTGGTTGCCCCGGTTGCTGCCCGCAGTGGGGCTGAGCCCTCGCCTGTGGTTGATTGGGAGGTCGTTCCAAGGCGTGGCAGGCAGCGAAAGGCGTCCCCGGAGGCTGATCAGAAAGCCTCCCCTGTGCGTCTGACAAACCGGTTTCAGGCACTGTCTCTGGCTGAGCCAGATGTAGCTGCCTGCCCTGTTTAAGAGGATCATTCTCAGCCTTCAAGGTCCGGGCAATCGCAGAGGGTGGGCTTACTGGTAGTTGGGAGCTCCAATGTTAGGCGATGTAATGGGGCCCCTTAGGGATACGGCGGCTAAGGAGGGGATGAAATCCAGTGTGCACTCCGTGTGCATTCCGGGAGGAGTCATTCCTGATATGGAAAGGGTCCTTCCGGATGCCATGAAGAGCACAGGGTGCAGCCAGCTGCAGGTGGTGGCACATGTCGGTACTAATGACGTGTGTCGCTTTGGATCTGAGGAAATTCTCTCTGGATTCCAGCGGCTATCTGATTTGGTGAAGGCTGCCGGTCTTGCTTACGAGATGAAGGCAGAGCTCACCATCTGCAGCATCGTTAACAGAACCGATTGCGGACCTTTGGTGCAGAGCCGGGTGGATGGTCTGAATCAGAGGCTCAGACGGTTTTGCGACCGTATTGGCTGCAGATTCCTTGACTTGCGCTATAGGGTGGTGGGGTTTCGGGTTCCGCTGAATAGGTCAGGGGTTCACTACACTCAGCTGGCGGCTACACGGATAGCGGAGGCTGTGTGGCGTGGACTGAGCGGTTTTTTAGGTTAGAAGTCCTCGGGAAAGTGCGGGATGGGCTGCAATGTCAAAGGGTGCTTGGCAATTACAGGACGTGCTTGGATCAAGGAACAATCGGAATTATAGTTGTAAATTGTTGTAGTTGCGCTGGAAAAGTCCCTGAGCTTCAAGCGCTAATAAAAAGCACAGAATCTGATATCGTTATAGGTACAGAAAGCTGGCTAAAGCCTGAAATAAGTTCTGCAGAAATTTTTACGAAGTCTCAGACGGTGTTCAGGAAAGATAGATTAGGCAGAATTGGTGGTGGACTGTTTGTGTCTGTCAGTAGTGGTTTATCTTGTAGTGAAGCCGAAGTAGGTACTCAGTGCGAATTCGTATGTGCGGTGGTTATACTTAACAACTGAATTGGCTCCTCCTACCGACCCCCAGACTCCGATGATATAGCTGCTGAACAGTTCACAGAAAATTTGAGTGTCGTAACAAATAAATACCCTCACTCTAACGGTTATAGTTGGTGGGGAATTCAACCTTCCCTCGTTATGTTGACAAAAATACTTGTTCAAAACCGGTGGTACGCGAAAACATATTCCGAGATTGTCCTAAATGCTTTCTCCGAAATTGTTTCGAGCAGTTAGTCCACGAAACCACTTGAATTGTAAATGGTTTCGAAAACACACTTGACCTCTTAGTCACGATGCTATTAGCTCTGGACTGTTTGTGGCTGATACAGGGATTAGTGATCACAAGGTCGTTGTAGCTAGGCTCAATGCCATTTCTTCCAAATCCACCAGAAACCAACGCAAAATAAAAGCGGATGAAGTGTCACTAGAAGCCTTCCTAAGAGACAGTCTCCATTCCTTCCGAACTGACTACGGAAATGTAGACGAGATGTGGCTCAAATTCAAAGATATAGTAGCAACAGCAATTGAGATATTCATACCTCATAAATTGGTAAGAGATGGAACTGATCCCCCATGGTACACAAAACAGGGCCGAACGCTATTGCAGAGGCAACGGAAAAAGCATGCGAAGTTCAGAAGAATGCGAAATCCCGAAGATTGCCTAAAATTTACAGACATGCGAAATTTGGCACGTACTTCAATGCCAGATGCTTTTAATAGGTTCCACAACAAAACATTGTCTCGAAATTTGGTAGAAAATCCGAAGAAATTCTGGTCATATGTAAAGTACACAAGCGGCAAGAAGCAGTCAATACCTTCGTCGCGCAGTGCCGATGGTACTGTTACCGACGATTGTGAAGCTAAAGCGGACTTACTGAACGCAGTTTTCCGAATTTCCTTTACCAGGGAAGACGAATAGAACATTCCAGAATTTGAAACACGAACAGCTGCTAGCATGAGTTTCTTAGAAGTAACCTTCGGGGTTGCGAAGCAACTCTAATCGCTTGATATGGGCAAGTCTTCAGGTCTAGATTGTATACCGATTAGGTTCCTTTCAGATTACGTTGGTACAATAGCTCCCTACGTAGAAACCATATACAACCGCTCGCTCACCGATAGATCTGTATCTACAGATTGGAAAATTGCGCAGGTCGCACCAGTGTTCAAGAAGGGTAGTAGGAGTAATCCATCGAACAACAGACCTGTATCATTGAATACAGGATATGCTCCAAAACCCTACTGAAAACCGACGTCAACCATTATGAATTACCTCGAAGGGAACGATCTATTGATACGTAATCAGTATGGTTTCAGAAAACATCGTTATTGTGCAACGCAGATAATTCTTTATTCGCACGAAGCAATGGCCACTATCGACAGGGGATCTGAAGTTGATTCAGTATTTCTAGATTTCCGGAAAGCTTTTGATACCGTTCCTCAAAAGCGCCTTCTAATCAAGCTGCGCGCCTATGGGGTATCGTCTCAGTTGTGTGATTGGATTCGTGATTTCCTGTCAGGAAGGTCGCAGTTCGTAGTAATAGACGGCAAATCATTGAGTAAAACTGAAGTGATATCAGGTGTTCCCCAGGGAAGCGCCCTGGGACCTCTGCTGTTCCTGATCTATATAAATGACCTGGGTTCTCTTAGGTCGTTCGCAGATGATGCTGTAATTTACCGTCTAGTAAGGTCATCCGAAGACCAGTATCAGTTGCAAAGCAATTTAGAAAAGATTGCTAAATGGTGCGGCAGGTGGCAGTTGCTAAATAACGAAAAGTCTGAGGTGATCCACATGAGTTCCAAAAGAAATCTTCTGGAAATCGATTACTCGATAAATAGTACAATTCTCAAGGCTGTCAATAGCACTAAGTACCTGGGTGTTAAAATTATCAACAACTTCAGTTGGAAGGACCACATAGATAATATTGTCGGGAAGGCGAGCCAAAGGTTGCGTTTCATTGGCAAGACACTTAGAAGATGCAACAAATCCACTGAAGAGACAGCTTACACTACACTCGTTCGTCCTCTGTTAGAATATTGCTGCGCGGTGTGGGATCCTTACCAGGTGGGATTGGCGGAGGACATTGAAAGGGTGCAAAAAATGGCAGCTCCTTTTGTATCATCGCGTAATAGGGGAGAGAGTGTGGCAGATATGATACGCGAGTTGGGATGGAAGTCATTAAAGCAAAGACGTGTTCCGTCGCGGCGAGATCTATTTACGAAATTTCGGTCACCAACTTTCTCTTCCTAATGCGAAAATATTTTGTTGAGCCCAACCTACATAGGAAGGAATGATCATCAAAATAAATTAAGAGAAATTAGAGCTCGAACAGAAAGATTTAGGTGTTCGTTTTTCCCGCGCGCTGATCGGGAGTGGAATGGTAGAGAGATAGAATGAATGTGGTTCGATGAACCCTCTGCCAAGCACTTAAATGTGAATTGCAGAGTAGTCATGTAGATGTAAATGGGGGGGTAAGAAATGAAAGAGGAAGCAGCCTGGTAGAATTTCGCACAGAGCACAACTTAATCAAAGCCAACACTTGGTTCAAGAATCGTAAGAGAAGGTTGTATACATGGAAGAATCCTGGTGATACTAGCAGGTATCCGATAGAGATTTAGGAACCAGGTTTTAAGTTGTATCTTACCGTTGTATAGTCTAAGAGATTTCCAGGGGCAGATGTGGACTCTTACCACAATCTATTGGTTATGAACAGTAGATTAAAACTGAAGAAACTGCAAAAAGGTGGAAATTTAAGTACATGGTACCTGGATAAACTGACTAAACCAGAGGTTGTACAGAATTTCAGGGGGAGCATAAGGGAACAATTGAAAGGAATGGGGAAAAGAAATACAGTAGATGAAGAGTGGGTAGCTTTGAGGGATGAAATAGTGAATGTAGTAGAGGACAAGTAGGTAAAAAGACAAGGGCTAGCAGAAATCCTTGGGTAACAGAAGAAATATTGAATTTAATTGATGAACGGAGAAAATATAAAAATGCAGAAAATGAAGCAGGCAAAAAGGAATACAGACGTCTCAAAATGAGAACCACAGGAAGTGCAAAATGGCTAAGCAGGGATGGCTACAGGACAAATGTAAGGATGTGGAGGCTTATCTCACTTGGGGGAAGATAGATACTGCCTACAGGAAAATTAAAGAGACCGTTTGAGAAAAGAGACCCAACTGCATGAATATCAAGAGCTCCGATGGAAACCCAGTTCTAAGCAAAGAAGGGAAAGCAGAAAGGTGGAAGGAGTATATAGAGGGTCTACGCAAGGGCGATGTACTTGAGGACAATATTATGGAAATGGAAGAGTATGTAGATGAAGATGAAATGGGAGATACGATACTGCGTGAAGAGTTTGAGAGAGCACTGAAAGACCTGAGTCGAAACAAGGCCCCGGGAGTATATAACATTCCATTAGAACTACTGACAGCCTTGGGAAAGCCAGTCGTGACAAAACTCTACCATCTGCAGGCGAAATACCCACAGACTTCAAGAAGAATATTATAATTTCAATCCCAAAGAAAGCAGGAATTGACAGATGTGAAAATTACAGATCTGTCGGTTTAATAAGTCACAGCTGCCACATACTAACGCGAAATCTTTACAGACGATTGGCAAAACTAGTAGAAACCGACCTCGGGGAAGATCAGTTTCGATTATGTAGATATATTGGAATACGTGAGGCAATACTAACCCCACGACTTATTTTAGAAAATAGATTAAGTCTACAAATGCTAGAAACCTATGTTTGCCTTTCCTTAGAGTATTCCAGTCAACACTGTCAAAAGCTTTCTCTCTTTCAATTTCTGAAGGTAATATACAGGGAGCGAAAGGCTATTTACAATTTGTACAGAAACCAGATGGCAGTTATAAGAATCGAGGGGCATGAAAGGGAATCAGTGGTTGGGAAGGGAGTGAGACAGGTTTGTAGCCTCGCCCCGATGTTATTCAATCTGTATATTGAGCAAACAGTGATGGAAACAAAAGAAAAATTCGGAGTAGGTATTAAAATCCATTGTAATTCTATCAAAGTTTTTATTTCATCTCAATGTCATCGGCAAACCTCAGAGACAGCAAAGGACTACGAACAGCAGTTGTGGGGAATGGATAGTGTCTTGAAAGGAGGATAAAAGATGATATCAACAAAAGCCAAACGAGGATAATAGAATGTTGTCGAATTAAGTCGGGTGATGCTGAAGGTATTAGATTAGGAAATGTGACACTTAAAGTTGTAACGGAGTTTTTCTATTTGGGGAGAAAAATAAATGATGTTGGTCGAAGTAGAGAGGATATAAAATGGAGACTGGCAACGGCAAGGAAAGCTTATCTGAAGAAGAGAAATTTGTTAACATTGAATATAGATGTAAGTGTCAGGAAGTCGTTTGTGAAAGTATTTGTATGGCGTGTAGCCATGTATGGAAGTGTAACATGGGCGATAAATAGTTTAGACAAGAAGAGAATAGAAGCTTTCGAAATGTGGGGCTACAGAAGAATGCTGAAGATTAGATGGGTAGATGACATAACTAATGAGGAGATATTGAATAGGATTGGGGAGAAGAGAAGTTTGTGGCACAACTTGACTAGAAGAAGGGATCGACGTCTAGGACATGTTCTGAGACATCAAGAGATCACCAGTGTAGTGTTGGAGGGGAGCGTGGAGGGTAAAAATCGTAGAGGGAGACCAATAGATGAATACACCAAGCAGATTCAGAAGAATGTAGGTTGCAGTAGGTACTGGGAGATGAAGAAGCTTGCACAGGGTAGAGTAGCATGGAGAGCTGCATCAAACCAGCCTCAGGACTGTAGGCTACAACAATATAAATTAAGAGAGCGCCATTTCATTTACTCTGTATTAACCTTAGAGAGTGACTTCTGCTACCTTGGTATTTATTTGATTGTTGTTATTTTAAAAGTGAAACCGATTTCTCATATGCTTAAAGGTAATTCAGTTCAATCTTTCAATAGTCAAAAATAAATGCTTGCCGTTTTCTAAATTTTGCATTAAGTTACACTGAGGTTACTGAACGTCTTTTTTTGCATTACATTTAACGTTACTTTCAAAATTTAGTGTTTCAGAATGAGTAACTTCAAGTAGTGGGGCAACTGATAACGCGATTGATGTTAGCTGATGACACGATTACCGTTATCCAAGATAGTGGCTTTTGGAGGGATGATAGCTCAATTGCGCTACCTCTACTAACCTAAAAAAAATGGCGAGAAAGAATTGGCTATCTCCACTAACCTAAGTCAACTCTTCCTAGGAAGTAGGCATAAGTCTTTATTTAAACCATTAGAGGTAGTACCACTATCAAGTGTTTTCGCCATGCTCTTGTCAAATGTTCACGAATTTTCCTCTAAGAGCTTACTCCTGCAGCTGATGCAAGTTATTATGATATTGTCATTCAATTCGAATATAATTTTTATAAATTTGTTTAAATATGTTTAAATTTGATTAGATTTCTTTAAATTTATTATCTACCTACGGCATTAGTGTGTTACCACCACGAGGCTGAGATATAGGTTGTCGGTATGTTACATCAAATCATTCAACTCTACACATAAGTCCTTATTAAGCAGTTAGAGCGAAATTAACGTGCATTTTCCAAGAGGATTGTGGTACTGCCTCTAAGAGCTTACTCCCACAAATCATGGGAGTTAGTGTTGTGTTGCCTCCACTAGAGCCTGCTCATTCAATTCGGATATAATTTGTTTAAATTTATTATCTACCTACAGCATTAGTGTCGTGTTGCCGCCATAGGGGGCTAAGTTATCGATAGCTCTATTACTTGCACTGGACATAAGTCCTTATTTAAACAATTAGAACCTCTACAACCATCAAGTGTGTTCGCCACCGTCTTTGAGAATGTTCACGAAATTTGCTCTAACACTTTATTCTTGCAGCTGATGAGAGTTAGTATGGTGTTTCCTTTCAATTCGAATATAATTTGTTCAAATTTTTATAAATTTATTGCCTATCTGCTGCATTAGTTTCATGCTACCGCCATAACAGGCTGAGATATGAATAACTGTATTACATGAACTAGACATAAATCTTTTTTTTTAACGACTATAGCACTACAACCATCCACTCTGCTCACGAAATTTGCTCTAGCAGCCGATGGGAGTTAGTAGCGTGTTTCCAATTCACTTCGAATATAATCTCTGTAAATTTGTATTAATTTCTTTAAATTTGTTTAAATTTATTATCTACCTACAGCATTAGTGTTGTATTACCGCCACAAGAAGCTTAGATATCGATGTTTTAATAGCTGTAGTACATGCACTGTATCTACGTGACAGCGTTGTGTTTCGTCCTCGGATAATAAACATCGTCCAGGTAGAGTAGAGTGCGGGAATCGGCATAAGAGGGTGACATACGTAAAAAGAGAGCCAGACTTTGACGCTCGAAACACCAGATCTCTTCCACTGGCCCACAATGGAGCCGGTGTTGGTCTCTATTCTAGACGTTGCAGTTCACACATAAGGCGAATCTGCAAGATGGGTCCTATGGAGAGTCCCTCGAATACCAGGTCGAACGTACACCAGGATCGAGCGTCACCGCGTTGACAGTGCACCATACTACGTTCCAGTGCACGGTAGGACACGTCAATTCGACGACATTAAGCGACCGGCGGCGAAGTAGTGTGCGGCAGGTGACTGGCTGTTGGTAAGCGAGAGACGGGGAGGTTGCCGTACTCCAGGTAAAGCCTGCCAAAGCAGGAAAAGGGCACCCGTGTCTGACCTGAGGGTCAAGGGAACACGGTGCCAGGCCATCCGTCAGTAGGCCGGTGAGGCTGGTCGGTCATCGTCGCCAAAGCCTGCGGTGCAAACTAACGAAGAGAAATACAGCTCGATAGTGAACACTGACAAGGCCAAGTCCGCCTCGTTCTTTCGGAAGAGTGACGGAGTAATATCGAACCTTTAATATCATTCCAGCGCTGACAAAGGAACGGAATGCGGCCACGATGCTCCGAGCTATGTGTTTAGGCATCGGTAGTGTTTGCGCTACGTGCGGAATTCGTGATGCCCGATAGACGTTAACATATTCGGTCCGTTGATGTAGCTCCTACACACGAAGACGAAGATCCACAAGCCCAGCACTTGCAAGAGACTCCGATAATTGATGGTGGTCGTGCGTGAGATGTAGTCCGTGAAGTCGATACCGAGACAACGGATTTTATCGCGCAGTGCCACCCTCGCAGGTGTCATCCCACGCCAGTGTTCAAAACCATTTATTTATGTACATTTACACGGCATCTCGAAGCTTCGAAGTGGCTAACCAATCCAATGACTTGCGAACATCACGTTCGTCACGAAGAGGTAACATCAGATCATCAGCATACGCAGTGCACCTAAAAAAGAAGCCACCAAGAGACAAACCCGTGAGGCGGTGTCGCAGCCCGCACAACAAAGGTTCTACTGCAGGGCGTACAGTATTGTCCATAATAGGCGTACCTGTGTAACACAGCGGCGAATTTACAAGGTGTTCGACAGTCTAACGTTGACAAGCGCTTTCCCTGTTGCGCCACGTAGGAGACGAGTAACACCTCGGAGGAAGCGTCGGGGTAATGCTTATTCTGAAGAACAGCAGTTTAGTACGTATGACTGACGCAATCAAATGCTTGACGAACATCGCAGCCAGAGCTCCCGATACGCGACGCACCTTAGCGAGGGCAATCAGCGGCACAGGGCGGAGCGGATATTATGCATCCCACCTATCGATGACTCATCAATTGATAGGACACGGGATGTCGTACGCAGAATTCGAGCTGCCACTCGATGCGTGAGATTTAGGAACCAGGTTTTAAATTGTATGACATTTCCAGGGGCAGATGTGGACTGTGACCACAATCTATTGATTATGAACTGTAGATTAAAACTCAATAAACTGCAAAAAGGTGGGAATTTAAGGAGATGGGATCTGGATGAACTGAAAGAACCAGAGGTTGTAAGGAGTTTCAAGGAGAGCATAAGGGAACAATTGAGAGGAATAGGGCAAAGAAATACAGTAGAAGAAGAATGAGTAGGTTTGAGGGATGAAGTAGTGAAGGCAGCAGTGGATCAAGTAAGTAAAAAGACGAGGGCTAGTAAAAGTCCTTGGGTAACAGAAGATATATTGAATTTAATTAATGAAAGGAGAAAATATAAAAATGCAGTAAATGAAGCGGGCAAAAAGGAATATAACCGTCTCAAAAATGAGATCGACAGGAAGTGCAAAATGGCTAAGCAGGGATGGCTATAGGACAAATGTAAGGATGCAGAGGCTTATTACAAAAAACTCGATGGTTTGTCACCTAATGGTTCCATGTCACAGACATCAGCGAAAGTTCTTCACCAAATGTTATGCACAGATCACATCTGGATCACCAGTGAAGACGGAACAGGCTAATATTGTTGCTCACATGCCAGTTGCGCAGTGAACTAGCTTTATTGCTGTACACCTGTACTGTGTTGAGGGATAAGGATAAAGTGATGGCATGGCGATGGAACTTGATGAGGTTTGTTTGCCATAAATACATTGACTTTGCACAAAAGAGTAAACAAGTAACCGGCAAATGAAATCTATTTATAATGTCTACTAGATGGTGAATGCGGTAAATGATGTTCTCACAGGAGTGCACGTTGAGGGCATACAGGCCTCAGTGATATGAGCATGTCGTCCGATCACGTGACCACGGAATAACAATGGACGTAAGTCTGGAGTGAAGCAAACTTTCTTTATGAACCACCAGGCACACTGTACTTAGGAACGAAAGCGAAACATGTGGACAGCCCTAAATAAAGCCAAACACATCAGTAGCTCACGTTAAACTCAACCCAAGTAGTCCATGGCTTGTGCACCTGACCCAGAATACGTGTATACACGGTACTATAGCCCATCTCAAACTGGTTTGTTTTTTACTCCTGTGTGCATCATACCATTGTCATAATTCGGCCTAACAGAATATTTGCTTGTCAGTGGACACCACGTGCCACACGCTTTGCGCTGATTGCCGTCCACATATTTCTGCGGGACAGCTGTCGTGATAGTCACTAGGGGAAAGATAGACACTGCCTACAGGAAAATTAAGGAGACCTTTGGAGAAAAGAGAACCACTTGCATGGATTTCAAGATTTGAGATGGAAACGCAGTTCTAAGCAAAGAAGGGAAACCAGAAATGTGGAAGGAGTATATAGAGGGTCTATACAAGGGCGGTGTTCTTGAGGACAATATCATACAACAGGAGGAAAATGTAGATGAAGTTGAAATAGGAGATATGATACTGCATCAAGAGTTTGACAAAGCACTGGAAGACCTAAGTCGAAATAAGGCCCCAGGAGTAGACAACATTCAATTAGAACTACTGACAGCCTTGGGAGAGCCAAGCCTGACACAACTACCATCTGGTGACCAAAATGCATGGGACAGAAAAATTACCCTCAGACTTCAAGAAGAATATAATAATTCCAATCCCAAAGAAAGCACGTGTTGGCAAATGTGAAAATTACCGAACTATCAGTTTAGTAAGTCATGGCAGCAAAATACTAACGCGAATTCTTTACAGACGAGTGGAAAAACTGGTAGAAGCCGACCTCAAGGAAGATCAGTTAGGAAATATTGGAATACGTGAGGCAATACTGACCCTACGACTTATCTTAGAAAATAGATTATGTCTGCAAAAGCTAGAAACGTAGGTTGGCCTTTCCTTAGAGTATTCCAGTCAACACTGTCAAAAGTTTTCTCTCTTTGAATTTCTGAAGGTGGCATGGGTAATATACAGGGAGCGAAAGGCTATTTACAATTTGTACAGAAACAAGATGGCATTTATAAGAGTCGAGGGGCATGAAAGGGAATCAGTGGTTGGGAAGGGAGTGAGACAGGTTTGTAGCCTCTCCCCGATGTTATTCAATCTGTATATTGAGTAAGCAGTGAAGTAAACAAAGTTTTTATTTCTTCTCCATGGATTTTAATACATACTCCGAATTTTTATTTTGAGGTTCGGCGATGAAATTGTAATTCTGTCAGAGAGGGCAAAGGACTTGGAAGAGCAAATGAAAGGAATGGATAGTGTCTTGAAAGGAAGATATAAGATGAAAACCAACAAAAGCAAAACGATGATAATGGAATGTAGTCGAATTACGTCGGGTAACGCTGAGGGAATTAGATTAGGAAATGAGACGCTTAAAGTAGTAAAGGAGTTTTGCTACTTAGGAAGTAAAATAACAGATGATGTTCGAAGTAGTGAGGATATAAGATGTAGACTGGTAATGGCAAGGTAACCATTTCTGAAGAAGAGAAATTTGTTAACATCGAGTATAGATTTATGTATTTATTTCATCTCAATGTCATCGGCAAACCTCAGAGACAGCAAAGGACTACGAACAGCAGTTGTGGGGAATGGATAGTGTCTTGAAAGGAGGATAAAAGATTATATCAACAAAAGCCAAACGAGGATAATAGAATGTGTTCGAATTAAGTCGGTTGATGCTGAAGGTATTAGATTAGGAAATGAGACACTTAAAGTAGTAAAGGAGTTTTGCTATTTTGGGAGCAAAATAACTGATGATGGTCCAAGTAGAGAGGATATAAGATGTAGACTGGCAATGGCAAGGAAAGCGTTTTTGAAGAAGAGAAATTTGTTAACATCAAATATAGATTTAAGTGTCAGGAAGTCTTTCCTGAAAGTATTTGTATGGAGTGTAGCCATGTATGGAAGTGAGACATGGACGATAAATAGTTTAGACAAGAAGAGAATAGAAGCTTTCGAAATATGGTGCTAGAGAAGAATGCTGAAGATTAGATGGGTAGATCACATAACTAATTAGGAGGTATTGAATAGAATTGGGGAGAAGTTTGTGGCACAACTTGACTAGAAGAAGGGATCGGTTGGTAGGATCAAGGGATCACCAATTTAGTATTGGAGGGCAGCGTGGAAAGTAAAAATGGTAGAGGGAGACCAAGAGATGAATACACTAAGCAGATTCAGAGGGATAGAGAAGCATAAGGAGCTGCTTCAAACCAGTCTCAGGACTGAAGACTCCAACAAAAACAACGTGGGATATGGAGGGCAGTCGTTGATGATTCCAACCATTTGACGAGTTCAAATGATGGTCCCTTCACAGTGTTGACATGCTCGGTTGACAGTCATCTGTCGAGCCCGTGTTTGTCGCATAACGGAACAATACCTGAGGATGGCGTAGTAAAACTCTGTGATTCCCGGGGGGGGGGGGGGGGGGGGGGGTCAGGGATTTTCTCTGCGACGTGATGACCGGGTGTTGTGTAATGTCCTTAGGTTACTTAGGTTTAAGTAGGCACAGTCTACACGTGTCTCCAACTGCCGGTTGACATTCCGTTGAGATCAGGTAAGCGGGCAGCGCCTACGCCATAGTAGTTGTCGTCGAAGCTTGATGGTACAGGCGTAAGCAGTGTGATCAGTAAATGCAGCTGGCCACAACTCGGCTGCCTTGACCGCATCCTCGAGAGAGCGGGATGTATACATCCTTTTAATTCTGCCTGATTAATGTCCTGTAAAGTGCGCGAAACCCTATCAGCACAGATGATGATCCAAGTGTCTATCTAATCGAGCTCGCAAATGACAGTGCCGAGTTCTGGGCGTAGTGTATGCTGAGGAATTTGGTCATAGCGAATTGTACAATAAAACTGCCCCCGATCACCATATCATCTATCCTGCCTGGGCATAACTGTGTTAATTCCTCAGTAAAGAACTGAGGAACGTTCACGCCTTTTTTTGGTACCGGACGCTGCGTAATCATTGACGAGGAGTATCTCTGGGATTATAAGAGCCATGCCCCTGGCATTTGATAGGTAACTTATATCGGTCGCTATTAAACTTTCTTTGAAAAGTTTTGCGGGGCCACTGCCTGTATCCAACGCATGTGATACGCGTGTCGTGCATCCAGAAATGTCCTGGAAGCCAAGAATGTATATTTCCTGCAATAAGGCCACCTCAGTGTCGGCTGAATAAAGTGTGTCGCGTAACAATGCAAGATTCTCGCGCAACTGGATGATATTGATGTTATCCTTCACGAATCGACATGACTGTCGTTCGCCCTCGACGGCAGCGTCAGTCATCGGTGCACCCGGTGGCGACAGGTTCGCTCAACTGCACGCCACCCTGACGTTACCATTACCATGTTGTCCGCAGGAGATGGGTAGGATGATGTAACTCCCCCTCTTCTGCATGTGGTGTGCCCACCTGAGAGTCGTCCGCCCACGAGTTACTGGAGAGAGGCTGTCGGTGTGGTTCATCGGCTATCAAAGAAGCCCCTCTTGTTACGATCCCTCGCGGCTGCGTCGGTGTTCCATCGCCCCTCCATCCCTGCACTAGTGTCAGCAAGAAGAAAAGTCCGTCGTGGCAGTTCCTAAGAGTAAGCAGCGTCGGTCGACAACTCCGGAGCACGGACATCCACGACACTGTCTACATCGGTGTGATCGTTTGGCCCTGCCCACAAGAGACAGTCCCGAGACGGCGTGCCTCCGTGCCTCGGCGCCTTCAGAGAGGAAAGTTCGGGTTGGCACGACTCGTGAATCAACATCCAGCCGCTCGTTGTGAGGTGACGATTGCTGTTCAGGTCAATCAGGCGACTCCGTCTGCATAAGGAGGACCGTATGTGGCTCATCAACAGCGTCTTCGCCCGCCAGCGGTGGCAGCATGTCCCGATCCCCGCCGCACGACGTCGCAGATGTACATAAGTAACTGGCAGGATCGATGGAGGAACGTGCTGTGCCGCTTCTCTTGAAGGACTCTTGGCGATCCGCCCCTGCAAATAATCAGAGCGAATGTGACTCTCCTGGCTGCTTCCTGAGCATGTGCCCGGTTGTCCATCGTACGCGATAATTGTACGACATCTCATTTTCATTTTGTTCGTTGCATCTGCTCGGGGCGGACGTCGTAAGCCATCCGTTTAAGTTCGTTGTTGCTCGATTATCTCAGTTTTTTTTTAATACAGAGGGCAGCTAACCCTCTGACCGAGCACGCTGAGCTACCGTGCCGGCGTCCATCTAAGCCACCAAGGGCACAGAGGATAGCGCGACTGCAGGGATTTACCTCTGGCACGCCTCCTGCGAAATCCACATTGTGCGAATGCACGAACAGTGCCCGAACTCTTACGGGAATCGGCAATGCGCCGTGAGGAATGAGTATAATGGGCGGGGACACAACGAATGTAGTGCGGGACAATACGTT
This sequence comes from Schistocerca gregaria, assembly GCF_023897955.1. Lineage (NCBI taxonomy): Eukaryota > Metazoa > Arthropoda > Insecta > Orthoptera > Acrididae > Schistocerca > Schistocerca gregaria. Next base: position 450,794 of record NW_026061747.1, read on the forward strand.
GAGAATGTGGGTATCGCAGGAGGCGTGCCAGAGATAAATCCCTGCAGTCGCACTATCCTCTGTGCCCTCGGTGGCTCATATGGATAGAGCGTCTGCCATGTAAACAGGAGATCCCGGGTTCGAGTCCCGGTACGGGCCACACATTTTCATCTGCCCCCGTTGACGTATGTCAACGCCTGTAAGCAGCTATGGGTGTTCATTTCATTGCAATATCATTCTAACGAGCTGCATGGTCAGCGATGGTATCTGTTCTTTCGGACATGTCCAAGAGAACAGATACCATATATATATATATATATATATACTTGAGAGGGGGGGATAACGGACTTCGTGGATACCTCAGAAAGTGGCCTTACACCCCTGCCTGCGTGTTCAGCGGTATCAGCGCCGGTAAGTCCATCAAAGTACGTAAACTGTGGTTTGTCGGCAGTGCACTGTTCTTCGTCAATCATCTAAATATTGACTACGCTGGCTGTGTGCTAAAAGTGAATACCAGTTGTGTCCTTTGGATCTAGACGCAGTTTTTCACGCAACAAGTTTTCTACTTCGTGTGCTCGCGGTCTCGGATATTCGGCTTGGAATGTAATCTTGGTAGTGTTCTTCCTAAATGAGTTCGTCATGTCATTGCAGTGAGCTTGTAGTAAGCGTCTCGCGCTCGCGAACGCCACGAGGCCGGCGGGGCGGCGACGACGCGTCCTCGCCGGTCCGTCACTGACGGCCAACTTTGGTCGCAGTAATTCTACCGACGTGGAATTCTTATATTTCGACCGTGTCTACGAGTTCGAATAATGATTTCCAAACGAAGCGAAAGGATGAGTTAAATTGCAATGTATCTTGACAAATACTATATCCTAACTATTGTGTTGCTTCTATTTGCAGTCGTAAACAGCAAGCTGAATCTCCACAAATCGCTGAGATGTGAATACAGGCTCTTCTGAACTTGGGCATTGGTAATGCTCTGTTCTTGGACTCTAAATTATTATTTTGCCTAAATTATTATTTTGCCCCTCATTGTACATTAGTCATAGCAGGACGTCAGGTTTTGCCGGCCTCTGTGGTCGAACGGTTATAGACGCTTCAGTCCGGAAACACGCGGCTGCTACGGTCGCAGGTTCGAGTCCTGCCTCGGGCATAGATGTGTGTGATTTCTTAGGTTAGTTAGGTTTAAGTAGTTCTACGTTCTAGGGTTAAGTCCCATAGTGCTCAGAGCCATTTGAGCCATTTTAATAATATTGTTTACTTTTTTCGCACTCCACGGGGTCAGTAATCGTGTTCTGATGCAACCCCAACTCCAATTGCGAGACGAGCTGCAATAGGTATCCAGGTTGAGGATCCGTGGTGCGAACACACGGATCCAAGTGGTCCCCCAGATTCTCGACTGGTTTTAAATCCGTGGAGTTTGGTGACCTGGTCCTCTTCGAACTACACACGTACACTGCCAACTGTGTGACAAGTTGCATTGTACTGATGATAGATGCAGTGGTGCTGAGGAAAAACGAGCTGCATATAGAAGTCGACACGGTTCACAGTGGTGGATGCATACATGTTATGATCGACTGTGCCTTCCGGAATGACGATATCACCCACGGAAGGCCACGGAAAGATATCCAGGTCATAACGTTGCCCCCCCCCCCCTTCCCCATCACCCCCTCCCCCGCCTGGACCATTCCGATGACTGTTGAAGGGTACCTGCTTTCAGATGTCTCATTCAGATGAAGCGTAAAACGTGATTTACCTGAAAAGGCCACTCGGTGGACGTCCAGTTGCAGTACTGGCGTGCAAACTCCACCCTTCGTCGCCAGTGAATGGCAAACAGCAGTCACCACGGGCGCAGGAAGCGGGCGCCTACTGCTCAAGCCCACAAGTAGCACCGTAGGAGTACGCATTAGGAGTGATTTAAAATGGAATGATCATATAAATTTGATAGTCTGTAAAGCAGATGCCAGACTGAGATTCATTGGAAGAATCTTAAGGAAATGGAATCCGAAAACAAAGGAAGTAGGTTACAGTACGCTTGTTCGCCCACTGCTTGAATACTGCTCAGCAGTGTGGGATCCGTACTAGATAGGGTTGATAGAAGAGATAGAGACGATCCAACGGAGAGCAGCGCGCTTCGTTACAGGATCATTTAGTAATCGCGAAAGCGATACAGATATGATAAACTCCTGTGGAAGATGGAGAGATGCTCAGTAGCTCGGTACGGGCTTTTAAAGTTTCGAGAACATACTTCACCGAAGAGGCAAGCAGTATATTGCTCCCTCCTACGTATATCTCTCGAAGAGACCATGAGGATAAAGTCAGAGAGATTAGAGCCCACACAGAAGCATACCGACAGTCTTTCTTTCCACGAACAATACGAGACTGTAATAGAAAGGGAGAACCGATAGTGGTACTCAGGGTACCCTCCGCCACACACCGTCAGGTGTCTGCAGGGTATGGATGTGGATGTAGATGTAGATGTAGATGTAGATGTAGATGTAGATTATGTCAACGACTGGCAAAGGTCCCGAGTTCGAGTCTCGGTCTGGCACGTAGTTTTAATCTGTCAGGAAGTTTCAACGACTGTATTGTTTTCCGCTTCCCTTGACATCTTTCATGTACCCTCCACTGCCACTGCTGCGGCGTGCTGTCTGTGAGTGATTATTGCACGCTGACGTCAGACTTAGGCGTGGTCACGTGGACTGTCTACATACAGACCATGCACGCCACTGAGCGAGGTGGCGCAGTGGTTAGCACACTGGACTCGCTTTCGGGGGATGACGGTTCAAACCCGTGTCCGGCCATCCTGATTTAGGTTTTCCGTGATTTCCCTACATCGCTTCACACAGATGCCGGGATGGTTCCTTCGAAAGGGCACGGCCGATTTCCTTCCCTATCCTTCCCTAATTCGTGCTTGTGCTCCGTCTCTAATGACCTCGTTGTCGACGGGACGTTAAACTATAATTTCCTCCTCCACAATGCACGCCCTGCCTCCACCACGCTTGCGTGTGACACCAACTGAGCCGTGCTGCGGTCACGTTGGTGCTGTTCTACAACGTACAGTTTTCGCCCTCTGTTTGAGGCCAGACGGTATCGTTTAGTTGGCACGGTTGAGTTTGTTTGTCAGCTTCTCGTGTTGACTGGCGCCACTCGGTTTCGCAAGGGTTGCATGCCAGCTAGTGGCAGCTGCGGCTGTTATCGATATGTAGTAACTGTTGCCCCATCTTTGGGGCGACGTCGTTGGTTTTCTGGGTCGTGTGAGTTGGCCAGTTCGGTTGGGGACTCAGGAGGAGCCAGGCCCGCACAGTGCCAGAACACGTCGGGGCCGCTGGCGGTACGCATGGACTGCCGGATGGAAGGGCTGTGTTCACGAGGGAGTACGACCTCGTCGTAAACCGGATCCAGCAAGCTTTAAGGTCAGTGCATTTCAATCCATGTACAGAAACCTCCACCAATGTGATATCTCGCGATTCTCCAGTGACTTGGGTTCGTGTTGCTGCTCGTAGTTTCGCCGACGCGAAGAGTAGCGAGTGGAGTGCTTGGGAAAGGCAGATCTGATTAGCTTCTTATTACTATTTACTGCGTTCAACTTGTTACAATTTGTTAAGTTCAACAAACGGTATTTTTTTTTGCCTGGTGGCCGCTAACGTCCCAGTTACCTACCCTGGGGGTTAGTGTGCGTAACGGCAGTGTAAGTTTCCTCGCCTTTCCTCTGCTGTCCAGTAAAGCGCGTAGTTTTGGAAGCTTTCTTGATCGTAGGCCGGCTGGTGATTCTTCTACTCCGGTTGTAGTGATTGCTTTCTCGTTCCGGGGGCTCTAAACACAGTATTCTGGGGACGTAATACAGACTGCCGGTTCCAGCTTTGGCGTATTGTTCCATCGTTGCATTTGGTTTATCAGACGTCAGGTAGCTTCACCAAAATTACCATTATTCATTCGTCTGAATTACCATCTCGTGAAGTGAATGCAACTCTCGGCTGTCAATCTCATCGCTCGCGAAAGTGTTTGTTGCCGGAGCTTCTCTGAGGTCGATTCCTGGAGCACCGTCTGTGGCCCCTTGGTTCTTGTAAGACATGTGTGTTCCAAAAGGACTGATGGCCAATAGTTCTGTGTTACGCTCCTTCAGCTCACGCCTTCTGCGGGTATAATCTGCCTCAGTACCCTTTAGGGAACTTATGTACTGGTCCTTGTGTTTTAGTATTGTATTATTTACTACAATACCTTGTAATGCCTACATTAGAGGTTATATATGTCTACTTAATAGTTCTGGTCACCTTCTGGAATAAATCTAGCAGTGTAGTGTTCAGTGGTTGGTTAACTTTGAAAGCGTTGTTTTTTAATTAACCTTTGCTATTGTATTTGCTGTTTTACAGCAGATTTCTAAACTTTTTATATTATTGCCGTTCCTGGCGTGATTGTGGCCATCTGCCTTAAAATTATAATTTGTCATTCCTGGCCTCTGATGCCTTCTGCTGTGTTTGTGGCGACTTACCTTTAATATTCCAATACCAGTAAGTTGTGAATTGCAGCTAGTTCTTATACAATTCTTAATATATTGCCATTCCTGGCGTGTAAGACTTTCTGCCCAGATCACAGTGGCTTGCTTTTAAAACATTATCTGCTGTATCTGTATTTAATGGTGATTTGCTAAATTCTAACACACTGAAAACTCTTTTTTAGACAGTTGTTTACTTCTTCATTATTAACGTGTGATATTTTTTATTTATTGTTGAGTATGGAATTACTGGTTTAAAATAAATTGTGTATAACGGCCCCGTCCACAAGCGTAACCAAATCCTGCTTTCTCTTGCCTAGCAGGTTTCACCAATAACTAACAACGTAAGCCACATGAAGGGGAACGGAACAAAATCGGCAGATGTAAAGGTAATATGCAGAGTACCACAGGGACGTGTTATAGCACCGTTGCTGTTTACACTATATATATATATAAGCGTGGGATGCCTTTCAAGGCTATTCGCAGATGATGCAGTTGTCTATACCATAGTAGCAACGCCACAAGATGGTACGAATTTGCATAACGACCTACACAGATTCGATGAGTGGTGCAGGCTCTGACCGTTGACCCTGAACGTAAATAAATGTAACATTGCATATAAGTAGGAAAAGAAATCCGCAACTACACAGCTATACCATTGATGACAAGCACCTGGAAATAGCATATGCCGTAAAATATCCGATAGGCGTAACTATCCAGAGCGACCTTAAGTGGTATGACCACGTAAAAGAAATAATGGGAAAAGCAGACACCAGACTCCTATTTCCTTACGATTCTTGCGATCAGTCTAAGTCAGCAACGAACGAAGTGGTTTATAAGGCGCTTGTCCGCCAGATTCTTGAGTATTGTCCATCCATCTGGGATCCCTGTCAGTTAGGACAGAAGTTCCAACGAAGAGCGGCGCGTTTCGTCACGGGATCGTTTAGCTGGCGAGAGACCATCACGGAGATGCTAAACAAACTCCATTGGCAGACGTTACAAAAGAGGCGTTGTGCATCACGGAGAGATTTACTACTGAAATTTCGGGACAGCACTTTTCAGGAGGAGTCGGACAACATATTACTTCCCTCCACATACCACGCGGAGAAAATTACAGATCTTAGAGCCAATACAGAGGCTTACAGCCAATCATTCTGCCCACGCAGTATTCGCGAGTGGAACAGGGCTGGAGGGATCAGATAGTGGTACCGTAAGTACCCCCCGTCACACACAATTACGTGGCTTGCGCAGTATGATGTAGACGTAGACGAAAATCTGATTTTCTATCATTAAACACGATGTGAAGAGGAGCTGACATTTGCAGTTATCCTCATTTGTAATTAAAAATCAAGCACTCATTTTAACAACTGAACGAATTATATTAGTATTACTCTTGTAATACGTAGTTAGTGTAATTTTTACGAAATTCGTAGTTTTAATGCGATTATTAAAGTTTTTACATCTGGCCAGGTGAAACGTATTGACAGTCCTTTTTACAGGCGACACAGCTACAGTTCTACAATGATTTCCTGGTTCTTGTTTCATTATGGGCCATTTAGTTCACTGCTTCCGCAACAGAAGAAGAGAGAATGTTAGTTTGGCAGGAAGAATAGTTTCCTGACGATTCCTGAAAAATGTTTTTCACCCTTTTGTAACAAATGAGTCTCCGTTTCTGTCCACAGCGTCTGGTTCTTACACAAAGAGAGCGTTTATGTTTTACGACTTTTACTTACTCCAATGCATACACGGAAACATTATCAAGACAAGGTCTTCATATAAGGATTGATCAAAATGTTTCTGTTCGAAGGCCGTACAATCCAGAAACGATATTTCAATCCGGCGAAATCCCCGTCAGCATTGAGGTACTCGCCCCATCGGTGCACCATGTTGATGAAACACGGTGTCCTGCTGCGTGAAGAAGTCCGTTGCTGCGTGCTACACATCGTCCATCCTTCAGTGGCTTTTCTGAAGGGACGAAAGGTATGACAATCACATGGGGCAGAGATCAGTAGTTGGCACAAATGCGTCACGGCATGTGCAATGTGGAGACGTACGTTATCGTGAAGCACCAGCAGCCCTTAGCGCACGCATTCTTCATTCTCTGAAGGGCGTCTACCGCTGCTTATCCTTCGGCAGTGAAGGAAACAATAACAGCACGTTGGTCCCTTTTCGACGCATTTGGTAATATGCCACGTTTAGACATTTACCGAACACACGTCGGATAGAAAGGGATACCACACTAATCCCTTGCCTGCATCTTACTGTTTATATACCCACATATACGTCAAGTTACGTTATATATATATGCTGCAGCAACGCCCTAAAACGGAACTTTTTGGTCGACTCATATTATACAGAGTGTTACAAAAAGGTAAGGCCAAACTTTCAGGAAACATTCCTCACACACAAATAAAGAAAAGATCTTATGTGGACATCTGTCCGGAAACGCTTAATTTCCATGTTAGAGTTCATTTTAGTTTCGTACTTCCTCTATTCACCGCCATGATTTCATATGGGATACTGTGCTGTTCGAACACGTGCCTTTACAAGTACGACACAACATGTGGTTCATGCAATATGGAGTTCCTGCACATTTCAGTCGAAGTGTTCGTACGCTTCTCAACAACAGATTCGGTGACCGATGGATTGGTAGAAGCGGACCAATTCCATGGCCTCCACGCTCTCCTGACCTCAACCCTCTTGACTTTCATTTATGGGGGCATTTGAAAGCTCTTGTCTACCAAATATACAGACTCTTCGTGCTCGAATTGCGGACGGCTGTGATACAATACGCCATTCTCCAGGGCTGCATCAGCGCACCAGGGATTCCATGCGACGGAGGGTGGATGCATGTATCCTCGCTAACGGAGGTTATTTTGAACATTTCCTGTAACAAAGTGTTTGAAGGTACGCTGGTACGTTCTGTTGCTGTGTGTTTCCATTCCATGATTAATGTGATTTGAAGAGAAGTAATAAAATGAGCTCTAACATGGAAAGTAAGCGTTTCCGGACACATGTCCCCATAATATATAATCTTTCTTTGTGTGTGATGAATGTTTCCTGAAAGTTTGGCCGTACCTTTCTGTAACACCCTGTATATATTATACAACGTTCGTTATGGAGCAAACCTTCTAATGAGTTACATATTAACATGTTGTCTTACGATCCTCGTCATTCCCGGAGTTTTAGATCTGAGTACCAACATAGCAATTTCAAAGCCGTGTAAATATCTCTACAAGCACTGTGAAATACTGAAATTTATTCCTGAAATTCAACTTAACTGTAAAAGGTATAGATGTACTACCGATGCGACATTTGAAAATCTGATACCAGGGCCGGCATAAATTTGTTTACAAGGTGTACAACTTTGCTTCCCCCGTTTTTCCCCAACATTTGAGGCTTTAGAGACAAAAATTGATTACACTTGTATCATTCAAGGTATTTTCGACCGGTGGCCAATACGTTCTCCCATCTTTCGGGCACTGTACGAATCCAGCGTCGAAAAAGTTGTTCATCTTTTGAAACGTTCCAAGAATAGATCCAATTTCCTACTTCTTCACGAGTTCAGAACTTTTCGTCAGCCAGGCCATGCGCCATTGATCTAAACAGGTGATAGAGGGAGCAATGTGTGAAGAATACGGCGAGTGGGGTAGGACCTCCCATTTTAACGTTTCCAAGTACATTTTGACCTCCTTTACAACGTGGGTCGAGGGTTGTCGTGCTGCAAAATCACTTTATCGTGCCTCTCGCTCTATTGCGGCCGTTTCTCTTTAAATGCTCTGCTCAAACGCATTAACTGCGTTCGATAACGAGCACCTGTGATTGTTTCACTTGATTTTAACACCTCATACTGCACCACACGACGCCGAGCTGGTTCCACCAAATGCAGAGCATGATCTCGGAGTCGTGAATATTCGGTTTGGACGAGATATCCCCATGATTTTCTGCCTTTAGGTTATCGTAATGAACCCATTTTTCGTCCCCGGTCACAATGCGATGCAGATCCCTTCCGTTTTTGTCTCTGAAGCAACTATTCACACAAAAACGCCGTTCAACATCTCTCGGTTTCAGTTCACAGGGGATCCACGTTCTTTCTTTCTGAATCGTGCCCATAGCCTTGAGACGTTTTGAAATATCTTGCTGTGTCACTCCCACTAATCGTGCCAATTCTTCTTAAGTTTGACGAGAGTCTTCACTCAGCAATGCCTCCGATTCTGCATCTTCGAAAACATTCTCTATTCCACCACTATGCCGGTCTAAGACGTTAAAATCACCGCTCTTGAATCGTTGAAACCACTCACGCAACGTTCTTTCACTAATAGCGTCCTTACCATACGTGCTTGAGAACATTCGATGAGACTCGCCGCTGTTTTGTTCATATTGAAACAAAACAGTAACACCTCCCGCAAATGACGAGAATTAGGATCGTAAACTGACTTTATTACGCAGACACAAATCGACTAATGTCTGAATGAGGTTATGTTGACCGAGGTCAAGGCTAACTGCCTGACGTCTGCGATCTGTTTCTCTCGACCGCTACTTATCGTTGCCGCCACCTATCGGCAAACGGCGGAAGCAAAGTTGAACACCTTATATATTACAGTTAAGTTGAATTTAAGAACTAAGTTTCTGTGTTTGAAACTGTAGTTCGTCATCAAATATAAATTCAGAAATATTTTTGCTGCTTTGACGTTTAGCTTAAAATTATATTTTCAAAATAAGGGTCCAACCATTCCTTCGCACTTCAACTGTGGGAGAACCGTAACCAGAGTTAAGATTACTCAAGTGCGGTGAACAGGAAACAGTAAAAAAGAAAAGACCTTGTAATTTATTTTTCATATTTCATTAATATCTGCAGGTACTTTTACGAAATAGACATTTGATAACCCTTATCAATCAGTTTCCAATTGTAACTGCTAGGTTCCAGATTTTCATTGTGTGAGTATGTGATCCTTACGGAAGCTTGTACAAGACTCGAGAATAAACTATCGGTAGTAGACAGTGGGGAGCGAGATTGTCGCGCAGTGCGGATACTAGTTGAAAATAACATGTGGAGTGGATTCTGACCGACCGCAGGAGAACAGTGACATTGCATTGCATTGTACTGTATGTTAACCGGGAACCTAGAAACGACGGAGAGGCTCCGTCCCGGCCGCAGCCGCAGTGGTTCACAACCCCACGACGACTACCGCAGTCCACTTCACCGCTCCGCCGCCCCACACCGAACCCAGGGTTATTGTGCGGTTCGGCCCCTGGTGGACCTCCCAGGGAACGTCTCGCACCAGACGAGTGTAGCCCCTATGTTTGCGTGGTAGAGTAATGGTGATGTACGCGTACGTGGAGAACTGTTTTGCGCAGTAATCGCCGACATAGTGTAGCTGAGGCGGAATAAGAGGAACCAGCCCGCATTCGCCGAGGCAGACGGAAAGCCGCCTGAAAACCATCCACAGACTGGCCGGCTCACCGGACCTCGACACAAGTCCGCCGGGCGGATTCGTGCCGGGGACCAGGCGCTCCTTCCCGCCCGAAGACGTGCGTTAGACCGCACGGCCAACCGGGCGGGCGAACACTGACATAGTCGGATTAAAGTTTACATTGTCACGGTGAATTAAATACGTTAGGTCGTCTACTCGCAGTTGAAACAATTTTGGAGTAATATTAATAATGACAGCACGAAACAGATTAGTATCTGCAATGCTGTCGGCAATAAAGCTAACATGACACAAATCGAAACTCAGAGTGAGTTTGATGGATATCAGAAATCAAACTTGACAGTGCCGCCCATGACTTGAGTTGGGAACTGTCGCAGAGCTCGAACTCTGGCTGTGTCGATTGGCTAGGGTATGAGAGGGTGCTGCAATTAGGTGCCAAACTGATTCTTAAAAACCGGATCCAATCCCCGCGAGTAACCCTTTCGCTACGATGAACTTCTGTAGAAGTCGGGAGCGAATGTGGCGCTCAACCGGTGGACTGGTGCAGCAGTTCCGCTTCGCGTCATACTTCTCCGCTTCACTACGCTCGACTTGTGTGGAAGCTTGACCTATGCACCATCTAGCGGCTTTGTTCAACGTCTGTAGTTAACAACAGTCGCTAGATGCAGTTGCAATCACTTTCAAAGTGTTTGTTTCGCTCATTTCCCGCCTTGATTCTGATCTGAAGTGACGTGTTGTTAACTTCAGTTTCTACTAGAAGTGATATGGCAGGTAAGCGATATACTGTGGATGAAACTCTTTCTCACATACTGGATAGTGACTCTGAAGATGAAAGGGAATCATCGTCCGAATCTGACGATTAATATGGAACACTTATGAGTGATTTGTATAAATCTTGCCTAATAAATATATAGTACAAAGTCCAATAATGGCGATAGCACTACGAGTGTGAAAGCAGGACAGAGCAGAGCTGCAGGGCGCGCAAAAAATGCGGCGTGCAGCGGGCACTGGTGCTCGGCCACAGCGCACGGCGCCGGCATCAAAGGCTGAATATGAACTGCACTCACATAACGCACCAAACACACCACAAAGTTAATCCTTTTCTCAACATTCATTCCTACGGTACCATTGTTCTGGCAATTTTTGAAGCAGTACATATACACGTGAACTAATATTTAATGCGGATAACAAAACTGTCATGTTACAATTATGCATGTAATAGATATTTTTAACGGAATTCGTGTACGTCTCCAACGTAACAACACTTTTTAGTTTCTGTGATGTGTAAAGTGTAAAACTAACTTGCAGAGACGTTAATCAGCCACACTCAAACTAAATTGGAGGACCGAATAAAATAGTAGAAGTAGACGAATCTTATATATATTAGACGAAAGAACCAGAGAGGACGGCCTTCTAAAAGTGAAGTAGAACATATTTGGGTTATCGGTGGAACAGAAAGGGTGTCCAAATAAAATGGCTCTGAGCGCTATGGGACTTAACATCTATGGTCATCAGTCCCCTAGAACTTAGAACTACTTAAACCTAACTAACCTAAGGACATCACACAACACCCAGCCATCACGAGGCAGAGAAAATCCCTGACCCCACCGGGAATCGAACCCGGGAACCCTGGCGTGGAAAGCGAGAACGCTACCGCACGACCACGAGATGCGGGCAAAGAGAGTACCGCAAGTGTTGTGAGGGTATTGTCCCGAGACAAGTTGAGTTTAATCGGTCTCATAAAACACTTCATACTGCCTCGAACAAAAGTAATCACACAAGATTTCAGTCGTACCAGACTCTGAAGGCTGAAGGGTTCTACCACGAATTTGTGAACCACTCTAGCGTCTTCCAAAGAGACGAACTCCACAGTGTCCACACCCAGAATATAGAACGGCTGTGGAAGTCTGTCAAGTCTCCCATAAAAAGAGAAGGGCGTCCAGGACAGAGGAACGGACTGTACTCCTTCCAGTACGTGTACTTCCACAACTTGGCGTTTGCAGGGAAAAGTCGATGCATGCGACACTCTTCCGATATTCCTGCGCGATATTGGCAGAGTTTATCCTGGCCACAGGAAAATGGAATTGCCCCTGTACTTTATACATCACACGGTCTGTTACAAGACGATAACACCAACGACGAGTAAGGTAAGTCGTCTCCTTTGAATTTACAAATGCTTCTCCAACACTTTTCTTTGGTCGTTTTTGTAGTGACAACTTGAAACATACTCATAACGCCCGCCACGAGACTTCCGTAATCGATTTACTATCGCACGTTCGATATGTATCGTTTGGACCCCACCAACTTCGATAGGCAATCATTCTTGGGAATTACCAAAATTTCAGTATCTGTGCACGTACCGGAGACGTCAATATATGAATCTATTTTATACACAAAAATTAGGGCTAACATCCTGAGCAGTGAATCTGACAGACTATATTTTATTTTTCAGATCAGCAAAATTTTATGGAGAAGGTCTGTACACGGCATATAATCTGATATAACAACTAGCATTTTTCTATTATTGCAGTTAATGGTGCCGAATTTAGCGCACGGTCTGTCAAAGATCATTATAAACAGTGAGCTACTCAGCGAGGAAGGCTTTCCGTTGAGATGTCAGTGAGGAAGAAGTTCACCTGAGAAAGTAAGTCGTCGTTCTTTTCGTTGTCTAAACAAAACTGTTGCACCCATCGTATGAAAAACAAAGAACAGATACGTAGATGCCCTACACAGAGTTATCATCAATTATCGAAAAGCTTACTGAAGGCTTACAATACATATTAACTAGATGACGTGAAGTGTTAAAAGTACAACAAAAAAGACAGTTTCAACACAGGAATGTAGATCGTCACTATTGTGTTTTAATTTAACGGTATTTCTCGCAGCTGATACTGAGTAAATGATTTAGATTTATTTGATAATTCGCGTTACTCGACTCGAAGCTATCAATTTAATTTTGTGATTTTCTCGTGTTACATTAGTTGTGTGATGAAGGCGTTGTATGAGAGTTTGATTTATTGGTGACAGACAATGATAGTTCAGTCTAGCTAAACGAATCACGATGCACTGAAGTACGATTCTTTCCTTTTTTGGCAGTATAGACTTGGTGGATCGAATATTAACACTCGATTGCAGCCCAAGTTGCAAAGAAGACGTGTGTGAAGTATAAAAGCGTATGTATATTGAACAATTGTTACCAGTAAGCTGGTTTGTTAATCGTTTTAGTTCAAAATTAATTGTTGACAACTTAAATTTTGTTAAACTGTCTCGGGAGGGTGCAGTACATGAGTGGCAGAAGACGCAGTTGAACCAAAAATGGATCCATACCTGAGGCGAAAAAAATTAGTTGACAAGTTGAGAGACTGTGTAGATGATATAAACTGAAAACGGAAGAAAATGGACTCTTTAATAGTTTATAAGTTACATAGCCACTTTTGTATCGGAATATTTAAACAACTCCACAAAATATATAAAAGAGTGTCTGTGTCGATGATTACACATTAACAATGAGCGTTTTAATAAAATACCAGCGCGAAAATAATCAGTAATGAAAGAGAGACTGACGACACACATGAAATACTTCCACTTTTAACTGAGTAAGCTTGGTGTCCGCCATTATAAGTGATGCGCGCTAACTTTCCTTTACCTGTCATGTGTTCTTGTAGCTTTACAACTGCACCACGTGCTGCATTAGTTTGGCAGCCAGTGGACATCTTTTTATATTTTTTTTACGTTACGTAGGGTGTTTACGTTTACATAATAGGTATTTTCTCGTTAGCTAATATACATTAAACCATATTATCGATCCGTACTTTTACTGTACGCCTGTAGTCAACTAACTTCAATGCCACCTAATAATAATAAAATATATTTTGGGTTCTATGTTTTTATGGGTGATGGGCTGTTTAGGCTCTTTGAGTAAGACCAGTGTACGACTAGCGCAATAATTTCATTTCTTTGTTATGTTATACGTGGAACTGTTTCATGTTTGACTAACATATTCAAACAGAAAGATTTTAAACAAAACGAGCTTTGGTCACCACTTTTTTACTGTCAATCATACTATTAAAAAACTACATCGAACATGCCATTGTGTTAAAATCCTATATCGATCCGATGTGACAACATATAAAACTAACTGACAAGTTCATTTGTAAAATGAAATGAAATGTCGTGTGACGAGGTCCTCCAGTCGGGTAGACCGTTCGCCTGATGCAAGTCTTTCGATTTGACGCCACATCGGCGACTTGCGCGTCGATGAGGATGAAATGATGATGATTAGGACAACACAATACCCAGTCCCTGAGCGGAGAAAATCTCCGACCCAGCCGGGAATCGAACCCGGGCCCTTTGGATTGACAGTCTGTCGCGCTGACCACTATTTTTTTATTTTTATTTTTATTTCTTTTAACAGTAAGGAACAGAAAACTAGTAAGTGCACTCGTTGCGTCGAGTTGGGGACGCACGTAACTAAAACCATACTAATAGTTGTAGAAAAGGGCATAAAGAAAGAGAGCAAAGTGCGGGGCGAAGGAAACCATGAAACAAAACTGAAGGGTGGAATCCATACCACCATTAACCAGTGCTACATCTTGCACCGGATGGGAAAACTAAAACTGCGAAGACCTTTTCGCACCGGGGACAAAAAGAGGAAATGGGACAAATACTGCTACAGAGTGTGAGGGTTCCCAACGAAACTCTCCATCTGCTGTATCATCCAGGTATGACTTCTCTTAATGATGAAAGTAGATCCCACCTTGTACCGTGTAGTGTTCTATTATCGTATTGTAATTTTAGCTTCTCTTACCCGTGATGTTCCAGCTTCGTGGAGGGTCGTGGAACGCACTCCACAAAAAATTGGAAAAATATTGTCGATACTTTGGGTTACGGAGGATCTTGCAATGCCGTTCCTGCAAATAGTTCCAAAAGTCTAAAGTGTCCTTAGTGCCGTCTTGAAACAAATAGTGCACTGCGTGTCCACGAAGCCACGTCGTTGCATTAGTTTTAGTGCGTGGGTAATACGTTTCATCCGGGTATAAGATAGTCTTGGGGTCGATATGATGCGGCGTTACCCGAAGGAAGTATGCTGACATTTGCCTCACTAAGTGCCACACTGCTGTAGACTCGCCACAGCTGAGACGGTGTTCATCGTTGTCTTGAACGCCACAGCTCGTGCACATGGGTGAGTCTACCATGTGGATCGCATGAAGCCTTGATCTGGTCACCTGCTTACCGTTGATAGTGATATACCACATCGCCGTGACGTCAGTGTCTAGTGAATTGTCCTCAACACTACTCGCTAGTTGACGTTTGGGTGCTTCCTCTCCACGACGTTATCGGGTCGGCCACGTTGCAGGACCCTACAAACAGTCTTTGCCGTCGCCAGTTGAGTCGCTGGTAAGGCAAGTCGAACGTAACTGAGTTCGAGGTAAAAGACACCGATGTAGAAGAGCGAAGAGGGGACGTGGTGTATTGGCACAGGCGGCAACAGGGAGGGCGGTGCTAGTTCTTCTATTAACAAACTGGTCAGACTGTCCAGACGGCGGTGCCATAGTTTGACTAATGTGCTGACAAATAGGGCGACCGCTTTGTCATAAACGTGATAAAGGCCAAGCCCTCCCCGATCCGGGGGAAGGGTGAGAGTCTCATATTTGATCTTGAAAAGCATTCCAGAACTCACGAAGGACCCAAAAGCCGCAAGTATACGGCGAGCTAACATCACCGGTATAGGTAATATCTGGGCGTAGTGCGGAATGCGTGACGCTAAATGTGTGTTGACATACTGGGTCCGTTGGACGATATCCAGGGCTCGTAGGCGGTTGTTGGCAATTCCAGTCCGAACATTTCGTAAAAGCCTTCAAAAGTTGTGAGCAGCGGTCCGTCGTATATCGTCTGTAAAATCAATGCCGAGACATTTCAAACTATCACTGAGCTGTAAGGGGGTGACACTGTTCTCAGACAATCCGACCCCGATGTTCATCGCCACCAATTTTGCGACGTTGATACGACTACCAGTGGCCATGCCATATTTCGCTATCCAAGTTAGTGCGCTAGCGGTGTCGTCACCGTTGCGGATGACAATCACCAGGTCGTCAGCGTACGCTTTACATCGGAAAGTGTGGCCTCGTAACGTCATACCCGTTAGTCGTTGGCGCAGGCCGCAGAGGAGAGGTTCTGTGGCCACAGCGTAAAGTATAAGTGGACAGAGGGCAGCTTTGGCGTATCGATCGAGAAATGGTGAGGGGCTGCGTAGGTCGGCCGTTGACTATCACCTTGGACGTCGCGCCGCGGAGTAGTCGCATGACGACAGTGACGAATGGCTGTGGGTACCGCATATGTTGGAGGACCGCTTCCAAATAGTTGCGGTCGAAAGCTTGACTAAAATCGATGGCCGCCAGTGCACCCTTCAGACTACATGCCCTCGCCAGTGAGATCAAGTCACGATATTCGCTGAGTGCCGTTTGAATATTATTGTTGCCTCCCAATGACGTCTGATCGGGTGAGATAACATTGCGTAGGGTCTGGCGTATCCGCGCCGCCAACAGTCGAGAAAAGATCTTAAAGTCGCAGTTCAATAGCGTCAACGGGCGGTAGTCCTGCAGTCGTGAGCCACCGGACGGTTTGTGAATAGGAATAATCATCCCTTCCACAAGGACCGCAGGGAGCGGCACGTCCGGGGATAGTAGTTCGCGACAGATGTCCGTCCATCGGGAGGCTAATAAATATTGAAAAGTCCGGTAAAATTCCAAGGGGAGCCCATCAGGACCCGGAGACTTGTTGACAGCCCCTTTTCTAATGGCGTTGATCACTTCTTCTTCTGTAATTTCTTCCATCAAGGCCGCTTCTATTACCGGGGTGACGGTGCCGTAAATCGTCTGAGAGACGTCCTCCAGTGATGTCGGATCAGGGGTCTGAGCGGAATAGAGCTGGGATTAATGATTGTAGAACGCTGTGTTTATGTCTTGTTGCGTGGTGAGGCGATGACCGTCCTCCGTGTCGATGAAGCGTATCAGCGCTCGTTGGCGTCGTTTACGTTCACGAAGGACGTGGAACATTGACGGGCGTTCGCTAGATATCCGATCCTGCGTCCTCGAGCGGATGACTACCCCCCCCCCCCCCCCCCCCCTAGGTGGCGTCGCATATGAACGAGAATATGAGCCTTAGCACGGTGGACCGCCGTTTGTCGTTCCGGAGACGGCGCCATAGTATCGCAGTCGCGCTGGACCCGGAAGTAAAAGTCGAGTGTATGTCTTCGCAAAGTAGCGTGGTCGCGACCGTAGGTTGTCAACGTTCGCCTCAGTGACGGTTTGGCGCAGTCCAACCACCAGCGGATCGTTGTGGGATATGCACGGAGGGGATTTTCACACGAATGCCACGTATCCTCAACGGCTTGGCGGCAATCCGGGTACGACAGGTGAGCGATGTTTAATTTCCACGGGCTGCGGCTTCTCCACACTTGTTGCCGCCGCAGGGTGACGGCACAAATGTAAGCTGAGTGGTCCGAGAATGCTGCAGGCCACAGTTCCGCATCTTGTGTTCCAGCGGCGAGAGAGCGTCAGACATAAATCCTGTCGATACGACTGGAAGAGTGACTCGTGAAGTGCGTGAATCCCGGTCGGTGGCTGTGAAGATGTTCCCAAGTGTCCACCATCTGCAGGTCTCGAATTAGCGTCTCCAGTTCCGGGCAAGGATTATGTCGTGGGAGTTGGTCTCTGGGCGCCAGTACGCAATTTTAGTCACCTCCAAACGACAGATGGACGTGGGGGCCTTGGAAGAGCGGGGCGACGTCTTCCGCAAAGAATCGTGAACGTTCGCGACGTTTGTCCGTCCCGGAAGGTGCGTAGATATTGATAAGGCGGACACCCAGTACTGTGAGTGCCGTTCCTCTTGCCCCAGGCAGAAACAGGATATCGTCTGCCACTACCCCTTCCCGAAGAAGTACAGCGACACCGCTGCCTTTTGGGGAAGCTGGAGAGACGCAAGCATCGTAACCGTACATGTCTGGGAAGTCGTCGACGTACACTTCCTGGAGGAGGGCTATGTCGATGGAAGCCGAGTTCAACATATCCTGAAGCAATGATAACTTAGCGCGCGTCCGTATAGTGTTGATGTTTATATTTGCAATGCGATAAGTTTGAGGTCTATCCACAGCATCTGTGTTGGCCATCAGTACCCCTGTAAGGCTGTCTCGTCACTCTACCTAATGGCGGGAAAGCGTCAGCACTGGTGGGATAAATTTCCCCCCGTGTCGTCCGACACGATGGGCAAGGAGTGTGCCTCACAGTCGTCTGCCCAGTCGCCATGAAATACCATCGGCTGTTGGTGGCTGTTAGTGGCTGCTGTGGCACTCGGCGCTGACTCCATCGGCTCTTCTGGCTGGGAATCGGCAGCGGCTGTCTGCTTGTGATCCTGCTGTTCTGTGGGGTCGGAGGGGCTGAAGCCGTCACCACGGCGATCTGTTGAGTTTGAAGTTACAGCGGCCTCTGTACCGCCGGTACCGTCGTCGGAATTTCCACAGTCCATGGCAGACGATTGCTGCAAACACTCGTCCGATGGAGCACGCCGCCGTCTCTTGTGTTTTCGCGGGGAACGCTGTTTACGGACGTGTGCTTCAGTATCTGAATGTGGGTAGATTTCTTCAGCTGCTCCGGTGTCTGGAAGAAAAGCTGCTGTCGGCACAACCCGTGGGTCAATGTCCATCCTGGCATCTACGCCTTCTTGCAAGGTCGGTCGGTGATTATCTTCAGGTGGGGGTGCCGGATCCTGTACTGCAGAAGCCATTATGTTCTCACCATCGCGGGCGGTTATCGGACTAATGTCGTCAGCAGCGGTAAAGGTTGCTGCCCGTGTAACTTCGGCGTAATTGAGAGGAAGGGTCGTCACCGTAGAAGGAGTCATAGATTCACCTGTCGGGATTTGAATAAGCCGTCGTCGGAGTCAATCCGAACGGACGTGCCCTACTTGGCCACAACCAGAGCAAGTGCGTGGCTGACCGTCATACATAATGATCACCCTACATCCGCCGATGACAGATATGACGGAACATGTTTGGTCAATTCAATTTTAATCTGTCGTACCCCGTTAAGAACGGGGTACGTTGTAAAGGTGGTCCATTTTTCGGCCATATGGCTGATTACTCTGCCGTTGGGCTGGAAAGCCGCGGTGACTACGTCCAGTGGTACTTCAAAAGGGAGTTCGAAGACGCGTATCGTACGTAGGCCAAGCCCAGCGTGATCGATAGAGACCGCCCGAATATGGCCATCAGAATGTTTGAATTTCAGACCGTTGGCATGTGCGCTCACGATTCTGTTGCACACCTCGTCACTTACTAGCTTGACGTAGACAACACTGCTCGCGATAGAGAGATGGATACCAATTACGTCTCGCGGGTCAATTTTAACGTCGTCATGAAGGAAACGTTCCACTTCAAAAGCTCGCGGTCGTGCATTATCGGGTTGAAAACTGATCTTGATGGTGGTTTGTCTGTATGAATGTGCCATGTTCCGTCGGTAGTGATGGACGCTAAACTAGCGACAACGCAGTAGTAAACAACTACGAGCACTCGCGACCGCGCGGACGGGACGTAAACAAGACGTCCTCGCCACAGCGCTGCGGAAAGCAGACTGAATCAGCTACCGGGGGCGGACCATTTGTATAAGATTTAGTCATCACAAAATTTCTGATATATGTGCAACCTACACGACACTTGGTGAAATGCACATGTGAGCATTCTTCGTTTTCTTTTATACACGCAAATGAATAACGCAAGTGGGTTATTCGGTAACAGGGAATGGTAGTGCAACCAGATGACATGATCACCACTAGAAATGTAAATAACAAAGTAAAAATTTATTCGAAGATTCGAAATATCTCTGACAGTAGATTATTATTTCAGCACTATCATCCCAAAATACCTTTAATAAAGATTCATATCATTGTCCAACTGAGACTCTATTCCGTTGGTGTAACTACTTAATCACCAATAGAGGGCTTCACCACGTTAGAAATCCCTGGGTTCGTAAATGACAGAAGTGGATTCAAATCTATGAACAGGGGTAACGATTTCTCTTACACCAACGTCCTCAAAACACAGACAAACTTAAGTGATCTTCAGTTTTCATTCCCTTCAGCAATTTTACAGGAGGGCATATGACTCCGCTTTCGATGTATTAACAGAGAACTGTAAAGTTTTCACTCCAAGAAGCAGTTAACATATGTGCTGTTCCTTTACTTCGGTGACTGAACCTCTTCTTTATGTTGTCCGAAACACACAACCGCAGCCAGGGAATGTTTGTGGAGGCACAAGGACGACGACAGGACAAAGTGTCATGTTTGTCTGCAGATTGCTAATGTGGTTACTGCAGACAACTGGCGTCGCCCTCCCGTCACCCTACCGCTGAGTGACGTCTTATATAACGTCAAACAAACAAAGGCGGGCAGCCGCCACCCCTAGTCTCGCAGCAGGAAGTCACTTCTGGGAAAGCACCGGCCCTCCACAAAATGCAGCTCCAGATTTGTTTTGCGCCGAAGCTCTGAGGGCGCAGTTAAGAAAGCACACAAACACTGAGAAGGCTTACTTAGCGAGTGGCTACACGTGTTCGAGGCCCTTAGGCATGTTCGAAAAAGTTTGGGTTATAAACGTTATATTGTCCATGATCGACAGTAACTAGTAAACTATAAATGATGCATACAATAATCTTAGATGATTTTAAAGCTTAAGACCATAGCTACGTAATCTCGCAATAATTTGTAGGCCATATCGTTTTCTCTGAGAGCGAGAGGAGGCAATATTTATGCCGGTCAACTGACGTGATAGGTGCTACAAATCGGTTCAGATCTTTGTTTATTTTGATCAAACAACGTGAACTAATCACATACTGAGTATTATACTGACATACCCTTGTTGAGGTTACTAATGAGGTAAGTAAATCTGAAGAAATCATTATTGCACTCAACGAACAGCAAGACTAGACAGACTCAATAACTACAGTAATTTATTTATTCCCCAGACATAGGTTATCGATCTAAAATACAAGGTACGAAGTACAAAGCGGATCCTGCTTCGTATTTTTCTAACAATCCCACCAAGACATATACTTGCAGCCTTACAACTTCCCAATTTTATCGCCACATGTGATAGTCTAATTCGTTGACGAAAGCCGCCGTTCATATGTAAACTATCGTCCAAGTGTCGAGGAAAAAATAAATATGCATCCACGAAGATAAAGAAGACAGGGGAAAGGAGTCATAGAGAGAATAAATCTAATATGTCTACAAATCGATAACAAAACTGTATTCCAATATGATTCTTCCGATGTCTCTGTTGGTTGGTTGATTTGGGGAGGGGACCAGACAGCGAGGCCACCGGTCTCGTCGGCTTATGGAAGGGAGCCGGCCGTGCCCTTTCAAGGGAACCATCCTGGCATTTGCCTGAAGCGATTTAGGGAAATCACAGAAAACCTAAATCAGAATTTGAACCATCGTCCTCCCGAAAGCGAGTCCATTGTGCTAACCACTGCGCCTCCTCGCTAGGTCCGATATGCCTCTAAGCCATTATTTTAGAAGGTCTTCTGCTATTTCACTTTCTTCATTTGGAAATAATCTTTGATTGTTCATCAGTTTTTTCATACACTGATACCTTCCAAATTTCGTAGAAGCTATAAACGTTTATAGATACACATAGAACCTATACAGGGTGTTACAAAAAGGTACGGCCAAACTTTCAGGAAACATTCCGCAGACACATATAAAGAAAATATGTTATGTGGACATGTGTCCGGAAACGCTCAATTTCCATGTTAGAGCTGATTTTAGTTTCATCCGTGTGTACCGTACCTCATCGATTCACCGCCAGTTGGCCCAATTGAAGGAAGGTAAAGTTGACTTCGGTGCTTGTGTTGACATGCGACTCATTCCTCTACAGTACTAGCATCAAGCACGTCAGTACGTAGCATCAACAGGTTAGTGTTCATCACGAACGTGGTTTTGCAGTCAGTGCAATGTTTACAAATGCGGAGTTGGCAGATGCCCATTTGATGTATGGATTAGCACGGGGCAAAAGCCGTGGCGCGGTACGTTTGTATCGAGACAGATTTCCAGAACGAAGGTGTCCCGACAGGAAGACGTTCGAAGCGATTGATCGGCGTCTTAGGGAGCACGAAACATTCCAGCCTATGACTCGCGACTGGGGAAGACCTAGAACGACGAGGACACCTGCAATGGACGAGGCTGTTCTTCGTGCAGTTGACGATAACCCTAATTTCAATGTGAGAGAAGTTGTTGCTGTACAAGGTAACATTGACCACGTCACTGTATGGAGAAAGCTACGGGAGAACCAGTTGTTTCTGTACCATGTATCAGCAGCTGATTGGCATCCACAGGTACACTTCTGCGAATGGTTCATCCAACAATGTGTAAGTCCTCATTTCAGTGCAAATGTTCTCTTTACGTATGAGGCTTCATTCCAACGTGATCAAATTGTAAATTTTCACAATCGACATGTGTGGCCTGACGAGAATCCGCACGCAGTTGTGCAATCACGTCATCAACACAGATTTTCTGTGAACGTTTGGGGAAGGCATTGTTGGTGATGTCTTCATTTGGCCCCATGTTCTTCTACCTACGCTCAATGGAGCACGTAATCATGAATTCATACAGGATACTACCTGTGCTGCTAGAACATGTGCCTTTACAAGTGTGACACAACATGTGGTTCATGCACGATGGAGGTCCTGCACATTTTGGTTGGTTGGTTTGTGGGGGTTAAAGGGACCAGACTGCTACCGTCATCGGTCCCTTTTTCCAAATACTAAAAACACCCACTGAGAATAAAACGATCAACGGACGATAAGACAGACGATAAGACAGACGACACAGAACAAGAGAAACGTAGACAAAGACCAGACAAGACGAACTAAAATCACACAGAGTATGACGGTGGTTGGCCGACCATACAAACAAAAACGGAAAAGCCAACCATCGAGAAAGACATGAAAAAAAATCAGACAAATCGTAGGCCATAGGCCAGAATCAACACAAAAACTCACACACTTACATTAAGCGATAAAATCTCCCTGCCCGAATAAAACGCAGAACTACGTCCGCTATGGAAGAGTCGTCAGATAAAAGCGCAGAGAGCGTATCAGGCAGCGCAAAAGTCTGCCTGAGCACAGATAAAAGGGCGCACTAAAACAGAATATGGACCACCGTCAAGGACGCCCCACAACGAGAGAGAGGGGGATCTTGACAACACAGTAAATAAGTGTGCGTCAGTCAGGTGTGGCCAATGCGGAGCCGACAAAGGACGACTGATTCCCTGCAGTTAGCTCGCATGGATGACCGCCACACAGTAGTCGTCTCCTTGATACGGCGGAGTTTGTTAGGTACGGGCATGTTGCGCCAATCAGTGTCCCATAAATCGAAAACTTTGTGGCGTAATAGTGCCCGCAAATCAGTCGCCGGGAGGCCAATCTCCAGAGATGGTGCACTAGTGGCCTCTTTCGCCAGGCGGTCAACAGTTTTATTTCTGGGTATCCCAACATGACCCGGGGTCCAAACAAAGACCACATATCTGCCGCAACGGGTAAGAGTATGCAGGGACTCCTGGATAGCCATCACCAGACGAGAACGAGGGAAACACTGGTCGAGAGCTCGTAAACCGCTCAGGGAATCGCTACAGATAATGAAGGATTCATCTGAGCAGGAGCGGATATACTCTAGGGAGCTAAAGATGGTGACCAGCTCAGCAGTGTAAACACTGCAGCCAGCCGGCAACGAACGTTGTTCAGAATGGTCCCCTAGAGTTAGTGCATAACCGACACGACCAGGAACCATCGAACCGTCGGAATAGACAACGCCAGAGCCCTGATACGTGTCCAGGATGGAATAAAAGCGGCGTCGGAAGGCCACCGGAGAAACTGAGTCCTTTGGGCCCTGTGCCAAGTCGAGCCGAAGGCATGGGGGTGTACGCAGAGGGGCCCGGAAAGGAGGTGGTACAGGGAAACATCCAAGCCCGTAGAGAAGCTGTTTGACGCGTACGGCGATCGGACAACCCGACCTGGGCCGACGTTCTGGCAGATGGACGAGGGACTGCGGGAACAGGACACGATAATTTGGATGCTCGGGCAAGCTAAAAACAAGGGCAGCATAAGCAGCCAGTAATTGTTGGCGTCGTATCCGCAGTGGAGGGACACCTGCCTCCACAAGTATGCCGTCCACAGGACTGGTCCGGAAGGCACAAGTGGCAAGGCGTATCGCGTTGTGGAGGATTGGGTCCAGCACCCGCAGCGCAGATGGGGATGCTGAGCCATTAGCCAGACTCCCATAGTTCAGACGGGACTGGATTAACGCCTGGTAAAGCCGTAGGAGAGTAGATCGGTCGGCGCCCCACCTGGTGTGGCTCAGGCATCGCAGAGCATTTACATGCCGCCAACACGCCTGTTTAAGCTGCAGCCAAGTCAACCGGGCATCAAAAACCACCCCAAAAACATATGTAACTCCACCACTGTAAGAAGCTCGCCGTCGAGATAAAACCGCGGCTCTGGGTGAACAGTGCGTCGCCGGCAGAAATGCATGACGCAGGTCTTGGCTGCCGAAAACTGAAAACCGTGCGCTACAGCCCAAGACTGCGCCTTGCGGATTGCGCCCTGTAGCTGACGTTCAGCAACTGCAATGCCAATAGAGCTGTAGTAAAGGCAGAAGTCGTCAGCATACAGGGAAGCGGAGACAGAATTTCCCACGGCCGCAGCGAGCCCGTTAATGGCTATTAAAAACAGACAGACACTTAGAACAGAACCCTGTTGCACACCGTTCTTCTGGACTTCGGAGGAACTACATGAGGCCGCGACGTGCACGCGGAAAGTACGATATGACAGAAAATTACGGGTATAGATCGGCAGAGGGACCCGAAGGCCCCATCCATAAAGTGTAGAAAGGATGTGATTACGCCATGTCGTATCATACGCCTTCCTCATGTCGAAAAAGACAGCGACCAGATGCTGATGGCGGGCAAAGGCAGTACGGATGGCCGACTCTAGGCTCACCAGATTGTCGGTGGTGGAGCGGCCTTTACGGAACCCACCCTGAGACGGAGCCAGAAGGCCGCGAGACCCCAGTATCCAATTCAAGCGCCGGCTCACCATCCGTTCAAGAAACTTGCAAAGAACGTTGGTGAGGCTAATGGGACGGTAGCTGTCCACCTCCAAAGGGTTCTTCCCCGGTTTCAGAATGGGGACAACAAGGCTTTCCCGCCATTGCGACAGAAACTCACACTCGACCCAAATGCAGTTGTAAAGGTCGAGGAGGTGTCGCTGGCAGTCCACTGAAAGATGTTTCAGCATCTGAGAGTGGATGCTATCTGGGCCAGGAGCGGTATCAGGACAAGCGGCGAGGTCACTGCGGAATTCCCACTCACTGAATGGAACATTGTACAATTCAGGATGCTGGGTGCGAAAAGAAAGACTCCGACATTCTATCCGCTCTTTAATGGAGCGGAAGCCCAAGGGGTAGTTGGCAGAAGCGGAATTCAGAGCAAAGAGCTCTGCCAAGCGGTTTGCAATGACGTCGGAGTCAGTACAAACTGCTCCATTCGGTGAGAGCGCAGGGACGCTGACAGGGGTCCGATAGCCATAGGGGCGGCGAATCTTGACCCACACCTGCGATGGAGTGACATGGAGGCCAATGGTGGACACATACAGCTCCCAGCACTCCTGCTTGTGTTGGCGGATAATGCGGCGGGCTCGCGCACGCAGCCGTTTGAAGGCGATAAGGAGTTCGATTGAGGAATGTCGCTTGTAAAGCTGGAGCGCCCGCCGGCGAGCTTTAATCGCTTCAGCGATCTCAGGCGACCACCAAGGCACAGTCCGCAGCCGAGGGTACCCAGAAGAACGGGGAATGGCAGATTCGGCGGCAGTAACGATGCCGGTGGTGACCGATTGAACCACTGCATTACTGTCATCGTTAGAGAGAGGCTCAATAGCGGCAGTGGAGGAGAACAAGTCCCAGTCAGCCTTATTCACAGCCCATCTGCTAGGGCGCCCAGAAGACTGACGCTGTGGTAGTGACAGAAAGATCGGAAACTGGTCACTACCACAAAGGTCATCATGCACTCTCCATTGGACAGATGGTAAGAGGCTAGGGCTACAGATCGAAAGGTCTTTGTCGGGGTATGTGCCATGCGCCACACTGAAGTGTGTGAAGGCACCATCATTTAATATCGAGAGATCAAGCTGCGCCAATAAATGCTCAACGATGGCGCCTCGACCTGTTGCCACTGACCAACCTCACAGATGGGTATGGGCGTTAAAGTCGCCCAGTAACAAGAAAGGTGGCGGCAATTGGGCTATCCGAGCAGCCAGGACATGCTGCACGAGATCACCATCCAGTGGAAGGTAAAGATTGCTGACGGTAACAGCCTGTGGCGTCCACAGCCGAATAGCGACAGCATCTAAAAGTGTTTGGAGAGGTACAGACCCGCTGTGAAGAGAGTTCAGGACATATATGCAGACGCCACCAGACACCCTTTCATAAGCTGCCCAGTTCTTATAATAACCCTGGTAGCCATGGAGGGCGGGGGTTCGCATTGCCAGAAACCAAGTTTCCTGCAGAGCAATGTAGAGGAAAGGGTGAAGGCTGGTAAGTTGGCGGAGCTCAGCTAGATGGTGGAAGAAACCGCAGTTCCACTGGAGGATGGTGTGTCCATGGCTGAGAAAGGCGTGACGGGACTGGGAAGGGAGATTACGCCACTGGGTCACCTGCTGCCTCCGATTTAGCACCTGTGATAGTGCTTTCCATGGCGTCTGATGGACCGGCGAGATTGAGGTCCTCAGGGGACGCCAGAATCTCCACCTCATCCTCAGACGCAGAGCTGGAAGGTTGCGGTGGGATGGCTGCCACCACGAGTTCCTTGGGCTGAGAGCTCTTCTTGGATATCTCACGCCGTTCCTTGGGTCGCACCGGCTGGGAGGGCTTCACCGATTCAGTCTCCAGGACGGAGGAGGACCGTGAAGCCCTACGACCAGCGGATTGCGGGCACTTACGCCACTGTCAGTCGTCAGCCTTCTCGCTGGCGGAAACCTGGAAAGGGAGGGATCCCCAAGGGACCCCTTGCAAGCGTGAGAAGCCGAAGAAGTTGGACACTTCTCTGGCTTAGAAGTGGGGATGGACATCCCCGATGGGTGGGATGGTGTTTCTCCTGAGGTAGGTGGCGCAGGAGCAACCCGGTGGGTAGAGCCCCCACTGGCGAGGGGGCAGGAGGAGTTGTACTACTGGTCGATCCAGCCGCAATTGGAGAAACAGACAGGGCTAGCACAGGTGTTGTAGCAGCAGTGTAGGAAGATGTCATTCTCACAGGATGGAGTCGGTCGTATTTCCTTTTGGCCTCAGTATAGGTTAGTCTGCCCAGGGTCTTGTATTCCATGATTTTACGCTCTTTCTGGAAAATTCGGCAGTCTGGCGAGCAAGGTGAATGGTGCTCCCCGCAGTTGACACAGATGGGAGGCGGGGCACATGGTGTATTGGGATGTGATGGCCGTCCACAATCTCGACATGTGAGGCTGGAAGTGCAGCAAGAAGGCATATGGCCGAACTTCCAGCACTTAAAGAACCGCATCGGGGGAGGGATATAGGGCTTAACGTCACATCGGTAGACCATCACCTTGACCTTTTCCGGTAATGTATCCCCTTCTAAGGCCAAGATGAAGGCACCGGTAGCAATCTGATTTTCCTTCAGACCCCGATGAACGTGCCGGACGAAATGTACACCTCGGCGCTCTAAATTGGCGCGCAGCTCTTCATCAGACTGCAAAAGAAAATCGCTATGGAAAATAACTCCCTGGACCATATTTAAACTCTTATGGGGTGTGAACATAACGGCAACATCCCCCAACTTCTCACAAGCGAGTAACCATCGTGACTGGGCAGAGGATGCCGTTTATATCAGGACTGACCCAGAGCGCATTTTGACAAGCCCTCCACCTCCCCAAACTTGTCCTCTAAATGCTTGACGAAGAATTGAGGCTTTGTGGAGAGCAAAGACTCCCCATCAGCCCTCATACAAACTAAGAAGCGGGGCGAATAACTGCTACTGCCATCCTGAGACATACGTTTCTCCCACACTGTGGCCAGGGAGGGAAACGTTTTCGGATCGTACTTCTGAGCGTTAAACTGAGCCCGAGAACGCTTAGAGACTGCTGGCGGCTGGCCACCAGCGAGAGACGATGTACCACGCTTCATTGCGGGTCATCCGCCCTGATGCCACCTACTCCGACCAAGGGCCCTCCCCACAGGTGCCACCCAGCCACGGCAAAAGCCACCTGGCAGGATGGCTGTTGCCGGGAGTCCCGATACCCCAGGAGGATAGGCATCTACTCCTTGGCATACGTGGGTAGTTAACGGCGCAGGCATCAGTAGAGCGATCCCTGTGTAGTCAGGGGGCTACAATCAATAGGGTACATGGCGGCCCCATCACAACAGCCTGGCTACCATGCTGGATATTAGGTAACATGTGGTCCATGGTCGCCGTCGGTGCAGAAACAGGCACTGCACAGTGCAAGGTGTAATCTGCACGGAGAAACAGAGTCATGCCCAAGAGATGGAGAGTGGAGAGGACTGCAATTCAACAGTGTATAAGCAGGCGAACGGTCTGATCGCAAGATGGACACAATGCACCAAGTAAAGCGCCCTTCCCCAATCGGCTCGCTCTTCGGAAAATTTTGAGAGATGGAGGTCAAACCCAACAGAGGACCATCATATAAGGCCCAAAAGTTTGAGACTCCTTTTAGTCGCCTCTTAGGACAGGCAGGAATACCGCGGACCTATTCTAACCCCCAAACCCGCAAGGCGTCCTGCACATTTTAGTCGAAGTGTTTGTGCGCTTCTCAACAACAGATTTGGTGACCGATGCATTGGTAGAGGCTGACCAATTCCATGGCCTCCACGCTCTCCTGACCTGAACCCTCTTGACTTTCATTTATGGGGGCATTTGAAAGCTCTTGTCTACGCAACCCCGGTACCAAACGTAGAGACTCTTCGTGCTCGTATTGTGGACGGCTGTGATACAATACGCCATTCTCCAGGATTGCATCAGCGCATCAGGGATTCGATGCGACGGAGGGTGGATGCATGTATCCTCGGTAATGGAGGACATTTTGAACATTTTCTGTAACAAAGTGTTTGAAGTCACGCTGGTACGTTCTGTTGCTGTGTGTTTCTATTCCACGATTAATGTGAGTTGGAGAGAAGAAATAAAATGAGCTCTAACATGAAAGGTAAGCGTTTCCGGACACATGTCCACATAATATATCATCTTTCTTTGTGTGTGATGAATGTTTCCTGAAAGTTTGACCGTACCTTTTGTAACACCCTGTATAAATAAGAATGTCAGATGTCAATGATGCATAACTATTCCATTGAGCGGATTATGTGCGAAAATTTGTTAGCTGACAATGTTCAGGATAAGAAATTTGCCTACCAGCTGCTCAAGGTCATTATTCTTTTAACACAAAAAATGCATACACGTGAGTTTTTTCTAATTACTAGGAGTCTCAAATATTCTCTTCAACCTAATTTTACAAAGAACTTATATTTCATCTCTTGCGTTTGCTAACCTCATTTTCATAGAAACAAACAGTATAGAAAATTACTGAAAGCGAAATTTGTAGTGTGAGGAGCTCCTGAGAATACGTTGTCTTGTGTGTTTCACTCAACTGACAACTGTCCAGCAACTGATTTCGTTATCTTTTACATATCTTCCTGTTCTAATGTGGGTGATTATTTCAAACATCATACTGAATTACTGCTGCAAAGAGTCCATTTTCGTATATACTCTTTACACCTCCGCCCTCTAATTCTGGTCATCTTACGGCAGCCCTTCTAATTTCTTCTTAGTTACTCTAATACATTATCATCTGCATTTTGTGGTTCCATCACGTTTTAACATTCTCCTTCATGCTTCCATCCTCACTATCTGAAGAATTTCTATGGTCCATGTTACACTTTCAGACAACGATATATTGCTGCAAGACATAATATACCACCAAATCATGTTATGTGTCACGAATAATTTCCTGTTGTTAATGGACATTTTCGTGAAAAATATTTGCCAGCTCTTCATCATTGACTCAATTGGCCATAATAATTGAGGAGAGAAACTATCGTTCTAGAAACTTTTTCAGTTTGTAATATAATCTTAGAC
The DNA here is from genome assembly GCF_023897955.1 of Schistocerca gregaria. NCBI lineage: Eukaryota > Metazoa > Arthropoda > Insecta > Orthoptera > Acrididae > Schistocerca > Schistocerca gregaria. The sequence goes on from NW_026061747.1 coordinate 480,891, forward strand.
AACTAAGTAAAATTTGAAATCACTGGGTAAGTTACCAAAAATTTTAGTTGCAATGTTGTGCACCCTTTTTTGTGATAACTAAACTTTAATGTGGAATAATGAATGTCATTTTTGTTCTGGTATTGTAATTTGTTCCTTTTGAACTGAACTGGATTATTTATAGTCAACTTCATGAGGTAATAAAAATACTGTGAAGAAGTAGTCAGAACGCCCAACTCCTTAAACAGATGTCAACAAGATGATTATGGGTGAGCACTATATATCATTCTTGCACGACATTTTTGACCAATGAAGACTTGCTTCCTTAATGATGAGTTATACCAGAACATTATTCCATAGAGGTTATTGAATGAAAATACATGTAAATGTCAACTTTCTGTTTTGTTTCTCCCTAAATTTACAATGATTCTAAGTGTGTTTACATGGACAAAGTTTTTTCGGGAGCAACGAAATGTGCTTTTGCAGTTTAAATTAACTTTAGTTTGGGCACCTAAGAATACTGAAGTTTCCACCCTACTTATTATTTCCCCACTATGTGCCTTACCCTGATCATTGATATAGTATCCCTAGATGTTCAAAACTGAGTATGTGTCTTTTTATAATAGACGGTAAGCCTGTAAGCAGAAAAACAATTATACTTTTAAGAATCTTGTTTACCATCTCATTTGTTAAGATATGTATGCTTGGAACGATTACCATACTAGTGTCATCGAAAAAAATAACCAATTCCACTTGCTGTATATTAGACCAAAAATCGTTTACATATATGTGGAACCATAGCAGACCTAAGATTGAGCATTGGGAGACTCCCTATGTGATTATTATGAAAAACTTTTGTAATGTTCAATCACTGCAGGATCTCTACTTGTTCTTCCCAACATACACTCCTGGAAATTGAAATAAGAACGCCGTGAATGCATTCTCCCAGGAAGGGTAAACTTTATTGACACACTCCTGGGGTCAGATACATCACATGATCACACTGACAGAACCACAGGCACATAGACACAGGAAACAGACCATGCACAATGTCGGCACTAGTACAGTGTATATCCACCTTTCGCAGCAATGCAGGCTGCTATTCTCCCATGGAGACGATCGTAGAGATGCTGGATGTAATCCTGTGGAACGGCTTGCCAAGCCATTTCCACCTGGCGCCTCAGTTGGACCAGCGTTCGTGCTGGACGTGCAACCATGTGAGACGACGCTTCATCCAGTCCCAAACATGCTCAATGGGGGACAGATCCGGAGATCTTGCTGGCCAGGGTAGTTGACTTACACCTTCTAGAGCATGTTTGGTGGCACGGGATACATGCGGACGTGCATTGTCCTGTTGGAACAGCAAGTTCCCTTGCCGGTCTAGGAATGGTAGAACGATGGATTCGATGACGGTTTGGATGTACCGTGCACTATTCAGTGTCCCCTCGACGATCACCAGAGGTGTACGGCCAGTATAGGAGATCGCTCCCCACACCATGATGCAGGGTGTTGGCCCTGTGTGCCTCAGTCGTATGCAGTCCTGATTGTGGAGCTCACCTGCACGGCGCCAAACACGCATACGACCATCATTGGCACCAAGGCAGAAGCGACTCACATCGCTGTAGACGACACGTCTCCATTCGTCCCTCCATTCACGCCTGTCGCGACACCACTGGAGGCGGGCAGCACGATGTTGGGGCGTGAGCGGAAGACGGCCTAACGGTGTATGGGTCCGTAGCCGAGCTACATGGAGACGGTTGCGAATGGTCCTCGCCGATACCCCAGGAGCAACAGTGTCCCTAATATGCTGTGAAGTGGCGGTGCGGTCCCCTACGGAACTGAGTAGGATCCTACAGTCTTGGCATGCATCCGTGCGTCGCTGCGGTCCAGTCCCAGGTCGACGGGCACGTGCACCTTCCGCCGACCACTGACGACAACATCGATGTACTGTGGAGACCTCACGCCCCACGTGTTGAGCAATTCGGCGGTACGTCCACCCGGCCTCCCGCATGCCCACTATACGCCCTCGCTCAAAGTCTGTCAAATGCACATAAGGTTCACGTCCACGCTGTCGCGGCATGCTACTAGTGTTAAAGACTGCGATGGAGCTCCGTATGCCACGGAAAACTGGCTGACACTGACGGGGGCGGTGCACAAATGCTGCGCAGCTGGCGCCATTCGACGGCCAACACCGCTGTTCCTGGTGTGTCCGCTGTGCCATGCGTGTGATCATTGCTTGTACAGCCCTCTCGCAGTGTGCGGAGCAAGTATGGTGGGTCTGACACACCGGTGTCAATGTGTTCTTTTTTCCATTTCCAGGAGTGTATATATTTCCATTTTCCTTTCACAAAATGATTAAATTCCTCTAGTGATCCATGTGTTTTATACGCTTGTTAATGTTCTTTCTAATTTGCTTATGTTGAAAGCTGTCTTCTAATTCTGATATCAATTTATAGTTCCATAAATTAAATTTTAAGTCAACATTTGGCTCGTTATAAATTTTATCCCATGTCATTGCTTGTAAACCATTCTCAAAAATATTTGTCCTAGCGTCATTAATTACTCTAATTGGTATCGACTTAGACGTCTTATACAGTAAGGCAGTGTCTTATTTATCCTGAGTAACTGTGCATCATGAACTGAGAGAAAATTTATTATTAGTTATGCAGCTATTACCTGGCTTTGAGCTTCATCAAAGGAAACATTGTCAATATGAATCCCTCTGTCTTCTTAAACTATTTTCAAACAGTTATATGAATTTATCATAGAATAAATTAAATTTTGTGTTAGCATTTAGTTCATTATAAATTTCATCCCATGTTTTTTTTTCGTAAAGCATTCTAAGAAACATTTGTTCTTCAATCATTAATTATTCGGATTTTCACTGAGCAGAGGCACTGTCGTTTTTATTCTAACTGACTGTGCACCATGATCAGAGACAGCATTGTTAGTGAGTGCACAGTTATTTTCTTGCATTCAGCTTCATCAAAGGAAATATCATTAGTTGGGGTGCTACTTTTATCCACCCATGTTGGAAGATTAGTCACTGAGATCACACTGTAAGACCAAATATGGTTTCCACATCATACATTCCTGGAAATGGAAAAAAAGAACACATTGACACCGGTGTGTCAGACCCACCATACTTGCTCCGCACACTGCGAGAGGGCTGTACAAGCAATGATCACACGCACGGCACAGCGGACACACCAGGAACCGCGGTGTTGGCCGTCGAATGGCGCTAGCTGCGCAGCATTTGTGCACCGCCCCCGTCAGTGTCAGCCAGTTTTCCGTGGCATACGGAGCTCCATCGCAGTCTTTAACACTGGTAGCATGCCGCGACAGCGTGGACGTGAACCGTATGTGCAGTTGACGGACTTTGAGCGAAGGCGTATAGTGGGCATGCGGGAGGCCGGGTGGACGTACCGCCGAATTGTTCAACACGTGAGGCGTGACGTCTCCACAGTACATCGATGTTGTCGCCAGTGGTCGGCGGAAGGTGCACGTGCCCGTCGACCTGGGACCGGACCGCAGCGAAGCACGGATGCACGCCAAGACCGTTGGATCCTACGCAGTGCCGTAGGGGACCGCACCGCCACTTCACAGCAAATTAGGGACACTGTTGCTCCTGGGGTATCGGCGAGGACCATTCGCAACCGTCTCCATGAAGCTGGGCTACGGTCCCGCACACCGTTAGGCCGTCTTCCGCTCACGCCCCAACATCGTGCAGCCCGCCTTCAGAGGTGTCGCGACAGGCGTGAATGGAGGGACGAATGGAGACGTGTCGTCTTCAGCGATGAGAGTCGCTTCTGCCTTCGTGCCAATGATGGTCGTATGCGTGTTTGGCGCCGTGCAGGTGAGCGCCACAATCAGGACTGCATACGACCGAGGCACACAGGGCCAACACCCTGCATCATTGTGAGGGGAGCGATCTCCTACACTGGTCGTACACCTCTGGTGATCGTCGAGGGGACACTGAATAGTAGACGGTACATCCAAACCATCATCGAACCCATCGTTCTACCATTCCTAGACCGGCAAGGGAACTTGCTGTTCCAACTGGACAATGCACGTCCGCATGTATCCCGTGCCACCCAACGTGCTCTAGAAGGTGTAAGTCAACTATCCTGGCCAGCAAGATCTCCGGATCTGTCCCCCATTGAGCATGTTTGGGACTGGATGAAGCGTCGTCTCACGCGGTCTGCACGTCCAGCACGAACCCTGGTCCAACTGAGGCGCCAGGTGGAAATGGCATGGCAAGCCGTTCCACATGACTACATCCGGCATCTCTACGATCGTCTCCATGGGAGAATAGCAGCCTGCATTGCTGCGAAAGGTGGATATACACTGTACTAGTGCCGACATTGTGCATGCTCTGTTGCTTGTGTCTATGTGCCTGTGGTTCTGTCAGTGTGATCATGTGATGTATCTGACCCCAGGAATGTGTCAATAAAGTTTCCCCTTCCTGGGACAATGAATTCACGGTGTTCTTATTTCAATTTCCAGGAGTGTATGTTTTATCAGAACCCTTTAGTAAGTCCATGTTGAAGTCACCGCAGACCGTTAACGGCTTTCTGCTGTCTGGCAGACAGCATAATAAGGATTCGAAATTCCTCATAATGGATTCGAAATATCCCAATGGAGGATCTATATATAGTAAACAAGTAATTATGTAATGAGATTAGATTTTCCCTTTGTGCAGTAGAAACTCAGTAAGAGAATTGGAAGTCAAAACTTATCTGAACTGAGAAATTGATGCTCTACATTCCCATATTTTTCTCACTGCAAGATTTAGCAACATACGTATTTCAGATTTGTGCCATGTAACAAGTAACTCTACCTTGAACTATTTCATAGTTCGCTAACGATGGGAAACCGTGTAGGTGAACTTTGTTCGTAAAAGAACGTGCTACATTTTTCTGCGAGGGAAATAATCACAACAGAATTTTCAGATTAACGGCGAAATAAATATCGTGACCTAAACAATCAGTTTGTATAGTAAGTTATTCTAACGCGAAGCGACTCTGCGAATGTGCATGCACGAAAATTAGACATGCCACGTATGAAACGCAGTAGACATTATGCCAGAAGAAGTCCAAAATAGTTTAAAGAGCTTAACATCTGACTATATCAAGACATAAATATCAGAAACATTATATACCTTTTTAAACACAAGTGCTTTATTAAGGATTGTGGTACTGTCATGCTCAAAAGTACCCGAACGACATAAATCGCGTTTCGCCTGATTTATATGCAATCCCCATAACGCAACTGTCTTGCATACCCTCTGTGGTCTTTAGGATACAGTTGTTTGACTAACTAAAATGGTTATTACAAGAGGCCTCAAAAAATAACTGCCCTTAATGGGTATCAATCCACATACAAATTAATACAGAAAACACGTTATGAGACATGACACGGCCATTACGCTTGCAAACTCAAATTTATTACAGTAAATAACATTTCAAAAAGCAAAATTCAACTTGAAATTATATTACGGACATTTTTGTACTGGAATGGGACTGAAGTCTCCAATCCAGCAATTCTTCTTCATGTTAAGTAACAACGAAAAATTTTAAACATGGTTCAGGTCAAAAGTAACAAGTGTGTGCAGGATTGAATTTGAAATGACATGGCATAAAGTTTGTGGGGGATTGGGATTCGAACCCAGTTGATACTGAATTGTTAATCGAGCACAATCAAATATTAGATCTGAAATCTTTTCAACACTAGCAAGACCACTAAAACTGAAATACCGAGGTGAAAAACTTTTGATTTACCGGGATTCGAAACCAGTACACCTTTTAGTGTTATACAGTCATGAACACATGTTAAAAAACATTTTATTTCACCAGTTGTGAGATGTACAGGTATTTGAACTGGAAATAACATGACGTAAAGCTGTGTGCTGATTGGAAGTCGAGCCCTGCAAATGTCTTCGTTTCGACTACACACGAAGAGGCATTGACTATGAAATACTTTTTCACCAAACTAAGCGACGATGATTGTATATGAAATTAATATGACGAATCGTTCTGATTGCGAGTCGAAACCGGCACCAATCAATAATGTTGAAAGGCACGGAGAGACGTTGAAAACTATAATTGTCACCTGCAGGCTGGTGTGCGCGTACTGCAGCTTGAAACGTCGTGATGGAAACTTTTTGCCAGACCAGTTGTCGAACCCAGATATGCGCCTTTCGGAGAGACTTTGAGAACTCAGAAATCCAGGGGAAACATTGAATCGTTGGAACTAAATCATCTGAAAGGGGTGAAGCCTGGCGAAGGGAAGGATGAGAGTTCGAATCTCAGTCCCAGACAAATATTTTCAACATCTCAGGTTCAAACACCGTAAGAAATAAGCGTCCTGCGACCTTACATGACGATTCGTTCATTAATTATAATAACTCTCGTATAAGGAAACTTACTGATAACAGAATCGCTATGTAGCGTGACATCAGCCTCTATTACGTCTCCAACAATTAGCGACTCTCCACCAGTAGACGGACCGAGATGGCGCAGTGGTCAGCAAAGTGGACTCGCTTTCGGGAGGTCGATGGTTCAGTCCTGCGTCCGACCACCCTGATTTAATTTTTCTTGATTTTCCAAAATCGCTCCAGGCAAATGCTGGGACGGTTCCTGTCAAAAGACACGGCCGACTTCCTTCCCCATCTTTCCCTAATCCGATGAGATCGGTGACCTTGCTGTCTGGTCTTCTCCCCGAAACAACCCAATCCAACTCCACCAGTATGTAGCGACCGGTCGTCGCGTTTAACGTGGATATGGAAACACGGTGCAACACGGCACAGCTCAGCCGGCCTTACCACAGGTGAAGTGGGTCTTTTACTTGTTAAAAATGGTTGCCTGATGTGTGAATCCCACCCAGACCTTAAGCACACAGAGAATGTTCATACAAAACACCAAGCATTTGTTCCAGTTTGCGTCGTAATTAAGTGTGCTCCACGTTGAAAGAGAATTCTGATTCCCTGTAGGTTTATTGCTACTTGTTCGACACATTCATTACCTTGTTCGTCCACATCGATATTCATTATCTGCATTGACAACCACCGGCATTGTGGCCGAGCGGTTCTAGGCGCTTCAGTCCGGAACCGCGCTGCTGCTACGGTCGCAGGTTCGAATCCTGTCTCGGGCATGGAGGTGTGTCATGTCTTTACGTTAGTTAGGTTAAAGTAGTTCTAAGTTCTAGGGGACTGATGACCTCAGATGTTAACTCCCATAGTGCTTAGAGCCCATTTTATTTGCATTGACAACCAAAACTTGCATTTGACTTGATTCTATAATCTTTGAAATGAAATCACATAACTATCAGTTGCACATACTGTCAACACGGTAGTATGCGGAAATTTTTGCTGGAAGTGTTACTTTCCGTCTGTGATTCTGTGTTGATGTATGTGTTCATGGTCTATTCAAAAATGACAGAGTGTAAACGCAAAAACCAGATCTCAAGTACACTCTCACCCTATGTTTTTAAACCAAATTTCGTGTCATATAACTGAGTAGGTAAGGGCGTTGTGACCTTTTGTAATGCAGCACATTATTTGAGGAGGACTGACCTATGTAATCCACCTGGGCAAAATTTGCCAAAAACGACAGTACAACTGGGAGGATGACGGCGCTCTGAGGTTTCTGTACAAATTACTTATTTTTATAGATAATAATAATAATAATAATAATAATTTAGTGTGGCTCAGAGGCGTGAAACAAGTCTTCGTATTCAACGCCACCAGAGCGACTACCGTGTCCCTAACCTGCTTACGTTATCGAACCGGGTAAAGGCAACCTATACTTTTACGCGGAATCTGAACCACGTGTTGTTCCTCACGATTCCTCACATCGTTGAGATGTGAAGACTAGGTTAAAACGATGAATGAGAAATTGGTGGTCCGATCGAGAAACGATAACGACCTCTCGGTTTCTGCGCTATACGTGCACAGCGCCAGGCCCCAGGGTCGAGCTCTGATTTCATCAATAGGATTTGACGAGTGAGTTTGCAAGTAACGAAATATGTGACATATGTGGCCGTATCTTTTGACTACATTGACTTAGAACCTTAAATTATTTACATCGCAAAGGGATCGTTTACCATAGTATAGCCATTCTTGAGAACGGACAGACAGACGAACAACAAATGACTCTGTATGTTGATGTTACTAGTAGATTATTTTGTCAAGTTCCAGTTAGCTGTTTTAACTTCTGCCAAAGATACAAAGACAACATACAAGACTATCTATAATATATGACCCTGTGGCTGACGGTATAATATACATCCTAAATGCAAACAAAGAATGTCATCTAGCTGGGTAAGAGTTTCTAATGACTGAGGAATATCATTTTAATAATTTTCATATTATGGAACATGCAACCTAAATACTGGATGTTACATTAGGGATAGAATACAGTTTCCACATCAGTGCTTTACTATTTCCTGTAGTTCGTAAATCTCCAAATACTGTAATGTCTATGTTGGAAGTACAAAATATGACATTGGTGCAAATATTAGCAATAATGGGAGCTTCATGAAGTTCAATTAAATGACACAGACATTTTACAATGATTGCAAGAAACGACAGTAATGTAGAAGCTTCAGTAATTGCAATATGAAATACTTATGCTTCCTTTCAAAGGGACCAAATTTAAACAACTAACAGTTACAAATGTGAATAATGATACATTTTTGGAACACAAAATATTTTGAAGAGTGCTTCTGGATAAGAGACTCCAAGCACAGAAATTCTGATTTCAGTAACTACTTTGACAAATGCAAATTTATACTACTAATTCTAGTTATCAGAATGTAAACTTACATGAAATCTATTGTATTTTACGCCAACTTTTGAATAAATATCATACAACTGTAATCGAGTGTGAACAAGTCATATCAAAACAGTGAAAATGTCAATAGAAATGTTTAAATGAGGAAACTATGGCTTCTTGAGCTAATAATTCTTTCCTCAGACAGGTGAGAGTAGTGAGAGGTTACTTTATTACAACTGTTTTCAGTCATTTCCCATCCTCACAGTACCAGTATTGTGTAAAAAAAAAAAGACTGAAGAAAACTGAATAAAAAGGGTGCACATATTCTTGACGTATATATATGCCATAACGAGAAACGCAGTGTACGAACCCTAACTTGTGTAAACACACAAAACTGCAATGTCATAAGCAGCTCACTCACTATAGCTAGTTCCATTATAATTACATCATGTCAAGGAACATAAATGTATTACTATGTCTTATTTATGAAGTCTAATATTATGAAGAGGTGGCAATCTGTGGGTCGATCAATCTTAAACAAGTGGCCACCCCTAAGCTTATACACGATCACAATAAACTGCCAGACAACACATACAATTAACTGCTTTGTAATGTAACAATACATCAACATTTTTATTAGTCTGCTTAGGACAAGAGGTGGGATGTCAACAGTAACAGGCACTCAGCATTTCAGATCATATTACAAGCGTGTAATATTTCTATATGCACAGTTGTTCGCTTCAAAGAAAACAATTTACAACTGAATGGCAGTAGTGTGCACAAATATATATTTTCAGGAAAATGTATCATAAAAAGCCTATAACTTTGTGATGTAAGCTCTCCTAGAGAGAGACTAAAAAGCACAGGAGAAACAATACATTCTTGTGTAGCTGCACATGGAATAGTAGTTTGTAGACATACATACGTAGTAGAAAAATATGCTCTGATCTTCATGTACTTAATATAACCTATTTAATAGCATGACAGGAACGAGAGTCATATCGGATTACAGTTATTTCTATGTTCTCAATGCGCACAGTATGCAATAAAAACCTTGGATAGTGAAAAGGCTAAAGGACACAAAGCAGGAATGTAATACACATGTTGCTTTAAGTCTTAATTTCAAAAGCATGTGACAGAATTCAAAGGAAAGTGAAGTGTAACAAACTGACACTGATAATATAGTTTTCATTAACCTGGATTTATTGTAGCTCAGCCAAACCTTGAAAATGTTATGGAAGGCCACAAAAAAACCAAGGGAAATCGTTTGCTATTGGGTTTCTAATTGCTATTATTGCTTCTAATAACTGAGCTTCAAATTATCTGGAGTTGTTTTACACACTGCAGTTTCTTTGAACTTTTGTTACTTTGCAAATGGTGTTTTAAATGTCTGCTATTAGGAATTTTGAGAAGGTTTGAATTTATAATCAATGTTTTTGTTGGAAGCAGCTAAGTGCTCTCATTAAGAAACACTGGATTAGTATAGTGTGTGTTTTTTGTACATCTTTATCTCTACTGGCTGAAGACATGCACGCCATTTCTGAATACTGTTCTTCTTATGTTTAACCGCTGATTCAAGATCATACTTCTTACTGACTACATTCTGACAACAGTTCCATTTTCAGTATTTTTGTAATTACTACCTGCATTTTAAAAAGGAATATTTCTGTTGACCCTGGACACTGTCAGATAAGAAATATGAAACTGGTACTGCAGGCCATGAAGTTAGTCTTTTAGTAATAGCAATGGGATAGGGTTTGGGGGGAAAAAGGCCTTCTGTTCTGTGTCTGTCCTCTGATTTCTGATAATTATCTGCCAGCTATTGTGAATGGTGTTTAGTACAAATTTACCAAATTTACCATGTTTGCAGATGGCAGCAGTATTCCAATGGAATATCTGTTATGAGGACAAGTGGCACATCTGTGAATTATTGCCAACTTGAGCTGTACTGCTGGCGTCATGGGAATCAAAGGAGAGCAATGTGGAATCAAGTGATGGAGGCCAGTTCAGCAGGACAATGTCTGCAGTGTATGAGTAGTGCTTCCTTGTTTTGAGTGAATGGCACAGCCTTCATTTTGCTGATATACCAGTGCTTATCCGGAATGATGTTCTTAGTTGCATGGCAAGACTTCTTACAATTGGAATTGAGGGCAAGATTGCTTGGGATTATTAAACTTCCTTATGGAGTAATATGGTGTCATTTGTGGCTGGCAAAGGACTAATTCTGTAGCTCAGCGTGTGCATTCCAAGACATTTCTTTAAGGTAAGAGGAAGAAGTTGGCCAAGCCACTAAGAGGTTTAATTCCCTGGAGCTTGTTCCATGAAGGGAAGACCTGTATTAATCACAAAGAGACACCATTTGCTGACAGACAACAACACAAAGATCGGAGGGAATGGAAGAACTAGCAGGCCAAGGCAAGAGGACAGCTGCCTCAGCAGCAGTATCAGCTCCCTCATTTCCTCTCAGGTTGCCGTGACCAGGGACCCACAAATGCATCACAGTGGCTCCATAAAGGTTCAGCAAGTGAAAGATTTCTTGGATCTGTTTCACTAAGGGATGGACAACATACAGCACAGGCTCTGAAGGGTGTAGGCAGAGCAGATGATACGACTGAAAAGCCTGTGTCGCTATGTGGCCTGATACACAACAAAGAAAACCGCTCTAAATACTGAGCAATGTTTTGACAGCTGATGCTGGAAAGTCTGTACCAATAAAGAAGAGAGACCCAACACCAGTGAGAGCCATCCATTTTGACGAAGGTACTACTGCTAATTTCTGCATGAAGGTCGAGAAAGAGGTTAAAAAATCAGCCAGTAAGTCGCAAATACAAGGTGTGGATAAAAGTTTATTATCTCTTCACGATGGTTTTGCTATTTTTACAAATATCTTATTCAGAAGAGCCCAAAAGGGGATGGTGCACATTGAAGTGCAAAAAGTGAGGAAGTTGCCCAATAAGCTGAAGGATGTCTGCACTGGTAACACACAATGATGGAGAGACGTGGACAATGGAAACAGGAAAGATGAAGTGATGACTGCAACAGCTTCAGTCTGGTGTTCAGTGAGACAGAGTGACAATGAATGTGATTGCAGATGAGCAGTGTGACTCCTCAAATGGAATGCTATCCCCAGTTGGAAGGTGAAAGAGGACTGGAAAGAATACCAAGAGGATTGAAGCAGTTGTGAGGGCAATTTTGTTTCCTGGAGGGATAAAACAAGTGGACACTGCAATTGCAAGAGTAGCCATAATCCCTCCTTGTTGGATCTAGTGCTGCGACTGTTCCACTGAAGGGAAGTAACGGTGGGGAAATGGGAAGAGGGAAAGAAGTGACGGGTCGTCACCTCTGTCACCTGTAGTAATGAATCTTCAAAGGCTGGCACTTGGCAGCTACAGTCACTGTAGAGTCCTGCTCTATGTGAGCTACGTGTGTGTCAGCATTCTATCAGAGTCAGTGTGGAGATTCCGGAGTATCCAAATGGTTAGCAGCGTGCACTGGCAAAACTGAGGTTGGGTGGGTGAGGGTATTATTCAGTGAGACTACTGAGGAGGACCAGTGAGTCAGTGAAGAAGAAGACTGTTTGCCTTTGGTGTCTTGCAAGCTTTGCATTCAGTAGATGAAAGCTGAGAAGTTTGTTAGCTTGAAGGAAGTAGGAAGCCTCCACAGAAGCATTTCCTCTGTCCTTTCCATCCTGCTTATTATGTAGCACGTGATTTCGCTGCCAGAGGCAAAGATTTGGCGGCTTGCACAGGTAGAGGAGAAGGTGACACTATTGTTACACTGGGCAATTTTACAGCTGTAGTGATGAATTTGAGGTCACGTCTGCTTGGATATGTCCTTTGTGCAGCAAGGTGTAGCAAGAACAGTACTGCAAGTACCGGATGGTAAAATGCAAGGCTTTCAACTAGCCAACAACTTGCAAGCCTTCACTCAGATCTGATGCATGACTTTCTCATCTCAGGATGAGACTGCATGGTCGTCAGTGAAATTTATGCAGGAGGGAGGACAAGGCAGGCAATCACTCATGAGCATCCCTACCACAAGTACATTTTGCTGTGTTGCGACAGGAGTGTTGTTGTTACAGTAGCAGTGGTAACAGCTCGTCTGGCTTCAAATGTGTGGTTGGACTTTGATGACTTCATAACTTGGTCTATGTTTGACAGAGGCACTACTCTACCAAAAGTGCGAGTATGTACGGACTAAGGTTGCATCAACCTGTTTCATTAACCAATAGACTGCAGTGACACACTCATCAGAAAGGTATATTTCGATTTGTCCTTCATTCTGAGCATTGAGCAGCCTGGTGTAAATACCACCACATGAATTCAGGATTCGATGGGCCTTACCACTAACATGATAGCTTTGGAGGAGTGAAGCTGCAAGCAGTTGTTGGGCTTGAGGACCACACTTGGTCTCCAAAAGCAAAGTGCAATTACATAAATGAGAGCAGGATTTCACAGGGCCTGCAATTTTGTCAACATCTTTCTGAATAATATGTGGATTACCTGTAGCAAAGAAATGACAATGTCCAGTATGTTGTATGAGGAACCAATGTGAAAGCTGGAAGAGTCTGAATGTTTCACCTCATTCAATTACGTTTAGTAGACACAGATTGGAATTGGCTCATTGTGACAGAATCCCCAAGACCGCCATCATCTCCAAAGGCATAGCATGTTCCTTCCTGCTGTGGGACCCTTTCTCAGAGGGGATCTCACACTAATTAGGCGATGGATCAAACCTCCCAAACTTCTGACAGAGGGACTACGTTTAGTAGACACAGATTGGAATTGGCTCATTGTGACAGAATCCCCAAGACCGCCATCATCTCCAAAGGCATAGCATGTTCCTTCCTGCTGTGGGACCCTTTCTCAGAGGGGATCTCACACTAATTAGGCGATGGATCAAACCTCCCAAACTTCTGACAGAGGGACTAAATGGCAATTTGGGAGGGTTACAGCTCAAACTACCACCCCTCCCTGGACCTGGCCTGTACCATGTATGTGGAAACCATACCTGCAGACCTGGGGATGGTCATTACGTGTTACCCCGTCACATGGTACAGTTGGGCTGGCCTTCAGAACTGCACAGGGATGAAGAGGAAACAAAGCCAAACCTCAAACGCCAAAATGGAGAACGATAGATTACGAAAGAAGAAACTGTAGTCTGTGTGCTGAAGCTCTAGCACCTCAACGTCATTCACAAAACGTGTCCATGACATGTTCCAAAGGGAGGATAGACATGCAGCACGGAAGTGCAAAGGTGCTACAATGGCAGAGGTCCGATGGTAGCCAAGCCCAAACTCATTGAAAAGTGACAAGCGATTTAGGAGGTTGAATTTTTTGGGATTGATGTTTTGTTATTATGAATCATTTTTCATAACCTGTCTAAATGGTCGCAGTGCCAAATGAACAGGCAGCAACATTGGTACAAGCAGTAATTAACAATAGGGAACTTAATTGTACCAGAAATAACAAATCAAGGAGGTCATCCGTATCTTGGATTTATAGAAGGAATTTAAGCTGTAATGTGGGAAGAAATTGAGGACAAGTCATCTACATCGTCAGGCTAGTAGGACCATGTTAAGCGTGCATGAAGCAATAGAGAGCATGCTATAATACCATATAGCACACACATACCAATTGTGATGTCTGTTCAAGTTATCTTTGTCTGTGTACAAATCAAAACAGCAAAAACTACAGAATTTTAGCCATATGAGGTGGAATATGGTCAAAACCTATTGTCTTTCTCTTTTTGTTTTCCTATTTCAATAATTGAATGCATGTTAACGCATTTGTGAGGGTGGCAAGAGAAGAATTGAAAAGGTTGGTTAAGGTAAATAGACTGGCATTGTATAAACAAGAGGGAGCAGTGACTCACAGGGAAAGATCACACCAAGACAAAAATGGCCAATGTGAAATCTATCGAATTCACATACTACAAATAGTAAGACACTACTTTTTATGCAGTGTCATGGCCAATATCAGATTGTGAAACTGTCACCAGTGACTTTCAAAATGCAGTTGTCTACGAGAATTCTGCATGTGGAAATATGAAACATGTGACAAGTCCTTAGATTAACCAAAGAATTGGAGGGCTGAGCCAGAAAGAAAGTGGGAAACAAGTGATGAGTAGCAAACAAGAAGTTTTAAGTGAAACAGCTATAGTAGGTCTACACGGGAAGACCAAGGATGTAAGGGAGTTTTCTTTGTATGTTTGGTAAAAGGAAGATTACCTGCTGTGCAGGAGCAGTGGATTTTTGCATTAGAGACACATGCACTGTCCTCAGATGAACTATGCCAGGAGAGAAGATAAACCCAGTCTTAAGAGGACTATGGCTTGTCATTGCAGTGGCAGCATTTCAGAACGACCACGTTGACAGTGAGAACTGTTCACCAAGCACATCAACAAATGTGCTTATCAATGGGGGATACAGGTGTTATTTAATGAATGGTAGACATAGAATGAGGTAACATGGTTAGAAGAAGCCCTCGGTAATTTTAAACTGATGGTATGTGATCACAGAATGTTTGAAGGAGTTTCCAGGGTGTGTAGGAGGAAACATGGGAGGATTTGGGGGATGAGGTGACTTAGGCTTTGGGGAATATACCACATACCAGAAGTAGAGGTTGGATCACTGTGTTAGGATGACATGTGGAAACAGTGGGACAGCTGATGAGGTTGAAAGAGTGAATGATATAGTAGAAGTAATAAAACAACGGGTAGAATAAGGAAGGCAATAAGTGAGTGCTACAGCACAAAAACTCGTGATTGCAGAAGGGTATGCTCTTACTGCACCAGCTGAATTGGAAGTGTTTATTACACAAAACAGCAGAAGAAATGGTGAATCTTAACTGAGATGTTGCTAAATGAAGCAGAAAGTTGGATAAAGAACTAATAATTTAGTTGCTACTGTCTTTGGAAGACAGCATGGGGAGAGGGGGGAGAGAGAGAGGGGGGACTGAGGGTGTGAGAGAGAGAGAGAGAGAGAGAGAGAGAGAGAGAGGAGAGAGAGAGAGAGAGAGAGAGAGAGAGAGAGAGAGAGAGAGAGAGAGAGAGAGAGAGAGGGTAGAGAGGGGAGAGCGGGGGGGAGAGAGGGGGAGAGAGTAGGGGTTAGAGAGGGGGAGAGAGTGGGGGTTAGAGAGGGGGAGAGGGAGGGGGAGAGGGGAGGGGGAGAGAGAGAGAGAGAGATACAGAGAGAGAGAGAGAGAGAGAGAGAGAGAGAATTACATGAATCTATGGAACAAGTGAGAAGCCAGTTAGAAGCGGAATTCCGATCACCAGACAATGCCTGGAGGTGCAATGTCAAGTGCAAAAGGAGCTATACCAGAGAGTGTTTGTCCTTTAGCATCATCGTAGCACCTAACCTTTTCATTTTAACCAAGCCACAGCAGAGGAAATGAGTAGCAGGGGAAAGTATGGATTTCAATTTCCTTTCCAGAAGCAGCAAGTATGCATAATACCTACATCATGCAGTTCACATGTATCCTCATAAGTGTGAGATGCTGAAGAACTTTCTTGGAAGTAAAGGAATAAATCATTGGTTATGGAAGACAAACACAGATTGTCTATATGGAACTAGAAGTTACCGTAGTATTACAGTAGTGCCATTATGGTTTGTCCAAACAGACTAGGTGGAGACGGTCAGAAATCCCACGCAGTTAATATTGAAGGAAGACGGGGGAAATTATAAATGAACAGGACACCATGTAAAACAATATTTATTTTTGCTCCACCTGCCACAGTTTCAGGCACAACCCACAGATTATATTGGGCAGGGGAACACATGGAAGTGCTACCAGCCACTAATTTGACTATGTTAAATAGAACTTTGGGGCCTGAGATTATATAGTCCACAGACAAATTCATTCTCTGTAAGGCTGGGCCCATCTCCATGGAGACATGGGTGCATCATGAAAGTCAGCACAGGGAGAGTCAGAACCAGAGGGAAATAGCATTGACCAATGTAATAATAGTTAATGCTGTGACACTACCAACTATAGTTCTTGTTTACACATGCTGGAAGTGGATCCCTAGACAAAGCTTGGATCCAGCCAATGTTCGATCTCTTGTGGACTCGATTCCGAGAGACTAGGAAGCAGCAGAGGGAGAGGTGTAGCAATAAACAATCAGGAAACAAGACTTGATATGAGTTGTGAGTAAGGTAACATGATGGTGAAAGAAATCCTTAAAAAGCTGACTGGAGCCATTTGTGGCAGCCAACAGGATCAGTCATTTTAGTGCAATGATGTTCTAAGTCATGATCCAGAGGGCCAGGTCTTGTCTAGGAGGAGGGCACTGTAGCACAGTAATCATATACTGTCTTCCAAAACACGCGAAGTAAGAAGTAGATCACAACTGAGCCTGCCACTGGTGAACACTTACGTTATGCCTTACATAACAGCAGTTGTGTTTGTGAGGTGAGCTGGTCAGGCACAGTGTTGAAATAGTTGACATAGCAGCATGTAACCTGAAATAAGAGATATCCTAACATATCCTTCCCACCTCTCCTGAAGTAGTCTTCCACGCCTGCACAACCTCCGAAGGATTCTAATCACCCCTTTGACACTCCTATCCCCCATCACCTCTCCATAGGGGTATTATCTCCATTCGAGAACAAGGTGCATAGCCTGTCCAATTCACCAAAACCATGTTTCTAGGTCTGACACAGGATTATGCCAACCTATTAGAGGAAAGGCTACAAGTGAAAACTGTGAAAACAGCTTTATCAGATACCAGCTCTCAGATGAATCAGACAAAGACAGACTATGATTTACTGAGGACCAATAACAAATTTGAAGAATCTCCGGGTCCACACACATTTCCCAAAGATTCACAGAGCGTCATGGATATTTCAGAATTATATATTGGGAAAGATCTGTTTGAGTACATTAGCAATGAAACCCATGAGTATTACAGTCAACATTGCAATAGAAGGAAACTGGATTAAAAATGTCATATTTGTCAGCATTATGGGATCCGTTTTTATAACATAGTTTGGGCTTAGTATCCTTATGGGAATTTTCGAAACGCAAGGATCCATGATTACTGATCAACAAATCCATTGATAGACACATATTTCGCAAAGCGATGTCCACAAGATATTCAGACAAATATTATCATTTTTACATTTTTCTGACAACAATAAACCAGATAATGCCGACCGGCTTTTTGAAGTGAAATTTGCAGTTGATTATTTTTCCAAAAAGTATAAAGAAATGTTTAATCTAAGTCAAAATATCTCAACTGATGAAGGAATGAAACCATGGTGTGGACAGTTAAATTTTACAATCCATCAAAAATTACCAAATAAGGCATACTCATACGGATGCTGTGTGATTCGAGTACGGGATACATTTCTTCATTAAAGATATATCTCGGCTCTGAAGATCCCCCTGATAAAATGAACTTGCAAAACATGAATGTCCAGTGACTACTGACATTCCATGCTTTGACTCACAAATCTGTAGAAGTTCAATATGGTAAAGACGCTAGAAAATCTGAAGAGGAAATTTTAATGTTCACTCTGGATGTAGTGGCAGTCAGTGAAACGATATAGGAAAAATATCACTTCTGGTAAGATGGATTTCTCACGAGCAGAAATGTAGGGTAGAGTTTGAGTCATTGAATGTTCTAATCCTGCAAGAGAACACAATATAATGATGGACACAACAAACTAAATCTAAAACATAAATTATACCAGGTACAGAGACGTGCACAATAACAATGAGGTAACATGCATGTCAAGGTAAACATGACTGAGCTAGAGGTTGCTCATCCTATACCCAAAAGATGTCAGCTGGAAAGCAGAGTGCATGGATGAGAGGCTGTGTACATCCACAAGCACCATCTCCATCTGACTTGCACGGTACACACTGCAAACTGCTTACAAAGATTTTGGGAGTGTATGTGTGGGTCAGTACAGTGGCCAGTTCAGTAATAAGAATATTCTCATCAAAATTTGCACCAAAAAGCTAATGGTTATGTTTCAGGTATATCTGCCAATGTCACAATCTGACGAAGAGGGAGAAGTATATGCAAAATGTGTATGTAATGAGGATGTAAATCTAATAATCATGAGTGACTGGAATGCTGTAAAAGGCAATGTAATACATGGCAGAGTTTAGGAGAATGAGCTTGATAATAGAAGTGATGAGTAAAAAAGTTCCATTTCTCTATAAGTCTGTTATTAATTATGAATATGCTATTTTAAAGTTACTGGAGGAAGAGGTATATTTGGAAAAAGTCTGAGGGACATGAGGAGATTCTATCTGGATTACATCACTGAGATATTTTGTAAAATCTGATATTGGATAGCAGGGTATACTCAGGAACAGATATACATTCATGTCACAAGTTAGTAATGACCAAGAGCAGACCGAGGTGTAAGAGAATAGTCCATAACTGTTAGTGGTGAAGTAAGTGGGGTACTGAGAAGAATGGTGTGTGTTTAAAGTTATCTGAAGCAATAAATAGTGTGGTAATGAATACTGCAACACGCAGATCAGTTGAAGAGGGAAGGATTTATCTGAAAACGGCAGTCACAGAAGTTGGACAGACAAATTTATGTATGCACGAGGTAACTGTAAAAGAACTCTTGTTACAGAATAAATACTGAAATTGATTCGTAAAGTAAGGAACTACAAAAATGTGCAATATATCACAGAAACACAGCGAAGTAAGTCACTTGTTTGAAACAGGAAAGCAAAGGAGGCAAAGTTAAATGACGCGAAAGTAATTCCACTGTTGAACTCGGAGGACTAAGCTGGGATGTGGTAAGAGTGCATTAAGGCTTCTATGTGTGGTAGGATCTGTTTGATGACATGACAGAAGAAGAGTTTGAACACATAGGTGATGCAATGAAAATTAGGAGTTGAATAAATTATTGGGAGACCTGCAATCCAATAATGCTGGAGGCACACGAGGTCCTAAAACTCCTAGTGGAGGAGGGAGTGAAGCAGTTGGGGAGGGGAATTTTACTTTTGGAACACAAATTTATTTTTCTGGTTTATCACAATGTGTAATTGACTTTCATATAATTCTAAGTATTTGGCCTCTGGTTCTACAGAGGAATGACTAAAATTCAGTGAACTGCTGTGGTAAGAAATGAAGAGTTTCACCACAGGAACAGTGGCAAGAAGGGACAAAATGAAAGGGCATGCGTTAAGACACTAACAATTAACTTTCATCATACTTTGGGGAGCTACAGAGGTAATAATTTCAGGAGATGGCAGAGATTGGAATATGTCCAGAAAATAACTGGGTGTTATACTGTGAGGTTATGTAGTTGGGGTAGAGGAGTTCACAGTACGCCAAATCAAACCAGTCAGGAGACTGCTAAAACATCAGTATTTCTCATGAACTGTTCTGGATCATGTACAACAAATCTTATAAGAGAAAACTTTTACTGTAAATTTTTAGGTTGAATACCTAAAATCTTATTCAGCTGTCTAAAATACGATCACGGGAGAATACCACATTTATATGGCATCCTATTATACAATATATTGCCTTATGTGTAATTCTCTCATAGTCACTTCATTTAATTAGACTACATTCCATTACACTTTTCTTGCTCATCTTATGATCTCTCAAAGACACTATCCACTGTGTTCAACTGCTCTTCCAAGTCATGTGTCATCTGACAATTTCATAGCCAAGGTTTTCCTTTCATCTTTTTTAACTTCTTTGTTCAATGTACCGACTGAATAGCATTGTTGGTAAGCTCCAGCCCTCTCTCCCTACCTTAACACTATTCCCCTTATGCGTCTTTCAGCACTTAACTGCTGTGTGGCATCCATACAATTTATGAACAACTTTTCTCTCCATGTACAAAAGTCAAACCAAACACCTTTTAACCATCTACATTTCCAAATTGCTTTGTTATTGAGGAAACAGTTTTGGTGATATATTATGCTGTCTTCAGGCCCCACGCCCAATGTGTTTGAAGTTTTCCCACCTCTGGCCCAGTCACAATAGGGGCCAGTATTCAATGACTGGCATCTAGATTTTTGATACGACGCTCACTTTAAACATCACCTGCCGACTGCTCAATTGTCCGTATAAAACAGTCTGTACAGAAAAGCCAAGGTCCGACAACCATCTGTGAGAAGATGGGTCATTTGAGCTCAATAAAACACATGGAGCAAAATATGTCCATCTTGTGTGTTACGTATATGTCATTCTTTATGGGGCTAGTTTTCGAAATAGCTCTTTAATGCCTACTTATTTTTCTTCACTGCAGTATATTTGTCCTATTTTCTAAGTAGCGAGTCATGTTTGTCAGTAACTATATATATTTAAAATTGGACCTCTCCCTACCTCCTAGAGCTCTGTAAAATGTTCTGCATGCCTCCATTAATGTGGTGAAGGCCTTCAAGATAGGTTCCTTAAACTAGACTGACTTCGGTACTCTCCACATATTACTTTTATCATATTCTAAAGGTGCTCTGTCTGGCCAACATTTTACAGTATATGCCCCTGTGTGTTTAAAGTATTCATCACGTCTTTTCCCTATTTCTGTAATTAACCTGGTGTGTAACTAGGCTGATACAGAAAATTTAACCTACAGATTAATGTCACCGATTCTTGTTTTCTAAGTAGTGAACCTACCGCATTTTTACGTACCTTCACTTTGCAAATGGATGTTTTTTTTCTTTTTGTGTTATGCAGTTTCTCTGGTGTCCGACTTTTAGTTGGCTGCTCTAAATTTTTAGAATTGATGGAATTACTGGGCTGCAGGTTAGATTATACATTTACATGGATGTCATACTTACGACCTGATTCATGATTCATTAAGTGATACGTATTTTAATGTACATTAATGTAGACTGGGCAACAGACCATGCTTCCTTGTCTGTCCCAATTCTACATAACTAGGTCTGCAATTCCAGCTTTACTTGTATGCATACTTCCTGTATCTGGTATACTCCTGTATCATAATACATTTCATACTATACACAAGTAGAGAGTCAAATGAACCATGAAAAAAAGGTCATATTGTATGGAACACACCTGAGGAACTACTTGTCAAACAAAATTATCCGACATAAGAACTTCACAACCAAGTCTGATACTTTCTGAAGGTAGTCTCACCTTGACTATTCATGTCTGGCCACAAAAAGTAACTTGTTTTTTGTTCTCCTCTTCCATTCACCAGGCAGGACCGACGGCAGTTTGTAACCTCCAAATGGATCTGGTAGCTCATATTTCATTCCAGCCATAATGACAACTAAACTTCAGATTAAAATGGGTGCCTGGTGCATCTTGTGGACAATTTGAATGTGTACAACATCTTAGAATCACAATTGTAAAGAATCACTCTACTGGACGATATCTGTCACCTAAATCTCTCCTTGGTTTCCTTTACTTCCTTTAGATTACCACTCCTTAACATCCCCCCTGCCACATTAACATGTGTGTTTGATGTTTGTTATGTATCTGAAATAATTTACATTTTTTTATTTTTATCATAAATAAACTCATTACTAAGTAACAGTACAGTACTAAAAAGTACCATAACGCAGAATGTGCTTTTGTCTTATAGCAAATGACAGTGTTTTCGTCCAGGCGACACAGCAAGCTAATGGCATTAGAACGAGCAAACGTGGCCGTCCTCAGATCCGGTGCATGAAACACTGGCTACGTAGTAACATTATTCTAATTTACATCTCTTTGTTGACTGTGAACAACTCTAATAGATATTAAGAGTTGTCAGTGGTTTACAACAATTACTTGTGAAAGAGAAAGATCAAGGAATTTCGTCAAAATATTACGTTGAATTACGTCAATTGAGGCATTACATTGAATTCTGCAGCTGGAATGAAATTAATAATACAAGAATGATATTTCTGGTAATATTGACATTTACATCTATAGTTTCCTACGGTTGTTACAAGGACGAGTGATATTTACCTGCAAGATTCTCTAACTGTTTTCCCTCGAACATAGCTCGTACAAAAGCAATTACAGAGATTGCCTTTACCTTATTTCCTCCATAATTTGCAGTACTATTCTTCTTTTGGAGCCATGGTAGTACAACCAACTGTCGCGCAATGAGCATTAACAGCGACTATTAGTGCCACAACAAAGGAATTGGATGTCAACTATTGAAGGAAAACAGGCTGTCCGCAGGAGCGAGCAATATCTGTTGAAACGAAACAAGTCAGTGACTTATTTGGTTTCACCAACATACAGCGTTAAATGCACTACTTGTTCTGCCATTTGTAGAAGTATGACTAGTTTCATTTCAACACCAAACGATACGCGACACTCTTAAATGACTATTCAGTGAAAAAAACGAAAATTGACAATTTGCGATTCAGTTTCTTGCCTCGCTGTTTTCGGTCAAAAATCTATCATCTTAAACTTATAACATACATCCTGGGAGATAATGCAACAGCCTTTACTGATTTTGAAAGTTTCAGTCAGGTGACCAAAGAGACGTCTTCAAAACTGTCACATTCAAAAACGAGAATCTTGCCAAGATTAATGGAACGACAATTGGAATCTGAAGGACAGAAAGAATGTCCTCAAGAACGAGTCACTGGTTTATAATTTCCTTAAAGGGTTATCTGAGTGCTTTGGCGTTATCTCCAGGAACGAACTGGTCAGGCAAAGTTACGTTACTGGACCTCCGATTCAAACAAGGATTTTCAGCATGAAGGCTATTGCAGAGAAGTAAGCGTTGGTTGTTCAACAAGAACACAGCTCATTTCTGAACTATTTACCACTGTAATGCCAGAGCAACCTGGAATGAGTTTGGTGAAACCAAGAAAGGCACCACGTGCAAAATGCGGCAATTGTAGACTCGGATAAATATTTAGCGGAGGGATATTTGCCTAGAAACAGCGATCCCGTAAACTGGTGAGAAACAAGAAAATTACAATGGCCGACGCTGTATCAATTTGTTCCAAAAGCGTTATGCATCGGAGCAACATCAGTGCCCTGTTAACGAATATTTTTAAAAGTACGACAAATATCCACTGAGGAGAGACATCGACTGAAGAGGGTCAGATTTTATTTATAAATTCCTTTTTGAATACACATATGGTAATACTGACTAAATGAAAGCAGACACACTATTTTACAGTTGTAATTTGTATACTGTACTTTTCCAATTGAGGTAGCAAGATATAAGAAGTATCACTTGATAAACATTTAGTATTATTTTCAACATTTGTAACTTTTACAGCAGACGATGTTTAAAACTTTAATATCTCACCATTAATAGGGCAGTAACAATTTTTACTATTTTTAAGTTCTTTAGAACTAGGATCAAACCAGATAAAAATTCAGGGTTAGTGACATGAATTAAAAAGGCGATGTGACTTCCTTTCACTAACTGTGTGAGAGTGGTGAGTCATGAAAAAGAAAGTGTTCTTCCCGGTGGTTGACCAGTTGTGATCCGATTTCAGAGAAGAAGCTCTGCCCATCTCTAAATCTGCCGCAGCGATTTGCTTGGCTGGAAGAGTGGGCCTCCGACACAGAGACTTGAGCAAAATGCTCGGCAATCGCGTTTGCGTCGGTAAATAATACGCCATTTATCCTAACGCTGAACACCTGTTAGGGTCTGGTACCCGAAAAGACGCTTGATATTTGCCCAGACTTGCGAAGGTGACACATGGCACCCAGTGGTCGAGATTTCTCTCTCCAAACACTCCTGCTTCCATCACTTGGTAAGTTGCCGAACAAGGGCACAGAGCTGTTGTAAAGGCAATGAGGTGCTCCAGGAAGGATGCTGATTATGCCACTGTAGAGCTCGCCGACGCTCCTTAACTGCTTTACAGAGTTCTGGCGACCACCAAGGGACTGCCTCACAACTCTGGCACCCTGAAGAGCGAGGGACCGCGTTTTTCTGCAGAGAAACAATTTTGTCACCTGCTCAACCATAAGATCGGTGTTACCATGTGGGGGAGAGTCAACGGTAACATCAGAGGTTAAAATTTCCCAGTCTGCCTTGTTTAAAGCCCATGTGGGCAGGCGTCTGTATGCCTGATGCTGGGGCAGTGACAGGAAGTTGGGGATGTAGTCACTACTATACAGGCCGTTATGTTCTCTCAGCATCGGATTACAGAAGGACGGGGAAGGAAGTCGGCAGTGCCTTTCAAAGAATCCATCCCGGCATTTGCCTAGAGCGATTTAGGGAAATCACGGAAAACCTAAATCAGGATGGACTGACGCGGGATTGAGACTTCGTCCTCCCGAATGCCAGTCCAGTGTGCTAGCCACTGCGCCACCTCACTCTGTCGTTAAGTGATCACCAGTGGATAGATGGGAGAGGTCCTGGGCTGCAAATTGATAAATCAATGGCCGAGTAACTACATCAAGCCACATTGAATTGTGTAACGGCCCCAGTGTTTAAGTGGTAGAGGTCGAACTGAGACAGTAATGTTTCGATGTCTCTGACTCTGCCAGTAAGCACACTGCCACCTCAAGGGGTTATGGGCGTTCAAATCTCCCAGAAGTAGGAAAGGCTTAGGGAGTTGATCAATCAGTGCACCTAATACAATCAGGTGTACTGCACCATCTGGAGGAAGATATACATTGCACACAGTTATTTCCTGCGTCGCCCATATTCTGACAGCCACAGCTTCAAGAGGGATTTTTTGGGGGGGTTTTAGGGGGCACAACTGCAATTGTAATTGTAATTAGCGCCCAGACTAAGTTAGGAATGCTCCGCGAGGCACAAGGTTAAAACAGCAACTAAAAGGGACAATACTATACAAGACGGACAGGCAGAGGATTAAAAAAAACTGCATAATCAAATGTCAGACAGGTTTGTCAAGTTGACAAAACGAAGAACGTGAGCACCTGCTCCTGGGTCATCCGCTAAAATGGCATCCAGAGTACATGGCAGGCGAAGATCAACACGCAGTGTATTAAAATTTGGACGGAACTTTAATACGTGGCGGACCGTCAGCAGATGGCGATGGCTGAAGAGGCAGTGTCCAATTCGTAACCGGGCCAAAACGACCTCTTCCCACCGAGAAGGGCATGAAGAGGACGTCCAAGCCGCGGCAAGAGGTTTCAAGGGCGGAAGCTTGTTGTCCCTAAGTACAGCCCAATCGGCATAACACAGTGACAAAATGCGCTGTCAAATGACCCTGCTACAATCTGATGAAGGGACACAACAAGAAGCTGTCTGAGGCTGGAGGACCACAGCCTTGGCCACGGCATCTGCAGCTTCGTTCCCAGGGATACCGACATGGCCAGGAACCCACAAAGCTAACCGGAGAACCGTCGTCCACCAGCTACTGAAGAGAGCGTTGGACCCGGTGCACAAAAAGGTAAACCGGATATGGATCACTGAGGCTGTGGATAGCGCTCAGGGAATCGGAGCAGATGACATAAGCAGATTGTCGGTGGCGGCAGATGTAAAGAACAGCCTGGTAGAGAGGAAATAGCTCAGTTGCTAAGAGCGAACAATGGCTATGGAGCCGGTATTTGAAACTGTGTGCCCTGACAATAAAAGAACACCCGATACCGTCATTGGTCTTAGAGCCATCTGTATAAATGAAGGTCATATTAAAGAACTTCGAACGAAGTTCGACAAAACGGGAGCGGTATACCGAAGCTGGGGATATCTCCTTTGGGAACGAGCTGAGGCCAAGGTGAACGCGAACCTGAGTCTGGAGCCAAGGTGGCGTTTGGCTCTCGCCCACTCTAAAGGTTGCAGGGAGTGTATATTTAAGTTGCTGAAGGAGGCAACGAAAGCGTACTCCAGGGGGTATCAGGGCAGAGACATACAACCCGTATAGACGGTCGAGAGTGTCGTCAAAATAAGGACCTATAAGACGGGCGGTCCAGCATTGACAGTAGCCGACAGGCATAACGACAAATCGCGCAGGTAGGTTAGTGACAATTCACCGGCTTCAGCATGAGACTCTCGATGGGACTAGTATAAAACGTTCCTATCGCAAGACGTCAACACCGATGTTGTATGGAATTGAGGCGGCGTAAGATAGACGGCCGTGCAGAGGAGTATCCGAAGCTCCCAATAATCCAGCTTGGAGCGGACGATCGACCGATATATGCGAAGTTGGACGGTTCGATCCGCTCCCTACGACATAGCACTGAGAACACGGAGGAGTTTCCTGTCAAATGTAACACCTAAAAATTTTGTTGTCTCCACAAATGGGAGAGCAATGCTACCGACTCGTAAGGATGGTGGGAGAAACTCTTTGTAGCGCCAGAAGTTAATACAGACCGTCTTCTCGGCGACACTCCAGGAGTAAAGACGGTCAAGAGAACGCTAAAGACAGCGGTCCATGAAACATGTAAGCTGCGAGCTGCAGTAAATGGTAAAATCGTCCACGAAAAGGGAGCCTGATACATCAGCTGGGAGGCAATCCATTATTGGATTGATCGCTATGGCGAAGAGACCGACGCTCAAAACTGAGCCCTGTGGCACCCCATTCTCCTAGCGAAAGGCGGCGGACATGACAGAACCCACACGTACCCTGAACTGTCCATCGATTAAAAGTGCATGAATAAAATATGGTGCGGAGAATGCCCGCCCTCCAACAGGTGTCGTAAGCTTTCTCCAAATCAAAGAACTCATCCGCGGTCAGGCGCTTGCGCAAGAGGTTATTCATAACGAAGTTCGACAATGTAACCAGATGGTCAACAGCAGAGCGGCGCCTACGAAATACACATTATACATTGGTAAGTAGGTGTCGAGATTCGAGCAGCCAAACCAAACGAGAGTTATCCATTCGCTTCATCACCTTACAGACACAGCTGGTAAGCGAGATGGGTCGATAACTGGAAGGCAAGTGCTTGTCCGTTCCAGGCGTAGGAATCGTGGCAATAGATTCGCGCCAGCATGTGGGAACACCACCCTCAATCCAGATGGGATTATAAGTACGAAGAAGGAAACCTTTACCCACAAGAGAAAGGTTCTTCAGCATCGGAATATGAATAGAATCAGGTCTTGGAGCGGAGGACCGTGACCGGGCAAGTGCATTTTCGAGTTCCCGCATGGTGAATGTGGCATTGTAACTTTCACGATTCGAGGAGCGGAAGTTAGGTGGCCTAGGCTCCTCTGCCTGTTTTCGGGGGAGGAAGGCAGGGTGGTAATGAGCAGTTCTCGAAACCTCAGCAATAAATCGGCCAAAGGCATTGCCGACATCCTTAGGGGCCACAAGGACGTCATTCGCGACCGTCAAGCGAGATGCTGGTGAGTGGACCTTAGTGCTAGATAGCCGGCGCAGGCTACCCCAGACAACAGAAGAAGTAAAACTGTAAAGAGCTTGTGAAAGCAGCCCAGCTGTCTTTCTTGCATTCTTTAATAACACGACGACACTGTGCACGTAATCGTTTATAATTAATACAATTCGCCATCGTATGGTGGCGTTTAAAGGTGCGTAAAGCATGTCGACGAGCACGTATAGCGTATCTACCTGCTGTGGTCCACCAATGGACCGGTGCTCGACGTGGAGAAGAAGCAGTGTGAGGAATGGAATATACAGCAGCAGTGAGAATGACTTCCGTGAGGTGTGCGACCTGACTATCGCAGCTTGCGAAGGTTTGATCCTGGAAGGTCGCCCTGGAAGAGAAGAGCCCCCAGTCTGCTTTGGAGATGTGCCAACTAGTTGAGCATGTAGATGGGGTATGATGCAGGAGATGGATAACACAAGGGAAGTGGTCACTCTAATATGTAGCAGAAAGTGCATACCACTCAAAACAGCGTGCAAGTTGGGTAGTACATATAGAGGAATAAATGGGGATAGGTGTGAGTTGTGTTCAAAAGAAAAGTAGGGGCGGCAGTATTGAGGCTGACAAGATTGAGCTGGTTCAAAACGTCTGCTAAAATAGAGCCCCTCGGACAGGATGCTGGAGAGCCCCAAAGAGGATGGTGAGCATAGAAGTCTCCAGTTAACAAAAATGGTGCAGGTAGCTGAGCAATAATTTGCATCATGTCTGCCCCAGTAGCAGCAGATGACGAAGGAGTGTAAACGGTACAAACGGAAAAAGTGAAAGTGGGGAGAGTAATTCAGACGGCAACTGCCTGCAGGCCCGTGTTCAATGTGATGGGATCGTAGTAAATATCATCCTGGACCAGCAACATAACCACTCCATTAGCTGAAATACCTGCAGCAGTGAGTAGGTCAAAACGCACAGGATATAGTGTGCCAAGGCAATTTGATCGATTCATTTCCTGGAGAGCTATGACGAGCGGACAGTGCAAGTGGAGCAGCACCTTTAAGTCCTCTCGGTAGGAGCGAATGCCGCGAATATTCCAGTGAATAAGTGCAATCATGAGAAGAAAAAGAAGATGCAAGAAGGGGGTCACCTCAAAGGCCGCTGAGGGCCTGGCTTTGAGCGAGCACTGCCGCCGCTATCAATAGGCGGATTGTCATTGTCCATTGGTTCAATAGGTTCATCGGCCATCTTGTTAAGATGGCCGGGAGGGGGAGCTTCCTCCAACGGTGAACGGCCAGATGTTGGGCTACCAGCGGTGCGGCCAGGGGAAACGGATGACGGCTTGGAGCGGCAACCGCTGGGTGCAGCAAGAAAAGAAATGCGCCGTGGCGGAGAAGGAGAACATTGCTTCCTATGAGCCTTCTTGGAAGGTCGTTTAGTGGTAGTACTGGTCGATAGCTGGGAGTTCGAGGTTCGTAGGAAGTCTGCACTGGACGGTTCCTTCTTGAAGGCCCGTGCATTTGACTTCTGGGTTTTCGTCTTGGCAGAAGCTGATGAAGGTGCTTGTGTCTGAGGGGTGACGGGAGGAAGAGGAGACGTCGACCGGGCGGTCTTAGCACTGGCCGAACGGACGACCGTAGTGCTGAAGATCAGATCGCGTGTGTGCATCGATAACTCCCCGGTAGTCCGAGGAGCGGCGAGGACGGTACTATATTTCCCCGCTGGCAGCAGCGTGGGCTTCCTAATAGCAAATAGCTTGCGAGGAGCTGAGGTGGATAGTTTCTCTTTGACCCGAATTTCCTGTATACAGCGTTCTTCCTTGTAGATGGGACAGTCGTGGGAGGATGCTGCATGGTCACTCTTGACAGTTCACAGAATGATGAGATGGAGGTGGACGGTCACCCTCATGGACATCCCTGCCACAAGTGACATTTAGCCGCGTTAAAACAAGACTGGCGAGTGTGATTAAAACGCTTACACTGGTAGCAGCGCGTAGGTGTCGGGACTTTGGGGCGAAAAGAAATAACCTCGTAGCCCGCTCTGATGCACAGCAGCTGTTGAACACTATCAATGGTCAAGAAAAGTGTTCGGGTTGGTACAAGGTCATTGTTGACCTTTTCCATGACCCTATGGACAGCCGTCATGCCCTGCTCAGCGAGGAAATACTGAATCTCGTCAGTCAGTCCATCGATCTAGTGTATACCACACCATGAGACGAATTTAAAGTGCGGTGAGCCTCCACCCAGACAGGGAACGTTTAGGAGTGTGGCCCGAAGCAGTTTTTGTGCCTGGAAGGTGCTCTCAGTTTCTAGTAACAGGGTACCGTTACGCATCCTGGTACAAGATTTTACACATCCAGCTTTGGCATCTACGCTCTTCTGGACAACTAAAGGGTTGAAAGATGAAAAATCTTGTCCATCCACAGATCTAGAAACTACGAGGAACTTTGTGGCAGGCGGTAGTACTTTTGTAACTGGTGGCTGGTCAAGTTTCCGCTTTTTGGCAGAAGTCGAGAGAGAAGAAGAGATATCCATTGCGGAGTAATCCCCTTATGATTGCCAACGTCTCCAATGGCGCGTTCCTTCCTTGTGGGGACCCTCTCAAAGGGCACTCCCTCCTCATGTCACACCTCCCAAGAAACGGACAGAGGGAACAATAGGCATGGTCGGAAGGTTTCCCTGGGCCCGGCCTATACCAGGGGGTATGTGCGTGCCTTACTTGTCTACCCAGCGCGGTGAATTACGCGTTACCCCGTCACCGAATACGCGTGTGAACGTGTGGGTCGGCCTTCAGGCACACAGGGAGGAAAGAAGGAGAGGAAAATGTAGGGAGAGAGGGAGAGAGAGGGCAGACTGTCTCAAACGCCGAGGCGGAGGCCAGGGAAGGAGGAGCAGGAGAAGGAGCGGAGAAGGAGGGGGGAAGGAAGAGGATCAGTAGGAAGAGGTGGAGGGGGAGAGGGGAAGGAAGAGGATCAGTAGGAAGAGGAGGAGGGGGAGGGGGGAAGGAGGAAGTGGAGGAGGAGGAGGAGGAGGAGGTGGAGGGGGAAGGAGGATGAGCACGAGGAGGAGTGGGGAAGGAGTGGGGAAATGAGGGGGAAAGGAGGGGGAGGGGGGAAAGGAGGAGGGGGAGGGGGGAACAGAGGAGAGGGCTGAGGGGGGAAGGATGGGGGAAGGGTGCAGGGGTGGAAGGAGGGAAAAGTAGGGGGGAAGGATGGGGTAAGGTGGAGGAGGAAGGAATGTCGGGGGAGAAGGCTGAGGAGGAAGGGGCGGGGGAGAAGGCAGAGGAGGAAGGAAGAGGGGGGAGGAAGAGGGGGACGGAGGAGGAAGAGGGGGAAGGAGAAGGAGGGAAGACAGTAAGAGGGAGGAGGATAATGAAAGGAACCAAACAAAGGAAGGAAGAAACCATAATAAGTGAAAAACCAAATGACCACAAATATAAGTAGTGGAACCGTTTCTGGATGCAGGTTCAATCTACCCTCTTGACGGAGAGGGACTCTTTTTAGTCGCCACTTAGGACGGGCAGGAATACCATTGGCCTATTCTTGCCCTGGACCCACAGGGGGAAGAGGAATTTGAAAGGGCACAGGTTCACTAGAGAGTTTAGGACAAACATGAACACCACCTGACACTGATATAGACGCTACGGTTCCTGTCATATGCCTTATAACCGCGTAACTGGCCTTCAACAATGCGATCTCACGAGCGCAATCACCAACTATACCAAAAGCTCTTTTGATAGCGTTTTGGTATTCCTGTGGGGTGAGTGGCCCAGTTATCCTCTGTTTGTTGCCGCCTTATATTGTTAACAAACCTCAGTGCATAAGCCAAAATACTTTGAGTTTCCTTTCAAGGGGAATACTTACACTACGATTCAGCATTAAGCTCAATAACAGACATCAAAGACACCTACACCCCTTTCTGGCGCATCTCCTATCACAAGTGAAGGACAAGTGCTGTAGTCCAGGTCACTACTGAATAGCCATGATGGGGCAGAGCACCACTGCAAAAGTGAATCCATATGTGCTGCGCTGATGCCACGTGATAAGCAATCAGTGGGAGTGTCTTCTGATTTGATGTGTCTCCAGTTGGAAACAACTCATTTCCTGAATTTCAGAGACTCTGTTGACAACAAAGGTTTTCCCGTGAGACTACGTTGCAGCCAGCTGAGAACTATTGGAGAATCCGTCCAAATATGGATATCACTACTGTTTACAATGTCTAAGTCACTGGCCAAATTATGAATGAGCCGAGCAAGACGAAAAGCATCTCATAATTCCAGTCACAGAACAGATAGTTCTGTGACAGGGGCTAAACGAGATTCGGCCACAGCCAATGAAACTACAATCTTGTTGTTGGGAAGAACACATATGATGTATACACAGGCATCATATGCCAACTGTGAAACATCACAGAAACATGGAATTTCGAATTTAACGTATTGAGGACAGGGAATGACATGCCTGCTAATAAAAATATCAGTTCGTTAAGGCAGTTACATATAAAGGACATTCCATTCATCAGCTAGGTTGGATAGAAGGACTTAATACAAGTCAAGGCTTAGTTGACACAAGCGCTGCAAGAACAGTTCCATCTTGTGACTAATGGGTCAAAAAGGCCTAGTTGGTCAAAAATGAATGCTGTTGTAGACAGGCGATCTTTGAGCACCGATGATTCTTCAGCTTCGAGTGGCACTGGAAAGGATAAGAGCTGTGGTACCGTAAGATTCCTAATGTTTTTATTACTTCTCCATCAATGAGAATACAAGGTACAAACGTTTCTGTGTGCTGCACTGGAATTTGTTCCACAACCTTGTGGCTACTGAAGTTCCATTTCCTCAGTAGAAACCATCCAGAAGCTGATAGCTTAGTCACCTGGGTTTCTGAGTTTCAGATTCCGTATCTAACTCGCCTATGAAGTCGCCCACATAGAAACTAATCAACGAAGTTTAGGCTGCCACTGAAAACTTGTCTTGATCTTCGAAGCCTAACTGTTGGAGACATGTAGTCGCAATAAAGGCAGCAGGAGCAGTTCCATAAGTGGCTGTGGACAATCCATATTCTTGTATCAGCTCACACGTTGATTCTCACCACAGAATTCTCTGAAAGTTACTACTATCAGGATGGAGAGACAGTGATACCTGGCCTCGTAACTGAATGATAGAAAGAGCTCGAAAAACCAGATTTCGAAGCAGCAGATTCCGACATCTCGTAACAAGTTTCTTACTTAAGTGTTTCAATACTATACCTTACCAATTATGTAGTATATCGATGCGAAAATTACGACAGATCACTGGCGACATCCAATGGGAAGTTACTGGCAATGCTTGAGGGAAGTTCGCTTGAGCGGCTGACCACGATTTCTCGTTGAGGTTTGTTTGTAAGCTCAGGATCGTTCCTCGAAACTACTATGAAATTATCGAGCAAGGTAACGCAGTAGTTAGCAAAATGTACTCGTATTCGGGAGGTTGACAGTGCAAACCTGCGTCCGGCCAGTTAAGTATAGGTTTTCTGTAATTTCCCTTAACTATTTACTGCGAATGCCATGTTGGTTCTCTTGAAAGGGCATGGCCGATTTCCTACTCCATCCTTCCATGAATATGCTCCTCCTCGTTGTCAACAGGACGTTAAACTTTAACCTGCTACTCCTCCAGCTACGAAATAGGAGTTAATATTTGCCTATATCTATGGATACCACAATTTGCACACGGAATGTGGCGTCACTAAAAACCTGTGTGCCATACTTTGCGAACGATTCTTTTGTTCATCAGCAAGTAATTAAAATTGGTGCCATAGCGAAAACATTTATCCGGCTGTGTTGGCTATCGTCAGACGAGGCAAAGGAAGCAGAGGCAGCTCAGCGTCGGAAAGCAGGGAAGTCGCATTTGTCATTAGTTTGAGTATAAACGAACTTTATTTGCGTTAATTAGGGCGTATATAACACCCCTGCACACCCACCAATTTACTGGCTGACAGACGACCAATTCCATGACAGCCTACACACGTCCCGACCGACTAAACTCTGTGATTACAATGCGGGCCTGCTGTCGTAGTTTCTTTATTTTATGTTTAGTTCATTGTGTTTGCCCTATGGGATCCCGCTCGGTTTTTCACAAAAGCAAAAACGGGTGAATCGTGCATTACGAAACAGCTGAACATCATAAAACCATTCTTAAGCGAAAATACTGCAGTGCTGACAGAGGTTGTAAACTTCGAGGAGAGACTGTTAGCTACGTATATTACGATTTGTCGCCAATGGCAGGAGACGTAAGATTGAGTGTTCTTCTGCTGCCACAATTATTAACTAAAGTTGTTCCTGAAATGTGCAACGTGATTTATAGTTGACTGAGAAAATACATCGTGGTAAAGCAAATTAAATAAAACAAAAGTCATTCGTGAAAACATTATTGATTTATTTGTGGATGTAGCACAACAAGATTACCTGTAA
This sequence comes from Schistocerca gregaria, assembly GCF_023897955.1. Classification (NCBI taxonomy): domain Eukaryota; kingdom Metazoa; phylum Arthropoda; class Insecta; order Orthoptera; family Acrididae; genus Schistocerca; species Schistocerca gregaria. The sequence goes on from NW_026061747.1 coordinate 515,227, forward strand.
ATTTCAGAGACCCATATTCGAAGAAGAAAGATTACACATGGTGGAGGCGCGCATCATCTAATAAATACAACAGATGAATAAGAAATGAAGCATTTAGCGACTGTTAGAACTGAAAAAAACTACATGGCAGATGGCATGGATATAGGCTGGAATTTTTCAGTACTTACAACAGTGAGGCAAGTACATTTTATGAATTAACGTCCATGGAATGTCGATACTTCAGTTTTAGATTTCATTTCCGATAAGTATCGGAAATAAAACCTAAAAAGAGAAAGAAGGTCGACAGACTTAACCTCGTGTTGCATAAAGAGAAACCAATATGTATTCGTTAAAAAATGAAACAGGTGCCTCATTTCTTGCATCTCTATTGTTAATACTCCTCGCACGATGTGCCGCAAATACATCAGCAGTCTTTAAATTTCTTTAAAAACTCAGTCCTTAAAGTATCTTCTCCTCGGACGTCGACATGTATATTAGAATACTATTTAATTCCGTCGGCTGTGACAAAACATGAATTTTAGTCGGGTGGTTGGCACGATCACGCACACTCGACACAATCTGTTGGGTCGGCTGTCCAGTGGTGCGTCGCGCCCGACAGTGAAAGTTGGTCGGTCGGTCGGTCAAAACACCGACACACAACCAATTTGTCGGACGGACAGTGGTTGAGGCGCCACGAGAGGCGCTGCTGGCGAGTCACGTGATCAGGCTGACGGCTGCGACAGACGAAAGGAAGAGCTGTGAATCATTCTTCCTGCATTGCTCGTTGAGATAAAGTTCGAAGTGCTTTTTTTGAGTTGTTTGATGGAGTTGGTGTTGTTGGTGGAGTAGTTTTCGCTGTTGTTGGAGTTTTACAATAACGTGACCAGTTCTATGTGTGTAATGATTTACAAGCTTTAATTCCTTCTGAACAGAGACCGAAAACCATGAGAAGGGGTTTGCTGGAGACAAATCTTGTGCAGAATTAAGAACAATTTGAGGTGGCTTCAAGAGCTACCCTGACAACACTGAGAAGAGCGAAGAGGAAGTATATCAAGGACATCATCGTGGAGGCAGAAACAGGCGAGAGCAGACAGTGTCACAGTAATGCTTATAACGTTCACAGGCTACAAAGGATATTGTCGAAGATGTAAAATAGTTGCAAACGACTGAAATCGCCAGAAGATGGAAGGAGTACTTCTACCATCTCCAATTGTAATGAAACCAAAGTAGGATTCTATTTCCATTCTAACTACGGCTGACCCACACCACTGTCGTCCCTCCTCCCTCCCCCCCTTTCCCAATGCACACAGCATGATTTCCAAACGAATCAAATAGCTTAAGAAGGGAAGCCCAGGTGAAAACAGAATACAAGCCAAATTGATCCAGACTGGAGGTGAGAAACTTACTTGCAGCAGACTACACCAGCAGATAATTGTAAGGACCAAAGAAGAAATACCAGAAAGGAAAACGCTGCTAATCTATGCAGTCCATAAACGAGGATGATTGACTAAGGAGGGCCACTCAACAATAACACACATTTGTCTAAGATACGTCATCTTGTCCAGCTGCCCGTATAGAGAACTCAACTCTTGAAAATTAGTAATTGATGAATTCAGAGAGGTTTGCAGCCAAGGTTCTGAACAGTAGATCAGATCTTCGTTCTTTGGTAATTCACTGAAAAACAGATGACACAGTAAGGAACTAGATTTAATCGGTTGATTTCACGAAGTTCTATGATTGCAAACACCACAGAAGCCTGTTCATTAGCACTCGTCGACAGGGTCAATATACTGGTCAAGTTGTTACTGTGGGTGGAAGACCAGTCCTGCAACTGAGTTTCTCAATGGGAACCCTTCATATCGAATAGAGATCAGCTCCGTGATCTATGCAGGGAACCTGTCCTACAGCCCAATGAATCTGTTTTGGTCGAGGTGAATGTCGAGACCATTAAGGATTCAGCTATAAAAAATATTGATCCTAGAAATAGTGCTATATTCCTGAGACGAGTCGAGTATCGACTGGACATAGTGGGGAAGGTAACTTTTAGCCACATGCTGTCCTTTGGGTCTGACTGCATGGAACTGAATTAAGGAAGAACATATTCGCGTTTTTGCATTGAGAGAGTAGCAGAGAGACACTGTGGAACAGAGGCGACAGTGGCAGTGGTAGAGATAACTGGTGGAGACCGCTGCTGAGAGTGAGTGGAGCCTAGATTTTTCCAGGCATCGTCACGGTGGGGGGTAGGGGGGGGTGGTAGGGGGAATTATTTTCATGTTTTCCACACCCCTATAGCCATCTTTTTGTTCCCCATTTTGGTGGAGTATGAATACTTAACTCAGAGAGATTGGATAAAAGATGTGCAATGTTCCATGTTACAACAGCGTACGTTCATGCGCCAAAATGTTTGATGAAGAAACGAAAATGAGACTGTGCAGCTGGTTCCCCACTTTTCTGTCATTGTTTTACAGAGAAACATTTTCACCTGTTTGTTCTCAGGGGAGCATTTTTAAACTGCTGGTATACTACAAAAATGTCAGTGTAGGGGTGACAACCTATTACATGAATGAATACATACATTTGACTGGGGAGGAGGGGGGGGGGGTGACATCTGTAGCCAGTAGCTGGTCTAATAAAAACATTGAAGTAACAAGTGAAAACGCAGTGCCAGTAACTCAAGGTTCAATATGTTAAAGTCACTATGCAGGCAGTCAGAGCATACTGTAAATCTGACTTTGCCTTCTTGTTATGTGAGCACTTTGGTTACAACGATTATAACAATTGTTCCTGTAACTGGTATTCAATCATGTCTTCCATGTCCCTGGTTGTCACTAAGATGGCGACACTGGTACCGGGCTCTGGGATGGTTATTAATTTCAGGTTGCCTACATTACAGCTTCCAAGGACAACAGAAATTTTATAATTATTATCTCACATAATTGACCAAATTCAGACATTCATAAAGCCATAATTTACTCATTTAGATGTGTAATATAGTGGAAGTTCAACGGAATAACACAAATAGTTAGGAACTTGAGGAACCAAGTGCTTTTCGACTCCCCGTAGATTGTGTGCGTATACATGGACTTTATCCATTCATTGTTGGCGAAAGAGCGCTTACCAACTTCCAAACTTGACACTCAACTTCAAAACTGTTTAGAACTTTTCGTTTTTACATGTTTCAAGTCAATTAACACAATTTACAGAGCGATGAGTCCTCTACTCTCATGCGTGGGAATCTTTAGAAATTCAAGTTACACTGGTACATTTTTAAGACCTGTGTCTTTTACATTCAAAATTACATAGCCCCACATAGTAACTTTTAACAAACTTCTTTGTTCTTTATGAGAGAATTAAAGTGTCTTGCAAACCAGTATTTGCATAATTCATCACTTCGTTCTTAAATATTATCAGAGTGTTCATACTACTGTGAAGAAACTAATTGTATTGTTCACATCCATAAGCCGTAAAGTCATTGGTTTAAAACGCATGGGGAACTTTGCTATTAATTTTACAGACTTTGTCCAGGTTTCATTGTAGAAATATTACCAGAGAATTTTATGGGCGTCATAGAATAACAAGGTATTTCTATTACTGCACACTGATGTTCATTAAGGAAGATTGAAGGAAAGCTTGTGAAGTGGAATGAAGTTTATTCACGCAAAATTTCTCTCCAACAAAAACCCCATCATTTACAACTCTCCAAACTTAGTTCATTACGTTAGCTATGTTAACTTTCCAATGAACAATGAACTTCCAAAGACCCCAACTGGTAACACTGGAAGAAACATAGACGTTAACTTCATAATTTTGTGTGTAATAATTGGACGTAATTCCACTTGCTACATAGTAGCAGATGCTGCAAAACTAGATATATAAGACACTTTCATACTGACGCTCAATAAACTGTGCAAAGCATCTGCCATCAATCTGATCACTAATAAATGCAGGGCATTTCACGTTTCCTGTTACACTTTTTGATAGAAAGCTTAGTAGACGAAGTTTTGGTAATGAGCTCATGTCCAGAAATGTACAAAGTCTCCTCTACAAACCATGAAGGCCTGTGTTAGGAATTGTGAAACACACTGGACACGGACAACAGCGAGAGCAAACTGCAGATTTTGTATCTTGTTTGTGGTGGCGAGGAGACAAAGTTAATTCACATCACCTGCAGTGCATAAAACAATGAACAGTAAGACATCCTTACTGAACAGATGCAACATCTAAATTGGCAGTCTCAATTTATGAGAAGCTGTTCATAGTTTACTTCAATGTAACTGATGTATACACTCAAAACTGCAAGTCTTCAGTTCTTGTATAGCTTGGCATTATAACAAGTCTGTTGACTGTAGTGATAAAACTAACGAGTGCATTACGGTGGATGTTCACATTCCAGGATACAATTTTTGTAACTAAAAAATGAGCAGATAACTGCAATAACGAATTTTATCCAAGTCTCTTAATTATCACGTTACAATGAAGTATTACACAGGAGCTCTAAATTCATATAAATTACTGTATTAAAGAAACGTCATTATTCCACTAGCGCTGTCGTCTGTTAAGTTTATCATTGGCCACCCAAATATGACAATGAAAGACACAGTAACAGAAAGTACACACACACACAAAAACCAAAGTTCTGCTGCACAGACTGCATAAAACCCCTTTCGGTGCGAAATAAACACACCAAGGTAGCTGCACAGTAAATATAGATGTGTTTTGTAGTAAAAGGACGATACCAAGCTGTTAAACGTTGTTCTATTAATGTATTTATCAGCACTGAACATGTTATATAGTCAAAAACGCTGAACAGTTTATTGCTCATAAGTAAATAGCCAAAATGGTGCTAAATTACTTTCAGTACATTTAATTCATAAATCATGGAATTCTGCCACTTATTATTTGCAAAATATTCATGGGTTTTGTTATCTTATAGATGCCAATTTACCTCACTTATCCAGTGCATTCATTTCAATATGCACATTACACACAACGAAGTCATCTTTCTTGAAATGTTAACCATTTCCTACGTGGTGCAGAACAGATGTAGAGAATAATGCTCAGCTAACATTTATTTACACTGTATTGTATGATTAAATACAATGAATAAGGAAAAAGGTAATAGCAACGCTGCAGGCGAGGCACATACATAAACAGCTTGTGAAGAATACATGAAGTGAAACAACCAACAGGCTCTTTTTTCCAATACTGCCCTTGCTCATGAGATACTTGTGTACTACTCCTCGTCAGAACTAATGTTGCAACAGCGCATCACACCTGTGGGAACTGTGGCTGATGTTACACTGAAGCCAGGTTAACAGAAGTGACTGGGACACAATTTTCTCCTCACAATAACATGTTTCTTTGTACCTTGTTACCTTATATCCCAAGTTCTGGATGGTCTTCTTTGTTGCTGTAGTTCAGTGCGAAGTCAACACAGATATTGGAGAACAGGTGGCAGTTTCTTGTGCCACGTAGCACATTGCACTCTTCCGGTTATCCTATCTCCCTCAAGAAATGTTCTGATGTAAAGCCAGAGACAGGCCAACTTAGGAACAGCGACCCATAGAGTTACCACTGTCCTTTGGCATTTTATAGAGCACCCACAGTACTACCACATCTCACAAATTGGTCCGTGAAACATCGGGATGGTACATCTACTAAGATTGGCATCTCGCACTTTATTCATTCTAAGCTGTCCACTTCCACACCAGATGAAAGTAGCAGTGCACTGGTATTTAAAATTGCATTCAGCTGAAGATTCTGAGATGCAACGATGTGTTCCGAGTGACTGAGGTACAAGCATGTCAGAATCTCACAACATGTAGCCACAGGCAGTCGTCGTCAACTGCTCTGTGTATATTGGTTTCTTGGCTCTTATGCTGGACTTTCCAGCAAAGGTGAGACAAGTACACAACAGGAAGAAACGTGCTGGCTGGTTGGCAGGTAGAGCTTATTTGTCAGAATTTTAAGTTTTGTGGAATGATGTTGGCCTACAGGCATCTTATGTCCCTCTTCCAAATAGAAAACAGCAGGTGAAGATTCTTCAGGCCCCTTATCAAGCTGACTGTACATCATGTCATCTTCCTGTTAAAGATGCAGAACCGTCTTCTTCAGTAACTGTCGTATTTCTCCTAGTAGTGGTCACCAGGTTCCAAATGAAGACTATTAGTGCAGACATCCGTTAGATCTGGGGTGACTGGCAATCGGGAACATTACATTTTTTGAGATGCTGTGCAATGAACTGTTTTAGGTTGAAATAAACTGTCGAAACATTGTGGGGCACTGTTGCTGAAATTGAGGAAGCACTTTCACTTCAGTCTTCACATTTCGCACCAGCAACATAACTTTAGTTCTATCCTTCAGTAATGACCAATCCAGTGCATAACGTCTCAGTAATTTTGGAACACCAACCTCATCTGTCTCATTTGTTCATTTCTCTCGGTGCAGTGTTGAAGTGCTAAGCTTCTCTCTAGGATTGTCCCTCTAGTAATGGCTCCTGGAGGGGGTTACCATTATTCTCATTTACTTCTTTTGCCAATGATACAAATGCAGCAACTGTTACCATTTTATGTGGTTTATGTCTCAACTCCTTCAGTTTTGATACAGAGGGACGTCATCAACCACAGGCCACATTGTTCCCAGATGAGAGTAGTAGAGGGTGCATGATGTCTACACACCCATTATGGTATGATCTCGCCATCTTTTCATCAACCTTCATATCTGGGGCTTGTTCTGAAGCTTGTGAGTACTACGATTCTAGCACAGATTACCAGTATTGTCATATTACCCTCAGTTTGGAGGGCGACATTTTGTCTTACAGGTTGGCATTCCTAGCAGGGCTGACTTCACATCTATGGAGGCTCTCCTCCATATGGAATGTAAGATTAGAGAAAGAGAATGAGGGACACCCTCGGGCTCGCAACCTAATACCGTTGGGGTCGAAAAATCAAGAGTTGACCAAGAGAGGCCGACAGGAAAGGAAACCAAAAGTCAAAGTTAGTGGAAGTGGTGTCAGAGCGCTAGGTCATCTAAGGCTATGTGACACAAAGAGAAGGAAGATTTGTGAATTGTTACTTGATGCATAGTACACTCAATACATGCAAGCAAACCGTAAGTAATAAACATTATTTTCTATGCACTGACAGGAAAGTGCTTTTAACAGGAACAGCACTTACTGAATAAATATAATTTTTACATGTGGACACTTCATAGAGATTTGTTACATGTACCATTCAATTAGACATTGAAAACTGTTTAACTGGTACACACAGGTCACTCCTTAGCTAATAATTAAAGCTGCTTGGCATGAAAGTATTTTCCTCATTTTAATAATAGTGGAAATAATTACACATATTGTTTGATCTGGTACAGAAGTTAAATTCCTCATAATTAAATTGAAATTGTTCCACTGAAATGTTACAATCTTTGTCTAAAATACTAACTTAGATAGTTATTGTGTATCTATAGGAAAGCATCATACAGCAATAACACACTACATGTTCAGCACAAAGTTAATCTTTAAGAGAGCTGATATGTCTGTCAGTTGAAATACTTTGCAGTGGAATTTATTGTCATGATGATAGCCCATGCATGTTCAGATAACGACCGACTTCAACCAAGACAAAATATATAGACTTTTTAATATGTAGATTATAGAACAGAATAAATTTCTTTTTCGAAAGTCCCCATGTATTTCTATAAGACTTATAGAGGAAGTAATGGGTTTTACTAATTAAAATGTTTAAAAAATCCAATTTACAAGCTTAATTTCAGTTAGCATTATTGGCTATTATTTAAAAATATGTTAACAGTATGTATGATGTCCCCCAAAATATAGAGCACACATTATCAGTCCACATATACAGGGTGTTAACAAAAAGGTATGGCCAAACATTCAGGAAACATTCCTCACACACATGTCCACGTAACATATTTACTTTCTTTGTGTCTGGAAACGCTTACTTTCCATGTTATAGCTCATTTTATTACTTCTCTTCAAATCACATTAATCATGGAATGGAAACACAGCAACAGCACGTACCAGCGTGGCTTCAAACACTTTGTTACAGGAAATGTTCAAAATATCTTCCGTTAGCTAGGAAACATGCATCCACCCTCCATCGCATGGAATCCCTGATGCTCTGATGCAGCTCTGGAGAATGGCGTATTGTATCACAGACGTCCACAATGCGAGCACGAAGAGTCTCTACATTTGGCGGAGTTGCGTAGACCAGAGCTTTCAAATGCCCCCATAAATGAGAGTCAAGAGGGTTGAGGTCAGGAGACCGTGGAGGCCATGGAATTGGTCCGCCTCTACCAATCCATCGGTAACTGAATCTGTTGTTGAGAAGCATACGAACACTTCTACTGAAATGTGCAGGAGCTCCATCGTGCATGAACCACATGTTGTGTCGTACTTGTAAAGGCACATGTTCTAGCAGCACATGTAGTATCCCGTATGAAATCATGGCGGTGAATCAATACATAATGGCGAAACTAAAATGAGCTCTTACATGGAAATTAAGCGTTTCTGGACACATGTCGACATAACATCATCTTCCCTTTATTTGTGTGTGAGGAATGTTTCCTGAAAATTTGGCCGTACCTTTTTGTAACACCCTGTATAACAATAAATGCATAATAGTACGCATTATATCAAACAGCAACAGAAGAGCATTTAACAATGTGAAGAACAGTAGACAATAAAATTTTATGATTTAAATTCTGTCCTTTTACTTCAGAACCACACTCTGTAGTGTGAAAACCATAACTGATCTAGTAACAACAGAGAGTCAAGATATAGTTAGCTGTTCAAACTTCTGCCTAAGATACACTTAACACAATATACAAGTCAATCGACATTGTAAGCACCTGTAAGAGAAGGTATAATATACATCCTTCAGGATAATCAGCTAGATGTAACACATCCTTTGTTAAGGATGCCGGTTAAGTGAGCAATAACATTTTAAAATTGTGGAGCATGCAAAGTAAGTAATAGCTGTATGTTACATGAAGAGTAATTAACATTTCTACATCAGCCATCTACAATCTCCTGTAGTATTAATCTGAAAATATTGTTCCATCCACATTGGAAGTACTAAACATGACACTGCATCATCTAACTGAACCACATGTAGTTCTGATCGTTGCAAATGTTTGTACCAGACTTTTTTTACAGTGCTTGCAAGAACCAACACTAATAGGGACTTCCGATTGCCATTACCGAAACTATGTTTCCTTTCAAAGCGAACTAATTTCAAAGACTAATAGTACAAACTTAAACTAAGATATATTTGTGGAATACAACTATTTTGGGGAGAGAGTATGGATAACGAAACCATCTCCAAGCACACAAACACCAATTTCATTAATTACTTTGAAACTTGAATTTGGAGTCTACACCTGCAGTTTTAAGACTGTAAATTAATCCAAAAAGTAATTTTACACGAATTGTTGAATACATATGTGAATAACAGTGGCCGGCCGTTGTGGCCGAGCAGTTCTAGGCGCTTTAGTCTGGAACCATGCTGCTGCTACAGTCACAGGTTCGAATCCTGCCTCGGGCATGGATGTGTGTGCTGCCCTTACGTTAGTTAGGTTTAAATAGTTCTATGTCTAGGGAACTGATGACGTCAGATGTTAAGTCCCATAGTGCTCTGAGCCAGTTTTTTAAAAAGCTTTAAGGTCGTATGATTATGGTAACAGAAAAATTTAACTGCGAACACTATGGCTTCAACTAATAATTCCTTTCACAGAGAGGTAAGTGTAGTGAGAGGTTACTTTTTATTATGACTGGTTTTGGTCATTTACCATTTATGTAAAAGACCAAACAGAAGGAAATGGAATCTAACATCAAAATGGTTCAAATGGCTCTGAGCAATCTGGGACTTAACTTCTGAGATCATCAGTCCCCTAGACCTTAGAGCTACTTAAACCTAACTAACCTAAGGACATCCAGGCCCAAGGCAGAATTAGAACTGCGACAGTAGCAGTCGCGCGGTTCCAAACTGTAGCGCCTAGAACCGCTTGGCCAATCTGGCCAGCAATCTGACATCGAAACTGAACAGAGGACCCAGTAAGATTACTAAATAGAGTTTCTTTTCGAGAAAATTACTATCATATGATCAGAATTCATACCTTTCATCGTACACGAAAAACGATTATCATAATGAAAATATATGAAACAGTGAACGTAGTGTTGGAATTCTAAAGTAAAAAACTGTCTGTGAGGTACACAGCTAAGATATGAAGTGTCGAAGTTAACAGTTCGAAGATCATGCAAACAAATAGCGTGAATGTGCATAATACATAACATTAGGTAAAAACACTTCTATGTCAAGTTTGTACGAATGTATAACAGTAACAAAGCTGTGTTCAACAAAGGCATTTTAAAAAATCAACCAAATGGCAAACATACGTACAGGGGGCACATGATGTATACATGCCATACAAACGTAATAAAAACAGTGTACAAACCATAACGTGTAGAAAGCAGAAAACACCCATGTCATAAGCAGCTGACTCTCTAAACATACTGGAGTCAGATATAATTAAATTACATCAAGGAACGTAGATGCAGTACTACATCTAGTATTTATGAAGTATAATAATATGAAGAGATGGCAATGTGTATATCAAACTATCGTATCAAAAACTATCTCTCTATAAGCTTCTGCATAATCACATTAAACTAACAAAAAACACACAACAACAATAAATCCTTAATAATGTAACCATACATCGTTCATATTAGTCGTACTTGAGACAAGGTGTGGGGAGTCAACAACAGGCAACCAGTATTACCGATCATACTGAGTGCGCTTGTGACATTTCTCTTTCCACAATTACTAATTATAAAGGAAACTATTCGCAACTGAATCACAGTAGTGTGTACAAATATCTACAAGGAAATATTATACTAAGAACACACATTTGTGATGCAAGCACTCTTACAGAGAGAGGCTTATAAGCGCTAGAGTAACAATGAATTACTTTGTAGCTGCACACACTTTCCAGGTAACACTCTAGATATTACAGTTATTAATAGGAAACCAAGCTCAAACTAACATGTTGTGTACGAGGGTTGACAGAAAGGTAATGCCTTCACCTCCGTAACATTTCAACTGTTGACAGCATTGGTATGTGGCAGGTACTGGCTTGTTCTGTAGCCTCTCCTCTACAGCTCCAGGTGGCAGGAAGCCTAAGCATTGAACTGTTGTAGTGTTACAGTGTAAAGTATGGAACCCTACAGACGGTAGGGCAATGCATTTAAGCAACGTGTAGTCATTTGATTCTTGACAGCAGAATGTGTCACTCCAAAGGAGATTCATCAGAGAATGTAAGCATTTTATGGTGAATGTGTTGATGTGAGTACTGTCCGTCATTGGGCGTGTAAGTTTAAAGGTGTTGATGCGAGAACATCTGACTGGTGTGACAGAGTTGGTTGTCCTGGAACAGCAACCACTGAGTTTCACAAGCAAACCGATGACTGATTCAGAACGATCGTCTTATCAGTCAGAGAGAAATTTCAAGCACAATCAGCATTTCACAAGAATGTGTGGGTCACATTATTGCTTCACGTGTAACCACAGAAGAATTTCAGGGACAATCTCACCACCATGTATCGAAGCAGGGTTGCCCACTGCTATCCTGCTTTGGTCTTACGCTACTTCAGTAACCTAATTAAGCAATGAACGTTTAATTTTTTTTTTCATTTTCACTACTCAGATCCCGACTACAGATTCTGTAGCCTTCAGCCTCATAGCACAGAATTCAGAAATAGTTTAAATAAAATTCCCCTAGTAAAACCTATTATTTCAGTACATTCTAGTATATATTCTAAAAGCAATGAGGTAATCAGTTTTATTGGAAATGCATACTATTAACAGTTATGGACGATGACATATTGTGCAATATATATTAAGTAACATTCGAGTGAGCTAATAGATCAAATTCAGCTATAAGACTGCATCCAAAAGAAAGCCTAAATTTTACTGATTCCAGCAAAGTGTTTAAATTTACCCAAAGTCTGTTAGTTCAATAGATATTAAGACTTAAAATCTGTTGCCTGTATGACTTTCAGTGCCAATTGTGACCAAACTACTAAATAATTCCGACATCTGTTTTGATATTTTTGATATCTTTATTTTTCTACGTAAAGTGACTCCAGTCTCAACTTTGTAAGTGCATTAATTAAGAATTAAGTAAATTTGAATATGTAAAAATTATTGTTCTAAAGGGCTACCGTGGTTACAAGTCGGGAATTCCCACGGCGGATGCATAAGTTAGTTTCGCGTATTTAAATTGATACAGCTTACTCATGTTAGTTAAATAATAAACCCAATAGTTAACTTAAAAACCAGTCAGAAAGGATCATTTTAACCATGGGAAATTATAAACTATAATATATTAACAGAATAGTCAAACATTCAAGCGCTCGTCTATTTAAGGTCGGAGCTAGTGCAGCTCTAGTTAGTTCTCGGTCAGATTCTCTTGGAGCAAAAGTGCAGCAAGTTGGTCAATTTTTTCGGTAATTGTGACTGTGAACTTTGTTAAAGACTGGAAGTTTTTAACCTTCCTAATGTGACGATTAAGTGTAAGAGGTCTGGTCACATGAATATTCTGTGTGCTAGTGATAACAAAGAAATCGCCATGTGGTTGACATAAATGTTCAACAATCAATACAATCTTGACTTTTGATTTTGGAAAACTTAACCTAGGATCCTGGCTTCTTAATTTCAGTGTGATTTAGGTGAGACAGACGTAGCTACCGGGAAGACAAAATTGAATAAGCAAAGCAAGTTAGATCGAGAACACTGGGCGAGGAAATATTTCAGTACCGGTACATCCGATTGTGACGTGAACTTTAAATGACACTACTAAATAAGGACATGTCCCGGCACGTTACATGTGGTGTCCCAGGTGAGGAAACAACCCAGCACGTTACAACCATACAGAATCCTCCATACAGTCCAGATTTAGCACCATTTGACTTCCATCTGTTCTTGATAATGAAAGGCGATCTGCTGGAACATTATGCTTCTGATGAATACGTTGAGAGAACTGTGAGACTGGTTTCAGGAACAGTGTCGACTTCTTCTGTGATGGATTCAGAATACTTGTTCATTGTTGGCAGAAATTTATCCAATTGGCTCGTGTTGATTATGTGGATAAGTGAATACTTTTAGTTAAGGATCACGTTCTGCAGACTATGTCTACATGTGATTTATTAAGATATTGCCATCCAAACCCAATTAACGAAGGTGGAGCATTACTTTTCACTCAACCCTCGTACTTGACTATGGCCTATTACATATAACGACAGGAACAAGTGTTGTACCATATTATGATTGTGTGTTCTTAAAGTTTCAACAGCATGCAATAAAACCCATGAAAAATGATAAAGCTAAAGGACACAAAGCAGAAATTTAATACATTTGTTGTTTTAAGCCTTTATTTTAAATGAATATGATGGATTTTAGAAAACTTTTGTTTGAATTCTCTGACTGGAAATACTTTGAAAATGCTATGGGAGATGGCCAAATACAAACTAGGAGGAAAAGTTTACTATTGTGTTTCTAATTGTTATCAGTTACAATTACAATTATTTAAAGCTGTTTTATACACTGCAGTTTCTTTGAATCTCTGGTATTTTGCAAATGATAATGTTTTACATATCTGTTGTTCAGCATTTAGAGGTTTGAAATTGTGTCTAATGTTTGTTGGAAGCAACAAAGTGCTCATTATGAAAGTGAGTGTATGTTGTGCATCCTTATCTGCACTGCCTGATGACCTCTCACCGTTTCTGACAAATCCTTTTCTTTGTGTGTTGTAATCTTTTAAGATGCAGGAAAATATATGTAACACTGAAAATAAAATTGTCTGGATTTACTCAGAAATAGGTATGATCTTACATCCAAGATTCATTTCTGTTGAACCAGGAAGCTATCAGATAGGAATGATTAACCAAATTCATGACATGCAGCACTAGATTCAACTTTTAGTAAGATCAGTGGAATAGTGTTTGGGAAAAAAGTGCCTTCAGTCCTGGGTCCATGCTTTTCTGATTTATTTCAATGATCTAATGCAGTTGTGAATGGAGTAGAATAAACTTACCATGTTTTCACATGGCACCAGAATACTGACACATCTTTTACGACTGAGTGGCAAATCTGCAAATTACAGCCTCCTTGATCTCCACTGGTGGCGCCAAGGGAATCAGAGGAGAGCCGTGTGGAGGAGACTGGTTAGTTGGTTGTTTGAGGTTTAAGGGACCAAACAGCAAGGTCATCAGTCAATTGTTTCAAATAGGGTCCATTCCGCTAATGGGACATCTGAGGAAAGTCAGAACAATAAAAGGGAAGAAGGCAAAAACGTAAAAGGGCAGTCATGTTGTAAATCGTAAAAAACAAAATGAGGCAAGTTGGCAAGAGAACAAACCCAACGCTATGCTGAAGCAGCATAGGCAAGACCACCTGTGACTTAAGATGTGCAACCTATGGTAAAAGGAGACTGTTTTACCTTTTTTTTTAAAGGATTGGTTTGAGTAAAAGGGCAAGAAATGATTATCTCTGTCAGGGAGATGAGTCTGGAATCTCCAAACATGGCTTACAGTGGGAGACACACAAACACTCACCGCCCTGCCCCAATACCTTAAAACTGAGAATAAAATCCACTTTCCTGGAGAAAACCGAAAACCAGAGAGACCATCCGGGAATCGTCAGCCAACATCAAAGGTAAAGTGTGGGGCAGTCTGTACTTAGCACGCAGAGCCAAAAGAAGGGGGCATTCAAACAAAATATGAGCAACTTACTGGAAGGCTCCACAACCACAAAGTGGGGGTGGCTCATGACGCAAAAGAAAACCATGGGTCAGCATGGTATGGCGAATGCGGAGATGACACAGTGTGGTCAAGTCTTTCGGGAGACGTGAAAGGAAGAACGCCACAGGCCTGTGGTCACCTTAATCACGTGAAGTTTATTAGAGAGAGGAGTAGCGAACCAAGTATGGGCCCATGATTGTGCGAAGTGGGATTTGATGTGGAGCCGTAAATCGTCTGCAGGAGGGGTTACAGAAAATGGGTGGTAAGTGACTGCACCTCCAGCCAAACGAACAGCGAGCTCAGTACCCGAGATGACAACATGGCCAGGGACCCAAAGAAAGTCAATGGAACAAGCAGCACGGTGAATATCAGCGAGATGGTCATGAATGGCAGAGACCAAGGGATGGCGCGAAAAACACCGGTCAATAGCAAGAAGGCCACTCATCGAGTCCGTACATAACAAAATGCGGTTGTGTTGGGACTCTTTAATGAAGGTAAGAGTCTGGGAAATTGCCATCAATTCCTCAGTAAACACCCCACATGTAGATGGCAGCAGATGATTTTCCGTTCCAATAGAGGACGTGAAGGCATACCCAACATGATCAGTAGATTTAGAGCCATCAGTCTAAAAAACGACAGCATCCCAAAACTCCCACAAAATTCGGCGGAAAAAGGAAAGGAACACCACCAGGGGGGATGGAATCTTTCGGACCACGGCAGAGATCCATCCGAATTCGAGGCCGAGGAACTAACCAAGAGGGGGGTGGGGGGGGGTGGAGGGAACGGAGCGAGGAAGACAGGACAAAGAAGGAAGCTGAAAACACGACAAAGAGATGCAAGGCGGAGCCCAGCCGATAAACCCGCCTGTGGTCGGGAGTCGGGTGGGCGACGTCCATGGTCTGGGAACAGGATAGAATAGGAAGGATGCGTAGGAGAGGAACGGATAACGAGTGCATAAGACACCAGAAGCTGGGACCGCCGAACAGAGTGGGGGGTGGATCCCAGCTTCAACCAGGAGACTGGTCACCGGTGCCTTCCCTACTAGCCCTGTTGATAAACGGATACCACAATGGTAGACTGGATCCAGCATGTGCAGTGTGGAAGGAGCAACAACCATAAACTTGTCAACCATAGTCCAAGCGAGACAGAACTAGAGCATGATAAAGACGGAGAAGGAGGCAACGGTCCATACCCCAATAGGAGTGGGCAAGGAAGCGAAGGACATTGAGTTTACAGAAACATTCTACCTTCAGGAGTCTGATATGTGGCAGTCAAGTGAGCTTGTTGTCGAAAAGAAGACCCAGGAAACGAAACTGTGGGACCAAAAGGCAATCGTTGTGCAGCGAGATAGAGCTCTGGATCAGGGTGGATCGTAGTAAGGCGACAGAAGTGGATCACCCGCGATTTTGAAGGAGAGAATTGAAACCCGTGTGAGAGGGTCCATGCAGATGCACGCTGTATAGCTCCCTGGAGCTGCCGCTCTGACGATGCCATCGAGGAGGAACTAACCCAAATGCAGAAATCATCCACATACAGGGCAGGGGCAACCAAAGGACTGGCAGAGGCCACAGGTCCATCGACAACAATGAGAAAAAGAAGGACACTCCAGACAGAACCCTGTGGGACACTGGTCGTCTAGGTCTGTGGAGAACTAAAAACAGTACCAACTCAAGCTCTGAATGACCGATAAAAATCGGTAGTGGGCCCCAAAGACCCCACTGATGAAGGGTAAGTAAGATGTGATGGCGCCAGGCCGTGTCATAGGCCATTCGAAGGTCAAAAAACACTGCAACCAAATGTCGGCGCTCCGAAAAAGCCTGCCGAACTGTGGATTCCAAGTGAAGAAAATGATCGATTGGAGATTGTCCCTCTCGGAAGTTACACTGGTAAGGAGACAATAGATCCCAAGATTCGAGGACCCAATTGAGCCAACGGGCTACCATCCATTCAAATAACTTACAAACAACATTGGTGAAACTAATTGGCCGATAGCTGTCAACAGATAGCGGGTTCTTACCAGGCTTAAGGACAGGAACCATGATGCTATCCCTCCACTGAGAAGGGAAGTCACCCTGGAGCCAGATACGGTTAAACACCCAAAGAAGATGTTGCTGTTGTGGAGCACTGAGATGGTGAAGCACTTGATTATGAATGAAATCTGGACCAGAGGACGTATCATAAGAAGAAGATAGAGCAGAAATAAATTCCCATTCAGTGAAAGGTTTGTTTTAAGTTTCTGACTCACAAGGGGAGAAACATAAGGTGGAAGCATCAGGCTGCTGCTTTTGGTGAAGGAAAGCCGCTGGATAGGAGGCTTATGCTGATGCCACTGCAAAATGGGTCGCAAGGTAGTCTGCACAAGCTAATGGGTCCGTACAAAGGCCATCTGGGAGGTGAAGGCCTGGGAGGGTGGACTGCCGATGGCATCTTTGGAGAGAGCGAAGTGTAGCCCATACCCGTGACAGAGGGACAGAAGAACCATGGGAAGAAACGAATCGTTCCCAACATATCCGCTTGCTCAGTTTGATTAAATACCGGGCTTTAGCGCGGAGGCGTTTAAAAGTAGCAAGGCTGGCTATGGATGGGTGCCTCTTAAGGTGTTGCAAAGCTCAACGTCGATCACGGATGGCAATGGCAATGGCTGTACTCCACCATGGGACTTGCCGGCGACGAAATGGCCCAGATGAGCGGTGGACAGGAAGGCTAGCAACATGAACGATAGCGTCAGACGCGTCACGTAGGATGTCATCAATACAACCGGACAAAGAGGGAGAAAACACGATCTGTGCTGTGTATAGAGGCCAATCGGCACGTTGGAAATACCAACGAGGTAATGTGTCCATCGGAGAGCGGGAAGGGAGCGAGATAATGAATGGGAAATGTTCACTATCTCAAAGGTGGCGACCAGTGTAATGAAGGCAGGAGAGAGGGAAAAGAAAGAGAAAGATCAATGGCAGAAAGCGTACCATGACCGGCACTGAAATGAGTAGGAGAGCCATCATTAAGAAAGCACAAGTCGTGGTCTGCTATAAACTGCCTTTCCATCTAGACGAGGTCTTCTTATAGACCACTGCCCCACAATAGATGATGAGCATTAAAATCCCCAAAAAGGAGGAAAGGAGGAGGAAGTTGCTGAGGAAGGGCAGTTAAGGTAGCACGTGTAAGACTCCTCTCAGGAGGGAGATAAAGATTGCAAACTGTGAGCGCAGAGTAAGTGGACCCTAACAGCAACCGCTTCCAATGTAGTTTGAAGAGGAATCCACGTGCTAGTAATGTGTGTACGGACCAACATACAAATGCCACCAGAAGCCCGCAGGGGTTCGACCCGATTTCGACAGAAAACACGGAACACAAGGAGGGTCGGTGAGTGAGCACCAGTAAAATGAGATTCCTGGAGAACCACGCAAGCTGCGTAGTAGGACAAAAGAAGGGATTTCAATTCTGGAAGTCGACGATTGGATTTAGCGTGTTCAGCCTCCCTTTAAACCATCGTTCTGTGATTCTCCAACGGAATTGTAATGGATCCTGTCATACCGCAGGGTCCCCACCCATCACCGACAACGAGGGGGCGACACCCATGAACTACAGGTCAGAATCCGGTTGTGAAGTCAGAGAAGGGACCTCCGGTGACACCAGAGGCTCTTTGTCCCGGGACTTATATTTCTTCTTCTTTTCAGGCTGCGTTCGAGGAGGGCTGTGTGGCAAAAAGGAGCCAGCTGCAGCAAGATCAGGAACAGAAAGAGACCGGGCGACTTGGGGGCCAAAAGATCGCGGCTCTCTCGGTCGTTGCAGGGCAGCAAACCTTTGGCCTGGAAGGTGCCTGGAAGAGGCATCCTGGGGAGGCGCCCTTGACCGGCAGACGCCGAAGGAGTGGAACACTTCTCTGGCTGGGGAGGGAGGGCAGGCCCCAGGGGAGAAGGTGTGGGAGCCGCAGGGGAGGGGGCGGGAAAGAGGGATCCAGGATGAGGGTAAGGAAGGGAGAGGAAGGGGTGAAAATGTAACCAAGCCGTAACTAGATGTCACAGACACAGGGTGAAATCATGTATATTTCTTAGGTGCCCTCTGTGTAGGTTAAACGATCGAGTGACTTTCTTCTTATATACTGGGCAATCTGGTGAATGTGGAGAATGACTGCTGTGACAATTTACACACACAGGAGGGGGAACACAGGCACTCCTCTCATGGAGTGGACGTCCACAGTCGCAATAGAGAGGTGCCTGTGAGCAGCGGGAAGACGTGTCCAAAACGCAAGCACATAAAACACCTCATAGGAGGTGGGATGTACGGCTTCCCATCACATCGATACACCATAATCTTAACTTTCTCAGGGAGGGTATCTCTTTCAGAGGCCAGAATAAAGGCACCAGTATCAATACGATTGTCTTTAGGACCCTTCTGAGCACGCTGAACCAAGTAAACACCCTGCCATCCGAGATTGTCCTGAAGTTCCTCATCAGTTTGAAGTATGAGGTCCCTGTTAAAACCACACCTTGTACCATATATAGAGACTGTTGCTGATAAAAACTGCTTTAGCTGCCCAGTCTGCAGCCCTACGTGCCTGTATCCATCTTGGCACAATTGCTGTGTCCATTACCCCCCACCAAACCCGACCGCATCTTGCTCAGGGAGTCCACTTCGCCAAACTTGTCTTCAGTGTGTTCCACAAAGAATAAAGGTTTGGTATTGGTGAAAGTATCTCCATCAGTCCTAGTGCAAACTAGATAATGGGGGAAAGGTTTTGCCCCTAGCTGACGGGCCTGACCCTCTTCCCAGGGGTAGCCACGGAAGGGAAGGCCGAAGGGACAAGAGAAGCAGCACTTGAGGAATCAGTTCCACACGGAGACATGGCCGCAGAAGAACGGCCAGAGTTCAGGACCCGTATGCGTTTCATTTGCATAGCGTCCGCCCTGATACCATCCCCTCCGATCAGGGGCTCTCCTCACGGACGCCACCTAGCCACAGCAAGGGCCGTCTGGCACCGCGTCCATTGCCAGGAGTTCCGATGCTCCAGGATGACGAGCAACCACTCCAAGGCATGCATGAGGATGTCACAGGGATCACACTTCTGATACCTGAGCTGTGTGTTCAGGGGGCTCAACAAAAAGGGTACATAGCGACCCCACCACATGGGCTGGCTACCGTGCTCGCTATGCACCCTAGTGTCAGACAACGACATGAAAGAGAAGGTAGAACGTACTAGGAGGGCGCACGTCGGAGACACTAGGTAAGGTGCTTTTCCCCAAATGGTTCACACTATGGAGGAGAAATTTTGTAACGGAGGTCAAACCCCAGAGGGGGGACCAAGGAATGCCAAAAGAAGGAAATGATTATGGAACAAAGCCGAATTGTACAACCAACAGAACCAGGATGATAGCAGGGGCCAACATAAGCAAGGACACCAACAGAGGGAGAGGAGAGGGCGAGGGGAAAGGAGCAAGGAGGGGAAAGGAGGGGAAGGGAAAGGAAATGCAGCCCTGGAGAGAAAGAAGGCTGCAATGGCTCGGGGCCCCATGCTCGCCACGCATGTATTCACAAAAGACTTATTGACCCCCTGGGAGGGTGGAGGCTGGTGGGGCAAGACAATGATATCTGCAATATACGGGCAGTGATAGCACATTTAAAGTAATTGTCTGATGAATGGCGCTGCCTTGATTCTGCTGATATGGCAGTGCTTAACTGGAGTGATGTCCTTACTTGCATGGTAAGACTTCTTACAATAGTGGATTTAGGCAGAGGAGAATGGACTTCCCTACAGAAGTAATATGTTACTTGTTGGTGGCTAACGATTAATTCTTTACATCAGCTTACACATCCCTATATATTTCTATACTTCCATCGTGATTGAAGACGTCTTGCATTTTGGTGGCTCAAAACTTGGGTAGGAGAAGGAGCAGCACTTCCGTGGGTCAATTTACTTCCGCTGATCGTGGCAGTATTAAGATACTGACTGTGACTTAACCTAAGACGTTTGTCATCTCACAAGAACCTTCCCAAGTTTTACGGAACACTCCTCATCTGTCATATGCAGCACATGGCATTGTGTGTGACAAGTGTTGTAATGAAACCTATTATTATTTCATTAACACATGGACAGAAAACACGACAGTACGTTAAACATAGGTTCTCACTAGTTATATTCAATGGAAGGTTACTGAAGCACTGCTGCCAACCTTTGATGGGTTTGACGTACCTGTACAGAGATGTGGATTTACGTAAAGATCGTAGCAGAATGTGATTAACTGATGGAGATAGCCATGTGATTAGTAATTCGGAATGAATTTGAAATTGAGGATACCACCGTTATGCTGTCATAGTTATCTTGTGAGTGTCCTTGCTATGGCTATCAATTTTACGATGCTGGCTTCCAGAAACTAATTATTGTTGATTTGAGACTGTGTAAAATGTGTGTGACGTGTGCTTGGATGGGCATTTGATATCCAGTAAATGTTGGCGTCTGAAATGTGACGTCAGTTGCTACCAACCGGAGGTTAACGGCTGTTAGTAGCACAGTGGACTGTGGCAGCTTGGGTTGGCCAAGGTTTCGTCAGGGGAAGCTACGTTGCATTCTGTTAAACCTAGTTTTTTCCTGTCTTTCAAATCTTTATTATTGCATTTGCTGCATCATACATTTCAATATTCCCTTAGGTCCAAGGTGTGTAAATAGTGTTGAGATTTTAATTCATTCCCCATTGTTAAGTGGCCTGCATGTCTGTTTCACTCACTGACTGTTTGCACGATTATTTTCTGATTTAAAAAAAAGTTGTCTCAGTGTTCCAAGAATTTGCAATATTTGAAGGATCTATGTTAATTAAATGTATGGTTCTTGCGAATCCTTTCAACTTCATGCTCTTCATTAGTCTACTTTGACGTAAAAAATTTGGAAAGTAATGGTTATTAAAACTAAGCGTTTTTGAGTGTTACTCTGCGTTTTAAGACCCAGTGCAGGCTCCATATACCACTTGGTATGCTGAATTCCTTTGCTTGGGCTGGCTAAGGAGTAGTTGACAGCTATTACACAATTTATATGAAGTCACGAGAAGCCAGATTAACACAAAGACAGTCAACAGCCAGCAGGTGAGTTGGTAGCACCACGTTCCTGGGCATTTGCGCCAGCTTCCAACTACGCTGGGAACATGGCGTTCATTCAACTGAGCAAAAGTGAGATCAGCAGCCTTTACATCAAAACGTCTCTCATATTGGAGACGAAACGGTCACAAAAAAGGCTTACGTTGTTTCTGTGCACTCTATGAGAAGAAACCTAATTATCTTCTGGGCCACCTATTCTCTTCCTCATACTATCTTCACTGCTTAGTGAAGTGAGTAAACTCGTGTGTAAACTAAGTTCAAGAATCTGTTTCGCGTATTCTCAGTTGGCTAAACTGATTTGCTTCTCGATACATTTAGTTCTCTAATGTGTTGCTATCAAGGACTCCATTGTCTGAACAACTCAGCATTTCACATGTGTAACTCCAAATAAATGAATGCTGTAGTCCACTTCTGAAGTAATATTCCATGAGCTTTTCAGCTCAGTGGGAGGGAGATTAAAAAGTTATAGAGCAGCATACTTACCACCTCCTCACAGCAGGTTGCATAACTGGCATTCATTGTCTCTCACCCCTTATGCTACCCCTCTTGCGCATCATGTGAACAGACTCCTTATCTAAGGTAAGAAGCTTTCTAGTTTCACAATTGACAGCTGTTTCAGGGGTCTATTTAGCTTCACATCCATAGGTGTTCCCTGAACGTGTCCCACATGTGACCACCGCGTGGTGCTAGTAGAGCAACAACTGTCTGCCAGACAATGGCTGTACGTCTTCTTAATGTATTCCAAGACCTTACTGGACAGAGAGGGAACGAATCAGTACATAAAAAGCTCCTTTTGTAGGGCCACAGCTCTAGGAGAATGGGAGTAGGTGTTTATGTCAAATGAACGTCGAGAACGTTAGCAGAAATTCTACAGAACATGCTGTTCAAAAGCAATGATATGTCCCACAGGGAAGTCGTTCAGATAATGGAAATCAACTACGCTATACAAGAGAAAATGGTGTGACACGATACTGTTGGTGCGACATACACGATGCTCACCGAGTAGGCAGGCAACACGTCTGTACTAAAATAGAAATGGTTACCTGCTAAACAACTCACGACACTATTACGTTACCACCTAAACTGACGAACTAATCTCTTTCCTTGGTCGACATGTTATTCAAACATTCGTTAAGTAGGCGGTAGAAAAACGACATACATTTTGTTTGCAATGCTGAAGACGGTTGCATTCAGTTAAGTAGCTTGGAATTGGAGAACGGCACAAACTCACGTTTGGCACTGCTGATGGGAACCATAGCTTTGTCACAACTCAAAATTTTGTCAGATTTCCCTCATTTTCAATACTGTCTCGCTCCAGCAGGAATCGGAGGAACAATCCCATTGATGATGTTAATTCCTATGTTGCAAAGGGTACCTACAAACAGGAATTGAATACAGGCATTCATCGTTTTACACGAAGTCATACCATTCAGTTATTTCTGCCGATAACGGCAACAGCTTTTTGAGGGCGGTTACTGTAACAGCGAAGATGCATGTACCCTGAGAATATTCAAAGAATATATTCGAAGCTGAGACAAGAAATATTAGAAACTCTAGAAGTTACAACTACTCAGGACCTTAGCCTTTAATCTGCCAAGAATTTTATTTTCAGTACACAGTTTTATTGTTCAAACGCTCTACCGAGTGTTCCAGGCACGCAGCAGCAACGCTCTCTAACTTTATCGCCCCTTTCTATAGACTTCTGGAACGCGAACTGGTAATAGGGATTGGTCAAACAAATGGACAGCCAGCCAGCTTTTGCCCCCAGACGAAACAGTGCATGCTAAGTTTTGGACATCTCATACTGATGCAAACTTTCAGAAGATGATGCCTACATCTTTGGCTTTTATTAATTTGTTTGAAGCCTAGGGTATCATCGGGAGACTGGGCCTAATGTATGAAGTGGTAATGAAATCCCAATTCAAAAGGTTAAAGAATCTTGAAAGCAAGTTTTGTGACATGATACCAGGTCACTGTAGTAAATACAATCAGTAGCTAGGAATTCCTCCTCAATGGCTCACATGAAGGTGCAATATTAGTCCCAATGGTACTTACACTTCACATCGTGGATGTGCCAGAAATAATATCTAAGAAATTTGGTTACGTTGCTGATTGGATAATAAGAACGAGTAAAATTTGTTAAAATACGGAAGACGTCCTCACATATTATTTGTCTGCACTGACAGTACTTCTGAAAACGGAGGCTTGCAGCTAACATTAGTGAAACGCCACCTCTGACGACGCAGGGAGCACAACATATACGCAATTTGTTGACGCCGTCCACGCCAAGGAGCAGGTGCCTGTCCTAGGAACACCGGGGCTCTGAACAAATGGCTTCTGTCATTCCAGGTGGCTTGCTGTTTTTTGTTGTAAGGCGCAAAGATTTTGTTCTTTCGTGCCAACGTCAGAACTGTAGAACACGAAGATGAAAAAGGGGTTAAAACGACTAAACGGTAAACTCAATTGATGGAGGAAAAGACAGCTTAAAAACAAAGACTGATAAAGGTCTATAAAATACACCATAGAGACAATGGAGGTGCTACACTGAAGATTAAATGTCCTTCGCCATATCGCTACAACAGATCGAGAGTAAAACACGGTCGATAGCCCGCGGCACGCCTGATAACGTAGACGGCAAACGTAAATGAGAACATAAGTGGTTAAGAAAAGTGCATTGTGAACCGTCAGAGACTCAGGATAATGAGTACAAAGTGGTAAGTGATCACCTCTAAACTAAGGACGATGGCTAAGAAGAGAGTGCCCAATACGCAACCCAGCTAAGATGATCTGACGTCAAGAGGGCAGAGGAGGAGGCTGTCCAAGCCACTGGGAGAGCCTTAAAAACCCAGGGATTATTCCTAGAATGGAGGACAACTGGTGATGCCAAAGTGACACCACCTGCTGGCAGACAGGAACAGAGATCATCTGGGAGAATATAAGAACCAGCCGGCTGAGGTACGAGGACTGCAGTCTAGGCAGCAGCGTCAGCAGCCTCATTTCCTGGCAGACTGACCTGAGCAGGAAACCACATGAACATCACAGTGGATCCCTCAGGAGTGAGAAACTGAGTTTTCCTGGACCCGTTGCACCAAGGGATGGGCAGTGTACAGTGGTCAGACTCTGTGCCCTTTAGTCTTCGTGCACAGGACAATGGAAAAGCCTGTGTCACCAGATCTATTCTGGCCTCAGAGGGCGAAGAGCTCTGCTGGAAATACTGAGTAGTGTTGCAAAGGCAGATACGGAAAAACGTTGGTGCAGATGACAACGGCACACCTGATACCACAGTCAGAGCCATCAGCATACAGAAAGGTACTATTAAAAAGTCGCGTGTGTAGGTAGTGGAAGTCAAGGCAATAGAACGAGGCTGCAGTTGTGTCCTTGGGGAGCAAATGAAGGCTAAGGTGAACACAGGCTGCCACAGAAAGCCAAGGTGGAGAAGGGTTCACTCCCACTAGGATAGTTGCAGGTGGTGTAAAGTTCGGCTGCTGGAGCAAGAACTGAAAATGGGCTCCAGGAGGTAACTGAAGAGGAGTGGGCCCGATACTGGCTATCAAAGTAGTCATCGAAGGAGGCATAGGATGGGTGGCCTGGCATGGCGGAAAAACTCCATGTTTATCTCTTGAGGATAACTTTAGTATGACTGGTAATTCAACAGCTTCGGCATACGCGCTGAACTTGGCTAGCATAAAAGGCGCCAGTGGCCAAACAGATGCGACGATGGTGGGTAGTGTTGAGATGGCATACGAAGGACAGACGCACAGATGCGTAAACAAAGCACCAATATTCTAGTTTTTATTGGACAAGGGACCAGTACAAACCGATAAGGGGGGTTCAATCTGCCCCCAGGAAGTATCATTGAGGACATGTCCTACATTGAGGAACTACGTACAGTGGGCTCCCAGGTGGGACACGAGTGAGAACGAACAGTTTCCTATTGAGCATGAGCCACAGGAATTTCGTAGTTTCAACTAACAGAAGAGCAGCAGGCCAAAGTTGAGAATATGGGGGGAGAAATCAACTGCACTGACAGGAACCAACACAAACGGTTTTGTCAGTGGAAAAAACAATACCATTCTCGATGCTCCATGAGTGAAGAAGTTAGAGACGTCGCTCAATGTGAGAGGTTCCTGGAGGACTGCAATGGATAGCAGAATCGTCAACAAAAAGGGAGCCAGAGGTGCTCAGCAGGAGGCAGGCCATTATAGCGTTAATGGCGATAGCAAAGAGGACAACGCTGAGGATGGAAATTGAGGTACACCGTTTTCCTGGATAAAGTTGTCTGACGAGGCACAACCCACATACACCTTGAAAACTCCATCTTCTAAAAATTGCTGAGGTGAACAGGGAAGCTATGTGTAGAATACAGACATACCAGTCCCCCAGCAGGTGTCTTCCACAGAATCGAAAAATATTGCTTGCCAGGGATTTCCACAGAAAGCCCTTCATGGCATAGGTGGACAAAGTGAAGAAATGGTCAACTGGAGAATGGCGCACTCTAAATCCACATTGGGCACTGGGTAGTAAATTGCAGGACTAACCACCACGCCAGGTGGGATGAATCATATGTTCAATAACCTTGCAAACAGCTGCTGAGAGAAATGGGGCAGTAGCTGGAAGAGTGCTTCTCCTTACCCTGCTTATGCTTGGGTGTGACGGTGGCTTCAGTCCAGCATCTCGGAAACCTTCCCTCCACCTAGAGGGGATTGTCCGTATGGAGGATAAAATACTTGCCTGCAAGAGAAGGTGCTGCAACATCTGAATGTTAACATCTTCCAGCCCTGGGAAACAGAATCGGGATTAAGTGAGATTATAGTACAACTCTCTCATAGTAAATCCGGCATTGTAGCCTCAAGATTCTGAAAAAGCAAGGTTATTGTCCAAGCCGCCTCCACTTTTTTCCGATGGAGGAAGGCCGGGTAATATTGCGTAGAGCTCGAAATCTCCACAAAACAAAGCTCCACGAAGTTTAAGATAGCGATAGAGTCCACTATGACATCTGGTACTGTCATCCAGAGATCTGAGAAAGGCCCTTTCTCCCAGATATCCCTACGAGTTTGGCGCAAATGACAGAAGAGCGAGAGGAACTTAGCAAAAACGTAGATGGATTTCATTTACTAATTTTGTCTCTAAGAATGCAGTGGCACTGTGCACGCAACTGTTTACAACAGATGTAGTTTGTCATCGTAGGAGGACAGTTATAAACGCGGAGAGCACGGTTCCGCGCACGAAGTGCCTCGCAGTACGCCTCAGTCCACCAAGGGACCAGGACACAGAGCAGTAGAGAGGAAGTTCGAGGAATGAAATTTTCGGCTGCACTAAGGGTAACCTGCTCATCACTAGTGCGGAAGTTTGTTCATCGAAGGTCGCCAGCGAGGAGTGAAGCCTCCATTCAGCCTTAGAAAGCTACCAATCAATTTTGCACATATGTAGGGGTATATGTCAGCAAACAGAAAGCAGAAAGGAAACAGTTGCTGGAGTACACGTCAGAGAACGGGCCACTCTACAAGCTGTGCAGTGCAGAACGAGGAGTCCAAATAGTGATAGGTGTGTGTGGAGTGGGTGCTCCAATGTTAAGGCGGATGAGGTTGAGTTAATTGTGAATGTCACCAATGACGTCACGCCTCTGTCAGGTTCTTGAAGAGCCCTGAAGGGGCTTCCATTTCATTTCATGTCCCCCGACTCTTACAACTGCCATCTGGTTTCTGTACAAATTGTAAATACTCTTTCGCTCCCTGTATTTTACCCCTGCCACCTTCAGAATTTGAAGGAGAGTATTCCAGTCAACATTATCAAAGGCTTTCTCTAAGTCTACAAATGCTGGAAACGTAGGTTTGCCCTTCTTTAATCTAGCTTCTCAGATAAGTCGTAGGGTCAGTATTGCCTCACTTGTTCCAATATTTCTACGGAAACCACACTGATCTTCCTCGAGGTCGGCTTCTACTAGTTTTTCCATTCGTCTGTAAGGAATTAGCGTTGGTATTTTGCAGCTGTCACTTATGAAACTGATAGTTCGGTAATTTTCACATCTGTCAACACCTTCTTTCTTTAGGATTGCAATTTTTATATTCTTCTTGAAGTCTGAGGGTATTTCGCCTGTTTCATACATCTTGCTCACCAGATGGGAGAGCCAGTCCTGACAAAACTCTACCAAGGCCATCAGTAGTTCCAATGGAATGTTGTCTACTCCGGGGGCCTTGTTTCAACTCAGGTCTTTCAGTGCTCTGTCAAACTCTTCACACAGTATCTTATCTCCATTTCATCTTCATCTACATCCTCTTAAATTTCCAAAATATTGTACTCATGTACATCGCCCTTGTATAGACCCTCTATATACTCCTTCCACGTTTCTGTTTTCCCTGTTTGCTTAGAACTGTGTTTCCATCTGAGCTCTTGATATTCATACAAGTCGTTTTCTTTTCTCCAATGGTCTCTTTAATTTTCCTATACGCAGTATCTATCTTACCCCTAGTGCGGTAAGCCTCTACACCCTTACACTTCTCCTCTAGCCATGCCTGCTTAGCCATTTTGCACTTCCTGTCGATCTCATTTTTGAGACGTTTGTATTCCTTTTTGCCTGCTTCATTTACAGCATTTTTATATTTTCTCCTTTCATCAATTAAATTCCATATTCCTTTTGTTACCCAAGGATTTCTACTAGCCCTCGTCTTATTACCTACTTGATCCTCTGCTGCCTTCACTACTTTATCCCTCAGAGCTACCCACTCGTCTTCAACCGTATTTCTTTCCCCCATTCCTTTCAGTTGTTCCCATATGCTGTCCCTGAAACTCTGTACAAGCTCTGGTTTAGTCAATTTGTCCAGGTCCCATCTCCTTAAATTGCCACCTTTTTGCAATTTCTTCAGTTTTAATCTACAGTTCATAACCAATAGATTGTGGTCAGACTCCTCATCTGCTTCTGCAAATGTCTTACAATTTAAAACCTGGTTCCTGAATCTCTGTCGTACCATTATATAATCTATCTGAAACCTGCCACTATCTCCAGGCTTCTTCCATGTTTACAGCCTTCTTTTATGATTCTTGAACCAAGTGTTAGCTATGATTAAGTTGTGCTCTGTGCAAAATTTCACCAGACGTCTTCCTCTTTCATTTCTTAGCCCCAATCCATATTCACCTGCTATGGTTCCTTCTCTCCCTTTTCCTACTTTCGACTTCCAGTCACCCATGACTATTACATTTTCGTCTCCCTTCACTACCTGAATAATTTCTTTTATCTGATCATGGAGTTCTTGAATTTCTTCGCCATCTGCTGAGGTAGTTGGCATATAAACTTGTACTACTGTAGTAGGCATGGGCTTCGTGTCTATCTTGGCCACTATAATACGTTCACTATGCTGTTTGTAGCAGCTTACCCGCACTCATATTTTTTTAGTCATTATTAAACCTACTCCTGCATTACCCCTATTTGATTTCGTATTTATAACCCTGTATTCACCTGACCAGAAGTCTTGTTCCTCCTGCCACCGAACTTCACTAAATCCCACTATATCTAACTTTAACATATCCATTTCCCTTTTTAAATTTTCTAACCTACCCGCTCGATTAAGGGATCTGACATTCCACACTCCGATCCATAGAATGCCAGTTTTCTTTCTCCTGATAACGACGTCCTTTTGAGTAGTCCCGGCCCGGAGATCCGAATGGAGGACTATTTTACCTCCGGAATATTTTCCCAAGAGGACGCCATCATCATTTAACCATACAGTAAAGCTGCATGCCCTCGGGAAAAATTGCGGCTGCAATTTCCCTTTGCTTTCAGCCGTTCGCAGTACCAGCACAGCAACGCCGTTTTGGTTAATGTTACAAGGCCAGACCAGTCAATCATCCAGACTGTTGCCCCTGCAACTACTCTTCAGGAACCACACGTTTGTCTGGCCTCTCAACAGATATCCCTCCGTTGTAGTTGCACCTGTTGTGGTTGGCAGGAGAGCCAACCGTGATAGTAAAGGAGGCCGAAATGCTCGCGTTTTAGCTCACGCAGGCTCGCGTGAGGTCTGGAACATGACAAGGGAATTAGAATTGAGAAAAACGGACGTAGCTGGTGGAATACTTAACTTTAATCCATTAATGGAGAACGTCGCTCTTTAAAGTACATGATTCACAATATCAATAATACGGATAATGGCGCCTTGCTGGGTCGTAACAAATAACGTAGCTGAAGGCTATGCTAACTATCGTCTCGGCAAATGAGAGCGTAGAAGTCAGTGAACCATCGCTAGCAAAGTCGGCTGTACATCTGGAGCGAGTGCTAGGAAGTCTCTCTAGACCTGCCGTGTGGCGGCGCTCGGTCTGCAATCATTGATAGTGGCGACACGCGGGTCCGACGTATACTACCGGACCGCGGCCGATTTAAAGGCTACCACCTAGCAAGTGTGGTGTCTGGCGGTGACACCACAGCACCTACGGTACGGATATCTGTACCGTTGAGGCACGCAAGCGTCCCCACCAACGGCAAGGTCCGTGGTTCATGGGGGGAGGGCCCTGAAGGGTATTGTGTACATTAAAGTCACGAAGTAGCAAAAAGAGGTGAGGGTGTTGGCCACTGCTAACATCAAATGCTGGAGTGATGTCAATAATAGAAAGGGAACAAGTGATGAAAGGAAATTCAGACTGTAACAGCTTGCAGCCAAGTGTTCAGTGAGAGTGATTGAATATGAACGTCAACCAATAGGAGCAGCATGAATCCTTCACGAGATGGAATGTAATCATTGGGAGAGAGGGGGGAGATTAAAGTGGACTGGAAAGAAACGGAAGACGTCGAAGCCATCACAAGGGCAATTTTGTTTCCTCAGGGCAGGGATTCCAAGAGCAGTTTAAATCTTCATTGTTGGATGTAGTGACAAACATTCCACTGGAGGGAAGTCATGACGGATATGGGAGGAGGAATAATGGTGGGTTGTCACCTCATGGGCTGCTGAGTGTCAGCCTTCAAAGAATCAATGCTATAGGGCGTAGTGGCTGGAGGATCCTGTTCCATGCAACCTACGAAAGTGTCGGCATCCTCACTGAGTAAGTGTGCAGGTTCCATGGCACGAAAAAGGTTGGCACTGGCAGAACGGAGCTTGGGCAGGTGAGGGTGTCATGTGACGACGCTGCTTATGAGGACCAGCGAGTCAGCGAAAGGAAAGACAGTTTTCCTTGGATATCTGAGCCTTTGCTGTCGGCAGATGAAGTTTCAGATGTCTGTTGGCTTGAAGGATGTTTAAAATCTTCACAGGGCACTTTAGTCCCTGATTTCTAGCCTGCTGGTTGTGTAGCAGGTGATTTCGCCGCCAGAGGTGAAGATGTTGCGAGTTGCAGCTTCGGAGAAGGAGAAGCGGATACTACCGTGACACTAGGCTATTTTACAACTGCGATGCTGCATTTGAGAACGCATGTCCGTGTGGCGATTTCCTTTGAGGAGCGAGGAGTATCGAGATTTATACTTTTAGTAGCAGATGGTGGAAAACACAGCTTTCACTATCCAACAGCTTGTTAACGATAGGTTAAGGCTCTTTTTCCTTCACTCTGATCGCCTTGACAGCTTGCTCACGGGGATACAGAGGAAATTAACGAGATGAGGCAGCATAGTTGATATTGTAATTTATGCAGCAGGGAGAAGGTGGTGGGCAATTGCACTCATGAGCATCCCTACCACAAGTACTACATTCGGCTGTGCTTCGTCAAGATATTTGAGTATGGTTGTAATGTAGACACCAGCAACAGCTGACTGGGCTTGTCATGTGGCACGTGATGAACTACTTAGCTTGCCGTGATCTGACAGAAGCACTACTACATCGGACATGGAACAGTGTGTGTAGGCACTATGGTTTTGTCAACCTGTTTCATTACCTGATGGTCTTCATCCATCCAGATAACACTCGCTGCAGAAAAACCAGAAATATCAGTGGAAGTTCGAAAAATACGTCCCACCGGTGAGAGTATTAAAATCCTAAAGGTAAACTTCAACTAAGTGCCAGAGTTTGAGGTGCTCATCAAAAGCAGTGATGCTCACATTATGGTAGGTACAGAAAGCTGGTTCAAATCCGAAATGGTAGATTTTTAGGGAAAATTTAGGTGTACATCGAAAGTATAGCCAAATGACAAATACAGGTCGTGTATTTGTCGCAGTACAGTAACTCAAATCCACAGAGAGAAATTGAAGCTGCATGTGGGTGACTGCACAAGACTGAGTACCACGAGTGGGTATAAAAGGATCCTATCGCCCAACAGACTCCTCTGCTGATGTAACCGAACACTTGAACAAAACTAATTTTCCCAGTTAATTGTTGGATGATTAAAGTCTCCACCACTGATTACAATATGATTGGGGAACTTGTTGAGAAGTGAACTGAGGTTTCGTCTAGTGGTGGGTATGGTAGGGCGTCCTGTGAACGTTCACTAACAATTACTGTTAACTGACAGTTAAGAACCCTAGTTATGATGGAAATATATTGGATTTAATGCAACGAACATACCTGAATTCTGAGGATACCCACATCGAAACTGGGATCAGTGACCATGGTGGGGTTCTGGCAACAGTGATTATTGAAGTACAGAGGTCAACTAGAGCAGAAAGATAAGTATGTTCTGTAAACTAGATGAAAATGGATGTTGTCATATGTGAATGAGGAACTGGCAACACAAGGCAGGAGCATGTAGAAGAAATATGGCTCAAATTTGAAAGGGTAATTGACCACATGCTGGATAGATGTGTGTCCCACAGAACAGTTCATAATGGGAGATAACCTCCATGGTATAGAAACGCTGTAACGGAACTTTTAAAGGAACATTAGTGCAAAATAGGTCTGAAAGCTTAGGGCTATAGATAGGTGCTGAATGAAATGTTTGAAGGGATCACGCTCTGTTGACAGGCAGTGACTACCGTAGCCAAATATGTGAATGTAGGCTTTCCCGGCGTGTACTGCTGATGAAATCTTCTCGGGCTTCCATCCGGGTATCTGTGTCGAAAACCCGCGACGTTTCGATGAGAACATTTAACGTATATAGAGATGGGCAGCACGAATGGTCACAGGGTTAATTCGTGGGAGAGAGAATGAAAGAACTAATTCTCGAATACAGAAGCTATCCCGAGAAAGTGTTAAAGTTTCAAGAACCGGTTTTAAATGATTACTCTAGGATATACTACCATCCCAATTGCTCACATTGGGATCGTGAGTATATGATTAGAGTAAGTACTGCACGCACAGAGGCATACGAATGATCGTTCTTTCCGTGCTGTATACGTGAATACAAGAGGAAGAAGCTCTAGTAACTGGTACAATGGGACGTAACTTCTGCCATGGACCTCATGATGGATTGCGGAGTATAGATGCAGATGCAGACTTAGACGCTACCACCTTGAAACTCATCTGCATCGTCCTCTTGTTTCCTCCCTTACAAGCCAATCATCTTACTTTTTCTTTTGGCAGTCAAAAACTGGCGGAACTGTTTTCGTAGCTCTATTCTTTTTTGACAAGTTCTCTTTACTTGGGCGTCCTCGCTTTGATTTCTCTTAACGGCTAATAGTCCACCCGCAATTTCCGCTTTTAATTTGCGCAGTGGAATGTGTTGTTCTTGAAGTAACCTGCAGTCCATTCGAGTCACCTGGTGATCACCGCAATTTTAATTGCGTCCTGGAAGCTGTATAAATACTAAATCATCGATGCTATGTAGTATTTCTATAGTTATGATAATTTGTCAATCAAATACCACCAATACAGGTGTTGTAAGGTGCAATGACCCACCTTGGGACTTGCACGTATTGTCTTTGTGGAATGTTCCACCTGTGTCTCACCCTGAGTCTCAATACCAACGAAAGATGAATGCAGAGTAAGACGTTTGTTATCGTACGTATTACTACAATGGATCTCCTGTATCTTCTATTGGACATGCTATTGCTCCTCGTTCTCCAGCCTTCATGTCTTTTCGTTGGGGAGGTCAATCTTTCAGTATATTTACTCCTAATACTCAAGAGAGTACTAAAGAGTGTCACTCATAAAGAAATTGTCGGCGTGCACCTTGAAATTGTGGTTTTCTGTCAATGTGTGGATTTTTGTAGTTTTCGGGCGCAAACTACAGTGGTCATTAGCGCCCAGACTAAATTATGAATGCACTGTGAGGCACAATGTTAAAGCAGCAACTAAAAAGGACAACACTAATAAAAGGCACATTAACAGGCAAGGAATAATAAAAAACAGCATAATCAAATGTCAGACAGGTTTGTCGAGTGGATAAACGATGAACGCGAGCAGCTGCTTTTGGGTCATCCGCTAAAATTTCTTCCAGAGTACATGGGGGGCTATGATCAAAGCGCAGTGCACTAAAATTTGGACAGGACATTAAAATGTGGCGTACAGTTAGCGATTGCCTACATTGGCAGAACGGCGCCGACGCAGCCGTCAGCAGATGGCGGCGGCTGAACCGGCAGTGTCCAATACGTAACCGGGACAAAACGACCTCCTCCCGCCGAGAAGGGCGTGAAGAGGTTGTCCAAGCCGTGGGGAGAGGTTTCAAGGTCCGAAGCTTGTTTTCAATAAGTGTAGACCAATTGGCATGTCACAGCGATAAAATGCGCTGACAAATGACCCTGCTGAAATCAGATGAAAACACACAACAAGAACCTGTCCGAGGCTGGAGGACCGCAGCCTTGGCGGCGGCATCTGCAACTTCATTCCCAGGGATACCGACATGGCCAGGAACCCACATAAAGGTAACCGGAGAACCATCGTCAGCCAGCTGCTGAAGAGAGCGTTGGATCCGGCGCACGAAAGGGTCAACCGGATACGGATCACTGAGGCTCTGGATGGCGCTCAGGGAATCAGAGCAGATGACATAAGCAGAATGTCGGTGGCGGCGGATGTATAGAACAGCCTGGTAGAGGGCAAAGAGCTCAGTTGTGAAACCGAACAATGGCCATGGCGCCGGTATTTGAAACTGTGTGCCCCGACAATAAAAGAACACCTGACACTGTCATTGGTCTTAGAGCCATCTGTATAAATGAAGTTCGTATTAATGAACTTCGAACGAAGTTCGACAAACCGCGAGAGATATACTGAAGCTGAGGTTACCTCCTTCGGGAACGAGCTGAGGTCAAGGTGAACGCGAACCTGAGCGTAGGGTCAAGGTGGCGTTTGGCTCTCGCCCACTCTAAAGGTTGCAGGGAGTGAATAATTAAGTTGCTGAAGGAGGCAACGAAAGCGAACTCCAGGGTGTAGCAGGGCAGATACATAGAACCCGTATTGACAGTCGAGAGAGTTATCAATAAAGGAACTATAAGACGGCTAGTTGGCCACTGATAATAGCCGACAGGCATACCAACATAGCAGTACATCGCGCTGGGAGGTTAGTGGCAATTCACCGGCTTCAGCATGAAGACTCTCGAAGGGACTAGTATAAAACGCTCCGATCGCAAGACGTAAACCCCGATGTTGTATGGGGTTGAGACGGCGTAAGATGGACGGCCGTAAAGAGGAGTGTACAAAGCTCCCACAATCCAGCTTGGAGCGGACGATCGACCGATATAAGCGAAGTAGGACGGTTCGATCCGCTCCCCACAACGTACCGCTGAGAATATGGAGGGCATTTAGAGAACGGGTACAACTGGCAGCCAAAAAAGACATGTGGAGATAAGTTTCCTGTCAAATGTAAGACCTAAAAATTATCCTGTCTCCACGAATGGGAGAGCAACGGAGCCCAGATTTAAGGACGGTGGGAGAAACTCTTTGTAGCGCCTGCCGTTTCTCGGCAGAAAAACGGAAGCCATTGGCGACACTCCAGGAGTAAAGCTGGTCAAAACAACGCTGAAGACAGCGCTCCAGGAATCATGTACGCTGTGCGCTGCAGTAGATGGTAAAATCGTCCAAGAAAAGGGAGACTAATACATCAGCTGGGAGGCAATCCATTATTGGATTGATGGCTATGGCGAAGAGAGTGACGCTCAAAAATGAGCAATGTGGCACCCCATTCTCCTAGCGAAAGGCGTCGGACAGCATAGAACCCACAAGTACCCTTATGTGTCGATCGATTAAAAATTCACGAAAAAAAAAAGAGGGAGGCGACCGTGAAATCCCCATGTAAGCATGGTGTGGGTAACGCCCGCCCTCCAAAAGGTGTCTTAAGACTTCTCCAAATCAATGAACACAGCTACTGTCTGGCACTTCCGCAAGAAGTTATTCATAATGAAGGTCGACAAGGTAACCAAATGGTAGTCAGCAGAGAGGCACCTACGAAATCCACATTGTACATCGGTAAGTAGTTTGGTTTGGCTGCTCGAATCTCGACGCCTAAAGTTAACCATTCGTTCCATCACCTTACAGACATAGATGGTAAGCGAGATGGTCGCTATCAATAGGCGGAGAGTTCTTGTCCATTTGTTCAATAGGTTCGTCAGCCATCTTGTTAAGACGGCAGGGAGGGGGAGCTTCCTCCGGCGGTGAACGGCCAGATGTTCGGCTACCAGCGGTGCGGCCAGGCGAAACGGATGACGGCCTGGGGGGGCAACTGCTGGGTGGCGCAGGAGAAGAAACGCGCCGTGGCCGAGAAGGAGAACTGTGCTTCCTATGAGCCTTCTTGGAAGGTTGTTTAGTCGAAGTACTGGTCGATGGCTGGGAGTTCGAGGTACA
Organism: Schistocerca gregaria; assembly: GCF_023897955.1. Classification (NCBI taxonomy): domain Eukaryota; kingdom Metazoa; phylum Arthropoda; class Insecta; order Orthoptera; family Acrididae; genus Schistocerca; species Schistocerca gregaria. The sequence goes on from NW_026061747.1 coordinate 551,734, forward strand.
TAGGAAGTCTTCACGGGACGGTTCCTTCTTGAAGGCCCGTGCAGCTGACTTCTGGGTCTTCGACTAGGCAGAAGCTGATGAAGGTTCTTGTGTCTTAGGGGTGACGGGAGGAAGAGGAGACGTTGACCGGGCGATCTTAGCACTGGCCGAACGGACGACCGTAATGCTAAAGGTCAGATAGCATGTCTGTGTCGACACCTACCTAGTAGGCGAAGGAGGGGAGGGGACAGTACTGTATTTCCTTGTTGGGAGCAGCGTGGGCTTCCTACTAACAAATATCTTGCGAGCAGCCGAGGTGGACACTTTCTCTTTGACCCGAATTTCCTGTAAACAGCATTAATCCTTGTAGATGGGACACTCGCGGGAGGATGCTGCATGGTCACCCTGACAGTTCACACAACAAGGTGACAGACAGACAGTCACCCCCATGGGCGTCCCTGCCACAAGTGACGCATTTATCGGCATTAGAACTAGACTGGCGGGTGTGATTAAAACGACGACACTGGTAGCAGCGAGTAGGTGTCGGGACGTAAGGGCGAACAGAAATAACTTCATAGCCCACTTTGATGCGCGACGGCAGCTGAACACTGTCAAAGGCAAGAAAGCTTGGTTAGTTGGTTGGTTGTGTGGGGTTTATAGGACCAAACAGCAAGGTCATCAGCCCCTTGTTGCAAATGTGGTCCATTGCACTTGTTTGACATCTCAGGAAGGTCAGAACAATAAAAGGGAAGAAGGTGAAAACGTAAAAGGGCAGTCATGTTGTAAATGGTAAAAAACAATATGAGGGAAGTCAGCAAGACAACGAACCCAACACTATGATGAAGCAGCATAGGCAATACCACCTATGACTTAAGACGTGCAACTGCTAGAATGTAGAAGTACCTATGAGAAAAGGAGACTAACCAATCCTTTAAAAAAGGGTAAAACAGAGTAAGAGGGGAAGAAAATATTATCTCTGTCAGGGCGGTGAGTCTGGAATCTCCAAACATGGCTTACAGTGGGAGACACCCAAGCACTCACCGCCCTGCCCCAACACCTTAAAACTGAGAATAAAAACCACTTTCCCGGAGGAAACAGAACCAGAGAGACCATGTGGGAATCGTCAGCCAACATCAGAGGTAAAGTGTGGGTGAGTCTGTACTTAGTACGCAGAGCCAAAAGAAGGGGGCATTCAAGAAAAATGTGGGCTACTGACTGGAAGGCTCCACAACCACAAAGTGGGGGTGACCCATCCCGCAAAAGCCTGGTATGGCCAATGCGGAGACGACACAGTGTGGTCGAGTCTTTCGCGAGAGGTGGAAGGAAGAACACCATGATCCTTGTATCACCTTGATTGCACGAGGTTTATTAGACAGGGGAGAAGCGTCCCAAAAGTTGGCCCATGCCTGTGTGAAGTGGGATTTGATGTGAAGCCGTAAATCCGCTGCAGGAGGGGTTAAAGAAAACGGGGGGTAAGTGACTGCTTCTCCAGCCAAATGATAAGCGAGCTCATTACTCAGGATACCCACATGGCCAGGGACATAAAGGAAGTCAATGGAACAAGCAGCACAGTGAATATCAACGAGATGGTCATGGATGACAGAGACCAAGGGACGACGCAAAAAACATCAGTCAATAGCAAGAAGGCCACTCATTGAGTCGTTACATGAACAAAACACAGTTGTGTTGGGACTGTTTAATAAAAGTAAAGGGCCTGGGAAATTGCCATCAATTACGCAGTAAAAACCCCACATGTAGGTGGCAGCAGGTGATTTTTCGTTCCAACAGGGGACGTGAAAGCATACCCCACATGATCAGCAGATTTTGAGTCATCAGTGTAAAAACGACAGCATCCCGAAACTCCCATTAAGTTAGGCGGAAAAAGGAATGGATCACCATTGGGGGGATGGAATCTTTTGGACGTTGGAGGAGATCAATCCAAATTAGAGGCTGAGGAACTAGCCAAGGGGGGGGGGGGGTGGTGGAGGGGAGAGAGCGAGGAAGACAGGACAAAGAAGAAAGCTGAAAATCACAGCAAAGAGACGCAAGGCAGAGCCCAACCGGTAAACCCGCCCGAGGGATGGAATGGGGTGGGCGACGTCCATGGTCTCGTAACAGGACAGAATAGGAAGGATGAGAGGGAGGGACAGCGAGTGCTTAAGACACCAGAAGCTGGGACCGCCGAACAGAAAAGGGGGGAGGGGAATCCCAGATTCAACCAGGAGACTATCAACAGAGGTAGTAGGGAAGGCACCGGTGGCCAAATGGATACCACAATAGTGGACTGGATCCAGCACGTGCAGTGTGGAAGGAGCAACTGAACCATAAACTTGACAGCAATAGTCCAAGCGAGACAGAACTAGAGCATGATAAAAATGGAGGATGGGGGAACGGTCTGCACCCGAAGAGGAGTGGGTAAGGAAGTGAAGGACATTGAGTTTACAGAAACATCCTACCCTCTGATGTCGGATATGGGGCAGCCAAATGAGCTTTTTGTGGAAAAGATAACCAAGGAAACGAAACTGTGGGACCATTGGCAATCGTTGTGCATAAAGATAGGGCTCTGGATCGGGGTGGATCATAGTACGGCGGCAGAAGTGGACCACCTGCGATTGTAGAGGAGTAAATTGAAACCCGTGGGAGAGGGTCCATGCAGAGGCACTCCATGTAGCTCCCTGGAGCTGCCGTTCTGCAGATGCCATGGAGGAGGAACTAACCCAAATGCAGAAACCATCCATATACAGGGCAGGGGCAACCAAAGGACTGACTGAGGCCACACGTCCATCGATAGCAATGAGGAAAAGAAGGACACTCAAGACAGAACCCTGTGGGATACCTGTCTCCTGGGTCCGTGGAGAACTAAAAACAGTACCAACTCAAACTCTGAATGACCGATGGAACAGGAACTGGCGGATGAAAATCAGTAGTGGGCCCCAAGACCCTTCTGATGAAGGGTAAGCAAAATGTGATGGCACCAGGCCATGTAATAGGCCTTTAGAAGGTCAAAAAACACTGCAACTAAATGGTGGCGCTGGGAAAAAGCCTGCCGAACTGCAGATTCCAAGTGAAGTAAATGATTGGATGATTGGAGACCGTCCCTCTTGGAAGCCACACTGATAAGGGGACAATAGATCTCGAGACTGGAGGACCGAATTGAGCCGACGGGCTACCATCCATTAAAGTAACTTACAAACAACATTGGTCAGACTAATTGGTCAATAGCTGTCTACAAATAGGGGGTTCTTAACAGGCTTAAGGACAGGAACCACGATGCTATCCCTCCACAGAGAAGGGAAGTCGCCCTGGAGCGGATACAGTTAAACAGCTGGAGAAGATGTTGTCATTGTGGAGCACTGAGATGTTGAAGCAGTTCGTTATGAATGGAATCTGGGCCAGGGGCCGTATCATGAGAAGAAGATAGAACAGAAAGAAATTCCCATTCAGTAAAAGGTTTGTTTTAAGATTCTGACTCACAAGGGGTAAAACATAAGATGAAAGCTTCAGCCACCAGTTTCTGGTGAAGGAAAGCAGCTGGATAGGAGGCTGATGCCAGTGCAAAATGGGTCGCAAGGTAGTCTGCACAAGCTAATGGGTCCGTACAAAGGCCATGTGGGAGGTGAAGGCCTGTGAGGGTGGACTGCCAATGGCAACCTTGGAGAGAGCGAAGTGTAGCCCATACTCGTGACAGAGGGACAGTACTACCAAGGAAAGAAACGAATCGTTCCCAACATATCCACTTGCTCTGTTTCATTCAATAACGTGCTTTAGCGCAGAGGCGTTTAAAGGTAGTAAGTCTGGCTACGGATGGGTGCCCCTTAAGGTGTTGCAAAGCTCGACAGCGATCACGGATTGCAATGGCAATGGCTGTACTCCACCATGGGACTTGCCGGCGACTTAATGGCCCAGATGAACGCGGGACAGCAGGGCTAGCAGCGCGAACAATCGCGTCAGACACGTCATGTAGGATGTCATCAATACAACCCGACAAAGAGGGAGAAAACAAGACCTGTTTAGTTTATAGAGGCCAATCGGTGCGTTGGAAACACCAACAAGGTAACGTGTCATTTGGGGAGCGGGAAGGGAGAGAGATAATCAACTGGAAATGGTCACTATCACAAAGGTCGTCATTTGGCGACCAGTGTAATGAACGGAGGAGAGAGTGCAAAGAAAAGAGAAAGATCAATGGCATAAAAGGTATCATGACCGGCACTGACATGAGTAGGAGAGGCATCATCAAGAAGGCACAAGTCGTGGTCTGCAATAAACTGGTCTATGAGAAGACCTCGTCTAGATGGAAAGGCACTGCCTCACAAGGGATGATGAGCATTAAAATCCCCAAAAAGGAAGAAGGGAAGACGATGTTGCTGAAGGAGGGCAGTTAAGGCAGCAGGTGTAAGAGTCCTGTCAGGAGGGAGGTAAAGATTGGAAACCGTGACCTCAGAGTCTAGGTGTACCCTAACAGCAACAGCTTCCAATATAGTTTGAAGAGGAATCCACCTGCTAGCAATGTCTGTACGGACCAACGTACAAACGCCACCAGAAGCCCGTGAGGGTCCGACCCGATTTCGACAGAAAACACTGAACTGACAGAGGGTCTGTGAGTGATCATCAGTAAAATGAGATTCCTGTAGAACCACACAAGCTGCAGAGTAAGACGAAATAAGGGATTTCAATTCTTGAAGGTGATGGTAGTATCCATTACAGTTCCATTGGATAACCACTGAACAATGATTTCAATGGAGGTTGAACAGGCTAAAGCCAGTCATACCACCCAGTCACCATCTGGCACTGACAAGGAGGGGGCGACATCCATGAACGACAGAATCCGGATGGGACCTCTGCTGATTGGTTGGTTGGGTGTGGGATTGAAGGGACCAGACTCCTAAGGTCATCGGTCCCTTGTTCCACGATAAAATCACACGAAATAAAAACTGTCAGTCGTTAAAAACGGAGAACTGAGACAAGGGACGACACAATACGAGAAAGACAGACAAAGACCAGACAAACGGAACTAAAATCACACCGAGTGTGAAGGTGGTTGGCCGACCATGAAAATAAGGAAAAGCCAACCACCAAATGACATTAAAACCCACAGTTTAAAACCACAGGCGAAAGGCCCAAGTCAATACAGGAAAGAAAAGGACAAACACTCAAATCATACGATAAAAACCCCCCGAATAAAACTCAACACGAGGACCTCTGCTGACACCAGAGGCTCTTTGTCTCGGACTTTTGTTTCTTCTTTTCTCTTTGAGATCTAGGAGGGCCGTGTGGCATAAAGGAGCAAGCTGCTGCAATATCGCGAACAGAAAGACCGGGCAACCTGGGGGCCGACAGACCGGGGCTCTCGCGGTCGTCACGATGCAGCAGACCTTTGGCCTGGAAGGTGCTGGGAAGGGGCATCCTGAATAGGCGCCTTGACCGGCAGACGCCGAAGGAGTGGGACACTTTTCCGGCTGGAGAGGGGAGCACCGCCCAGAGAAGAAAGTGCTGGAGCTGCAGGGGAGGGGGGAGGCGAGGGGTCCGAGATGGGGGTGAGGAAGGGGTGAAGATGAAACCAAAGCATAACTAGATGTCATGGACACAGGCTGAAGACCTGGATACTTCTTACGGGCCTCTGTGTAGGTTAATCAATCGAGGGACTTATACTCCTGTATCTTCTTTTCCTTCTTATATACTGGGCAATCGGGTGAACGTGGAGAATGACTACCATGACAATTTACACACACAGGAGGGGTAACACATGGAGTGGACGTCCACAGTCACCACAGAGAGGGGCCTGTGAACAGCAGGAAGACGTGTCCAAAACGCAAGCTCATAGGTGGTGGGAAGTACGGCTTCACATCACATCGATAAAACATAATCTTAACTTTTTCAGGCAGGGTATCCCCTTCAGGGTCCAAGATAAAGGCACCAGTATCAATACGACTGTCTTTAGAACCCTTCTGAACACGCCGAACAATCTGAACACCCCGCCATCCGAGATTGTCCCGAAGTACCTCATCAGTTTGAAGGATGAGGACCGTGTGAAAAATACACATTGATCCAAGATGGGTACAGGCACAAAGGGCCATAGATTGGGCAAGTGAAGCAATTTTGATCAGCAACAAACCTGACCTCATCTTGATCAGGGAGTCCACTTCACCAAAATTGTCTTCCATGTGTTACACAAAATATAAAGTTGGTATTGGTGAAAGTATCCCCATCAGTCCTGGTGCAAACTGGATAACGGGGGAAGTGCTTCGCCAGTAGCCAACGGGCCTGACCCTCTTCCCAGGGGGTAGTCATGGAAGGGAAGGCCGAAGCGGGCAAGAGAAGAAGCACTTTAAGAATCAGTTCTACGCTGAGAGACAGCTGCAGAAGAACAGCCAGAGTTCTGGACCCATATGCATTTCATTTGCATAGCGTCCGCCCTGATACCACCAACTCAGATCAGGGGCTCTTCTCACAGGTGCCACCTAACCACAGCAAGGGCCATCTGGCATGGCCGACATTGCCAGGAGTTCCGATGCTCCAGCATGACGAGCAACCACTCCAAGGCATGCATGAGGAGGTCACAGCTCAGGTATCAGAAGTGTAATCCCTGTGTGTTCAGGGGGCTCAACCAAAAGGGTACATAGCGACCCCACCACATGGGCTGGCTACCGTGCTGGCTATGCAACCTAGTATCAGACAACGACGTAAAAGAGAAGGTGGAATGTACTAGGAGACACTAGGTAAGGTGCTCTTCCCCAAATGGTTCACACTATGGAGCAAAAATTTAGGAATGGGGGTCAAACCCCAGAGGGGGACCAGGGAATGCCAATAGGAGGAGCTGATTATGCAACAAAGCCAAATTGTAAAACCAACAGAACCAGGAGGTTAGCAGGGGCCAACTTAAGCAAGGACGCCAAGAGAGGGAGAGGAGAGGGCGAGGGGAAAGAAACAAGGAGGGGAAAGAAGGGGAAGGAAAAGGAAATGCAGCCCTGGAGAGAAAGAAGGCTGCAATAGCTCAGGGCCCCTTGCTCGCCACACACGTATCCACAAAAAAGTTGTGGACCCCATAGGGGGGCAAGAAAACTGTCTGGGTCATTACAAGGTCATAGTCGACCTTTTTCATGACCCTATGGACAGCTGTCACGCTCTGCTCAGCGAGGAAAGACTGAATCTCCTCGTCAATCAATCCATCAAGTGATCTAGTAGATACCACACCACGAGATGAATTCAAAGTGCAGTGAGCCCCCACCTGGACAGGGAACGTGTACAGGAGTGTGTCGCGAAAGAGTTTTTGTGCCTTGTCAGATCCACCTATGACATCTACGCAATTATGAATAACGAAGGGGTTGACAGATGAAAAATCTTTTCCATCATCAGATCTAGAAACTACGAGAAACTTTGGGGCAGGCGGCAGTACTTTTGTCACTGGTGGCCGGTCATGTTTCCGTTTTTATGGCAGAAGTCGAGAGAGGAGAAGGAGAAGAAGAAGAATTCATTGCGGATGAATCCCCTATGATTGCCACCATTTCAGATGGCGTGCTCCTTCCTTGTTGGGACCCTCCCAGAGGGTGCTCCTGCCTTAGGTGAATGTTTACACCTCAGGTCACACTTCCCGAGAAACGGACTGAGGGAACAATCGGCATAGTCAGAAGGTGTCAGCTCAGGCGATCATCCCTACCCGGGCCTGGCCTTTACCAGGGGGTACGTGTGAACCTTACGTGCCTACCCAGGGCGTACGGAATTACGCATTACGCCGTCACCAGCTATGCGTGTGAATGCGTGGGTCGGCCTTCAGGCACGCACAGGGAGGAAAGAAGAATAGAAAAAAAGGGAGAGAGGGAGAGAAAGGACAGACTGTTTTAAACGCTGAGCTGGAGACAATAGGGCGGACAAAAAGGTATGGAGGAGGCAGGGAGGGAGGAGAAGTCGAGGATGAGGAAGAGGAGGAGGAGAAGAAGTCGAGGAAGGGAAGGGCAAGTCGAGGAAGAGGAGGAGGAGGAGGAGGAGGAGGAGGAGGAGAAGGTGATGATGAGGAGGAGAAGGAGGAGAAGGCGAGAAATAGGAGGAGGAGGAGGAGGAGAATGCAAGGAAAAAAGGAAGGAATACAGTGATGGAGGGAGAAGGACAAAGGAAGGAAAAACAAAGGAAGGAAAACAAAGGAATGAAAAGGAATGGAAGGAAAAAGAAATGAAAGAAAAACAAAGAAAGGGAGGAAGATACCAGAATAATCCAAAAACAAAAATGACATCAAATGTAAGTCGTTGAACCGTTCGTCTCCGGACACAGTCGCAAACTACCCCCTTGAGGGGGAGGGACTCCTTTTAGTCTCCTCTTACGACAGGCAGGAATACCTTGGGCCTATTCTGACCCCAAACCCGCTGGGGTTGAACGAAGCGTAGCTCCAAAATTCGGTATGGAAGAAATGCAATCCTTAGTCGTACTTTATGTGGGTCGCAGGAGTGAAATAAGTAGCTTTTTAATCTTCAGGGCATTGTATCCTGAATAGCATGCAACACGTGACAAGAACTTGTCAGAACGTCGTATAGGTCTCAGTATTGGAAAGATGTAAACGCCAGATGGCAAATACAGTCGTGTAATTTCCCGTTTTACGTTAGCCAGAACTGCACCCTCAGATTGTCGGATTTTATTACACCCTAATCACACCTCTGCTGGTGTTGAAAATCATCTTCCGTTATCCGAAAGTGAGTCACGTACGAGTCTTCGGTACAATATATTCTCGATGATTCGTGGTAACCTTTAACAGCAAGATTACAGTTAATGTGTTGCCGAATTTATTTGATGTTGTGCTCACCTACAGACTGAAAAATGAAGAAACACACACATCTGAAACCCCTTCATGCAACCATCACACTACCGACATAGCCCCAGTTGGTAGCAGTAATAATAATAGCTATGCAACTTTTGTCCACTTATCACAGCCCAAGATATATCCACTAAAGCAACTAACCGTGAGATGCAGCATCCCTCTCTAACAGATTCTTTGACGTTAAAAAGTAAAGTTACACTTACAATTCCCGATAATGATTTATCCTACGGGTGGTTTCCGACAAAGCTGAGATTTCAATCTATTGATACCAAAATATATCCCGATGACTTTTCATTCACAAAATGGCACAAACGCCTTTTACCGATCTGTTTCTTGCAGTCTGCTTCGTATAATGTCGGCCGATATGCCAATAAAAACATATGAATTTCAGCAATTATCCGAAATGTGCACGATCGGGCGGTAACATCGGCTACCCTGTGACCGCGCACGTAGCGACTTACTGGTTTGGAAAGATCTTCGGTCGATGTAAAATGCACAGATACCGTCGTCGACGTGACCGCAGCCTTACAGGATTGTCTTACTGCACGAAGTCTTTAGCTGGCATACAGGCCACCGAGCTTCCCATATTGCTGACCCATTTTCTGCCATTTGGTAAAATTATCTTTTTCCATACTGAAGGCACTCTTCCCTCTAGCCTCTTAGCACTTCCACGCGCTCGTTGCCATGTCTACGTGATTCCTCTTCGTTGCTGCTATCGCTGCACAGACCCTCTCCCGCGAGAAGGGAATTTTGGTATCCTGTCAGTACGAAATATGGTCAATCTGTCGACCCAGTGACTCAAACCCCCAGTGACACAAAAGCCAACAGCACAGTGTCAACAGAGCTCACATCTGTCCACTTACTCACTTACGAACTAGAGTTTCAGTTGGCAAACCAACTCTTCAGGGCACCAAACGGGCGATCCAGGTAGTTCGTATGTGGGTCTACGTGCGAGATGCGCCTATTTTCTCACAGCAGGGCCACGAAAGATTGGAAAACTTCACCGCATCGATCCCGGATCCTGTAACGGTCTGTTCCAAATCGTGACTGCTGTACACACTATTCTGATAACCTCTTCGGCAAAGTGTGTTCGCTCTGTCGTGTAACGCATCCTGTTCTTATCGGTGACGATGTCCACAAATAACTTACTGTTATGAATAGTTTGTAGCACTTGTTCAGCTCTCCACGAGTGCCTGAGTTCATTATTAAGCAAAGGTACCCAAGTATTGCGACACAAAACAGATTCTCCATTTGTTCCAGAATTGTTAACAGGGAGGATGGAAGTTCATGTTCCTTGTTACAACGAATAGTCTTAGAACGATGTCCGAATTTCAGTATTTTTCCGCTGTTGCCTTCTAATATCAGCATTCCGCCTTCTGTTCTCTACGTAAGTGAATTTCATTTCGTTCGATTCCCAGAGACCGATGATACGCTGTTCTTGCTCTCTAAACTGGTTTCCTTATCTTTCGAATTTGTCACTGTCTTACACCGTTGTTGCCGTAGATACCGACTCAAAGCGACCTAAGTCTGTGTTGTGAAGTTGTGGGACCTTTTGTCTCTCCGCATCGTCGAGCAATTTTGTTACTGAAATGTTATGCCCCGTCCTTCGCGTTTTATGAACATTGGCTGCATAACACTTGTGAATACCCTTTCCGGTAATATTCAGTATTCCTCTTCCATAATTTCGATGCACTTTCTGACTGCCAAAACGAACAGGTTTTCCACTCGATCACAGAGCTGCATGTTTTGCTTTAGCTGCTTCCGCTACTGCTGTCGTGCGTGTAGAAGCAAACTGTTGATCACAGCCCACTGAAACTCGTGTCGCGCCAGTAAAGGGTAAACTGTGGCACCCACCGACCTCCAACGGATTGCAAAAACAAATTAATTCTTTTCCGAAACTGTTACTCCCTTCACCGCCGCACCTCCCCCTCACAAAAAGTATAAAGGTAAAAGTTTCACCACCTCTACATCTCGAATGTTGGCTTCCTAAAATTCCTCGTCATGTTATATTAATTTGTACTTCAGTGTTACTGGCTATTAGCCAAAATGTTTCCTCACGTTATCGACGTGTACCACTGAAGCTGAGTATACAAGTATGTCGTACGACACAGGTTAGGAGACGAGACGTGGTAAACGGCGAGTATCGAGAAAAACCAACTCCTCCTAAAAGCTTAAATGCTTCTGCATTTCCATAGCATATTTTAAATGAATTAAGAAAAGGTGTTAGAGAGTAGTTGTCGTATCGCTATCATGCACAGTCGTCTATTATAAATACCACTATAACGTAGCAAATTATTACTAGTTGTCATCTTGTAATGATTGCGTCGCCAATAGGAATTCAGTATTCGCCGCGCCTTTGATTAGGCTTTGCGCCTTAGATCTAGGAGACGATATAGTCGCCTTGGAGCCGTATTCCGGTTAACGTTTGTTAAATCTCAAGAATCAAATTTGTAGTTGAAAATTATTAAATTCGCGCAGTTGATCGGTTCTCTCATTGCTGACGAAAAGCGACTGCAGTGCTGAGTATTTTGTGGAAGTTCGAGTTTTGTGAGTGGCTTGATGTAGGAGATATTCGTGTGCGAACCTTTCAACATGAATTCCGCTTGGCATGTTTCTTGCAGATTGCTACACATTATGTTGACCACTTCTCTATAAGACGCCTACTGAACACAATGTATTGACTCAAGTAGTCGTAGGTCAGCGACTTTTTCGGACTCAGAAAACTGCCATCAAGCCCGTATTTAATATCCGGACTTTATTTACGCCATATCGCTGATTTTCCGTTAAAAGTTCACACCTGAAAGCAGCCCAAGATATTTATTCCGACCCGATATTTTCAGTGTTATGGAGACAAAACAACTAGAAAGAAATTTTAGACTCTCCCGAACGAGACATGCAAGAAACCCGAACGCTCGGTAGTTTAACTTTCGGTTTCTGCCCATGGACTGGAGTTGTGGCTTTTTCGTGGTGGGCACTTAGCCGAATTTTCGCCAACGCTATTTCTGTTGGCTAATCCAGTATCTACCAACACACAGTGAGTGTGCAGAGAACCTGAAGACTATAGAGGTAGGTGGACGTTCTCCAAAGGACAGTGAGAGCAACACGCGCCGCCACTTTTTTTCTTTTTTTTTTTTTCCCCGCACCTTGGTAGACGTTTCACGCAGGACCACGCAGCCAGCATCACACAGAATGACGCAACCGTATTCCGCAGCACGCTGCAACACGTTTCTGCACTCAAGGAAACGTGTCTTAGCACGAGAGGCGGATGTCACAGGCGAGCAACTGTCACCGCGCACACTTCACCTTTCCCAAAACGGCAGAATAATGCGCACCGACCGGTACTTCGGAATAACTTCTGTAACATACATAATATTTTCTGGCTGTTCTCTACTTTGAAAAACACTAATTCATTATCAGTTTAGTACAACAGACTAAAATGGTTAATTTATCATCAAATTACGATTACATTTCTACGTCTAAATGTTTCCACACTGTTGACTTGCGCTTCGTTAATACACGTAATGTGAAATCAAAGACGTCACTTCATCTGCGTTACAAAATTTCTTCTGCAAAATTACAATAGCAAAGGAATACGCAGCAGTGAAGTCAACGATTCATACAGAAAACCCGATACCACTGGCTGCGCGCTTGCACGGAAGTTTAAAGGTAACATCCTGAAAATGAGGATTTCGGAAATATTCCGGGAATGAAATTTACGTTAAGCAAGAGAATTCTTTCAACCTGTAAAGAGAGGCCACCTAGCTCCGAACGATATATGTGTCAACTAAGTATGAGTTGAACTCTACAAATATTCAACGCGAGTTATTGAGCCTTTAATATTGTAAAGGCGTCTCGTTTGATTTCGACGGCACGAGAGCAATTAGCCTACACCTAAGCCCTCGATGGCAATGTGAACACAAATTCACTATCTAAACTACAAGCAATGAAATGGTTTTTAACAATAAAGCAATGTAATCCTACGTAACAACGTCATACTTTCATTTTCCGCTATCAGCTCTTACTGCAAACACTTCAGAAACACTAAACGCTAAAAAATTTTCGGTTCTTTTCATTTAACCTCTATGCTGTGCTACATTTGCAGATTTTACACGGACGAGGAACTCCGATGAAACTTGCGTAACATATGGATAAAATTTTCCGTTGCTTGTGTATAATACGAGAGCGTAATACACATCCAAATGGTCTAAAAATATTCATTCTTGTCAACCACTTACTACAGGTTTCCTCCATTTAGGTTGGTTGGTTTGAAAGAGGGGGGAAGGGACCAAACTGTGAGGTCATCGGTCTCTCGTTCCCAACAAAATTATTACACAAGGGAAATAAAAGAGATGTACAGCACGGTAACAGGAGAATGGAGGAACCAGGAGAAGAACAGGACAATCAACACTACCATGGACAAAACAGGAAAAGAAAGCCACAGAGGAGCAAGAAACAAGATAGAACAGATAAAAACATGAGCAGATGATCGTGGCTGACCCACCACGAGAACAAAAAGGAAAAAGCTAGCCACTCTGCGACACATGAAAACATCCACCACACAAGCTTTAGAGCTGAAACTTATAAAGAATGATAAAACCCACCCTCACGAATAAAACTTAAACCTAAATTAGCCAATGAGGCTTTTTCAGTTGAAATTAATGGCAACTAGTCCGGCAGCAAACCCGAAGAGATTTTCAAGACTTATTACGCCGGGAAAGCCTACGAAGTCACAACTAGTCCGGTAGCTGAAGAGTCCGTCACAGGGCAGCCAAAGGAGGACAGCTCACCAAGATATGGGCCACCGTCAGCCGGGCGCCACACCGAAACTGACTGAGGTGGGTAATCACGGTGCAGGAGGCAGCCATGTGCCACACAAGCGTGGCCAATGCGGAGCTGGCAGAGAACCGCAGAGTCCATACGAGAGGCCCACATGGAGGGTTGCCACACATTCGAAGTCTCCTTAGTGGCACGCAGTTTGTTGTGCATGCTGAGGTTAAGCCTTTTCGTCTCCCAAGCCGCAAAACCTTGCGGCGTAGTACAGCAAGCTTGTCAGTTGCAGAGAAGCCGATCTCCATGAGTGGTTTCCACGTAGCCTGTTGGCCAATCTCTCAGCAAGTTTGATGCCTGGGATTCCGAAGTCACCAGGGGTCCAGAGAAACACCAATGAACGACCGAACCGTTCCAGGGCGTAGATGAACTCCTAGATGATCGCTACCAACGGATGACGAGGAGAGCACTGGTCGATACCTTGTAGGCTGCTCAAGGAGTTGGCACACAGAAACGACTCCCCAGAGCATGAACACATCTGCTCAAAAGCTCAAGATACAGCCAACAGCTCCGCCATGGAAGAACTGCAGCCATCGGGAAGGAATGCTGTTCATTATGTCCTCCATGGACATACGCGACGCTGACGAGAGCATCAGCCATCGAGCCATCAGAGTAAACCAATTTGTCGCCTCAGTACGTGTCAAGAATAGAGATGAAGTGACAGTGGAGAGCCGCAAGGTTAATGGAGTCGTTAGGGCCACGTGAAAGGTTTAGACAAAGCTGTGGCTGAGGCTTACAACATGGAGATGTACGTGAATGGACCTCGAGGAGAGGTAGAACAGGCAAGGACTCCAGACAGAAGCAATCGAATGCAAACCGTAATCATTAACCCCCTGATCTGGGTTGCTGTTGTGGGGGCTGGAATGCCGTGGGCAGGGAAAAGGAGAGGGTAATTTGTATACTCAGGAGAACTACAAATGTGTGCAATGTAACTGGCGAGCAATTTTGCACGTCTAATTTATAATGGAGGGATCCCAGCCTTCACCAGTACACTGGTCACCGGACTCATCCTGTCGCTAATCGAACCCCACAGTGGTGCACAGGGTCGAGTAAATTCAGCGCTGAGGGCACTGCCGAACCCTAAATCACACTCCCATAGTCAATTCGTGATTGGACAAGGGCTCTGTAGAGCCACAGCAGCGTAGATCTATCTGCACCCCAGTTCGTGTTGCTCAGGCGTCGGCGGGCATTGAGGTGCTGCCAGCACTTCTGCTTAAGCTGACGAAGATGAGGAAGCCAAGTCAATCGAGCAACGAAAACCAGTCCTAAGAATGTGTGTGTCTCCACTACAGTGAGTGGATCGTCATGAAGGTAAAGTTCTGGGTCCAGATGAATGGTACGACGCCGACAGAAGTGTATGACACACGACTTTGCGTCTGGAAACTGGAGGCTGTGGGCTATAGCCCATGCCTGCACCTTGAGGATGGCTCCCTGTAGGTGATGCTCAGCAACACCAGTACTGGAGCAGCAGTACTAAATGCAGAAGTCGTCTGCATTCAGGGAAGGTGAGATGGAGAGTCCAACAAACAGCTGCTCCTAGATCGTTAAAGGCCACTAAAAATAGAGACACTAAAAATAGAGACACTCAATACAGAGCACTGTGGAACTCCATTCTCCTGGATATGGGTCGTACTATGGAAGGCACCAACTCGGACATGGAGTGACAAGACGTTTCCGATGAACATCCAGAGTGGCCCCAGAGACACTACTCATACAATGTGACAAGGATGTGATATCGCCAGGTCGTGTCATATGGTTTTCGTAAATCAATGGAGACAGCAATCAGGCGTTGGCGTCTGGAGAAGGCCGTTTGGATGGTAAACTCTAGGGACACAAGATTAGCAGTGGTAGAGCGACCCTGGCAGAAACCACCCCGACATGGAGCCAGTAGGCCATGTGACTAAAGGGACCCAACAAAACCGCCCACATACCATACATTCCAGCAGCTTATGAAGAACGTTGGTGAGGCTAATGGGCCGACAGCTAACCATGTCAAGCGAGTTTTTACCGGGTGTGAGCACCGGAATGATGTTGTTCCTTGCAATTGCAATGGAAAGACGCCACTGCTCGAGATCCGGTTGAACATGACGAGATGATATCGCTTGTAGTCAGATGAGAGACATTTAAGTATCTGGCTGTGGATCCGATCATGTCCAGGAGCTCTGTCAGGGCAATATGCAATTGCACTGAGGACCTCCCACTTTAACTGCGGCTGGACGAGAACATCACCTCAGTCAATACACGCCACAGTGAACCCTATAACGCCGCATTTATAGTGTGTGAAAGGCTGGGGGTAATTTTCCAGGGCAGAGTGCTCGGCAGAGTGCTCGGCAGAGTGCTCGGCAGAGTGCTCGGCAGAGTGCTCGGCAATCGCGTTTGTGTCTGTAGATAACACGCCATTTACGCTAACACCAGTAACACTTGTTAAGGTCTGGTACCCAAAAAGATGATTGATCTTTGCCCAGACGTGGGAAGGTGACGTATGGCGTCTAATGGTCGAGATGTATCTCATCCAACTTTCCTGCTTCCGTCGTTGATAAGTTGCCGAACGCGGGCACAGAGCTATTTAAAGGCTACTGTATGAGGTGCTCCATGGCAGGGTGCTGCTTATGCCACTGTAGAGATCTCCGGCGCTCCTTAATTACTTCAGCATCTTCCGGCGACCACCAAGGGACTGCCTTACGCCTTGAGCACCATGAAGAACGAGGGATTGAGTTTTCTACTGCAGAAACAATTGCTGTAGTAACTTGCTCAACCATCACTTAAATGTAACTGTGTGGGGGAAATTAAACGGTGACAGCAGAGGTGAAAGATTCCCATTCCTCCTTGTTTAAAGCCAATCTGGGCAGCCGTCCATGAGCATGATACTGGGGCAGTGACAGAAAGATGGGGAAGTGGTCACTACCACACAGGTCGTCACGTGTTCTCCAGTGGGTTGATGGGAGAAGTCTTGGGGTTTGAAGTGACAAATCGATGGCTGAGTAACTACCACGAGCCACACTGAAATGTGTAGCAGTCCCAGTATTTAAGAGGCGGAGGTCGAACTGAGACAAAGATTCGACATCTCTGTCTTGGCAAATAAGCACAGTGACAACCCACAAGGGGTTATGGTTGATTAACTCCCTAAACCTTTCCCACTTTTCGGAGATTTTACCAATCAGTGAAGCTAATACATCTAGGGGTTCGACACCATCTGGAGGAAGGTATATATTGCACAGTAATATCCTCCATCGTCCTTATTCTGATCGCCACAGCTTCAAGGGGGATTTGAAGGGGCACAGGTTCACTACAGACAGTTTAGGACATAAACGAAAACTCCACCTGACACCCTATTATAGCCGCTACAGTTACTGTAATATCTGTTTAGCCATGGAGGGCAGAGGGTCCGCATTGTCAAAAACCAGCTTTCCTGGAGGGCAATACAGATAGCAGGTGTAAAGCCCAACTGTTGCCATAGCTCATCCAGGTGGTGGAATAAGGTCTGTAATTCCACTATAGAATGACGTCATCGTGACACTGTGAAAGCATGGAACATTCAATGAAGTGGTTTATGCCTCAGGCAATAAGCCGGCGGCAGCATGTGACTCTGAGCAGTCTATAACCGTCATGTCTGTCTGTCTGTGTGTGTGTGTGTGTGTGTGTGTGTGTGTGTGTGTGTGTGTGTGTGCATGGGATGGTGATTTATGCATTTACTGAGGACCTATATCCCGCCAGACCCTCCCACACACACACACACACACACACACACACACACACACACACACACACACACACACACACACACACACACACACACACACACACAGCTTGGTCCTAGTGGTTTTATTTTTGGATTTCTCTCACTGCACCTTGGGTTTCCCTGGCTGGGAGAACTTCACTGATTTAGTCTCCAGGACTGAGAATGAGCGTGAAGCCCTTCGACAAGCTGCTTTTGGGCTCTTCAGTCACTGGCAGGTGTCCAATTTCCCACTAGGAGAAACCTGGGAAGGGGACCCCTTCCTAGCGAGAGAAGCGAGGAAGACTTCTGTTCCCTTCCAAGATGGAGAAGCATATGTCCCCGATGGTTGGAGGAGTGTTGCTTCCAAAGTAGGTGGTGCAGGAGCAATAGGGAGGGAAATGCCCTCCACCATCAAGGAACATCTTTCGGCTCTGAGAGGTGGCTATGATTGGCAGAGCTGATCGTATTACGCCGATGTTACAACAGTCGTGGTACAATGTCACAGGCACAGGATGCAGGCATTCAAATTTTCTCTTAGCCCCAGTGTAGGTCATTCTGTCCAATGTGTTTTAGTCCATGATTTTCCTTTCTTTCTGGAGAATCCTGCAGTGTAGTGAGCAAGGCGAATGGTGCTCTCCACAGTTTGACAGATTGGAGGCGGGGCACATGTAGTATTGGGATGTGAAGGGCATCCAGAATTTTGACATGTGACGCTGGATGTACAGCTGTATATGTCCAAACTTGCAGCTCTTAACGCACCGCATCGTGTGAGGAACATTGGGCTTTACAACACAGTATTAGACCGTCACGTTGACCTTCTCTGTCAATGTATCACCCTCGAAGGCCAAGACGAAAGCAGCGGTGGCAACCTGATTATACCTCGGACCCCAGTGGACGCGCTGGACGAAATGACCACCGCGCCGCTCCAAATTTGCGCGCAGCTCATCGTCAGACTGCAAAATAAGGTCCCTGTGAAATATGATACCCTCGACCATATGTAAGCTCTTGTGGTTACAGAAACATCCCCAGCTTGTCATAAGCGAGTAAATACCGTGACTGGGCATACATGGGGAGTTAATGGCACAGGCATCAGGGGGTGTGGTCAGAGGGCTACAACTGACAGGGTACATAGCGGCCCCACTACAATGGGCAAGCTACCGTGCTGGATGTCAGGTGCAACCAAGCGAACAAGTCCATTATAATCGTCGGTATAGAAAACGATACTGCACCGTTTATGGAAAAATACGCACCCAGGAGGGTGGCCTCGCCCAACAGTAGGAGAATGAGCAGAAGTGCAGATCCACGTCGACAAAGGATGCGGTAAGTCTGAGCACATGAATGCTATACTCCATGTAAGGCGTCCTTCCTAAATTGGCTCGCTCTTCGGGAAAATTTTGAAAAATTAAGGTCAATTCATAGAGGGGACCACCACATATAGGCCAAAACGTGAGACTCCTTTTAGTCGCCTCTTACGACAGGCGGAAATACCTCGGGTCTATTCCAACCCCTGGACCTGTAGTGGGGGGGGGTCTCCATTTACCTCGAAGTTTTGGTTTTTATGCTTAGTCTGCTAACTACGACAAAAGGTGTGTAAATATGGCGCGAACGGGACTGGGCTGCACTGAAAATCGTTCTGCTAAGGCCCCTCCACACGCACTATTATATCTGTCGGCCGACCGACCAACGGACCAATTTCGTAACCGCTTGCACAACGCAATCACGGTGCCTCATGTGATTTGCTCGTATGATAAATATCTACGCGATTCCGGTTGGTTTTACAAAGGAACAGAAACTGGAGTTTGCCAGCATTTATCTAGGATTTTCTGGCCTTGTTACTCAAACCAAGGCAAAGATGCGACTAATTGCAGGAATGAAATTTAACTACGTTGTTACTTAGACGGTAGCTAATGATATTCGTAATTATTTAAGAACTGCTGAGCATCAAACCGTTTTTAACCAAAAATGAATTCATCATAGGTTGTAAGCTCCGAGGAGAAACATCTCGCTACATTACGATTTCTAGCCAATGGTAGGGTTTGAGCGCACCTCAAATTCAGGGCTGTTGTATCCCCACAATTGACTAAAATGATTCATTTCCCTGCAAAGCGATTTATACATGACTGAAGAAGTACAGCACGGTTAAGCAAAATAAAAGACGTTGACATAAACGTCATCAATTCCAATAAACAATGCGAAAGTAACTTACATACTTCGTAAGACAAATTACTACAGCAATTGTTATAAACAAATGCAAAAAGTATTTAACAGCTATACATTCATCAGGATATAATACTTATTAATACACCCTCACACCTTTTTATAAGGTTCTATCCAGCAGCCCTTTTTCCTGGGCGTAGACCGGTGACGAGAGATATGAAATCCTGTCGATTTGATTTCGGAGTTCTCTTCTCTACAGCCAACACAGTGATGCTTGACAGTGTCATTTGTCATTGTGTTGTGGAAGTAGGCTTTAACGCGTTTCAACGTACTCACGCTTGTTTTGCAAGACACGGTGGTTCGTGGATTGCAAGAAGCAACGACAGTCATTTCACTCCTCCGGAGAACACGTTTTTTAAATCAATTGTTTACAATGGACTGAAGGATGTCATGAAGCTCCAGACATTTATCCTCACTGCTGTAAATAAAGTTTCTTCTCTTCAGTTTCTCATTGTCAAAGGATACATTTTAAGTAGCTTTTCAACATTACGTATAGGGAAATTGTTTCAGGGTAGTCCTGGTTCAAATGGTTCAAATGGCTCTGAGCACTATGGGACTTAACATCTATGGTCATCAGTCCCCTAGAACTTAGAACTACTTAAACCTAACTAACCTAAGGACATCACACAACACCCAGCCATCACGAGGCAGAGAAAATCCCTGACCCCGCCGGGAATCGAACCCGGGAACCCGGGCGTGGGAAGCGAGAACGCTACCGCACGACCACGAGATGCGGGCACGGTAGTCCTGGAATCTAGTTTCCGTGTTTACTATTACTGTGTCGATTACCTCTAATACTAGCCTTCTCCATTTCTAAATACATATTTCTGTTTCGTTACACTAGTTCAAATACTCCTGCTGAAATTGTAAGGCTCTTTCTTACCTTCCACTTTGCGTTTCATACATATTAGTCTCTCACTAGCCTTAATGCAGCTTTCTATTTCAGGCTTACAGATTTACTTTGCAAAATGTCGAACAAGATACTGGTATGCTGGAAAATCTATTTGTACACCTGCAGTAGAAAAAGAGAAGTCTGGTGATCAAGTATACAATTTAGCCCAATTGGTCGATGTAAAGAAATATAATCCCAGTCTTGCTTGTATTTCACATTCAATGCTGCTCATGTCCGTGTAGTGAAGAAAAATGGTTTTAACAGCGTGTGAATGAAAATACCTTGTTTCGCAAGGACCTTATAATTTAAATTCCCCTTCCCCCTGAAGTTAACTTGTTTTACCGCAACGGCTAAGATTCGTGAAATACTGGTTTGCTATAAAAAATTTTAATTGCGTAATTTTTAGAAGCACAGAGGATGGTCCAACTGATGTGCACAGCAGTGGATACAGACTGCACGAGGGTGTGCCTCTTTCACTATAGGATGTACACAATTTTTCCGTGTTATTGCACTACAGCCGTCTTATGTTTGCGATACTAGTTTGTTTTTATCAATATTCTAACTGCTTAGCACTTGCAGCTAAACAGTGGCTATGCCTTGTGCACACCAGTTTTTAGCTAAGTCATAAAACCACATCCATCTCATATTTCTCCTTATTTGCAAAACGAAAAATTACTAATAGCTTACTTCAGACATCCGTTATTTCGTCGGCTTGTACTGACAAAGGACTTAATTTCACTTGAAACTTGCTCTAGAGGATTATTTTAACTTCACTTGAAATCTGTTCTTTAACATCATCCATAATACAAGTTGTTAAATGATTGTCAGAAAGTGGCTTCAAGTACTCCATGATGCTAAATAATCTTTCGTGAGTGTTCGTATCCAGCGAAGAATTTCAGAAGTTCTAAAAATTTTATTCACTCATGCCTCAGATTCCTCACGAGTTCGGAGACAACTTTTGCCATGCTGAAAAGCAGAAAGTCGTAATGCATCTATTCCGCTTCTGTTTCTGTAACCTTCTCGTTGTGTTTCAATGTTCCAATCGTGCTGCTTGTGAAAGAGCATGGTCAATTCTTACTGTGCTTAGCTGATTGTATTTAACAGTTGCTGTAACATGTGAAATTGAACCTTGGTCCTTTTTAGCATTCGAAATAAAATTTTGATGCCTCTTCGCCTAGTCCCCACTTACGCGATCAACCGTCAACCATTCCAAATAACGCACAGTAAGAACAAAAGTTGTTCCTTACAACGCTGCCACTTTACCACCGTTTTGAATTTTACTATTGTGTTTGACAGCTTCTTACAAATTTTCCCTAAAATTTGATGGACAAACTGCGTCAGCTTTCTTTCTTACACTCTTGCAAACACCACAATTGCATTGTGTGTGTATTTGGAAGAAAAGCGGTAGAGAAACAGTAAACACTTGAATGAAGCCCTAGGTATTACGTCAAGATAGTAAAAGAATTCAGCAAAATTAGTTACGAGAGCTACAAGAGGAGGAATTCAAGTCTTAACATATAAATTACTTATGAATGGATGAGATTATTTCAGTATTTGCTCAGTAAAGTGGATTCTCATGTTACAAAACAGAATGTCTTCTGGACATACAGCATTTCTAAGAATAAACTGTGTCACTGCGATTTCTTGATACATGAGAGCTACTCTGGTTTATGACACGGCACATTAATATCACATTGTAATCAACCAAAATAATTTCAGAAACGTGTCAAGCGATTTATAAACCGATGAAGGTGGAATATGTGAAGGTAAATAAACGTTTAGTACACTTTATGGGGACTATAAGAACAATTTTTAATTTTAAATAGTGTTACCACATCGGCAAAATTAATACAAAGTTCGAAACAGATGAAGCGCTTTTTAATTTGTCGCATCCAGAATCTAAAAACAGACAAAGTAGAAAGGAAAGCTAAGAAAGAATTTTTGAGTGTGACCACATCCTCTATTCCGGTTTGCTGCATGTATGTTTCCAGATGTAGGGATGGATGGCTGTAGCTGTGATTGTGGACATGAAGTCGAGTGCAGTATATTCCACCTCCCATCAACACACAAATGATAGCATGCATTATGCCCCTTGCCCCCCCCCCCCCCCCCTCCCACCCATAGCCCAAGCTACTTTATTTTTAAAAATTCGACGAAACTAACTTTGAAGCCATATTTACAAACACACTCCAGACACTTCCAACAGCTGTAGCGACGCCAGCGCTCGAAGGTGAAAAGAAAGCTTCACGCCACAAGCCCGAAGTGCGGCACTCAATGTTACGAGCGTTAATGGGTAACATCGTGTGACAGATACCACGTGTAATCTACTCTAGCGCCCTCCGTACCAGCAATCGACGTGGATCACTTCTGGATATTAGACAGACTCACAATCTACAAGTCGACAGAGAACTCTCAGGGCGGACTTTCCAGCAATTCGCTGGGATAGGGAAAACAGTTTCAGTTAAGCTATCAAGGAAATTTAATAAACGCGATATTCCACTTCAGCAAGAAAGATGGCACACTAGCGTCCACTGTAACGTTTCTTTCCTTATGGGTAGTTAAAAGTGAGAGAAATATTCAAATAAATGAAAAGAAATAATCTGCGCATAATTATGAGTTTAACCCCACCGTGGCATCATATTTGTAACGTGTCCTTCCTGTGGCAGTATCTGTACGCGCATATATATATAATTAACCTTTGTAATCTACTGGACCATTACTATTATTTACCCTCTATGCCAACTCTGTTACATTATTTCAATGTATGAGATCGTGGTGTTACTGAACACCATCGTCAACCGCTGTTTTAAGGCTCGTTGACTGCACGACACTGCTGTCAATGATCTACTGGTCTTCCTGAAAACAGGCCTTCAGGTCCGACCTATGGAGAATAATTGCTTATCGCAATGTGCCGCTTAAGTATGTCGTTCATCTTGCTTTCAAATAACGTGACCACAATTTCGTGATACATCTACCTAAAAAGTATAAAATCATTTAAGTAGTTCAGTGCGGTAGTATTAAAAGGTTCACTACAATAACTGCAGAGACCGATATTTATGAATGATAATCTTATTATTCCATAAAAAAAATAAGACGTAGGAATTTCGGCAACCCTCCTCTTAGTACATCGAATGTCAAAACAGAAGTGAATCATAAGAAGAGAAAGTCTTCGTTTCTTTACAAAATCACTTGGTTTTTTCGAAAACTTAATTTGTTTTTCCTACAGAGGTCTCCTTTTACGTTTCATACATACAAGCTCTGAGTTCTCATCAACATCTGTTACTAAATCAATTGCTTTATATATATTATTCGTGACACAAGAGTTTTTAATATTGGATAGTTCCTCTTTTTTTTTTTAGATACACTTCAGTAACCTTCTGAATTCTGGAAGCTACTGTATAACAGTATCTCATTCTAGCATTCAGGTAAAATTGGAGTGGTTACTTGACTAGACTACACACCAATTCCTTCCTTCACATATACTTGCAAGTTAACAAAAAATGACTATTTTGGGCAAAACGTTTGTGCCTTCGTTCCAGAAGTGTGGAAATATTTTGTCCTTGTTCCGGACTGATATATTGGTTTGATCACCAAGTTGTTGAGAAAATCGGACCTAAAAAACCAATCTGAACATTTGGACTTACTTAATTTCAATGTTTCTGATTACTTGAATTGTACTGCTTCTTACAGTCTATTACATCAACTTAGAAACTTCTTCTGTGTTCTACTATGGTGCTTTTAGTGTTTCCGCATACCGCAGCACGCAACATGGTTTTGCAGACGATAAGTGAAACTGTTTCATAGAGAAGAGAGGACAAAGAGACGATCTGGCATTAAGTCGATTCGATAGCAAATGACAAAAACGGGCGGATTTCTCAGGTTTTTACTACATATGAACACTTTTCACATTCTCCCGTGCAACGCGGCTGCTTGTCCTCCTTTCATGCAAAATCTTAAGGTCCTAGCTCATGTCCAAGGCACCACAGCCGGCTAAAAAGTCAATAATCGTTAACTAAAACTTGATTTGTACTGCTTCTTACTGGGTATTACATAAACTTAGGAGCTTCTTTTGTGTCAAATTATTATTTTCAAATCAACAGCTCATTGCATGCACTCCTTACTAGAAACATGAATAATCTCCACAAAAATTTGGAAGTTAATTACTTTGGTGCAATAAAGTCTCGATCATTCAGGAAAACGGATTTTCAATAACTTGTCAGCAGCCATAAAAGTTTTACTACTGTCAAAATTCATTTTAAGAGCAGCCTAAAGGATTTATTTAACCATCTCCTCCGACACCATTAATGAATTGAATTTTTTAGTAGAACTAGGGCGTGCGCGATTGAGAGTGAGTGAGGAGTGAGTGAGTTAGAATAAGAGAGAGAGAGAGAGAGAGAGAGAGAGAGAGAGAGAGAGAGAGAGAGAGAGAGAGAGAGAGAGAGAGAGAGAGAGAGAGAGAGAGTGGGGGGGGGGGAGGGTGTCAAATAATACGAGTACGATCAGAAGTACGTTTAAATTTTCATCCCTCATTTCACGTCGATGATCAGTCCACTTGCGATCTGTGGAAGGTAAATTAGCATATTAGTTTCCCACTGAGCATCTCCTCATTATGGATCATTTGCAACAGAAACTACATATAGTCTAATCTAACCGTCTTGTCTGTCCTATCTCTGTTGAAGGGTACACATGAGACAGATGCCTTCTTATTGTTGTTGTTGTGGTCTTCAGTCCAGAGACTGGTTTGATGCAGCTCTCCATGCTCCTGTATCATGTGCAAGCGCCATCTCCCAATACCCACTGCAACCTACATCCTTCTGAATCTGCTAGTGTATTCATCTCCTGGTCTCCCTCCTCGACCTTTACCCTCCACGTTGCCCTCCAATACTAAAATGGTGATCCGCTGATGCCACAGAACGTGTCCTACCAACCGATTCCTTCTTGTAGTCAAGTTGTGCCACAAAGTTCTCTTCTCCCCAATACTATTTAATACCTCGTCATTAGTTAAGTGATCTACCCATCTGATCTTCAGCATTCTTCTGTAGCACCTTATTTCTAAAGCCTCTAGTCTCTTCTTATCCAAACTCTTTATCGTCCATGATTCACTTCCATACATGGCTACACTCCATACAAATACTCGGATAACACACTTCCTGATACGTAAAGCTTTACTCGATGTTAACAAGTTTTTCTTCTTCAGAAACACTTTCCTTGCCATTGCGAGTATACAATTTATATCCTCTATACTTCGACCGTCATCAGTTATTTTGCTCCCCAAATACCAAAACTCCTTTACTACTTTAAGTGTCTCAGTTCCTTATCTAATTCCTTCAGCATCACCAAACATGTTTCGACTACATTCCATTATCCTCGTTTTGCTTTTATTGATGATCATCTTATATCATTCTTTCAGGACACTCCACTCCATTCAGCTGCTCCTCCAGGTCCTTTGATGTCTCTGACAGAATTATGTCATGAGCGAACCTCAAGGTTTTCATTTCTTCTCCATAGATTTTAATTCCTACTTCGATTTTTATCTTTTTTTCCTTTACTGCTTGCTCAATAAACAGATTGAATAACATCGGCGATTGACTAGGACCGCATCTCACTACCTTCCCAACCACTGCTTCCCTTTCATGCCCCCTGACTCTTGCAACTCCCATCTGGTATGTGTACAAATTGTAAATGGCCTTTCACTCACTGCATTTTACCACTGCCACTTCAGTATTTGAAAGAGTTTTCCAGTCAACATTGTCAAAAGATTTCTCTAAGTCTACAAACGCTAGAAACGTAGGTGTGCCTTTCCTTAATCTAGCTCTTAAGAGAGGACTTAGGGTCAGTATTGCCTCATGTGTTCCAGTATTTCTACGGAATCCAAACTGGTATACCCCGAGGTCGGCTTCTACCAGTTTCTCCATTCGTCTGTAAAGAATTGGCTTTAGTATTTTGCGCCTGTGACTTACTAAACAAATAGTTCGATAATTTTCACATCTGTCAACAACTGCTTTCTTAGAGATTGGAATTATTATATTCTTCTTGAAGTCTGACGGTATTTCGCCTGTCTCATACATCTTGCTCATCAGATGGTAGAGTTTAGTCAGGGCTGGCTCTCCCACGGGTGTCAGTAGTTATAATGGAATGTTGAATACTCCCGGGGCCTTGTTTCGGCGTAGGTCTTTCACTGCTCTGCCAAACTCTTCACGCAGTATATCATCTCTTATTTCATCTTCATCTACATGCTCTTCCATTTCCAAATTCTGTTTTCAAGCCCATTGCCCTTGTATAGATCTTCTATATACTCCTTCCACCTTTCTGCTTTCCCTTCTTCGCTTATAACAGGGTTTCCATCTGAGCTCTTGATATGCATACAAGTGGATCTCTTTTCTCCAAAGCTTTTATTTTTATTTATTTATTGTTCCGTGGGACCATATTAAGGAGAAATCTTCATGGTCATAGAACGAGTCAATACATGAAATTATAACACGATAGTAGAAACAGATAAAATGAAATATAAAAACATATTAAGGCGACAAGTCGTAAGTTTAAATAAAGAAAATTAACTACGTAACACTGAAATTTGCATAATTTTTTAGCTCTTCCAGGAGCTCCTCGACAGAATAGAAGGAGTGAGCCATGAGGAAACTCTTCAGTTTAGACTTAAAAGATTTTGGGCTACTGCTAAGATTTTTGAGTTCTTGTGGTAGCTTATTGACAATGGATCCAGCAGAATACTGCACTCCTTTCTGCACAAGAGTCAAGGAAGTGCATTCCACATACAGATTCGATTTGTGCCTAGTATTAACTGATTGAAAGCTGCTAACTGTTGGGAATACGCTAATACTGCTAACAATAAACAACATTAAAGAAAATATATGCTGTCAGGGCAATGTCAGAATTCCCAGACTATTGAATAGGGGCCAACAAGAGGTTCTCGAACTTACACCCCATATAGCTCGAACAGCCCGTTTTGAGCCAAAAATACCCTTTTTGAATCAGAAGAATTACCCAAAGAATATAATACCATACGACCTAAGCGTGTGAAAATATGCGAAGTAGACTATTTTCCATGTTGAACTGTCACTAATTTCAGATACTGTTCTAATGGTAACTAAAGCAGCATTTTAGTTTCTGGACAAGATCCTGGACATGGGCTTTCCACAACGGCTTACTATATATCCGATCGCCTAGGAACTTTAACTGTTTCGTCTCGCTTATAACATGCCCATTCTGTCTGATCAAAATATCGGTCCTTGTTGAATTGTGAATTAGAAACTGCAAAAACTGAGTCTTACTGTGATTTAGCATCAAATTGTTATCCACAAGCCATGAACTTATTCCATTAACTACATTATTTGATACTGTTTCAGTATTACACACAAGATCCTTCACTGCCAAACTGGTGTCATCAGCAAACAGAAATATTTTTGAATCACCTGTAATACTAGAGTGCATATCATTTATATAAGTAAGAAACAGCAGTGGCCCCAGAACCGACCCTTGGGGGAATGCCCTCTTAACAGAGCCCCATTGCGAATGATTATCACTACCACTCTCAATATCGCAGAGAATTACCTTCTGCTTTCTGTTCTTAAAGTAAGAGGGGAACCAATTGTATGCTACTCCCTTACTCCATAATGGTCCAACTTGTGCAGTAATATTTTGTGGTCAACACAGTCAAAAGCCTTCGTTAAATCAAAGAAAACACCTAGCGTTCGCAACCTTTTATTTTATCCGTCCAAAACCTCACAGAGAAAAGAGAATATAGCATTTTCAGTTGTTAAACCATTTCTAAAACCAAACTGTACATTTGACAGCAAATAATGTGAATTTAAATGCTCCAGTAACCTTGTATATACAACCTTCTCGATAACTTTAGCAAACACCGATGGCATTGAAATAGGTCTAAAGTTGTCAACATTATCCTTGTCTCCCTTTTTATAAAGTGGCTTCAGTAGAGAGTACTTTAATCGGTCAGGAAACCGACCACCGCTAAAGGAAAAGTCACAGATATGGCTAAGTACTGGGCCAACATACACAGAACAATACTTCAGTATTCTGCTAGATACCCTGCCATATCCATGAGAGTTCTTGGTCTTTAGTTATTTAATTATTAACTCAATCTCCATCTTGTCAGTATCATGGAGGACCGTTTAGGGTAACAGTCTCGGAACACTTTTTTCTAAGAGCGCTATATGATTGCCTGTTGGGGCTAGGTTTCTATTTAGTTCACCTGGTACCTTCAGAAAGTGATTATTAAATACTCTACATATATGCGACTTATCAGTAACACGAACATTCCCACTACGCACTGATTCTATATCGTCGACCTGTCTCTACAGACCAGCCACTTCGTTTACGACTGACCATTAGGTTTTAATTGTATCCTGAGACGTAGCTATTCTATCTGCATACCACTTTTCCATACCAGTTTACATATGATTATATGAATGAAGGAGATCTACCAGCATCCTTTTACTTGCACAATCACTTTACAATTAATATTGAAATCACCACATATAAATAATTTTTTGTATTTCCTACAAAGTGTACCAAAAACCTCCTCTAGCTTTAGCAAAAATGTTGTGAAATTGGCGTCTGTGGCTCTATAAATAACAATTAGAAGTTTAGCTCCATTAAATTTAACCATACCTTCACAACATTCTAACACCTTTTCAGTGCAGTACTTAGAAACATCAATTGACTCTAATGGGATGCTGTTTTTCACATACATGGCTACTCCCCCACACCGAAAAGAGCTCCTAGAAAAGCTGCCAGCCAACCTGTATTCTGGTAAAGGAAGCCTCTGAATTATCTCCTTATTTAAGAAGTGCTCAAATATACCAATAATTTCAGAGTCAACATCTTTAAGCAGTTCACTAACTTTATCTCTAACATCTTGTATATTTTGATGAAATATACTAATTCTCTCATTACTTGGATACTTAAGCTTTGTCAAAAGTGGATCTTTTGTTAGAGAGACTTCCCTTAAGCAGGAACACCTATCAGCTGACTGGTACAGCTCTAACATCAACTACTGCAGGAATTTTCCCATGAGTGATCCCACCACCTCGATCTATGCTGTCACTTTAATTTTCCTGTAGGCGGTGTCTATCTTACCCATGGTGATTTTCGCCTCTACATCCTTACATTTGTCCTCTAGCCATCCCTGCTTAGCCACTTTGCACTTCATGTCGATCTAATTTTTGAGACGTTTGTATTCCTTTTCGCCTGCTTCATTTACTGCATTTTTATATTTTCTCCTTTCATCAATTGAATTCAATATTTCTTCTGTTACCCAAGGATTCCTACTAGCCCTCGGCTTTTTGCCTACTTGATCCTCTGCTGCCTTCACTACTTCATCCCTCAAGGCTACCCATTCTTCTTCTACTGTATTTCATTCCCCCATTCCTATCAATTGTTCCCTTATGCTCTCCCTGAAACTCTGTACAACCTCTGGTTCTTTCAGTTTATCCACGTCCCATCTCCTTAATTTCCCACATTTTTGCAGTTTCTTCAGTTTTAATCTACAGTTCATAACCTATAGATTGTGGTCAGAGTACACATTTGCCCCTGGAAATGTCTTACAATTTAATACCTGGTTTCTTACCATTATATAATCTATCTAAAATCTTGCAGTATCTCCAGGTCTCTTCCACGTATACAACGTTCTTTCACGATTCTTGAACCAAGTGTTAGCGATGATTAAGTTATGCTCTGGGCAAAAACCTACCAGGCGGCTTCCTCTTTCATTTCTTACCACCATTCCATATTCACCTACTACGTTTCCTTTTCTTCAATTCTCTACTATCAAATTCCAATCACTTGTCACTATTGTATTTTTATCTCCCTTCACTATCTGAATAATTTCTTTTATCTCATCACACATTTCATCAATTTCTTCCTCATCTGCGGACTACTTTTAAGATTATGGTAGGTGTGGGCTTCATGTCTATCTTGGCCACAATAACGCGTTCACTGTGCTGCTTGTAGTAGCTAACCCGCATTCGAATTTTTTTTTATTCATCATTAGACCTACCCATGCGTTAGGTTCATATTGGCCTTCCTAATACTTAAATCTATATTCGATGTTAACAATGACGCCGGTGGATAGACTATATGAAATTACTGATCGTCGATAAAGTCGCGAATATAACCGACATGCTATTGGGCCCTTCGCAGGGAAAGGGTTTTCGCCACAAAAAGCGGGAAACTGGAATCCAGCAAATGAGTAAAAAATATATATTCGGTGACAAAAAATTAGTGTACGTACACAACAATAGACTGGGATTTCTGTATTACATAAAGCAGTTTTTGTAATTGTATCTTGCAGCTTTAGTTATTTTTAATTAAAAGAGATTTTAAAAGGACAGAAAGAGCGTTTTGGTCTACGCTACACATCGTTCTGTTAGTATAGTCTTGACTTCGTAATCACTTTCGTGGACTTCTGCAACTCTCAATCAAAATCTCCAACCTAATCGAGACAATACGCTACGATACAGCCGACATGATGACAAGAGAATGGGCTACATCAAACTCGAAGTAATTTTATATAGATAAGGATCTCAATGACCTGTGTACGTCTAATATAAAAGATTTCCTAACCATTCTCCTCAAATAGATCGCCATCTTCACTTGACCTTTAACTGAAACTGTTTCAGAATTAAAGACTGAATTCAAAGAAAATTTGGCTTCCAGTCACAAAACTAGAAAAATAAAAATAATAAAAGTGAGAATGTGAAACAGGTTAGCAATAACCACAAACAGGAGATTCTACAGAAAATCAAAGTGAGAAAGGAAATTATTAATATTATCGACCGTTTAGGAACTCTATGCTACGAAAGGGATGAAACCACATATAGAATAACTGGTGGAAAAGTTAGTGTGTTTTAAGATTAAATCCAAACAACAATTAGAGAAAAATATATCGAAGCTAGGCCTATATTACGAAAAATTGCTAAATCTCGAGGCATATTGTGTCCTCCAGTATTTGATGAAGTGTTTGTGCCCCTAGCACGGATAAAACAGGATCTACAGCATCAACAGAAACTTCGGATATGTGTTTCATATTTCATCCAAGCCTACAGTCTATAAATACTAAAACAAAATACCACTACAGGGAAACTACCTACGAAGAAGTTCTTGGTAAAACTATGTAGCTGTAGTTGCCTTGGACTAACGACGTGTGATTATCAATGTAACCTGTACAGACTGTACGCTTTCCAAAGCTGTTATCCATGAAAAAGCTAAACGACGTTTCGTGAACAAAACACAATTTAAGACCGGACCACTAATAAAATTATCTGACAATAGGCACTGTTGAAAATTTGTGCCAGACCAGGATTACCACCCGAGTCTCCTGGTTACTAGGGAGAGGCAATGATCACTGTGTCCGAATTACGCAGTGGTCAACATAATAGCACGAACTGCCCGAGCATGCCGTTCGTCAGATCCAAATTCTCAATTTCTCCATAGACTGCTAATGCAGTGCTCCTTGAACATTATCCTCCTCGCCTTAATTAAACAGACACAGAATATATACAAGCTTGGCCTTACGAACATTGCAGACGCCGTCTATGCAACACGCGTCACACTTCAAAGAGTTTACCAATACATTGCATTGTTTACTATCGACCACGGATCAAGCAACGTAAAAAGCACTGCGTCTACTGAGATCATGATTCAGAGTTTTTTTTTTAAAAAAAAAAGAAACTAATAAGTCGCCTACATATTATAGTTGCTGCCGAAAGAGGAGAACCACTATTTTCCCACAAACGGAAATATAGTTAAAATTACGCTTCTAATTCGGCTAGTTTCGGCGGTTACTAAAATTTGTAGTGAAAGTTACATAGGGAACTCTCCCGTCCCCCCACCAGAAACGTAGTTTTCGTCGCTGTTGTGCGACTTTTGTACACAGCCAGAGAAAGTGTGTTAAACATGGCGCGGACGGAAACACTAGGCTACGCTACAGGGAAATCTGCTTACACAACGTTTACTCGGCATTAATAATCGTTGGCGTAAACATCTCTCAATCAAATTACCCCCTTCCAACCTAACTTAGATCTCGGGCTACACTGCCCATAGGCCTGTCATCACAACCAAAATTTCAGTGTGTGGGGGATATCCTGTATTTCTCGCTAATCTCTCTCTAGGCAAAAATGTCAGTTATTGTAGATTGGTGGCAGTCTCAACTACAAGATTTACTAATGATAAACACTATTGAGGCGGCTCGTAATTTTAGAATAGTTCTCTTCGTCTTACTTGGCATAAATTGTTCGCTGGCGTCCCAGCAGCTAGCTCCTTCAGTGTCTGCTTCTGCCATCGCACCACGCCAGTCTGTTGTTATCCTAGCAGACAGAACGCACCGCACATCCGACAACTTCGGAACCACTCAACTGGCCAGTTAGCAACTGAGCCGAACACTGTTTACACCGTCAAAGGAAAACTATGCAAAGATGTACACTCGAATGGCACGACTGAGTAGTACACACACAAACACACAAACAGTAATATCTGTAGAACGTCCATCGACACGCGCAGAACGAAATTCTTCTCGCGAACGTACAGCGTCTCCGAAAAAAATCTCGTGACTATATTCCGGCGTTACGGCCAGGTTCTCATTCAAATGAGCAAAAAATGTTATATATTTTTTTTTGAGACAGTGAAAATACACTTGAAGGATCTGTTTGGGAGTTACGAGTGATCATACTATGAGCTTCATTTTAGATTTTCAGTAAAAAAAAATGGCGCCCGCAATTATGATTTGATCACGCGGACTGCGTGCAGTGTGGCCTCTCAGATGTTACCTGAAATCAAAAATGGATGACATCAGTTGATACTAAATTACTTCTCTGAAATTGAAAATGGAAAACATCAGTCGATGTTACATAAAATTTATGGGAGCGCATACCTAACCGCAATGAAACAACCGTAAATTTAACGATACGGTACTAATTCGAACTCTGAGTTCGATTTTTTGGGTGGTTTATTTCACTCCTTATGCCTTCACAAAAATTACTTAATATTAATCAGTGTCATATATTATAGGTATAAGCTCCTAAGAAAAGTGTTTACTTTTCTGGGTCAGAGGTAGAAGTTAAGAGATTGAACCATTTTTAGTTAATGCTGGATGCCGTTCTGAGAAAATTGTTTCTCCAAAAAAAAAAAAAAAAAAAAAAAGTTCAACGTCTAGGGAAACCTTTTAGTTATATTATTACTTCGATTTGCATGAACTGAGGGTTACATGTATATTTTTAATGTCGCTGAACACGAATCTGCAGTAAGATTTTCAATATTCAAAACGGCTAATGCAATACGGAGAGCACAGGATTATGCTTTGTCCAATTTTTACCAAAAATGCATTTTCGTTATTTACGTTTAGTGTGCAATCCAAGGAGCACTTTTCAACCCTTCCTCTGGCTGGAATTGTTCCTAGATAGCAACTCCCTGTTCTTCTTGGCAGGAAAAGCCGATCTGTCTAACCTGGATATGCAGCACTCGTTATTCGTCAGTGTTATCGGCGAGTTTGTTTGCAGTATGAATCATTTTGTGGACGTGCGTCACGGGACGAGCTTTGATCTACATCTATATGGATACTCTGCAAATCACATTTAAGTGCCTGGCAAAGGGTTCTTCGAATCCCCTTCACAATTGATAGTTAATTGAAACCCTCAGCTGCCGACAGGTGTTGTTGATACACTTCGATGGGGACAGCTGAAAATGTGTGCCCCGACCGGGACTCGAACCCGGGATCTCCTGCTTACATGGCAGACGCTGTATCCATTTGAGCCACCGAGGACACAGATGAATACCGCGACTGCAGGCATTTATCCCTTACACGCTTCCCGTGAGACTCACATTTCCAACCGGCCACAATCCACAAACGTAATGTACGTAATAGGTGTTTGCTCATCCACTCAATACTGGCCCACACTAAGGTGACGATTCCCGTAAGATTTCGGGCAATCTGTGCGCATTCGCACAGACGAAGGTCAATGGCTGGGTAACGTTTAACCATATATATGAAGATAGTAACTGTTCTCGAAAGAACAGGCGCCACTGACGACCGGGCAGCTTCTCTAGAATACATGATAGACCGGCCTATGTGGCCGAGCGGTTCTAGGCGCTTCAGTCGGGAGCCGTGCGACCGCTACGGTCGCATGTTCAAATACTGCCTCGAGTATGGATGTGTGTGATGTCCTTAGGTTAGTTAGGTTTAAGTCGTTCTAAGTTCTAGAGGACTGATGACCTCAATTGTTAAGTCCCATAGTGTTCAGAGCCATTTGAACCATCAGTCCCTGTGCTTACACACTACTTACATTAACTTATGCTAAGGACAACAAACACACACAACGATGCCCAAGGGAGGACTCGAACCTCCAACGGGGGGAGCCGCGCGAACCGTGACAAGGCGTTTGAGACATGGCGGATACCCCGCGCGGCTCATGGCAGTCGTGACACTGCTTCAAACAATGGGCTGTAGAAACTTTTTTAAAGCACGGATTAAAAAAAAAACTTTTCCGTTCCAAGAGTCTGGACAAGTACACCTTAAAAAAAATGCAACTACAAAGAAATTGAATTTTCGAACTTTTTGGATGAGAACCTGTCCCTATGGAACACCGTTGATAAAATGTCACAGGGATTATGTACTCAGGTTTCACATGTGGATTAACAATTCCTAATCGAGGAATTTGCATCTCCCACCTTGGAATTCTCAGTACAGAATTTTTATCCATTACGAGATTCTCAGCCACTTGCAGAAGTGATTTCCCGTGATTCTGCAAAACTTTTCCGTTAGCCAATCGTAGCAACTATAATATTTGGTTCCTGGTGCATGACATGTCTCTTAACTTAAAGTGACCAACTCATTTGCATAAAGAGCTAACTTATCATCCGCTTCTTTACTTGCGTAGACCGTTTATGGTCTTCAAAGATTTTTTTTCTTTAATCGTTTTTTTATGTCTTTTATCAACTGCAACACTTTCTAAACTTAACGCCATTGAAGCATGGTCTTTTACTGAATGACCAAAAAACAATGCCGACAGCTGGAGTCGAAGGTTTTTGTTAATCAAGCCGTTTGTATTCTTGTGGTGATATCTCCATAGAATCTTTCATTCCGCAACACATATTTCTTTTATATAACTGAGAGGTGAAATACCGGTTTTCATAGATGCGATTTAACATATTTTAATATAACGCAATAAATATTTCATTAAAATTTTCATCCCCTTACTATCGAAGTTCCAAAACCACTGAAACACATAGTTTTTAAAAATTCTAACAGAGG
Organism: Schistocerca gregaria; assembly: GCF_023897955.1. NCBI lineage: Eukaryota > Metazoa > Arthropoda > Insecta > Orthoptera > Acrididae > Schistocerca > Schistocerca gregaria. The sequence goes on from NW_026061747.1 coordinate 587,450, forward strand.
AGCCGAATACGAATTGTCAGATATATTTAGTAATGCTTTCATAATGAACCATTTTGAAAAACATCTCACACCCTTTAGGAGTTAGGTTTTCAAAAACAATTAAACATGTATTCTTCTATTTAGAACCAAGGAGCCAAATTCAAATCTTTATCCATTTAATTCTAAAAATGCTTTCATAGTGAAATATTTCATAAAACTTTTCATCCCCTATTTCACTCTATTAATGAGTTAAATTTCCAAAAGCAATGAAACACATTCTTTTTACATCCAACTGAGAAGTCAATTACCTATTTTCATAGATGTAACTTTAACAATGCTTTAGTAGTTCTTTAATAATGATTTATTTTCAAAAAACCTTCACTATTTATTCTATCCCCCCCCCCCCCCAATGAAAGAATTTCGGAAAATGATAAAAACCTTTTTTTTGTTTCTGGCTGAGAAACCAAATGTCAATTTTCGTAGTTTTGTAGTTCTAGCTTCAACAGTGACATAGGGACATATTTTTAAAAAAAAAAACTTTTCAACCCGTATTTCACCCCCTTAGGAGTGGAATTTCGAAAAATCTCTTCTTAAATGGTGCTTTCAGCGTAATATTTACACCTTCATCAAATTTCAAGTCTGTATACTTTGCAGGTTGGGCTGGAAGGCGATGAGTGAGTGGATACATGTGCCCCTATCGCATCTCCTTGGAGGTTGTAGTTCCAAAAACAGTGAAACACGTATATTTCAATTACAGAATTTCCATAGATTTATCTTTAAAAATTCTTTCACACTGAATTATTTTCATAAAACATTTCATCCTATATTCCCCCTCCTTATGAATTGAATGTATCAAAAACAGTGAGACATGTAATTTTTTTTTTATTTTTACTTCAACCGAGAAGCCAAATTCAGGTTTAAATATATTTAGCTTTAAAAATGCTTTCATAATTAAATATTTCATGAAACATTTCATCCTCTATGTAATGGGATTGTGGTAGTGACACACCAAAATCACAATAGTAATCCGTTGTAGTTGCTACACATTTTATTACAATCAAAAGCATTATAAAATCACAATCACAAAAATACAAGAGATTGCCTTATAAGGCCAGATCAGATGGACAAATAATAAATAAATTTCTTTACGTGGAACAAGACCCGTTAAACTTCAAATTTGGATATGACTAGGTAAATATACTTAGGAAAGGCTTTACTTAAATAGTACAAATGTGCATAGAATGCGCAGCAGAACTCTCATTACTTCCAATCAGCAGAGAAACAGATTAAGCCTAAGAAACAGATTTTTTAACGTTTGGCTACCCAACTTTCCATAACAAAACTATATACAAATGATTAAAGCAATTAAGGAGGTACTTTAATTTTGACCAAACCGACCTTCAAATTTACTTACTCAATTGATTAATCAACAATATTCTTAGAATGATTACAACTAGAACATGACCATATGACAATTCCCTTAAAATAAGGTTGCTTCAATATTTCGTGTGAATTGGCGATAGACGCGAGCAGACCAAGGATTCAAATCAATACGAGAGATCCACGAGACAGGGAGTGACATAGAAATATACTCAACTTGACAATGCAATTGAACTTTGGATGCTATAGTTCTCCACCGGAACGATGGAATCACGCGAAAGTGACAACATAACCGAATATGTAAAGGAGAGGACATGGCCTTAAACATCTCTCTGCCGCCGTGGTGCTCTGTTCCCTGTATGCTAGCGTCGACCGCTGCCAATTATCTCTAACACAACACACATCAAGGGTAGAGAGTTTTCTGAGACATATACTACACAACCTTATCTGGAGAGAAGGTGAGCATTACAACTGAACTGAAACAAATGAGCCTCCGTCAGTTACTTGCCCAGTGCCAGCCCTTAAACTTTGATTAATAAGTTCGCTAAAAGTCATGCCGAAGTTAAGATGACAAGATTTATCTCCAGGTTCCGCATATTAGGGGCAGAGACAATGAATTGGCGACGCTCTTAGCCGTATGTTCGCGGGAGAGTCTGGGGAAGGCAAGGGCCACGTGGAGCCGGAGCGAATTTCCTTCTCTCCGAGACACCCGGTTTCTTCTGCGACTCAGCCGGCAAACAGGCTGTGGACCCCAGGTGGGGACCGAATAGGCAGCAGTAGGCGGATGGCGACGTCGTTACTGGCTGTTGCCCTGTTGCCTTCGGGGGGGCGGGGGGCTCTTGTGTAAAGGGGGAGACAACCGTGGTGAAGTGAAGGTCTCTATTCCACAGGAACGAGTTAGCATGATATATCCACGATTCGGTGGTCGGGGGTCATTTGGCGCTATACAAGACCTAGAACCGAGTTCGGGAACACATGTTTTGGCCCAACCTATATCGCGATGTCAGGAGATTTGTTGGCAACTGTGTCCAGTGTAAGCGCGGTAAGCCCGATGTGGGTCCGTGCAGAGAACTACTACAGTCGCTTAGGGAGCAGTGTCCTCTGGACCGCGACTCAAAGATCGAAGCAACGATCGATGGAAACTGGCGCCAGAAACGCACCAGCTCACTCTATTTCATCCCCTTAGGGGTTGAACTTCCAAAAACACTAAAACACGTATTTTCTTATTTGTAACCTTGAAGTCAAATACCAATTTTCGTAGATGTAGCCTTAAAAATATTTTCATAGTTATTCCATAATTATTTATCTCAAAATAAAATGTTCACCCGCTATTTCACTTCATTCCCAGTAATAATGGAACACATATTTCTTTATTTCTGACCTAGAAACCAGATACAAATTTTCGTATGCCTAGCTTCAAAATTACCTTAATAGCTACATGTTTCAAAAATCCTATAATTTCCTGTGTCTCCCCCTTTCAGTGTAGGAGGGATAGTGTCGTACAAGAGACAGTATACTCAGTAGACAACGAACTGCTAGTTGTGAAATCAGCGACATAGGAACCGAGACTGACACAGAAGGTGCTGAAGGTGAAGCACACTAGACTCGTGTCTACCACGGCTTCTAATAATATCGATTTACCATGAACGGAAGTTCCGAAAAGTGAGCAAGTAATTTTACAGTAAATTCAGTACCGATGGAGAGGATATACAACGAAAAACATTTCTGTAAAATTTCAGAAATAATGAAATATTCCACTCAAGTCGCGCGGCAGAACACGCAATGGATATGCTTGCACTTAAGACGGAAAGCCCCACGTGCTTACGCAGGCTTACGACAGATCGCAAAATTCGGCAGTAGGCGTAAGCCAACCTCGTGTGCTGCTACCTGTTGTTGATGCCAGGCATCAAGGTCTCAGTAGTACGGCCATGCACTGGAGAGTAGTTGCTTTGTAAGCACTCCGTCTTCAGTCCACGAGTGGCCTACTGGGACGGGACCATCCGACCGCTGCGTCATCATCCGTGGAGGATGCGAACAGGAGGGGCGTGGGGTCAGCACACTGCTCTCCCCGTCGTTATGGCGGTTTTCTTTGACCGGAGCCGCTACTATTCGGTCGAGTAGCTCCTCGATTGGCACCACGAGGCTGAGTGCACCCCGAAAAATGGCAAGAGCGCATGGCGGCATGGATGCCCACCCATTCAAGTGCCGACCACGTCCGACAACGCACTTAACTTCGGTGATCTCACGTGAACCAATGCAACCTCAGGGGCAAGGTCGTTGCCGCAGATATTTTAGAGTAGTTGCTAACGTTTCATAATTATCTAGTTTACGGGGAAAATGTAAAAATGGCGATTGTCACCAAAGCTACAACTAATCTGAATTTCTGGTTAGTTATCAAGTGGTCTTGTGTGCGAGCCTGAATTTTTCATCCTTTGCGGTGGGAATGATTCAAACCTGTCATGTTCTTCTTATGAAGTGTTCTATTTATTTTACACACAATGATCATTTGTAGTTGTGTTGAGTTACTACCTTGATAAATTTTTGGATGGCGCACGTATCATAACTGAGATCTGCGCTTGCGCTTAATGGCTGAAGGTGAATTAGCGTAATGAGTAGTAGCGAATGTTATAGTAACATGTTTGTACATTATTTCAGGTAAATTACGTTAGTCGTGTAATATTATCCGTATACCAGTATAGTATGTGGGCCAATTACGTTAGTCATGGAATACTATCCGTATAAGACTATGTCACCTTGATGTCCCGGAATTTGCTTCAATTTTGGAATCCACGAAAGAACTGGAAATTTTCCTTTACACAGCTTTCCATATAACTTCTATTACAGTGATTCAGTCTTGTCTGTCACTCGACTTTTCTGATCGGGAAATAAATTCTATCGCTCAGATGCTTATTACCTCTTCGTGTTTCTATTTGCCGATATTGCTCATAAACACTTACATATCTCAAAGTTGCTATGGACAGTGATGGAACGACACACTTTTCTATGGCGACACTGCACTTTAGAGATAGAAAAACCGATCGGTTAAAACGATATGGGTATTTTAGTTCTGAATAACCCATGTCTTTCGGTATTTGTTTGCTCTCGGTTATAACAAGTATCTTTTTTTTTTCCTGATAACCACGTAAAAACAGATATATCGATTAGCCACAGCAGCCGCCGTAAAATTTTTAGTTTTCAAGTAAACCTTTTTTTAAAAAAGACGAGTAATTTTAATTCGTAAGATTTCCATAGCTCTGAAATACTGCGTTATTACAGAAAAATGGGAAAAGTGATGTATGCCACTTTAATAACACTGCTGACAGAAACGAGCAACAAATGGATTGGTCCAGCATTGCCGAGACAATATTGTGCCTGTTATACAAGCAGTGCGCGAGACTGGACGCAGTTTCTCGCTGTTGTCGAACGTCAGTTGTAACACAGAATGGCACCATCTGGAAGTCTGGAAGTATTTTACGATATGCGGTAACGAGTGAAGCACATGGGTTGATTTGGTCGACTTGAAACATCATACAAGGAAAAAAGTTAAAATTTCCGGGATAGAAATAGAAAGTGCCTGATCTGCTGCCTGTGTCTACGTAGTATGCCGTTATCTGCTTGTAGCCCTTGAAAACAGAGAAATTAAAACGAAAAAGAGTTCTCCAGCCGAAGTATTCACCCTTTATTGCAGGACTATACGTAACTCCCGCATAGTGCTGTGATAACCGATTACAATATAATTTTTGAGCAGAGCTTCTAAAAACTAAAATCAGTAGGAGAATACTGGCAGTTTTCTGTAGTACGGAAGCACTCGCCATATTTTGAGAGAAGCAGCGAACAGCTGACAAAGTTTTATTTGACTATTTATTTTAAATTATGTCCGAAAGAACAGACACCATATCCATATACGTATATGGTTCTGGCAATACCAGCCATGACCTTCTTCTGTGAAGATGCACACGTATTCCCCGAACTGTTACGGCACTTGGTAAGAATGTCTTCCACGAGTAATGAGTGTGTTGGTGTGGGACACTACGAATGTAGTGTGTGCATATACAAGGTGAGTCTCGCGGGAGGCCTGTGCGAGATAGTCCCTGCAGTCACTATCGTCTGTGCCCTCGGTGGCTCAGATGGACAGAGCGTCTGCCATGTAAGCAAGAGATCCCGGGCCTTAGTCCCAGGCGGGGCACACATTGTCACCTGTCCCCGTTGATATATATCGACACCCGAGAGCAGCTGACGGTATTAATATAATTCTAATTTCGTTCTGGACGGCTGCAGGTCATCATAAAAGTATTTAATTTTACGTGTTGATTCCATTTATCAAGAAACTGAGAAAGTCAAATTTTTTAAATCTTTGTAGGATTCCTACGTTTACTAGAGGAAATAATGTAAATAAAAGACTGAAAATCGGTTATTACAAGCACTGGAATAGTGACGGGCTTTAACAATTAGGTTAAAGTGAGCCGAAAACCAGTTGTTTCAGCGATAACCGACATTCCCACTGGAGTTCTGCGTGGTAAGATTGACGCGCAATTGACGCATGGTGCACGGAATGGCAATTGAATCTCAATGTAGACAAGTGCAATCCGACAACAGAGGAAGTGGGTTACAATACGCTTGTTCGCCCACTGCTTGAATACTGCTCAGCAGTGTGGGATCCGTACCAGATAGGGTTGATAGAAGAGAGAGAGAAGATCCAACGGAGAGCAGCGCGCTTCGCTACAGGATCATTTAGTAATCGCGAAAGCGTTACGGAGATGACAGATAAACTCCAGTGGAAGACTCTGCAGGAGAGACGCTCAGTAGCCCGGTACGGGCTTTTGATAAAGTTTCGAGAACATACCTTCACCGAAGAGTCAAGCAGTATATTTCTCCCTTCTACGTATATCTAGCGAAGAGACCATGAGGATAAAATCAGAGAGATTAGAGCCCACACAGAAGCATACCGACAATCCTTCTTTCCACGTACAATATGAGACTGGAATAGAAGGGAGAACCGATAGAGTACCCTCCGCCACAGACCGTCAGGTAGCGTGCCTAGTATGGATGTAGATTTAGACATCTAGAACAATTTTTCAGGAAGGTTACTGCAGCTCTGATGTTCTCAAAATGAACGGGCCAGCCATTGGCGTCCTCGAGGGGGAGGGGAGGAGGTGGGGAGGGGAGAAGAGGCAAAGGGGCACTTTCACCCATAGCCCCCAACCCTCCCTGGAATCTGGAGTAAAGAGGTTTTATTCGTTACAGTATACTCATACTCTTCCAGATAAGACTTCTCCACAATACTGCTAAACCTTAGCTTTGACCAGTTGTAGCGCTTATAGAGTTAGGGTCATGCAGCTTGTTGCATCTCGTAACTGACCAGCTGATTTGTACACACAGTGCCAGTTTCAGAATCATGCACTCCAGCCCCGACGCGCCTCCCGCACTCCCCTCCACTGGAAATATTTCTGCAGATTCCAGTCTGCCACTGTGCATATGTTTTGATAACATCCTGGTTTTAATAGCATCGAAGGAACAGCATTGTGCAGTAAAGGGTAGACCTAGCACAGAACACACCATTCACATTGAAACGCATCACTTAGTAGATGGTGAAGTACTCTGAAGCTAGCCAGATAGAAACAGAAGTTCCTGGCACTATATTTGACCCAAATTCTAATCTTACACTAATCTCTTGTATCTACCTACCACGCCCTAAAAAAGCCAACGATTTACTATTATTAGAAGTTCCGAAAAATGAGGAAGAAATTGGCCCACACTTTTTTCCGTTGTGTATTATTTCGATTCCCCCATAAAGGGAATGGACTTGTAGCCACAGGTTACACAAGCGATAGATGGCTTAAAATACATAAAAAGAGATGACAATAAGAGACGATTTTTAAAAACACAATGGTACACGGTATTTTCGATTTTTACAGGAAAATAATGGATGACAAAATAAAGGTTTTTGAAAAATACGCTGGTGGACAATATTGGGGATTTTTTATCTTTATAGATGACTAGCGGAAAAGCATGGCGTTGACCAGGCATTTATTTACAGCTGTGCGTCCACGCCCGTACAATGCAGCGTCTGGCCTTGTCCTGAATTTTTATAACGTATCTCCTGAAACATGTGTCGTACAATGATATAATTTTGTAGGTACGTTCAGCGTCATATGCGGATACTGTCTGCGAAATTTATTGCGAATATAGTAGCAAAGAAGTAACAAATTTAAATGTCACGAATGCTGTGATGCCCACACACTTGGGTGCAACTAATGTACACGGAATGCTTGGCACGATCATTATAGCTACCATCACCTATGGTCGAAATTGGACCATCTGTGTCGACGTAGTGAAAATATAAATGTGCATAACATGGTAAACGTCCATTCTTTCGAGCCATCGGACCTGATCTACGATCAAAAATATCTTGTAAATGTGGTAGGGGCCACGGCCTTGCCGCAGTGGATACACCGGTTCACGTCTGATTACTGAAGTTTAGCACTATCGGGCGAGGTCGGCACTTGGATGGGTGACCATCTGGGCCGCGATGTGCTGTTGCCATTTTTCGGGTTGCACTCAGCCTTGCGATGCCAGTTGAGGAACTACTCGACCGAATAGTAGCGGCTCCAGTCAAAGGAAACTACCACAACGAGTGGGAGAGCCAGCTCCTCCTCCACCCTCAGTGAGGATAACGTGGCGGTAGGATGGTACTGATTGGCCACTTGTGGCCTGAAGACGGAGTGCTTTTTTAAAGTAGTGCTGCCTAGATAAAACTGACAGTCTAGGCTCAGGGACTGTCCACGGTAAATGCTGCATTGGACCTACGAATACTATTAAAATAACAGTTTGAGTTCTCTTTAATTGTCCAATCATCTGAAGTGAGTCCTTATTACAGTGCGCTGAAAAATAGATTTTACGTTAATGGAAGATAAATTTTATGTTTCCAGAATGAGATTTTCACTCTGCAGCGGAGTGTGCGCTGATATGAAACTTCCTGGCAGATTAAAACTGTGTGCCCGACCGAGACTCGAACTCGGGACCTTTGCCTTTCGCGGGCAAGTGCTCTACCAGCTGAGCTACCGAATCACGACTCACGCCCGGTACTCACAGCTTTACTTCTGCAAGTATCCGTCTCCTACCTTCCAAACTTTACAGAAGCTCTCCTGCGAACCTTGCAGAACTAGCACTCCTGAAAGGAAGCTGTGAGTGCCGGGTGTGAATCGTGCTTCGGTAGCTCAGATGGTAGAACACTTGCCCGCGAAAGGCAAAGGTCCCGAGTTCGAGACTCGGTCGGGCACACAGTTTTAATCTGCCAGGAAGTTTCATATCAGCGCACACTCCGCTGCAGACTGAAAATATCATTCTGGAAACATCCCTCAGGCAGTGGGTAAGCCATGTGCCCGCAATATCCTTTCGTTCAGGAGTGCTAGTTCTGCAAGGTTCGCAGGAGAGCTTCTGTAAAGTTTGGAAGGTAGGAGACGGATACTGGCAGAAGTAAAGCTGTGAGTACCGGGCGTGAATCGTGCTTCGGTAGCTCAGATGGTAGAGCACTTGCCCGCGAAAGGCAAAGGTCCCGAGTTCGAGTCTCGGTCGGGCACACAGTTTTAATCTGCCAGGAAGTTTCAAATTTCATGTTAATGGCGGCAAATTAACTTTACCCTAATGACACACAAGGTCAATGCCGTTCTATCACATAAAGTATTCTCAGATCGAAATGTTTAGCATTACAAAATCTCCAATGTAGATTCATCATGCCACAATTATAATTCTCAAAATAATTTGGAGCTACGTTCAATGCATATTTAAATGCATCTTTCAAAACAATAACAGAATTCTCATTAGATCATCATTACCAGTGGCTAGAGAATTCCTATTATTTCGTCTACCAAAAACCGCGTCTCACTATGGCTACTTCAGTACAGTTTTGTTTTCCACTGCTGACAATAGAAACGATCTGGTAGATGTGGCATTGTAGATGCCCAGTATGCGTGTCTTAATGGAAATAAACCGTCTGGAACGTTTACCCTTGAACGTCCCTGGAATGGGATTTCATGGAACGTTATTACTTTCCTGTGTCCATTTCTATCACACCAGCTGATCGCCATGACTGGGGAGGGGGAGGAGGGGGTGAATTTAAAGTTGGCAGCACTTTGAGTGGCAGAAAAACCGAAGAAAACCTAACGTTTTCGTCATTTGTTTGACGTAGTGCCAGTTCGTCACATAGGACGCTTTTCTTTCGGAAACGTTTACATTCATCGTCTGGCAATCAATGTCGCCTGCCGAGGTATGCAGTCGCACCACTCTGTACGAAACAGAAGCTTAAGTTGATGGAGTCGACAAGTAAGGAGCAGTGTCTGTCTTGTTTTAGATATGGAAAATTCAATTATAGGCCTTATTTTCTGCCTTGTAGTTGACATAGGACCTTGCGATTTTGCACGACCGAGGTCCGGTAGCCACACCACACGGGAAAATGCGAGGAGTGTTAATGTGTAGTAAAAACCGAAGAAAACCTTACGTTTTCTACATTTGTTTTCCTAATAACGAAATGGGAAATCGTCAGAATGAACGCTTTTCTCTCAGAAACGTTTACATTTATCGTCTGGCAATTAATGTCTCGTGCTGAGGTATGCAGTCGCACCACTCTGTACGAAATACAGTAGGTTCTAAGGTGATGCAGTCGACAAGTATGGTCGCAATATATTGTCACCTCGAAATACATCGACACCTCGAAATAAATCAACACCTCGAAATAAATCGTCACCTCGAAATAAATCGCCACCTCGAAATAAATCGCCACCTCGAAATAAATCGAAACCACGAAAGAAATCGAGACCCAGAGATAAATCAAAACCTCGATATAAACCGACACATCCAAAACAACCGACACATCGAAATGAGTCGAAATATCGAAATGTATAGACATCAAGATGCATTACGACGTACGAAATGGATCGATAATTCGAAATAATTCGAGGTCTCGATATGATGCGTGGTCTAGAAACACATCGACATCTGGAAATATATCGATACCTCGTAATACAAAGATTTCTCTAAAAAGAGGGATATCTAGAAATTTATGGTTACTTGAGATATAGAGATATCTCGAAATATATCGATATCTCGAAAGAAATCGCTATCTGGAGTACACCTATACATGGAAATATATAGATACCTCAAAAAATATAGACAACCCGTATTGTGTCGGTATATCAAAATAAATCGATATCTCGACATAACCGGATACACAGAATCAATCGATAACTCGAAATACGTCGACTACTCGATATAGACAGATATATAGAAATAAATCGACTGCTCAATACAAAACTGGGCCTCGAAATAAAATGGTATATCGAAATGAATCGATAATGTGATATGTATGGATGTCTCAAAATAAATCTGACCTCTAAGAAAACGATTCACGAAATAAATAAATAAATATCGAAATATATCGCTAACTCGATAAATAACGATATCTAGTGGTCAGATATATGTTTCAAGATGACAACACATATCAGTATAGTTCGATATACATGAAAATAGTTTCGATTTTCAATATAACGATAGCTTCCTAGACCTCGGGAAACAAAACGCCGATCCGACCTCGGGACAAAAACGCCGACCTCGGGGGAAAAACGCCGACCTCGGGGAAAACCGCCGACCTCGGCGTTATGACATGGTCATAACAGAAAAGACCGATTCTTTAGAAAGTTTAGAATGAGATGTTCTAAATATTACAGATAATCTATTTACAATAATCTACAAGTACTGCACAATGAGAAGAGACTTTGAAATAGTGCACAGCCAGGAAGACAGAGGTTGCATTGCTGTTTCTAATCTTCTGGTGTTTGAGATTCAGAATCCAGGATTGCCTATAATGAGAACAGCAGGAATGAATGTCCTGCACCAGTATAGAACATACTCTGAAACTCCATAGAAAATCACATGGCACAATTATTTTACATCATTCTCAGCAAGCTACAGAAGCCTCTAATGGACATAACAACGTCGTCACCTCCTTCACCAGTGAAAGATCTTAGTAGCTATTGAGTCATGACTAGGTGGCCAATTAATAATTTGTTGTTCAAAGCTAATTTCAGTATAAATGGGAATACTCAGTGGACATCTATTACAGTCATATTTTACTGTCTAAGATATATCAACTTTCCAGACTATAAGTATAAGCAGAGCTCGGTCTTTCCCATTCCGAGTTTGTTTAGAATGTATCAAGGGAATCAGATCCACTGGGCATTTAGAGCAACCTGCTTTAAACAATATGAGCAGGCAGTAGACACAGACACGGAATTTTTCATTTCTCTCTGAAACGGTTACCTTCATCGTCTGCAAACTTATGTTCCGTGCTGCGGTACGTGGAGGCACTAATAGCAATAAGGTAGAACACAGAAGAAGCTTATAAGTTGATGTAATCGGCCAGTAAGAAGTAGTACAATTGAAGTTTAGTTATCGATTATTGACTTATTAGCCAACTTTGGTGCCTGGGACATGAACAACGACCTTAAGATTTGGCATGAAACGAGACCTGGCAGCCACGTTACACGAAGAATGTGAAAAGTGTCCGTATGTATTAAAAACCTGAGAAATCCGACCGTTTTCGTCATTTGCTATCGAATTGACGTAATGCCAGATCGTCACATTGGCCTCTCTTCTCTCGAAAACGGTTACATTTATCGTGTGCAAAGCTATGTCGCGTGCTGCGGTATGCGGAGACACTAAAAGCACCATAGTAGAACACAGAAGAAGCTTCTAAGTTGATGTAATAGACAGCAAGAAGCAGTACAATTCAAGGTTTGTTATCGATTATTGACTTTTTAGCCGGCTTTGGTGCCTTGGACATGAGCTATGACCTTACGATTTTGTATGAAGGGAGGTCTAGCAGCCACGTTGCATGGGAGAATGTGAAAAGTGTTCATATGTAGTAAGAACCTGAGAAATCCACCCGATTTCTTCATTTGCTATCGAACCGACTTAATGCCAGATCGTCACATTGGCCGCTTTTCTCTATCAAACGATTACATTTATCGTCTGAAAACTTATGTGGGATGCTGCGGTATGCGGAGACACTAAAAGCACCACAGTAGAACACACAAGAAACTTTCTAACTTGATGTATCGGTCAGTTAGAAACAGTACAATTCAAGTTTTAGCTATCGATTATTGACTTATTAGGTGGATTTGGTGCCTTGGACATGACCGACGACCTTAAGATTCTGCATCAAACAACGACTGGCAGTCACGTTGCACGAGAGAATGTGAAGAGGGTCCATATGTAATAAAACCCTGAGAAATCGCACCGCTTTCTTCATTTGCTATCGTATCGACGGATTGCAAGATCGTCACATTGGAAGCTTTTCTCTCTCAAACGGTTACATATATCGTCTGCAAACCTATGTGGCGTGCTGCGTTAGGTGGACACACTAAAAAGACCATAGTAGAACACAGAAGAAGCTTCTAAAATTATGTAATCGGCCAGTAAAGAGCAGTACAATTCAAGTTTCAGTTATCGATTATTGACTTATTAGGTGGCTTTGGTGTCTTGGACATGACCGAGGACCATAAGATTTTGCATGTAACAACGGCTGGCAGCCACGTTGTTGTTGATGTTGTTGTTGTGGTCTTCAGTCCAGAGACTGGTCTGATGCAGCTCTCCATGCTACTCTATCCTGTGCAAGCTTCTTCATCTCCCAGTACCTACTGCAACCTACATCCTTCTGAATATGCTTAGTGTTTCATCTCTTGGTCTCCCTCAACCATTTTTGCCTTCCATCCTGTCCTCCAGTACTAAATACGTGATCCCCTGTTGCCTCAGAACATTTCCTACCAACCGATCCCTTCTTCTGGTCAAGTTTTGCCACAAACTTCTCTTCTCCCCAACACTGTTCAACACTTCGTCATTAGTTATGTGATCTACCCATGTAATCTTCAGCATTCTTCTGTAGCACCACATTTCAAAAGCTTCTATTCTCTTCTTGTCCAAACTATTTATCGTCCACGTTTCACTTCCATACATGGCTATACTCCATAAAAATACTTTCAGAAATGTCTTCCTGACACTTAAATCTATACTCGATGTTAACAAATTTCTCTTCCTCAGAAACTCTTTCCTTGCCATTGCCAGTCTACATTTTATATCCTCTCTACTTCGACCAGCATCAGTTATTTTGCTCCCCAAATGGCAAAACTCCTTTACTACTTTAAGTGTCTCATTTCCTAATCTAATTCCCTCAGCATCACCCGACTTAATTCGACTACATTCCATTATCCTCGATTTGCTTTTGTTGATGTTCATGTTATATCCTCCTTTCAAGGCACTGTCCATTCCATTCAACTGCTCTTCCAAGTCCTTTGCTGTCTCTGACAGAATTACAATGTCATCGGCGAACCTCAAAATTTTTATTTCTTCTCCATGGATTTTAATACCTACTCCGAATTTTTCTTTTGTTTCCTTGACCGCTTGCTCAATATACAGATTGAATAACATCGGGGAGAGGCTACAACCCTGTCTCACTCCCTTCCCAACCACTGCTTCCCTTTCATGTCCCTCGATTCTTATAACTGCCATCTGGTTTCAGTACAAATTGTAAATAGCCTTTCGCTCCCTGTATTTTACCCCTGCCACCTTTAGAATTTGAAAGAGAGTATTCCAGTCAACATTGTCAAAAGCTGTCTCTAAGTCGACAAGTGCTAGGAACATAGGTTTGCCTTTACTTCATCTTTCTTCTAAGATAAGTCGTAAGGTCAGTATTGCCTCACGTGTTCCAGTGTTTCTATGGAATCCAAACTGATCTTCCCCGAGATCGGCTTCTACTAGTTTTTCCATTCGTCTGTAAAGTATTCGTGTTAGTATTTTGCAGCTGTAACTTATTAAACTGATTAGTTCGGTAATTTTCACATCTGTCAACACCTGCTTTCTTTGGGATTGGAATTATTATGTTCTTCTTGAAGTCTGAGGGTATTTCACCTGTCTCACACATCTTGCTCACCAGATGGTAGAGTTTTGTCAGCACTGGCTCTTCCAAGGCTGTCAGTAAATCTAATGGAATGTTGTCTACTCCTGGAGCCTTGTTTCGACTTAGGTCTCTCAGTGCTCTGTCAAACTCTTCACGCAATATCGTATCTCCCATTTCATCTTCATCTACATACTCTTCAATTTCCATAATATTGCCCTCAAGTATTTCGCCTGCGTACAGACCCTCTATATACTCCTTCCACCTTTCTGCTTTCCCCTCTTTGCTTAGAACTGGGTTTCCATCTGAGCTCTTGATGTTCATACAAGGGTTCTCTTATCTCCAAATGTCTCTTTAATTTTGCTGTAGGCAATATCTATCTTACCCCTAGTGAGATAAGCCTCTACATCCTTACATTTGTCCTCTAGCCATCCCTGCTTAGCCATTTTGCATTTCCTGTCGATCTCATTTTTGAGACGGTTGTATTCCTTTTTGGTTGCTTCATTTACTGCATTTTTATATTTTCTCCTTTCACCAATTAAATTCAATATTTCTTCTGTTACCCAAGGATTTCTACCAGCCCTCGTCTTTTTACATACTTGATCCTCTGCTGCCTTCACTACTTCATCCCTCAGAGCTACCCATTCATCTTCTACTGTATTTCTTTCCCCCATTCCTGTCAATTGTTCCCTTATGCTCTCCCTGAAACTCTGTACAACCACTGGTTCTTTCAGTTTGTCCAGGTCCCATCTCCTTAAATTCCCACCTTTTTGCAGTTTCTTCAGTTTTAATCTACAGGTCATAACCAATAGATTGTGGTCAGAGTCCAAATCTGCTCCTGGAAATGTCTTACAATTTAAAACCTGGTTCCTAAATCTCTGTCTTACCATTATATAATCTATCTGATACCTTTTAGTATCTCCAGGGTTCTTCCATGTATACAACCTTCTTTCATGGTTCTTAAACCAAGTGTTAGCTATGACTAAGTTGTGCTCTGTACAAAATTCTACGAGGCGGCTTCCTCTTTCATTTCTTAGCCCCAATCCATAATCAGCTACTACGTTTCCTTCTCTCCCTTTTCCTACACTCGTTTTCCAGTCGTCCTTAACTATTAAATTTTCGTCTCCCTTCACTACCTGAATAATTTCTTCTATTTAATCATACATTTCTTCAATTTCTTCGTCATCTGCAGAGCTAGTTGGCATATAAACTTGTACTACTGTAGTACGTGTGGGCTTCGTATCTATCTTGGCCACAGTAATGCGTTCACTATGCTGTCTGTAGTAGCTTACCCGCATTCCTATTTTCCTATTCATTATTAAACCTACTCCTGCATTACCCTTATTTGATTTTGTGTTTATAACCCTGTATTCACCTGACCAAAAGTCTTGTTCCTCCTGCCACCAAACTTCACTAATTCCCACTATATCTAACTTTAACCTATCCATTTCCCTTTTTAAATTTTCTAACCTACCTGCCCGATTGAGGGATCTGACATTACACGCTCCGACCCGTAGAACGCCAGTTTTCTTTCTCCTGATAACGACATCCTCCTGAGTAGTCCCCGCCCAGAGATCCGAATGGGGGCTATTTTACCTCCGGAATATTTTACCCAAGAGGACGCCATCATCATTTAATCATACAGTAAAGCTGCATGCTCTCGGGAAGGATTACGGCCGTAGTTTCCCCTTGCTTTCAGCCGTTCGCAGTACCAGGACGGCAAGGCCGTTTTGGTTATTGTTACAAGGCCAGATCAGTCAATCATCCAGACTGTTGCCCCTGCAACTACTGAAAAGCCTGCTGCCCCTCTTCAGGAACCACACGTTTGGCTGGCCTCTCAACAGATACCAATCCGTTGTGGTTGTACCTACGGTACGGCTATCTGTATCGTTGAGGCACACAAGCCACCACACCAACGGCAAGGTCCATGGTTCATGGGGGGGGGGGGGGGGGGGCAGCCACGTTATGCGAGAGAATGTGAAAAGTGTCCATAAATAGTAAAAACGTGAGAAATCGAACCGTTTTCGTCATTTGCTATCCTATAGTCGGAATGCCAAATCGTCACATTGGAAGCTTTTCTCTCTCAAACGGTTACATATATCGTCTGCAAACCTATGTGGCGTGCTGCAGTATGCGGAGACACTAAAAGCACCACAGTAGAACTCGCAAGAAATTTCTAAGTTGATGTTTTCGGTCAGTAAGAAGCAGTACAATCAAGTTTTAGTTATCGATTATTGACTTATTAGCCGTGTCCATAAGTAGTAAAAACCTGAGAAATAGCACTGTTCTCGTCATTTGCTATCGTATCGACGTAATGCCACATCGTCCCATTGGCCGCTTTTCTCTCTCAAACGGTTACATTTATCGTCTGCAAACTTGTGTGGCGTACTGCGGTATGCGGAGTCACTAAACGAACCCCAGTAGGACACAGAAGAAGCTCCTAAGTTCATGTAATCCACCAGTAAGAAGCAGTACAATTCCAGTTTTAGTTATCAATTATTGACTTATTAGCCGGGTTTGGTGCCTTTGACATGACCAACGACCCTACGATTTTGCATGAAACAACGACTGGCAGCCACGTTACGCGAGAGAATGTGAAAAGTGTCCATAAGTACTAAACACCTGAGAAATTGCACCGTTTTCGTCATTTGCTATCGTATCGACGCAATGCCAGATCGTCACATTGGCCGCTTTTCTCTCTCAAACGGTAACTTCTATCGTCTGCAAACTTATGTCGCGGAGACACTAAAAGCACAACAGAACACAGAATAAGCTTCTAAGTTGATGTAATAGCCAATAAGAAGCAGTGAAATTCAAGTTTTAATTATCTATTGTTTACTTTTAGCCGGCTTTGGTGCATTGGACATGAGCCAGTACCTTAAGATTTTGCATGAAGGGAGGTCTAGCAGCCGCGTTGCACGGGAGAATGTGAAAAGTGTTCATATGTAGTAAAAACCTGAGAAATCGCACCGTTTTCGTCATTTGATATCGTATCGACGTAATGCCAGATAGTCACATTGGAAGTTTTTCTGTCTCAAACGGTTACATTTATCGCCTGCAAATTTAAGTGGCGTGCTGCGGTATGTGGAGACGCTAAAAGAATAACAACAGAACACACAAAAAGCTTCTAAGTTGATGTTATCAAACAGTAAGAAGCAGTACAAATCAAGTTTTATTCATCAATTATTGATTTATTAGCCGGCTTTGGTGTCTTGGACATGATCGAGGACCATAAAATTTTGCATGTAACAACGGCTGGCAGCCACGTTACAAGAGAGAATGTGAAAAGAGTCCATAAATAGTAAAAGTCTGAGGAATCAGACCGTTTTCGTCATGTGCAATCGTATTGACGGAATGCCAGATCGTCGCATTGGAAGCTTTTCTCTCTCAAACGGTTACATATATCGACTACAAACCTATGTGGCGTGCTGCGGTATGCGGAGGCACTAAAAGCATAACAGTTGAACACACAAAAAGCTTCTAAGTTGATGTTATCAAACAGTAAGAAGCAGTACAATTCAAGTTTTAGTTATCGATTATTGACTTATTAGCTGGCTTTGGTGACGTGGACATGACCAACGACCCTAAGATTTTGCATGAAACAACGACTGGCAGCCACGTTAAACGAGAGAATGTGAAAAGTGTCCAAATGTTGTAAAAACCTGAGAATTCGCACCGTTTTCGTCATTTGCTATCGTATCGACGTAATGCCAGTTCGTCACTTTGGCTGCGTTTCTCACTAGAACGGTTACATTTAACTTCTGCAAACTTATATCGCGTTCCGCGATATGCGGAGACACTAAACGCTCCACAGTAGAACACAGAAGAAGCTTCTAAGTTGATGTAATCGGCCAGTAAGAAGCAGTACAATTCATGTGCTAGTAATTGATTATTGACTTATTAGCCGGCTTTGGTGCCTTGGACATGACCGACGATCTTTCGATTTTGCTGGAAACAACGACTGGGAGAAACTTTACAGGAGAGAATGAAAAAAATATCCACATGTAGTGAAAACCTGAGAAATCGCACCGTTTTCGTCATGTGGTATCGAATCGACTTATACCCGGGCCATTGAAACATTGCACTTGACGTTTGCGTATGAAGTTGGCAGTGTAACAGAGTAACAAGTGAAGAACGATAGGCACTAGGCGTTCAGCGTGGGGCGCCAGCCAATCACAGCGCAGTGAGCACTGCTGTTACTCACGTGCTGTGACGTTAAAGTTACCGCGTTGCCGGCTTTGTTTAGTGAATGTGTATACAACGTGAGTTGTGTGTTGTTTACCGCGTATTTTCGTTGTACTGTGTGCTATATCGTTGTGACTTTTGTTACGTTGTGAGTTTACGTACTTGGAAAATGCCACCGAAAAGACTTCGTTCACCTAGTGACAATCCTTTGCGTCGAGGGGTGGCGCTAAACAGCCAGGCACTGGAGTTGCTACGCAGAACTCATGAGTTTTACGAGCAGGAAAAAAGCTACGTAAGCATTCATGGACAGCCATCAATTCCTGCCGACAAAGTGGTGGAACGTACGTCGAAAACTCTTGGTATTAGTGCAAGAACGGTAGTAAGTAAGGGAGTATTACTACAAAACTTTGAAGATACTGAAGTGAGCCGTAACGACTCCGAGCTGTCTGGATCAAATAATACATTTTTATCAACCCCGGGAAAGAAGAAAAAGCGGCGTAGTCCTATCACAGATTTAGATTCTTTCCAGACTGATGCAGTTCGTAGGCATGTTTATGCTTACTACAGCAGAAAAGAGTATCCGACTGTAGCTAAGTTATTAATCTCTTTAAAAGAAAGTGAACTCTTCAGGGGTGGTAAAACATCACTAAAATTTGTGCTAAAAAATATGGGTTTCCGTTACAAAACGCTAGACGGACGCAAAGTACTGTTAGAGAGGGCACATATTGTTACCGCTCGTAGCATTTTCTTGCACAAAATTGTGGGCAGAGACATTCATTCCATAATTTGGCTAGACGAAACGTGGGTTAATGCCGGGGAAGCTGTCAGTAAATGTTGGAGGGATAACACACCCAGCAGTACCGGCCATCAGCCGACGGGAAGAGGAGCTAGATTAATTGTGGTCCATGCAGGCTCCTCCAGTTGTTTTGTCCCTGACGCACTTTCAGTTTTTAGATCAAAAAAGACTGGTGATTACAATGAAGATATGGATCACGCACGATTTGTTGAGTAGTTCAGGAACCTTTTAAAACAATTTCTTGTCCCTACAACAATTGTAATGGACAATGCTCCATATCATTCGGTGATACAGAACAATGCCCCAACTACAAATGATCGGAAAGAAATTATGGTGCAGTGGTTACAGGCTCGAAATATTGCAGCGGATATGGGTATGACAAAGGTTCTGTTATATTCTCTCGTTAAAGAAAATAAGCCTACGACACCTACATACGTAGTAGACGAAATTGCCAAGGAGCAGGGTCATACTGTAATAAGGCTGCCACCATATCACTGCCATTTCAACCCTATTGAGTTAGTATGGAGTGACGTAAAAATGTATGTAAGGAACAACAACAAGTCCTTTACAATAGCAGAGGTGGAAAAGCTGTTGCGTGAAGCTCTTGTGACTGTGGATGCAGCCTCACGGAGAAAAAAAGTAGAGCACGTCGAGAAGCTTATACGAGCAGCACAGACAATAGAAGGCATTATCAGTGGCCTGAACAATTAATGATTTGTCTTGCCGATGACGACGATGAAGACGGTTTTAGCGATGAATCGGACAACAGTGACGATGGCGAGCTGGATGGAATTGCGCCATTATCGCTGTAAATTGGTGAGTGAAAAAATTCTAATATTGGTTATTTATTGCAATCTCGGTTATTATTTATTTTGTAAACTACGTACATTATTGATTTTAAAGTACCAGTCGTCAGATGCTTGTTTTTTGTATTTCTATGCTCCGTTATCGAAAGGGTGCGCATTGTTATGCTTTTACATGCATTATTATACGGTTGTTTACTTCCTGTCATTGTAGTACAACTAAAAACGAGTTTTTATATACATTGCAATTGCTCAATCGCTTGCATTTACGAGACGGGACGGAAAACTGTATCGTCTGCTGTGTGTATAGAGGCTGCTGTTACAACATCGCTATTACAGTATAGCCAACCTAGCTAGACAAAAAGCGAACTGTCAAGTGCATTGTTTCTCCGGCGGGGGAATAATGCCAGATCGTCAGTTGGGCCGCTTTTCTCTCTCAAACGGTTACATTTATCGACTGCAAACTTATGTCGCGTGCTATGGTATTCGGAGACACTAAAAGACCACAATAGAAGACAGAAGAAGCTTCCAAGTTGATGTAATCGGCCAGTAAGAAGTTTTAGTTATCGGTTATTGGCTTATTAGCCGGATTTAGTGACTTGGACATGACCGACGACCTTAAGATTTTGCATGAAACAGCGACTGGCAGCCACGTTACACGAGGGAATATGAAAAGTGTCCATATGCAGTAAAAACCAGAGAAATCGCACCGTTTTCGTCATTTGCTATCGTATCGACTTAATGCCAGATCGTCTCTTTGGCCGCTTTCCTCTTTCAAACGGTTACATTTATCGTCTGCAAATTTGTGTGGCGTGCTGTGGTATGTGGAGACACTAAAACACCACAGTAGAGCACAGAAACTTCTAAGTCGATGTAATCGGCGAGTAAAAAGCAGTACAGTTTAAGTTTTAGTCATCGATTATTGACTTATTAGCCGGCTTTGGCGCCTTGATCATGAGCTAGGACCTTGCGATTTTGCATGAAACGACATCTGGACGCCACGTTGCACGGGAGAATGTGAAAAGTGTTCATATGTAATAGAAACTTGAGAAATCCGCCCCTTTTCGTCATATGCTATCGAATTTACTTAATGCCAGATCGTCACATCGGTCGCTTTTTACTCACTGAAACGTTTACATTTATCGTCTGCAAAGTTATGTCGCGTGCTGCGGTATGCGGAGACACTAAAAGCACTATAGTAGAACACAGAAGAAGCTTCAAAGAAGATGTAATCGGCCAGTAACAAGCAGTACAATTCATTTTTATTTATCGGTTATTGACTTATTTCGCTGCTTTAGTGCCTTGGACATGAGCTTGGACCTTGCGATTTTGCATGAAACGACGTCTGGACGCCACGTTGCACGGGATAATGTGAAAAGTGTTTATATATGGTAAAACTTGAGAAATCCACCATGTTTCACCTTTTGCTTTCGAATCGACGTAATGCCATATCGTCACATTGTCCCCTATTCTCTCTGAAACGTTTACATTTATCGTCTGAAAACTTATTTCGCTTGCTGCGGTGTGGGGTGACACTACAAGCAACAAAATAGGAGCTTCTTAGTTGATGCAATCGGCCAGTAAGAAGTAGTATAAGTGAGATTTTTGTTACTGATTGATGAATTATTGGCCGGCTTTTATTGCCTTGCATGTGACCGAGGACCCTATGCTTTAGCATGAGCCGAGGTCAGGCAGCCACGTTACACGCAAAAATGCGAAAACTTTTAATATGTATTTAAAAACTGTAGAAGAGCACCCGTTTGCGTCACTTGCCTTATCACGTATTGCTAGATAGTCACATAGGTATCTTTTCTCTTGGAAACGTTTACATTTATGGTCTGGAAACCTATGTCACGTACTGAGGTATCCAGTAGTAACACAAGGAACAAAATAGAAGCTTCTAAGTTGTTGCAATTGACTAGTAAGAAGTAGTACAAGACAAGTTTCGGTTACGGAATGTCAATTATTGGCCAGTTTTGGTGTCTTGCAGTAGATTGAGGACCTGGGAACTTATCTGTCTACTTACGCTCCCCCCTCCCCTCCCGTCCGGTAGATTTCTGTCTACCTATCGCTCTTCCGCTACCGCTACTCTCGTATTAGGTCTGCCTACCTACCACCCCTTGGAAGATCTCTCTCTACCTACCTCACCCATTGGAAGACATTTGTCTACCTACTCCCCTCCATGGAATATGTCACTCTACCTTCCTCCCATCAGAAGATGTCTGTCGACCTCCCCCTTTCCAGAGATGTCTGATTACCCACCCACGCAATCGGAAGATGTTTGTCTTCCTACCCCCTTGGAAGATGTCTGTCTACCTACCCCATGCCAGGATGTATCTATCCCCCCCTCCTTGGAAGATGTCTGTCTACCCCCTCTTGGAACATGTCTTCCTACTCCCCCTCGGAAGATGTCTGTCTGCCAACCCTCCCCACAGAAGATGTCTGTCGACCTTATCCCTCACTCGGAAGATGTCTTTCTACCATACACACTGCTTTGGAAGATGTGTGTCTATCTACGCCCTCCCCCCTCCCGTCTTGGAGGATTTCACTCTACCTACCACCCCTAGGAAGAAGGCTATCTAACCAACTGTCGGAAGATGTCTCCCCCTCTCGGAATATGTCTATCTACCACCCTCTCAGAAAGTATCTAACCCCCTCGGAAGATGTCTACCACCACTCGGAAGATGTCTACCTACCCTCGGAAAATGTCTGTCTACCTACCCCTTCAGAGGATATCTGTCCACCTACCTCCCATCTGAAGATGTCTGTCTACCTACCCGCACCCTTGGAAGATGTCTGTCTACCTACCCCACTTGGAAGATATCTGTCTACATACTCACTCTCTATGAAGATGTATGTCTCCCTACCCACCCCTCGGAACAGGTCTGTCTACCTACCCCTCCCCCCCCCCCCTGGGAAGATGTCTGTCTACCTACCCTATACTTTGAAGATGTCTGTCTGCCTACCTCCCCTCGTAAGGTTCTGACTACCTTTTTGTTTAGCCCATCCAGTACTTCACAGAGAAAAGAGAATATACCATTTTCAGTTGCCAAACGACTTCTAAAACCGAACTGTGCATTTGATACAAATCGTGTGATATAAAATGATCAACTAACCTTACATGCACAGCCTTTTCGGGAACTTTTGCAAACACTGATGGCATAGAAATAGGTCTAAAATTTTCTACATTATCCCTTTCCCCTTTTCATAAAGCGGCTTTACAGCTGAGTACTTTAATCGCTCAGGAAACTGACCGTTCCTAAAGAAAAATTACAAATTTGGCTGAATACAGGACTAACATGTGCAGCACAGTACTTTAATATTATGCAAGACACTCCATCATAACCATGAGAGTCCTTAGTATTCAGTGATTTAATTATTGACTCAATCTCCCCCTTGTCTGTATCACAGAGGAGTATTTCAGACATCAATCTCAGAAAGGTATTTGCTAAGAAATTTGTATGATTTCCTGTTGAAACTAAATTTTTATTTAGCTCGCCAGCAATGCTCAGAAAGTGATTGTTAAATACCGTACATATATCTGATTTATCACTAACGAAAATATTATTACTTAGAACTAACTTTATATCATCGACCTTGTGCTGATGACCAGTCACTCCCTTCACAACTAACCAAATGTCTTTAATTTTATCCTGTGAATAAGCTATTCTATTTGCATATCACATACTTTTTGCCTTGCTAATAACATTTTTAGGCACCTTATAATCCTGTTTGTAAGGGGCTATGGTAGCTCGATTGTGACTACTTCTAACATTTTGATGTAATTCCCGCTATGTTCTACATGACATCCTTATCCCACTAGTCAGCCAACCGGGCTGTCCATGACTGCTAGTACCCCATTTAGAATGTTCTAATGGAAAACAACTCTCAAAGAGCATGAGAAATGTGTTATGGAAAGCATTGCATTTATCCTCTGTATTATTGGCACTATAAACATCTTGCCACTCTTGTTCCTTGACAAGTTTTAAAAAACTCTCTATTGCTGTTGGATTGACTTTCCTATGTTCTATGTAACTAAATATGACATTGGTTGGAGTAAAAAAACCTTTTAGTGTTAAAATTTGTGCATTATGGTCTGAAAGGCCATTCACTCTTTTACTAACAGAATGCCCATCTAGTAATGAAGAACGAATAAAAATATGGTCTATGACTGTGCTACTGTTCCCCTGCACCCTAGTTGGAAAAAAACACAGTTTGCATCAGATCATATGAATTTAGGAGATCTTCCAACATCATTTTTCTTGGGACCGAGCGAGGTGGCGCAGTGGTTAAGACACTGGACTCACATCCGGGAGGACGACGGTTCAGTCCCGCGTTCAGCCATCCTGATTTAGGTTTTCTGTGATTTCCCTAAATCACTTCAGGCAAATGCCGAGTTAGTTCCTCTCAAAGGGCATGGCCGACTTCCTTCCCCATCCTTCCCTAACCCGACGAGACCAATGACCTCGATGTCTGGTCTCCTTCCCCAAACAACCCAACCCCCCTTTTTCTTGCACAATCATATACAAAATTAATATTGAAGTCCCCACATATAACTACTTTCTGGTACTTCCTACACAAGTGAATCAAGAACCCTCTCTAGCTTAAGCAAAAATGCTCTGAAGTTGGAGTTAGAGGCCCTACAAACAACAGCAATTAGAAGTTTAATTTCACTAAATTCAACAAATGCTGCACAACTTTCAAATATCTGTTCAGTGCAGTGTCGCAACAAGTCTATGGACTCAAATAACATACTGTTTTTTTATGTACAGAGACACTTCCCCACCCCGCAAGGAACTCCTTGAGAAACAGCCAGCTAATCTGTAGCCTGGTAAAGCAAGCCTATAAATTATCAATTTGTTGAAGTGGTGCTCTGATGTACCAATAATTTCAGCATTAACATCTATTAGCAGTTCACTATCTTTATCTCTAATAAATCTTATATTTTGATGAAATATGCTAATTCCTTCTTTACTTGGAAACATTACATCCTCTGGAGGAGAGCCCTTAAAGGCACTTCCTTTAAGCAGGTATACCTATCAGCTGACTTCAGTATTAAAAAGGTGCAGCTCTAACAGCAACTACTACAGGAACTTTTCCATGAGTGACACCACTACCGCCACCACCACCCACTACACTGTCACCTATAAGCTTAGGTAGCCTCCCCTTCGCATACCTATTGAGGTGCAGGCCATCCTAGTGAAACCCAATTTACTGATAGACCCAACTGGTACCACTGAGATGTGATCCATGCCCTCTGTCATCAGTGCACCCTCCAGCCCCACATTAACGCGCCTAACAGCCGCATTAAGGTGTGGCCGATCATGATGCTGAAACAGTTTCACGAAAAGCACATTAGTGCCACCAGTTTGAGTAGCTATCTTAACCAAGTCACCACTGACATCATACCCCCTGTCCCTATTGCGACTGCTCCCAGCTCCATCCACTATCACTACCTTATCCTCCTTTGTAAAATTCTTACATAACTCCCCTACGCTTTCAGCCACCTGAGCCAACCCTGCACTAGGCTTCACAATGCTTGTGACCTGGTACTGACTCCACAAAACTTCCTGGAAATGCTGGCCCACACCTCTACCGTGGGAACTACCTAGCAGCAGAACCTAGGCCTCCTAATTGCTGAGGACTGCTGCAAGTTACCTACATATACAGCTTCACGAGGCTCCTCTCCGCTCTACTCTGACAGTTTGTCGTATCTATTGCATGTATGCAAAGTAAAACTGTCTGACTACCTCCTTTTCCTAGCTATCTTCCTGCCAACTGCCAGTTCCCATTCCCTAGCACCCTTCACCCTCCTCAACTTATCTAGTTCCTTCTTTGCGCATTGTAACTGCACCTGAAGGGCACAGATCTTACACTCCTGCTCCTCTATTAACTTGTTTCTACTACAGATTCTACATTCCCAGGACAGGATCACCCTAAAATTACCACTGGCTTCCCCAATGCATTTCCCGCAATGAAAACACTTTGAACAAATCCCACAGTGTAATCCACTACTCACAAACCTACGACAGAACCCACACTTCTCACTCATGATAAAATTTTACAGTTACTAAAAAAAACTATACGTCTACGTTACCAAAGTTCAGTTACAAAAGCAGCACTGTTTAAGAACTAACAACTATGGTCTCGAAATTCTCTAACTACTAAGAAAGCAGCTACTTGTATTAATACTACTACAACACAGCCGATACCAATACCAGCAAAACTTCACAAAATTATTGGCTAAAACCAAAAAATTAAAACTAAACGCCAGTTCAAAACTAAAGCACGAAATTTACTGAAAACTCTATAAAACACAGCGAGCGAACGATTACAAAAGTTTATTAAGTCATTATTTCACCACAAACGGCAAGCAACACCACTGTAATCCATTCAATTTAATAACTGTATTACAGAGCACAAACAAGTTCGTCAGTACTTAGCTTATAACCGCTACAGATGCAGTGCACGCCGCAAAATGTAAACACACTGATGAGGCGCGAGGCTTAGACGAACCACGAAAGCACACTCACAAATAATAGACCACTCGAGTCAATGCAACAGGAAGAAAGACGGAGGTAAATGAATATCCACTAATAAGTTGCTTTTACAGCTAAAATAATAACACAAACAAACTATAAAATACGTAAATGAAGCCTAAAAGTTATAAAACATTAACAAGCTATTTCAACAGCAGTGCAGCTCACTTGACGTCACACCCATGACCATCTGCCCCCCCCCCCCCCTGAGATGGTGCCTATCTACCCCACACTCGAAATATGCCTATCTATCCCCCTCAGAAGATATCTGCCTAGCTACCCCCCCCCCCTCGGAAGATATCTGTCTACCTACCCCTCCTCGGAAGATCTATGTCAACCTGCACCTACCTCCCCACCCCCTCAGATGATGTCTGTGTACCTACCCACACCCTTGGAAGATGTCTGTCTACCTAATCCCCCCCCCCTCAGAATATGTATGACTACCTACCACTCCCCTCGGAATATGTATGTCTACCTACCCCACCCCTCGGAAGATATCTACCTGCACCTCCCACATCGGAAGATGTCATTCTACCTCTCCCTCATTGAAAACTGTCTGTCTCTCATCGCCCCACCACCTAATATGTCATTCTACCTACTTGCCTCCTTAGAAAATATCAGTCTACATAACCCCCCCACAGGCGATGTCTGTCTACCTGCCCCGTGAAATACGTCTATCTACTTAACCCCCTCGGCAGATGTCTGCCTACCTCAACTCCCTAAGGAAGATGTTTGTCCACCTACCTCACCCTCTGAAGATGTCTATCTACATCCCCCAGAAAAACTTTCTCCCCACCTCGTAAGATGTCTATCACTCTGGAAGATGTCTCTCAACCCTCCCCCCCCCCCCCCCACTCGCTACGCAGATGTCTATCTACCTACCTGCCCTCTCGGAATATGTCTGTCTACCTATCCCAACCCCCATCCAGCCCCCCGCTCAGAAGTTGTTTACCCCTATCATGGAAGATGTCTAGAGACCCCCAAACTTCAGAAGGTGTCTTCCAGCCCTCATCACCATTCGAAGATGTCTACCCCCTTGGAGGATGTCTACTCCCCCTGGAAAATGTCTGTCTACCCATGTTGGATGATGTCTGTCTATCTACTCAGCCCCCCTGGAAAGATGTCTGTTAAACTACCACCCCTTGGAATATGTTTATCTATTATTACCAGCACAAAAGATGTCCATCAACCTACAATCGCCCTCTGAAGATGTCTGTCTACCTGTAGCTCCTGCTTGGAAGATGTCTGTCTACCTACACCCATCAGAAGATGTTGTCTACTTACCACCATCGGAATATGTCTCTCTACCTATCCCCTCTTGGCAAATGTCATTCTACACTAACCCTCTGAAGAGGTCAGTTTACCTACAACCCCCCAGAAGAAGTCTGTCTACCTACCCCCCCTCTCGAAAAATGTCTATAGTCACCCTACCTCGGACAATGTCTCTCTACCTATGCCCCATCATGGAAGATGTCTGTCTACCCACCCACCCATCAGAAGAAGGCTGTCTACTACCATCCCCTCACAGAAGATGTCTGCCAACCAACCCCCTATTGGAAGATGTCTGTCTACCTACCCCACCCCACCTCTGAAGATGTCTGTCTACCAACCCTCCACTTGGAAGATGTCTGTCCTCCTACAACCCCTCAGAAGATGTCAGTCTACCTAACCCTCTCTCAGATGTTATCTGCCTAAATACCCCTCCTCAGATGGTTTCTGTCTACCTACACCCACAACCCCTCATAATATGAATGTGTACCTAAACCCCTCAGAATCTGTATATTTACCTACCCAACGTCGAATGATTTGTGTCTATCTTATCCCTATCTCGGAAGATGTCTGTCTCCCTACCCACCCCCTCTGAGGGTGTCTGTATACCTACCCCCCTTCTCAAAAGTTGTCTCTCTACATTCACCACACATTTGAAGATGTCTATCTATGTACCTCCTCTCGAAAGATATCTATCTATTGCCACCATGGAAGAAAAGTATCTCTCCCCTCTCGGAAGATGTCAGTCTACCACTCCTCTCAGAAGTTATACACTCCCCATCTGAGAATGTCTACACCCCTCTCGGAGGATGTCTGTCTACCAAACTACATCCTTTAGAAGCTGTTTCCCACCCCTTGGAAGATATCTGTCTTCCAACACCCCCCATCCCCCCATGGAAGATGTCTGTCTACCAAACCCAGCCTCAGAAGATGTCTCCATACCTACCACCACTCAGAAGATGTCTGTCTACCTACCCACCCCCATCAGAAGATGACTGTCGACGTTATCGCCTTCAGAAGATGTCTGTCTACATACCCTCCCTCAGAAGATGTCTGCCTACCTAAGACCAGTGGATGATGGACAACTACCTCCCTCTCGGAGGATGACTACCTCCTCTCTGAAGATATCTGTCTATGTACCCTCCCCTCGAAAGATGTCTCTTCCCCCTCAGATGATGTATGTCTACCAACGCCCACATGGAAAGTGTCTGTCCTTCTAACCCCTTCGCATGATGTCTGTGTACCTACCCACCTGGAAGATGGCTGTCTACCTACCCCCAATCGGGACATGTCTGTCTACCTTCCCACCTAGGCATATGTCTGTATACCTACAGACGGCCGTGGTGGTCTCGCGGTTCTAGGCGCACAGTCCGAAACCGTGCGACTGCTATGGTCGCAGGTTCGAATCCTGCCTCGGGCATAGATGTGTGTGATGTCCTTAGTTTAGTTAGGTTTAAGTAGTTCTAAGTTCTAGGGGACTGATGACCACAGCAGTTGAGTCCCATAGTGCTCAGAGCCATTTGAACCATTTTTTTTATACCTACGCCCTTTCGGAAAATGTCTGTCTACCTACCCCATCACCTCAGAAGATGTAATTCTACTTACCACATCTCAGAAAGTGTCAGTCTACTTATGCCCCACCCTCAGAAACTGTCTGTCTACCTTGCCCCTTTGGAATATGTCAGTTTACCAACCCCACTCAAAAGATGTCTGCTTACCTACTCTCCCATCCAAAGATATCTGTCTACCTACCACCTCTCGGAGGATTTTGTCTACCCCCCCTCTGAGATGTCTTCCTACATCCCCTTGGAAGATGCCTATCTAAACCCCTAGGAAGATATCCCTCCCTCTAAAAATGCCTACCTAACCCCTTCCACATCGGAAGATGCCAATCTCGCCCCTTAGGTTGATGCCTACCCACACCCACCTCATAAGATTATCTATCCATTCCCTCCAAAGATGCCAATCTCCCTCCTCGGAAGAGGTCTATCTACACCCCTCAGAAGATGTGTATCTACCACTAATCTTGGAAAATGTCTATCTACCCCCCTTAGAAGCTGTCTCCCTACCCCCCATGGAAGATGTCTACCCCCTTCTGAAGATGTCTATCTACCCAGCCCAGGCGGAAAATATCTATGTATCCCTCCACTCGGATGGTGAAAATCAACCAACAGCTTGGAAGATGTCTATCTACCCCACCCTCAGATGACATCTACACCCTCTGGAAGATACCTATCCCCACCTCAGAAGATGTATATCCCCCAGGAGGATGTATATAACCCACCTCATGAAAGATGCCTGTCTACCAACCCCCTCCTCTTGGAATATGTCTGTCTACCTACCCCACCCCTGTAAGATTTCCATCTAGCCCCTCCCCTCAGAGGACGTTTATCCTACACTCAAAAGATTTCTACAGCCTTCCTTCATTTGGAATGTGTCTACCGCCTATTCTGAAGATGTCTGTCTACCTCCAAATTCTAGGAACATGTCTGTATGTCTGTCTTCCTCACAAACTCAGGAAAAGGCTATCTATCCCCCCTATGGAAGAAATCTATCTAACCCTCTCTCGGAAGATGTATACCTACCCTCCTTGCCAAAGATATCTACACCCCATCTTCGAGGAGCTCTATCACCCCTTCACGGAAGATGCCTGTTTATCTACCAGAACCCATCGGAAGATGTAAGTGTACATACCATCACTCCCCACAGAACATGTCTGTCTACTTACCGACCATTCTTGGAAGATGTCTGTCTACCCCCCTCCCCCTTTGAAGATGCCTGACTACTCACCTCCCCCCATGGAAGAATACTATCTCCCCCCCTCCCAGAAGATGTCAATCTACCTCTCGAAAATATCTACCTCCCCCCCCCCAGAAAAATGTCAACCCTCTCTCTCGAAGGATATCTGTTTACCTATCCGGCCCGAATCGAAAAATGTCTCCCCCTTGGAAAATGTCTGTCTACCAAGCTCCCTCCTGGAAGACGTCTGTCTAAGAAACAACCACTCAGAAGATGTCTGTCTATCTACCCCTCCTCGGAATTGTTTGTCTACCATTATCACCACAGAAGATGTCTACTCCCTCCCCCCTTGGAAGATGTCTGTCTACCTACCACCCCCTCAGAAGATGTCTGACCACATACCCTGCTTCGGAATATGTCCGTCTACTTACCCCTCGCAGAAGATGTGTGTCTTCCTACCTCCCCACAGAAGATGTAGGTAAACAGATATCTTTCGAGAGGGAGTAGGTAGACAGACATCTTGCAAGGGAGTGATATGTAGACAGAAATTACCAAGGGGTGGGGAAAATTTAGACAGACTTCTTCCGGGGGGGGGGCGGGGGGGGCGTGGGTATACATACATTTTCTGAGTGTATGTAGGTAGACAATCTTCTGAGGGAGTAGGCAGTAAGGCACCTTCCGAGGGGTTAGGTAGACAGACATCTCCCATTGGTGGGTTGGTAGACAGCCAACTTCCGAGGGGCGTACTTAGACAGACATCTTCTAGAGGGGTAAGTAGACCAACATCTTCCAAGAGGGGGGGGGGGGTAGGTAGACAGACATCCTCAGAGGATAGGGGGGGGGGGTAGGTAGATAGACATTATCTGTGGAGGTGTGGATAAACAGACATCTTCTGAGGGGTAGGTAGACAGACATTTTCTGAGTTGTGTTATAGGTAGACAGATATCTTCCAAAGGGGGGTAGGTAGACAGAGACTTCCTTGGTGGTAGTTTGAGAGACATCTCCTAATGGGGGGTTGGTAAACAGACTTCTTCTGAAGAGGGGTAGGTACACAGACATCTACTGTTGGTGCAGGACAGATAGACACAATTCTTCTGAGGCTGGGGATAATAGAAATCTTCCGAAGGAGGGCACATGGACAGATATTTTCCAAGTTGGGCAGGCTGACAGACATCTTCCGGGGGGTAGAAAGACATAGATATTCCAAGGGTGGTAGGTAGACAGACATCATATGTGCGGTGGAAGGTTGATAGACATCATCTTAGTTTGGGTATGTAGACAGGCATCTTCCAAGGGGAGGGGGTATATAGGAAGATACCTTCTGAAGGGGATGATAGACATCTTATGGGAGTAGGTAAACAGACATCATTTGTGTGGATTTGATAGACATATATATTGGGAGGGGGTAGTTAGACATCTTCCGAGTGGTGGAAAATAGACAACTTCCAAGGGGGAAGTAGGCATCTTCCTAAGTGAGGGGGCAGGTTGCCTGACATCTTCCATGGGGGAGGTAGCCAATCATCTTCCAAGGATGGGTTCAGTGGACAGATATATTCGATGGGGGGGGAGGGGGGTAGGTAGAGAGAGACCTTCCTGGGGCGTAGTTTGACAGACTTCTCCTGATGGAGGGTTGGTAAACATACTTCTTCCGAGGGGGGCTGGAAATAGACATTTTCCGAGGGGGCGGGACAGATAGACACACATCTACTGAGCTTGGTGATGTTAGACATTTTCCGAAGGGGGCATGTTGACAGACATTTTCCGAGTTGGGCAGATAGACATATATTCTTTGAGGGGGTAGACAGACATACATCTTCCAAGGGTGATAGATATACATTTTCTGAGGGGACGGGTATGTTGGCCGACATCTTCTGACGAGGGAGTAGATAGACAATTTCTGAGCTGGGGTAGAAAGGCATCTTCGAAGGTGGTTAGATAAGCATCTTTCAAGAGTGGATTGGGTAGATAGACAGACATTTCCCGAACGGGGGGGGGGGGGAGGGGGGTAGGTAGTGAGACATCTTACATACAGGGGTAGGTAGACTATCATTTTCTCAGGGTAAGATGGGTACACAGACATTTTGCGGGGTGTAGGTTGACAGACATCTTCAAGGGGGTAGGTAGACAGACAACTGGGGGGGGGGGGTGGTTGTTAGACAGAGATGTTCCAAGGAGGGGTAGATAGACAAACATCTTATGGGGGGGGGGGGGGGCAGGTAGACAGACATCTTCCATGTGGGGTACGTAGACAGACATATTCTGAGGGGGTGAGACTGGCATATACCGAGGTTCGTTAGTTAGACAGACATCTTCCAGAGGGGTCCTAGGTAGACATACACCTTACGAGGGTAGTGATAGGAAGTCATACATCTTCCAAAGCGGTTTTTTCGGTTGTCAAATGACTTCCAAAAGGGGGGTATGTACACAGACATCCTCCAGGGATGGGGGAGGGTTTGACAGAGATCTTCAGAGGTGGGGTAGGCAGTTAAACATCTTTCGAAGTGGGGGTAGGTAGGCAGACACCTTCTAAATGGCGGTACCTAGGTAGATGGGCAGACATCTTCTGGGGGGGGGGAGGTAGGTAGACAGGTATCTTCCAAGGGTGTGTACGAAGAAAGTCATCTTCTGATGGCGGGTTTGAAAACACGTTTTCCGGTTGAGGGGATAAGTAAAGAGACATCTCAGGGGGAAGTAGGTAGACAGACATCTTACGATGGGGGGTGGTGTACGTAGGCTGTCATCTTACGAGGGGGGGTGGTAGATACACAGATATGTTCCAAGGTACTCTATCAACTGCAAAACACCAAAACCGACAAATAACTGAATTTTCTATTACTAAAACTAGACTTATAATATGTCTTACTTGCCAATTACATCAACTTAGAAGTTTCTATTTTGTTTCTTGTGGAGTCATCACATACATCAGCAGGCGAGAGAAGTTTTCAGATGATAAATGTAAACCTTTCCGGAAAAAAAGAGATCAATGTGACGAGATGTCATTACGTCATTACGAAAGAAAAAGACGAAATCGTGAGGTTTTCTCAGTTTTTTACTACATATTATCACTTTTCGCATTTTCTCGTGTAATGTGGGTGCCAGACCTCGGTTCATGCGAAATCATAAGGTCCTCGGTCAAATGCAAGGCACCAAAACCGGCCTACAGTTTAATTTTCGATACCTAAAACTTGAGTAGTACTACTTCTTACCTACCTATTACATCGACTTAGAAGCTCATATTTTGTCGGTTGTGGTCCCACCGCATACCTCAGCACATGACGTAAGTATCCAGATGTATATGTAAACATTTCCGTGAGCAAAGCTGCCACTGCGACGATCTGGCATTACGATTAAGCGCGTGAGTGCGTGTGAAATCGCTCTCTAAGTTTTCATACATTTTTAGGTTTCAGATACATATTTTAACGGTTTTTGTGATAATATTTACTATATAAGTTACTTATTAATGGTTTCTTCAGTCACCTCCGCCTTTCTTGAGTTGTGACCCGATCTTTGTGAGTGTTTCGTATCGAGCACCTTAACTTCTTACCTGTGTTTACATTCCGCGCTGACCAGGTACAGCTGTAGCGGCGCATCCAAAGCTAAGTACTAATTACTTGTTTGTGTATAGTGGCTTATTTTGGAACTTTAAGAGTCTTCGTCCGGTGTTCTTATTGTCATCTGGTGAAATAATTTCAAACGAAATTTTCGCGAACTGTTTTCAGTTTCGTTACTGTGTCATTAGACGTTTGATTATCTTTCTGTTTTGTCTTTTGTTATATTTGCTGTTGATAAATACTGTTAATAATAGTAGCTACTTGATTTGTAGAGCAGGATTATGATTATTGTAGCCAGTTTCTTATTGTACTAACGGAACTTAAATAAATGCGAAAGGTTTTCTCAGGTTTTTACTACATATTAACACATTTCACATTTCTCCGTGCAACGTGGCGGCCAGACCTCGATTGATGCAAAAGCTTAAGGTCCACGATCATGTCCAAGGCACCAAAGCCGGCTAATATGTCAATAATCGATAACCAAAACCTGAATTGTACTGGTTCTTTCTGGCCGATTACATCAAATTAGAAGCTTCATCTGTTTTATACTTTGTTGCTTTTAGTGTCTCCGCATACCGCAACACACGACATAAGCTTGCAGACGATAAATGTAACAGTTTCAGAGAAAAAAGCGGCGAATGTGACGATCTGGCATTACGTCGATTCAAAAGCAAATGACGAAAACGAAAGGTTTTCTTAGAATTTTACTACATATGAACACCTTTCAGATTCTCTCGTGTAATGTGGCTGCCAGACCTCGTTCGATGCCAAATCTTAAGGGCCTCGGTCATATCCAACGCACCAAAGCCAGCTAATAAATCAATAATTGATAGCTAAAACTTGATTTGTACTGCTTCTTACTGTCCGATTACATCAACTTAGAAGCTTCTTCTGTGTTTTAATATGGTGCTTTTAGTGTATCCGCATTACCGAAGCACACGACATAGCTTTGCAGACGATAAATGCATCCGTTGCAGGGAGAAAAGCGGCCATTGTGACGATCTGGCATTAATTCGACTCGATAGCAAATGACTAAAACGGGCGGATTTCTCGAGTTTTTACTACATATGAACACCTTTCACATTCTCCCGTGCAACGTGGTCGACAGACCTCGTTTCATGCAAAATCTTAAGGTCCTAGCTCATGTCCAAAGTACCAAAGCCGTGTAATGAGTAAATAATCGATAACTAAAACTTTAGTTGTAGTGGCACTTGCTGTCCGATTACATCAACTTAGAAGCATCTTCTGTCTTTTACTGTGGTGCTCTTAGTGTCTTGGCAAACAGCAGTATGTGACATAGCTCTGCAAACGATAAATGTAACCGTTTCAGAGAGAAGAGCTCCCAATGTGACGATCTGGCATTAGGTCGATTCGATAGAAAATGACGAAAACGAGCGGATTTCTCAGGTTTTTACTACAAATGAACACTTTTCACACTCTCCCGTGCAACGTGACTGGTAGACCTGCCTTCATGCAAAATCGTAAGGTCTTAGCTCATGTCCAAGGCACCAAAGCCGGCCAAAAAGTCAATAATCTTTAACCAAAATTTGAATTGTACTGCTTCTTACTGGCTATTACATCAACTTAGAAGCTTCTTCTGTGTTCTACTATAGTGTTCTCAGTGTCTCCGGTTACCGCAGCACGCAAAATAGCTTTGCCGACGATAAGTGTAACCGTTTCATAGAGAAGAGCAGCCAATGTGACGATCTGTCATTAAGTCGATTTGATGGCAAATCAGATAAACGGGCAGATTTCTCAGGTTTTTACTGCATAGTAACACTTTTCACATTCTCCCATGCAACGTGGCTGGTAGTCGTCCCTTCATGCAAAATCGTAAGATCTTAGATCATGTCCAAGGCACCAAAGCCGTCTAAAAAGTCAGTAATCGATAAGTAAAACTTGAATTGTACTTCTTCTTACTGGCTATTCCACCAACTTAGAAGTTTCTTCTGTGTTCTACTATGGTGCTTTCAGTGTCTCCCGATACCGCAGCACGCAACATAGCTTTGCAGACAATAAGTGTAACCGTTTCATAGAGAAGAGCGGCCAAAGTGACGATTTGGCATTAAGTCGATTACATAGCAAATGACAAAAACGTTCGGTTTTTTCAGGTTTTTACTACATATGAACACTTTTCACACTCTCCCGTGCAACGTGGATGGTAGACCTCCCTTCATGCAAAATCGTAACGTCTTAGCTCATGTCCAAGGCACCAAAGCCGCCTAAGAAGTCAATAAACGATAACTAAAACTTGAATTCTACTGCTTCTTACTGGTTATTACATCAACTTAGAAGCTTCTTCTGTGTTCTACTATGGTGCTTTCAGTGTCTCCGGATACCGCAGCACGCAACATAGCTTTGCCGACGATAAGTGTAACCGTTTCATAGAGAAGAGCAGCCAATGTGACGATCTGTCATTAAGTCGATTCGATAGCAAATGAAAAAAACGGGCGGATATCTGAGGTTTTTAATACATATGAACACTTTTCACATACTCCCGTGCAACGTGGGTGGTGGACCTCAATTCATCCAAATCATTAGGTCTTAGATCATTTCCAAGGCATCAAACCCTGCTTAATAGTCAAGAATCTATAGCTAAAACTTGAATTGTACTGCTTCTTACTGGCTATTACATCAACTTAGAAGCTTCTTCTGTGTTCTACTATTGTGATTATAGTTGTTCCGCATACTGCAGCACGCAACATAGCTTTCCAGTCGATAAGTGTAACCGTTTCATAGAGAAGAGAGGCCAAAGTGACGATCTGACATTCAGTCGATTCCATTGCAAATGACAAAAACGGGCGGTTTTCTCAGGTTTTAACCACATATGAACACATTTCACACTCTCCCCTGCAACGTGGCTGGTTGACCTACCTTAATGCAAAATCGTAAGGTCTTGGTTCATGTCCAAGGATGCAAAGCCGTCTTAGAAGTCAATAATCGAGAAATAAAACTTGAATTGTACTGCTTCATACGATCTATTACATCAACTTAGAAGCTTCTTGTGTGTTCTACTATGGTGCTTTCAGTGTCTCCGGATACCGCAGCACGCAAAATAGCTTTCCACACGATAAGTGTAAATGTTTCATAGAGAAGAGCGTCCAAAGTGACGATCTGGCATTAAGTCGATTCCATAGCAAATGACAAAAACGGGTGGTTCTCTCAGGTTTTTACTACATATGAACACTTTACACACTCTCCCGTGCAACGTGGCTGGTAGGCCTCCCTTCATGCAGAATCGTAAGGTCTTAGCTCATGTCCAAGGCAGCAAAGCCGGCTTCAAAATCAGTAATGGGTAACTAAAACTTGAATTGTACTGCTTCTTACTGGCTATTACATCAACTCAGAAGCTTCGTCTGTGTTCTACTATGGTGCTTTCAGTCTCTCCGGATACCGCAGTGCGCAACATAGCTTTGCAGACGATAAGTGTAACCGTTTCATAGAG
This sequence comes from Schistocerca gregaria, assembly GCF_023897955.1. Classification (NCBI taxonomy): domain Eukaryota; kingdom Metazoa; phylum Arthropoda; class Insecta; order Orthoptera; family Acrididae; genus Schistocerca; species Schistocerca gregaria. The sequence goes on from NW_026061747.1 coordinate 625,082, forward strand.
AAGATCGGCAAAAGTGACGATCTGGCATTAAGTCGATTCGATAGCAAATGACAAAAACGGGCGGATTTCACTGATTTTTACTACAAATTAACACTTTTCAATCTATCCCGTGCAACGTGGCTGGTAGACCCCCTTTCATGCAAAATCGTAAGGTCTTAGCACATGTCCAAGGCACAAAAGCCGGATTGAAAGTCAATAATCGATAAGTAAAACTTGAATTGTACTGCTTCTTGCTGTGTATTACATCAACTTAGAAGCTTCTTCTGTGTTCTACTATGGTGTTTTTAGTGTCTCGGCATAGCGCACCACGCAACATAGCTTTACAGACGATAAGTGTAACCGTTTCATAGAGAAAAGTGGGCAAACAGACGATCTGGCATTAAGTCGTTTCGATATCAAATGACCAAAACAGGCGGAATCCTCAGGTTTTTACTACATATTAACACTTTTCGATCTATCCCGTGCAACGTGGCTGGTAGACCCCCTTTCATGCAAAATCGTAAGGTCTTAGCTCATGTCCAAGGCACAAAAAACGGATTAAAAGTCAATAATCGATAACTAAAACTTGAATTGTACTGCTTCTTGCTGTGTATTACATCAACTTAGAAGTTTCTTCTGTGTTCTACTATGGTGCTTTCAGTGTCTAGGGATACCGCAGCACGCAACATAGCTTTCCAGACGATAATTGTAACCGTTTCATAGAGAAGAGCGGCCAATGTGACGGACTGTCATTAAGTCGATTCGATAGCAAAAGACAAAAACGGGCGGATTTCTCAGGTTTTTACTACATATGAGCACTTTCAACATTCTCCCATGCAACGTGGCTGCTAGACCTCCCTTCATGCAAAATCGTATGGTCTAGCTCATGTCTAAGGCACCAAAGACGGCTAATAAGTCAATAATCGATCACTAAAACTTGAATTATACTGCATCTTACTGGCTATTACATCAACTTAGAAGCTTCCTCTGTGTTCTACTATGGTGCTTTTAGTGTCTCCGCATACCACAGCACGCGACATAGCTTTGCATAGAGAAGAGCGGCCAATGTGTCGATCTGGCATTAAGTCGATTCAATAGCAAATGACGAAAACCGGCAGATTTTTCAGGTGTTTACCACATATGAACAGTTTTCACATTCTCCCGTGCAACGTGGTTGCTTGGCCTCCCTTCAGGCAAAATCCCAAGGTCCAAGCTCATGTCCTAGGCACCAAAGAAGGCTAAAAAGTCAATAATCAATAACTAAAACTTGAATTGTACTACTTCATACTGTCTGTTTCATGAACTTAGAAGCTTCTTCAGTGTTCTACTATGGTGCTATTAGTGTCTCCGCATACCGCAGCACGCGACATAGCTTTGCAGACGACATATGTAACCGTTTCATAGAGAAGAGCGGCCGATGTGACGATCTGGCATTAAGTGGATTCGATAGCAAATTAAGAAAACGTGCGGATGTTACAGGTTTTTACTACATATGGACATTTTACTCATTCTACCGTGCAACGTGGCTGCTAGACCTCCCTTCGTGCAAAATCTTAAGGTCCTAGCTCAAGTCCAAGGCACAAAAGCCGGCTAAAAAGTCAAAAATCGATAACTATAACTTGAATTGTACTTCTTCTTACTGGCTATTACATCAACTTAAAACCTTCTTCTGTGTTTTATTATGTTGCTTTACGTATCTCCGCATTCCGCAGCACCCGACATAGCTTTGCAGAAGAAAAATGTAACCGTTTCATAGATGATAGCGGCCAATGTGACGATCTGGCATTAAGTCGATTCCATAGCAAATGAAGAAAACGGGCGGATTTTTCTGGTTTCTACTACATATGAACACTTTGCACATTCTCCCTTGCAACGCGGCTGCTAGACCTCCCTTCATGCAAAATCGTAACGTCTTAGCTCATGTCCAAGGCACCAAAGCCGGCTAAAAAGTCAATAATCAATAAATAAAACTTGATTTGTACTGCTTCTTACTTGCTATTACATCAACTTAAAAGCTTCTTCAGTGTTTTACTATGGTGCTTTTAGTGTCTCCGCATACCGGAGCACACGACATAGGTTTGCAGACGAAAAGTGTAACCGTCTCATAGAGAAGAGCAGCCGATGTGACGATCTGGCATTAAGTCGATTCGATAGCAAATTTAAAAACGGGCGGATTTTACAGGACTTTACAACATATGAATATTTTTCACATTCTACCGTGCAACGCGGGCTGCTAGACCTCCCTTCATGCAAAATTTTAAGGTCCTAGCTCAAGTCCAAAGCACCAAAGCCGGCTACAAAGTCAATATTCGATAACTAAAACTTGAATTGTACTGCTTCTTACTGGCTATTACATCAACTTAGGAGCTTCTTCAGTGTTCTACTATGGTGCTTTTAGTGTCTCCGCATACCGCAGCAGCAGACATAGCTTTGCAGACGAAAAGTGTAACCGTTTGATAGAGAAGAGCGGCCAATGTGATGATCTGTCATTAAGTCGATTCGGTAGCAAATGCCGAAAACGGGTAGATTTTACAGGTTTTTACTACATATGAACACTTTTCACATTCTCCCGCGCAACGTGGTAATAGACCTCTCTTCAGGCAAAATCTTAAGGTACTAGCTAATGTCGAAGGCACCAAAGCCGGCTAAAGAGACAATAATCGATAACTAAAACGAGAATTGTAGTGCTTCTTACTGGCTAATACATCAACTTAGAAGCTTCTTCTATGTTCTACTATGGTGATTTTAGTGTCTCCGCATACCGCAGCACGCGACATAACATTACAGACGAAACGTGTAACCGTTTTATAGAGAAGAGCGGTCAATGTGACGATCTGGCATTAAGTCGATTCGATAGCAAATGACGAAAACGGGCGGATTTTACAGGTTTTTATTACCTACGAACACCTTTCACATTCTACCGTGCAATGCGGGTAGCTACACCTCCATTCATGCCAAATCCTAAGGTTCTAGCTCATGTCGAAGGCACCAAAGTTGGCAAAAATGTCAATAATCGATAACTAAAACTTGAATTGTACTGCTTCTTACTGGCTATTACACCAACTTAGAAGCTTCTTGTGTGATCTACTATTGTGCTATTAGTGTCTCCGCATACCGCAGCACGCGACATAGCATTACAGACGAAACGTGTAACTGTTTCATAGAGAAGAGCGGCCAATGTGGCGATCTGGCATTAAGTCGATTCGATAGCAAATGACGAAAACGCTCGGATTTTACAGGTTTTTACTACCTACAAACAACTTTCTCATTCTACCGTGCAACGCGGTCTGCTAGACCTCCAATCATGCAAAATCTTAAGGTTCGAGCTCATGTCCATGGACCAAAAGTGGCAAAAATGTCAATAATCGATAACTAAAACTTGAATTTTACTGCTTCTTACTGGCAATTACATCAACTTAGAAGCATCTTTTGTGTTCTACTATGGTGATTTTAGTGTCTCCCCATACCGCAGCAAGCGACATAGCATTACAGACGAAACGTGTAACTGTTTCATAGAGAAGAGCGGCCAATGTGACGATCTGGCATTAAGTCGATTCGATAGCAAATGACGAAAACGCTTGGATTTTACAGGTTTTTACTACCTACAAACAACTTTCACATTCTACCGTGCAACGCGGTCTGCTAGACCTCCCTTCATGCAAAATCTTAAGGTTCGAGCTCATGTCCATGGACCAAAGGTGGCAAAAATGTCAATAATCGAAAACTAAAACTTGAATTGTACTGCTTCTTACTGGCTATTACACCAACTTAGAAACTTCTTGTGTGATCTACGATTGTGCTTTTAGTGTATCCGCATACAGCAGGACGCGACATAGCTTTACAGACGAAACGTGTAAGAGTTTCATAGAGAAGAGCGGCCAGTGTGACGATCTGGCTTTGAGTCGATTCGATAGCAAAGGACGAAAACGGGCGGATTTTAGGGGTTTTTACTACATTCGAACACCTTTCACACCCTTCCGTGCAACGTGGCTGCTAGACCTCACTTCATGCAATATTTTAAGGTCCTAGCTCATGTCCAACGGACCAAAGCCGGCTAAAAGGACAATAATCGGAAACTAAATTTGATTTCTACTGCTTCTTACTATTTATCACATCAACTTAGAAGTTTCTTCTGCGTTCTACTATGGTCCTTTTAGTGTCTTCGTATACCGCTGCACGCGACATAGCTTTGCAGACGGAAAGTGTAACCGTTTCTTAGAGAGGAGCGACCAATGTGACGATCTGGCATAAAGTCGATTCCATAGCAAATGACGAAAACGGGCAGATTTTACAAGTTTTTACTACATATGAACACTTTTCACATTCTCCCGTGCAACGTGCCTGCTAGACCTCCCTTCAGGCAAAATCTCAAGGAACTAGCTCATGTAAAAGGCGCCAAAGCCGGCTAAAAAAACAATAATCGATAACTCGAACTTGAATTTTACTTCTTCTTACTGGCTATTACATCAACTAAGAAGCTTGTTTTTGTTCTACTATGGTGCTTTTAGTGTCTCCGCATACCACAGCAAGTGAAATAGCTTTGCAGACGAAAAGTATAACCGTTCCATAGAGAAGATCGGCCAATGTGACGATCTGGCATTAAGTCGATTCGATAGCAAATAACGAAAACGGGCAGATTTTACAGGTTTTTAATACATATGAACACTTTTCACATTCTCACGCGCAACGTGGTAATAGACCTCTCTTCAGGCAAAATCTTAAGGTACTAGCTCATGTCGAAGGCACCAAAGCCGGCTAAAGAGACAATAATCGATAACTAAAACTAAAATTGTAGTGCTTCTCACTGGCTAATACATCAACTTAGAAGCTTCTTCTGTGTTCTACTATTTCGATTTTAGTGTCTTCGCATACCGTAGCACGCGACATAGCATTACAGACGAAACGTGTAACCGTTTCATAGAGAAGAGCGACCAATGTGACGATATGTCATTAAGTCGATTCGATAGCAAATGACGAAAACGCTCGGATTTTACAGGTTTTTACTACCTACAAACAACTTTCACATTCTACCGTGCAACACGGTCTGCTAGACCTCCCTTCATGCAAAATCTTAAGGTTCGAGCTCATGTCCATGGACCAAAGGTGGCAAAAATGTCAATAATCGAAAACTAAAACTTGAATTGTACTGCTTCTTACTGGCTATTACACCAACTTAGAAGCTTCTTGTGTGATCTACGATTGTGCTTTACGTGTCTCCGCATACCGCAGCACGCGACATAGCTTTGCAGACGGAAAGTGTATCCGTTTCTTAGAGAAGAGCGGTCAATGTGACGATCTGGCATTAAGTCGATTCGATAGCAAATGACGAAAACGCTCGGATATTACAGGTTTTTACTACCTACAAACAACTTTCTCATTCTACCGTGCAACGCGGTCTGCTAGACCTCCTTCATGCAAAATCTTAAGGTTCGAGCTCATGTCCATGGACCAAAGGTGGCAAAAATGTCAATAATCGATAACTAAAACTTGAATTGTACTGCTTCTTACCGGCAATTACATCAACTTAGAAGCTTCTTTTGTGTTCTACTATGGTGATTTTAGTGTCTCCGCATACCGCAGCACGCGACATAGCATTACAGACGAAACGTGTAACTGTTTCATAGAGAAGAGCGGCCAATGTGACGATCTGGCATTAAGTCGATTCGATAGCAAATGACGAAAACGCTTGGATTTTACAGGTTTTTACTACCTACAAACAACTTTCACATTCTACCGTGCAACACGGTCTGCTAGACCTCCCTTCATGCAAAATCTTAAGGTTCGAGCTCATGTCCATGGACCAAAGGTGGCAAAAATGTCAATAATCGAAAACTAAAACTTGAATTGTACTGCTTCTTACTGGCTATTACACCAACTTAGAAACTTCTTGTGTGATCTACGATTGTGCTTTTAGTGTATCCGCATACAGCAGGACGCGACATAGCTTTACAGACGAAACGTGTAAGAGTTTCATAGAGAAGAGCGTCCAGTGTGACGATCTGGCTTTGAGTCGATTCGATAGCAAAGGACGAAAACGGGCGGATTTTAGGGGTTTTTACTACATTCGAACACCTTTCACACCCTTCCGTGCAACGTGGCTGCTAGACCTCACTTCATGCAATATTTTAAGGTCCTAGCTCATGTCCAACGGACCAAAGCCGGCTAAAGAGACAATAATCGGAAACTAAATTTGATTTCTACTGCTTCTTACTATCTATCACATCAACTTAGAAGTTTCTTCTGCGTTCTACTATGGTCCTTTTAGTGTCTTCGCATACTGCTGCACGCGACATAGCTTTGCAGACGGAAAGTGTATCCGTTTCTTAGAGAAGAGCGGCCAATGTGACGATCTGGCATTGAGTCGATTCGACAGCAAATGACGAAAACAGGCGGATTTTACAGGTTTTTACTACAAATGTACACTTTTCACATTCTCCCGTGCAACGTGGCTGCTGGACCTCCCTTCAGGCAAAATCTCAAGGAACTAGCTCATGTCCACGGCACCTAAGCCGACTAAAAATTCAATAATCGATAACTAAAATTTTAATTGTACTCCTTCTCACTGGCAATTACATCAACTTACAAGTTTCTTTTGTGTTCTACTATGTTGCTTTTACTGTCTCCGCATACCGTAGCAGCAGACATAGCTTTGCAGACAAAAAGTGTAACAATTTCACAGAGAAGAGCGGCCAATGTGACGATCTGGCATTAAGTCGATTCCATAGAAAAAGACGAAAACGGGCAGATTTTACAGGTTTTTACTACATATGAACACTTTTCACATTCTCCCGTGCAACGTGGCTGCTAGACCTCCCTTCAGTAGCTCATGTCCACGGCGCGAAAGCCAGCTAAAAAAACAAAAATCGATAACTCGAACTTGAATTTTACTTCTTCTTACTGGCTATTACATCAACTAAGAAGCTTGTTTTATGTTCTACTATGGTGCTTTTAGTGTCTCCGCATACCGCAGCAAGTGAAATAGCTTTGCAGACGAAAAGTGTAACCGTTTCATAGAGAAGATCGGCCAATGTGACGATCTGGCATTAAGTCGATTCGATAGCAAATAACGAAAACAGTCAGATTTTACAGGTTTTTACTACATACGAACACTTTGCACATTCTCCCGCGCAACGTGGTAATAGACCTCTCTTCAGGCAAAATCTTAAGGTACTAGCTCTTGTCCAAGGCACCAAAGCCGGCTGAAAAGTCAATAATCGACAACTAAAACTTGATTTGTATAGCTTCTTACTGGCTATCACATCAACTTAGAAGTTTCTTCTGCATTCTACTATGGTCCTTTTAGTGTCTTCGCATACCACAGCACGCGACACAGCTTTGCAGACGATAAATGTAACCGTTTCTTAGAGAAGAGCGGCCAATGTGACGATCTGGCATTAAATCGATTCGATAGGAAATGACGAAAACAGTTGGATTTTACAGGTTTTTACTACATATGAACACTTTTTACATTCTCCCGTGAAGCGTGGCTGCTAGACCTCTCTTCATGCATACACATAAGGTCCTAGTTCATGTCCAAGGCACCAAAGTCGGCTAAAAAGACAATAATCGATAACTCAAACTTGAATTTTACTTCTTCTTACTGGCTATTACATCAAGTTAGAAGCTTCTTTTGTGTTTTACTATGTTGCTTTTACTGTCTCCGCATACCGTAGCAGCAGACATAGCTTTGCAGACGAAAAGTGTAACACTTTCACAGAGAAGAGCGGCCAATGTGACGATCTGGCATTAAGTCGATTCCATAGCAAATGACGAAAACGGGCAGATTTTACAGGTTTTTACTACATATGAACACTTTTCACATTCTCCCGTCCAACGTGGCTGCTAGACCTCCCTTCAGGCAAAATCTCAAGGAACTAGCTCATGTCCACAGCGCGAAAGCCGGCTAAAAAAACAATAATCGATAACTCGAACTTGAATTTTACTTCTTCTTACTGGCTATTGCATCAACTAAGAAGCTTGTTTTATGTTCTACTATGGTGCTTTTAGTGTCTCCGCATACCGCAGCAAGTGAAATAGCTTTGCAGACGAAAAGTGTAACCGTTTCATAGAGAAGATCGGCCAATGTGACGATCTGGCATTAAGTCGATTCGATAGCAAGTGACGAAAACGGGCGGATTTTAGAGGTTTTTACTACATTCGAACACCTTTCACACCCTTCCGTGCAACGTGGCTGCTAGACCTCACTTCATGCAAAACCTTAAGGTCCTAGCTCTTGTCCAAGGCACCAAAGCCGGCTAAAAAGTCAATAATCGACAACTAAAACTTGATTTGTATAGCTTCTTACTGGCTATCACATCAACTTAGAAGCTTCTTCTGCGTTCTACTATGGTCCTTTTAGTGTCTTCGCATACCACAGCACGCGACGTAGCTTTGCAGACGGAAAGTGTAACCGTTTCTTAGAGAGGAGCGGCCAATGTGTCGATCTGGCATTGAGTCGATTCGATAGCAAATGACGAAAACGGGCGGATTTTACAGGTTTTTACTACATATGTACACTTTTCACATTCTCCCGTGCAACGTGGCTGCTAGACCTCCCTTCAGGCAAAATCTTAAGGTAGTAGCTCATGTCCAAGGCACCAAAGCCGGCTAAAAAAACCATAATCGATAACTCGAACTTGAATTTTACTTCTTCTTACTGGCTATTACATCAACTTAGAAGCTTGTTTTATGTTCTACTATGGTGCTTTTAGTGTCTCCGCATACCGCAGCAAGTGAAATAGCTTTGCAGACGAAACGTGTAACAGTTTCATAGAGAAGAGCGGCCAGTGTGACGATCTGGCTTAGAGTCGATTCGATAGCAAAGGACGAAAACGGGCGGATTTTACAGGTTTTTACTACATACGAACACCTTTCATATTCTACCGTTCAACGTGGCTGCTAGACCTCTCTTCATGCAATATTTTAAGGTCCTATCTCATGTCCAAGGCACCAAAGCCGGCTAAAAAGACAATAATTGAAAACTAAATTTGATTTCTACTGCTTCTTACTATCTATCACATCAACTTAGAAGCTTCTTCTGCGTTCTACTATGGTCCTTTTAGTGTCTTCGCATACCACGGCACGCGACATAGCTTTGCAGCCGGAAAGTGTAACCGTTTCTTAGACAAGAGCGGCCAATGTGGCGATCTGGCATTAAGTCGATTCGATAGGAAATGACGAAACCGGGCGGGTTTTACAGGTTTTTTACTACATATGAACACTTTTTACATTCTCCCGTGATACGTGGCCGCTAGACCTCTCTTCATGCATACTCTTAAGGTCCTAGCCATTGTCTAAGGCACCAAAGCCGGCTACAAAGTCAATAACCGATAACTAAAACTTGAATTGTACTGCTTCTTACTGGCTATTACATCAACTTCGAAGCTTATTTTATGTTCTACTTGGTGCTTTTAGTGTCTCCGCTTACCGCAGCACGTGTCATAGCTTTGCAGACGAAAAATGTAACCGTTTCAGTGAGAAGAGCGGCCAATGTGACGATCTGGCATGAAGTCGATTCGATAGCAAATGAAGAAAACTGGCCGATTTTACAGGTTTCTGCTACATATGAACACTTTTCACATTCTCCCGTGCAATGTGGCTACTAGACCTCTCTTCATTCAAAATCGTAAGTTCCTAGCTCATGTCCAAGATACCAAAGCCGGCTACAAAGTCAATAATCGATAACTAAAACTTGATTTGTAGTGCTTCTTTCTGACTATCACATCAACTTAGAAGCTTCTTCTGCGTTCTACTATGTTGCTTTTATTGTCTCCGCATACCGCAGCACGTGACATAGCTTTGCAGACGGAAAGAGTAACCGTTTCATAGAGAAGATCGGCCAATGTGACAATCTGGCATTAAGTCTATTCGACAGCAAATGACGAAAAGGAGCAGTTTTTAAGGTTTTTACTACATATGAACACATTTCACATTCCCGCGTACAACATGGCTGACAGACCTCACTTCAGGCAAAATCTTAAGGTAGTAGCTCATGTCCAAGGCACCAAAGCCGGCAAAAAGAACCATAATCGATAACTCGAACTTGAATTTTACTTCTTCTTACTGGCTATTACATCAACTTAGAAGCTTGTTTTATGTTCTACTATGGTGCTTTTAGTGTCTCCGCATACCGCAGCAAGTGAAATAGCTTTGCAGACGACACGTGTAACAGTTTCATAGAGAAGAGCGGCCAGTGTGACGATCTGGCTTAGAGTCGATTCGATAGCAAAGGACGAAAACGGGCGGATATTACAGGTTTTTACTACATACGAACACCTTTCACATTCTACCGTTCAACGTGGCTGCTAGACCTCTCTTCATGCAATATTTTAAGGTCCTATCTCATGTCCAAGGCACCAAAGCCGGCTAAAACGACAATAATTGAAAACTAAATTTGATTTCTACTGCATCTTACTATCTATCACATCAACTTAGAAGCTTCTTCTGCGTTCTACTATGGTCCTTTTAGTGTCTTCGCATACCACAGCACGCGACATAGCTTTGCAGACGGAAAGTGTAACCGTTTCTTAGAGAAGAGCGGCCAATTTGGCGATCTGGCATTAAGTCGATTCGACAGGAAATGACGAAACCGGGCGGATATTACAGGTTTTTACTACATATGAACACTTTTTACATTCTCCCGTGATACGTGGCCGCTAGACCTCTCTTCATGCATACTCTTAAGGTCCTAGCCATTGTCCAAGGCACCAAAGCCGGCAACAAAGTCAATAACCGATAACTAAAACTTGAATTGTACTGCTTCTTACTGGCTATTACATCAACTTCGGAGCTTATTTTATGTTCTACTTGGTGCTTTTAGTGTCTCCGCATACAGCAGCAAGCGACATAGCTTTGCTGACGATAAATATAACCGTTTCATAGAGAGGAGCGGACATTGTGACGATCTGGCATGAAGTCGATTCGATAGCAAATTACGAAAACGGGCGGATTTTACAGGTTTTTACTACATATGAACACTTTTCACATTCTACCGTGCAACGCGGGCTGATAGACCTCCCTTCATGCAACATCTTAAGGTCCTAGCTCGTATCCAAGGCACTATAGCCAGCTAAATAGACAATAATAGAAAACTTAAACTTGATTTGTATTGCTTCTTACTGGCTATCACGTCAACTTACAAGCTTCTTCTGCGTTTTACTATGGTGCTTTTAGTGTCTTCGCATACCACAGCACGCGACATAGCTTTGCAGACGAAAAGTGTAACCGTTGCATAGAGAAGAGCGGCCGATGTGACGATCTGGCATTAAGTCGTTTCGATAGCAAAGGACGAAAACGGGCGGATTTTACAGGTTTTTACTACATATGAACACTTTTCACATTCTCCCGTGCAACTTAGATAATAGACCTCTCTTCAGGCAAAATCTTAAGGTTCCAGCTCATGCCCAAGGCATCAAAGCCGGCTAAAAAGACAATAATCGACGACTAAAACTCGATTTGTACTGCTTCTTACTGGCTATCACACCAACTTAGAAGCTTCTTCTGCGTTCTACTACGGTGCTTTTAGTGTTTCCGCATACCGCAGCACGTGACATAGCTTTGCAGACGAAAAGTGTAACCGTTTCATAGAGAAGATCGGCCAATGTGACGATCTAGTAATTAAGTCGATTCGATAGCAAATGACGAAAACGAGCTGTTTTTAAGGTTTTTACTAGATATGAAATCATTTCACATTCCCGCGTACAACATGGCTGCTAGACCTCGCTTAAGGCAAAATCATAAGGTACTAGCTCATGTCCAAGGCACCAAAGCCGGCTAAAAAGTCGATAATCGATAACTAAAACTTGAATTGTACTGCTCCTTACTGCCTATTACATCAACTTAGAAACTTCTTCTGTGTTCTACTACGGTGCTTTTAGTGTCTTCGCATACCACAGCACGCGACATAGCTTTACAGACGTAACGTGTAACCGTTTCATAGAGATGAGCGGCCAATGTGACGATCTGGTATTAAGTGTGAGATGATCCACATGAGTTCCAAAAGAAATCCGCTGAAATTCCATTACTCGATAAATAGTATAATTCTCAAGGCTGTCAATTCAACTAAGTACCTGGGTGTTAAAATTACGAAAAACTTCAGTTGGAAGGACCACATAGATAATAATGTCGGGAAGGCGAGCCAAAGGTTGCGGTTCATTGGCAGGACACTTAGAAAATGCAACAACTCCACTAAAGAGACAGCTTACACTACACTCGTTCGTCCTCTGTTAGAATATTCATGCGCAGTGTGGGATCCTTACCAGGTGTCTCCACATACCGCAGCACTCGATATAGCTTTGCACACGATAAATTTAACCGTTTCAGGGAGAAAAGTGGCCAATGTGACGATCTGGCATTAAGTCGATTCGATAACAAATGACGAAAACGGGCGGATTTCTCAGGTTTTTACTACAAATGAACACTTTTCACATTCTCCCGTGCCACGCGGCTGCTAGTCCTCCTTTAATGCAAAATCTTAAGGTACTAGCTCATGTCCATGGTATCAAAGCCGGTTAAAAAGTCAATAATCGATAACTAAAACTGGAATTGTACTGCTTCTTAGTGGCTGTTACATCAACTTAGAAGCTTCTTCTGTATTCTACTATGGTGCTTTTAGTGTCTCCGCATACTGCTGCAGCGACATAGCTTTGCAGACGATAAATGTAACCATTTCAGAGAGAAGGGCGGCCAATGTGACGACCTGGCTTTAAGTCGATTCGATAATAAATAACGAAAACGGACGGATTTTCCAGGTTTTCACTACATGTGAACACTTTTCACACTCGTCCGTGCAACGCGGCTCCCTGACTTCCCTTCATGCAAAATCTTTAGGTCTTAGCTCATGTCCAAGACACCACAGCTAGCTAAAAAGTCAATAATCGATAACTAAAATTTGAATTGTACTGCTTCTAACTGGCTATTGTATCAACTTAGAAGCTTCTTCTGTGTTCTACTATGGTGGTTTTAGTGTCTCCGCATACCGCAGCACGCGACATAGCTTTACACACGAAGGATATAACCGTTTCAGAGAGAAGAGCGGCCAATGTGGCGATATGGAATGAAGTCGATTCGATAGCAAATTACGAAAACGGTCGTATTTCTCAGGTTTTTACTAGATTTAAACACTTTTCACATTCTTTCGTACAACGCGGCTCCCTGACCTCCCTTCATGCAAAATCTTAAGGTCTTACCTCATGTCCAAGGCACCAAAGCCAGCTAAAAAGTCAATAATCGATAACAAAAACTTTAATTTTACTGCTTCTAACTGGCGATTACATCAACTTCGAAGCTTCTTCTGTGTTGTACTGTGGTTCTTTTTGTGTCTCCACGTACCGCAGCACGCGATATAGCTTTGCAGACGTTAAATGTAACCCTTTCAGAGAACAGAGCAGGCAATGTGACGATCTGGCCTTAAGTCGATTCGATACTAAATTACGAAAACGGACGGATATCTCTTGTTTTTACTACATATGAACACCTTTCACATTCTCCCGTGCAACGTGGCTGCTAGACCTCGATTCATGCAAAATCGTAAGGTACTAGCTCATGTCCAAGGCACCAAAGCCGGTTAAAAAGTCAATAATCGATAACTAAAACTTGAATTGTACTGCTTCTTAATGGCTATTACTTCAACTTAGAAGCTTCTTCTGTGTTCTACTATGGTGCTTTTAGTGTCTCCGCATACCGCAGCACGCGACATAACTTTGCAGACGATAAATTTAACCGTTTCTGAGAGAAGAGCGGCCAATCTGACGGTCTGGCTTTAAGTCGATTCGATAACAAATGACGAAGACGGATGGATTTCTTATTTTTTTAATACATATGAACACTTTTCACATTCTCCCGTGCAACGCGTCTGCTAGTCCTCCTTTCATGCAAAATCTTAAGGTCCCGGCTCATGTCCAAGGCACCAAAGAATGGTAAAAATTCAATAATCGATAACTAAAACTTGAATTGTACTGCATCTTACTGGCTATTACATCAACTTTGAAGCCTCTTCTGAGTTCTACTATGGTGCGTTTAGTGTCTCCGCATACCACAGCATGCGACATAGCTTTACACACAACTAATGTAACGGTTTCAGACAGAAGAGCGACCAAAGTGGCGGTGTGGAATGAAGTCGAATCGATAGCAAATGACGAAATCGGCAGTATTTCTCAGGTTTTAACTACATATGAACACTTTTCTCATTCTTCCGTGCAACGCGGCACCCTGACCTCCCTTCATACAAAATCTTAAGGTCTTAGCTCATGTTCAAGGCACCAAAGCCAGCTAAAATCAATAATCGATAACTAAAATTTGAATTGTGTTGCTTCTAACTGCCTATTACATCAACTTCGAAGCTTTCTCTGTGTTCTACTGTGGTTCTTTTAGCGTCTACACGTATCGCAACACGCGATACAGCTTTGCACACGATAAATGTAACAGTTTCAGAGAGGAGAGCGGCCAATATGACGATCTGGCATTAAGTCGATTCGATACAAATGACGAAAACAAGCTGATTTCTCAGGTCTTTACTACATAAGAACACTTTTCACATTCTCCCGTGCAACGCGGCTGCTACTCCACCTTTCATGCAAAATCTTAAGGTCGTAGCTCATGTCCAAGGCACCAAAGCCGGCTAAAAGTTTAATAATCGACAACTAAAACTTGCATTGTACTGCTTCTTACTGGCTATTACATCAACTTAGAAGCTTCTTCTGTGTTCTACTATGGTGCTTTTAGTGTCCCCGCATACCGCACCACGCGACATAGCTTTGCACACGATAAATGTAACCGTTTCAGAGACAATAGCGGCCAATGTGACGATCTGGCTTTAAGTCGATTCGATAACAAATGACGAAAACGGGCGGTTTTCTCAGGTTGTTACTACATATGAACACTTTTCACATTCTCCCGTGCAACGCGACTGCTAGTCCTCCTTTCATGGAAAGTCTTAAGGTCCTAGCTTGAAACGTCCCCTTTGAAAAATTTATACACGACTGTGCTTAAACTGACACACAATATTTTAGCGCAACGCAATCTGACTTCCAAAAATCCCTACGAAAGAATGGCCCTGATTAACATTAACGTATACGTTTCACAAATCACTTACCTCAGAAAAATCTTCGTTACTCGAACTACTGCAATACAGCGAGCGCCACTACTGCCAGCTAACTAAAAGAATCAAACTACGGAAGGCACTAACTACTGATAGGTACAGTTAGCAAATTAAAGATTTTAATAGAGAACAAACAATGTATTTACCTTAATAGTCATAATATATATATCAGTTCATGACACCAATTCTTACAAATTTCAAAACTCCGCCATCTCTCTCCCCACGTCCACCACTGCTGGCGGCTCACCTCCAACTGCGCAAGGCTACGCGCTGTTAGCATCCAGCTGCCGCTGCCCAACACTACAATGGCAGACAACAATGCAAACTAAACACAGACTGCACACGGCACAGCCAGTGATTTTTTCATACCGAGCGCTATGTGGCGTTACCAGTAAGAAGACCTAAACAGCCTACTTACATAGCCCCCATGCTCCCCACAAAAAATTTTTACAAATTGTTTTGGGCAGTGGCCAATAATGATTTGATAAAATTTTTCATAATTATTATAACAAAGATATCAAATACACACACTTATTGATACAATGTTGGTCAGAAGCTAAAACTTTCTCACAGTCCATAAAGACAGTCCTGATCGTTCATCATAGTAAAATAGCAGTGTTTTTGATCAATGTCTATGCAGTAAAAGAAAATGCACACTGAAGTAGTGGATTTCCATGCAGTCTTGAAGAAGTAGTGTTTTCCTTCCAACAGAAAGACAGTGCTGGCTCTTCAGATGCTGACAGGTAATGGGCCACCACATAGCAAACCCACAGCAGAGTCAGCCCAAGTTTTGAAGAATATTGGTAGGTAGGTCGTCACAGAATAGGCCCATTGTAGTCCTGGTAGAGATTACGGTATTGGTGGGCCACCAGAGGTGCAGACCCATTGCAGTCCTTGTAGAAATAATGGTATTGGTGAGTCATCAAAGGTGTAGACCCACTGTAGTCCTTGTAGAGATGGCCAGCAGCTATCTGTTTGACTGTGCAGGCGCACAATCACCATTGAAGAGTCTTGCGGATAATATAACAAGTCCATAACCACCACTTGTGCACTCAGAAAAATTGTTTTTGAATTGTCCTTAGAACCAGCAATGCTGTTATCCATTCCCTTACAGAGTTATTAACACACGTGCAAACACTATCAGTCCCTACTTCTCACATATTGTCCATATACTATGACCAACAGAAACGTGTGACGTGAAATGTAATTTACAAGTTACTTAATTTGATGAACTGGTGTCAATTACAATTTTATAACATAAGAATGCAATAACAAAGGTACAAAATACATCTTTAAAGAACATAACAATACAGATAACATTTGCAGTAGTACAGGCTTTACAAAAGAATCGAAATAGCAAATATATCAGTGTTACAAAAATTACAACAAAAGTACATACATAAGGTTCAGAATAACTTTTGAAACATCAACTTCACACATGAGCATTAAAACAAAACACTATAAATAATGTCTGAACATATTTACAAAGAAAATGACATAGTATTTGAAAAATTCTACAACATAAATCTTATTAGCTAAACACATAAAGACAGGAAAAAGACAAATACACAAGGGTACATAAACACATAGAGGGATAATACGAAAGGAAAGGACAGGGTTTGTTTTACTGCAGTATTTTGCATAGAGATCTCCCTTAGTTCATCATTTTTCCAAAAAGTCCTATCTAAACCTGCTTTCTGTATTCGGTTCACATCCTCTTTCAAAAATAGTTTTTCTCCACTGTACACTACTTTTTTGGCCAAACCAGTTTCTTAAAGCTTCTCAATGCTTTTCTTCCAATTCATCATAGTTAGTTTCTTATATAGTCTACCCCCTCTTAAGCTAACTTAAATCTACTGAGCTCAGATACGAAACTAAGGGACGAGGCAATGCAGCAGCACAAAACAATTAACACAAACAGCAATGATAAAAAAATGGAAATTGGCAAAAAAAGGCAGCAATATTACAACTAATATAAGGCAAACAAGAAAAATAAATCAATAATAAAATTAGCTTAACCTAGTAATACAAAGTGACATTCAGTAGCACTATGAATGGCAAGCAGCCGCAGCAAATGCTATAACTTATACCTAAACATGACAAAGCTGAAGCTGAAAAAATATTACAGTATAAATGTTTAATACCTATGTCACATCTTAACACTAGAGTGATGCATCACGAAAACATACGCTAGCAGATAAGTTACCAAATCGTAAAAAGATTATTTTTGCAATTCCTGTGAAGGGAAATGTCTATTTGTGTTCTCTTTTCTAAGAAAGTATCATAAAATGATTCTTTACTGGGTCTGTAGACAGAAAATCGTGATATTAGTACATCTATTAAATTTTGTTTTAGCCAATGCTGCAGTGCAGATAGAAACTGGATATTAAAGAAAATGAGCAATCTCTCAGCTATAAAGACAATAGATATAAAATATTTCTCATCATTTCATTTCAGTAAATATCATAAATTAAGAGCTTCACAGTGTAATCATATGTTTTCAGGTTTGGGCGTGGCGTATTTGCGATGCTTTCTACAAAGGAATGAATGTCAATAGCGAGGATAATGGCCTCTTTTTTTTTACCTGTGTCTCTGAAAGGCACACACTAATGGCTTTCTTTTTGTCAGGTGGTTGTCGCGCAGCTGGGTGCCCACGACGCATTACATGCAGGTGGTCACTTAACTGTCTTATCGAAATATTTACGACACCAGTTTCCGCTACAGTGGCAGGCTCATATAAAAAAATTCACAGGTCAAGAATTTGCGTTACACATCTGTAGAAACAAAATACTATTGATATAACAGTGTCCAAAAAATTTTCGTCGGCATTGTAATACGTTCACGCATTTACATACATTTCATAACTCTTAAAGTACGATTCTTGGTTTCCAACAACTTTTTTCACAAACCAGAGTCCCTAACCTCTTCTCATTATTTCTTACCTTATTCGTCGACACTTCTTCAATATTTCATCATAACAGATACATAGCATAATCAAATGACTCATATAGCATCGGCTTATCGATCATAAACATACCGCAAGAGCATAATACACATAGTAATCGTAATAATAACATCATAACACCTCAGTCAACTCTCAAAATCTCCGTAACTTCCTCCAATAATTTCAAAACCTAAAAAAAAAAAATTCTCTGCTCATGTCAAAAGTGTCATCTGCCTCAAACGTACTTTAAAAATCGTGATCCCATACCAAATATGTCATTCAAAGCTCTCATAGTATCACAATGGTTCCGAAAAAATATGAACAGTTCACAAAGTACAGACAAAATACAACTTCGTAAGTGTGAAGTTATCCAATGGTGTAATTACGTAAACATCTGTCGCTAATGTAGTAAAGTAAATGTTTGTCTCTCTCAGTTAAATGATCAGATAGCTGTGTAATTTATGTGTTAGAGAAATATGGTACCGATGTGTAAAGTTGTATAAGCAAATACCATATTAGCTAGGGCTCCTTGTGCTTGCCAAACACATGGTACACAAAGCATGCGTGTACCCCCCTGAGGATAATGTAATTATATCCTCAAGTGTTACAGATTACAGCAATGGAATGAAATGTATTACGGAAAACTTTCTTTGTAATTAAAATATGTTGAAAAATAAATAGTTTAATGCGTGTCCTGTAGCGCTAAATGTGCGTCTTGCTGTAAGACAATCTCTGTGGAAGTGTCGTAGTTGTTGTCCTCCGAAGGCTAAGTTCTGCAGAAGTCAATGTACTTACCTCATGATAAACGAAATTGAAATGCTATGCGTATAGATATCATAGTTATTACACTTATTGCCGTGATGAAGTAAGTACTGTACTGTACGTATTGTTGTGCTACAGAAAAGGCTGTCTCATTGTAGCTATACCACAAACGTTACTACTAAAACATGTTTTACTTTCCAGAAAAATTCAGAAAAACTGTGTAGATATAAAACAGATAAACTGCAAAAGCAACGTTGTAAATTGTCACTCATCAGTGGCGTCGTGATAAAATCGTGTAGCTGTCACATAAACTAACCACTGTATCATCTGGTATCTCACAGAAAGTACTTTAAATCCAGAATGTATTTTCAAGTAAACCAAAATGTTGCATTAAAATCCCATTAGCAATACTGGTAAATGTTCTAAGTATGTGAACCTTATGGTCGTTACGTAATCGTGCAACTAACAAGCAAGAATGTACACGCACAATAACACTGTGACGTCTGTTCACTATAACAATGCATTCGTAATTTCTGTTTAAATATGTTCCGTAGGTTCTAAACTGGATAGTAAACTTCAAACATTGTTGCATGTTAACAGTTTCTCAGTGTGACAAAGCATACTAGAAATGTGAAGTGAAATGTTTTATGGCAAAGACAAAGTTAAAAAGCAGATTATCTTTCAATAAACGGTTTTACATGTGAAATGTGGTGTAAACCTTTACTCTTCCTAGTACGCAGAGTTTCAACTTCAACGCAATTATCATGTGGTATACGTCGGATTCTGTAAGGTCCATTGTAAACTAGAAAGAATTTGTGACTCAAGTGTTTCTTCTTATGTGACAATGGATGAGCTTTAATGAGAACTTTCTGACCAATATATAATTTCTTTGCATTTGCTTTACCGTGTAATTTTTTCCTTTTGTCTGCAGCAGAATTTATATTTTTAATAGCCAAATCAATTATGTCTTTGTGTCGAAGTTTACGTGTATTCGGAAAAGGTACAAGCTCTCTGATTCTGTTTGGTGGTTCTTTATTCTTCAGTACAAGAACAGGTGGTAAAGCAGTGGAGTCATGAGGCATTTCATTCAGCACGTTTTGAAATAAGTGTAAATATCTGTCCCAATGCTGATGCTTTCTGTGACAATAAAGTCTGCAAAGCTTATTGATTTCTTTCATAATCCGTTCAGACGGGTTACAATGTGGTGAGTACAATGAAATAAAAACAGATTTGATTTTATGGTTACGAAGCATGTGTGACCAAACAGCAGATCTGAATTGCGGTCCGTTATCTGAAATTACTTTACTAACGTGTCCAACTTCACGTAAGAAATTTCTAACAAAGGCGTTGGATACAGACCGTCCAGTGGCTTTACGTAACGGAGTGAAAGAAACGAATTTTGAAGTAAGTTCAACAGCGACTAGAACGTACGAAAATCCATTAGGTGTTCTGACAAGCGGTCCCAAGAGATCAACAGCAGCAAATTCTTTTAATTTAGAAGGAATGATAGGAAACAATGGAGCACGATGAGTGACAGTAGATGGTTTCGCCTTTTGACAAAGTTTACAAATAGACAAGACTCTTCGAATTCTCTTTTCCATATTGTTAAAATAACAAGTCGTTCGAAGAATATGATAACATTTTCGTGGACCAAAATGTGCATAGCTGAAATGAATGTACCAAATGAGCTTATTAACAAAATCGTCTGGAATGCAAAGTACCCATAGCTTGTCATCAACAGTGCATCGTTTGAACAGTATGTTGTTTCTAACCAGATAATAAAGCCGAATCTGTGTGTGTGTCTTTTCATGCCATTTACTTTTGATGTCTTTCCAAATCGGATCTTTGTCTTGTTCATGAGCAATGTCCTTTAAAGATGTGCTGATGAAGTTTTCAAAGGCGACTTTCTGGATGTAAAGAATACTGAAATTTCTCTCGAGGTTGCTTTCTGTGTTACTTTTCTCAAGCCCAGCCGGTGCGCGTGACAGTGCGTCCGCAACAATGTTCTCCTTGCCGGGAATGTAGACTATTGTGAAGTGGAATTCTTGCAGAAACAATGCCCAACGTTTTAACCTGTCATGATTTAATTTTGAAGACATAAGAAATTGTAATGCACGGTGGTCACTGTATACTTTTACGTCCTTACCATAAAGAAAGAAACGGAATTTGTTAAATGCCCAAACGATAGCTAAAGCTTCTAATTCAGTAACGGAATAATTTTTTTCAGATTTTGTTAGCACTCGGCTAGCAAAAGCAATGGTTTTCTGAACAGTAATGTCATTTTCTGTGTCTTCTTGAAATAAATGGGCACCAAGACCGACTTTAGAAGAATCCGTGCTTAGGCAAAAGTCTTGTGAAAGATCTGGATGAGCTAGTATTGGCGCGTTAAGGAGCGATTCTTTCAAAGAATTGAATTCCAACTGTGCTTGTTCGTCCCAGTTCCAAATAGTATTTTTTCCAGTGAGAGAACAAAGTTTTGGTGTAACTAGAATTTGCATATTCAGAAAACGACGGTAAAAATTTACGAGACCTAGAAAACTGCGGACTTGTTTTTTTGTGGATGGAATTGGAATGGCTCTGATTGCTTCTAACTCTTCAGGAACCGGCTGGATGCCTTCAGAAGAAATAATATGTCCCAAAAACTTCACTTTTGTCCTACCGAATTCAGACTTTTCCAAGTTAACTGTAATTCCAGATTCTGCAAAAATATGTAACACGCTGTTGAGGATGCGATTATGTTGTTCCCATGAGGCTTCTGCTATCAGAATATCGTCCACATATAAGGTGATGTGACGTTTTAAGAGCTCAGGTAATATGGAATTTAGCCCGCGAATGAATGCTGCCGAGGAAATGTTCAAACCAAAAGGAAGTTTCCGAAACTGATAACAAACGCCAAAACAAAGAAAAGCTGTATATTTTCTACATTCTGGATGAAGTTCGATCTGATAAAAGCTGGATCTGAGATCAATGGAAGACAACACTTTTACACCATTAAAATTTTGAAGAAGTTCTTCCAACGTTTGCGGCCTGTCTGTTTCAGGAATAATGATAGTATTGATTTGTCTCGAATCTAAGACAAGCCTGATCGATCCATTTTTCTTCTCAACAACATGTAATGGATTGTTGTATGAGCTTACTGCAGGCTCAATAATGCCGTCGTCAAGCATGGATTGTATTTCTGTTCTAACACGGTCCCTATAATGTGCTGGAATTACGTATGGTCTAACACAAAATTTAGTATGCTCATGAACACGAAATTGGTATTGAAATCCCTTGATTGTTCCTGTTTTGTGAGTAAAAACTGTGGAATGTGCTTGTAAAATCTCAGAAAGGTCCTGCCTATCAGTGTAATTACAATTCTCAATTGTTTGAATTTTATTCTGAATTAACTCATTAGTTTCAATTGTGCCGTCGATATCATCCCTGTCAGTACTTGCAGAGCGACTGTTAGTGTTTAGTTCCGTAGAAAATTCCGAACTGTTGTCTAACAGAAGGAAAATCCGATTAATTTCCTCGTCATGGTTTGAGAGCCAATCTTCAAATTTCAAAGCTATTGACTTACCTTCTTTCTCTAAACTTATTTCAGCATCGTGAAAGTTTAAGGTTGCTTTGTATTCATTCAAAAAGTCTACTCCCAGTATAATTTCCGTCGACAACAATGGAACAATAAGAAAGTTCATAGAGAAGCTGTGGCTCTGACAAAAGAATTCTAAGTTGGTTTGTTGGTGTACATCTACACTTTTTCCAATGGCTGCACTTTGTAATTTAATCTTGCGTAACGGAAGTGTGGGGCAATCGTTCGATTTATTGCATTTGCTAAAAGCTGTTTCACTAATTACTGAAATGGGACTGCCTGAGTCAAGTACTGCCGTAAATTTTACGTCATTTACAGTAATGTGAATCACAGGATATGCAATGTTGTTGTGTTTTACGTCGTGTTCCTGGAGTAATATGTCCCTAATGTCTTCCATTTTAACGTAATTACTAGCTACGGCAGCTGCGTCGTCAGTTTGATAAGTACGTTTTGAGGCTGCCAGCGGTATGAGTCATTGCCTATTGTGTCTTTGTTGGCGCGCGTCGTTATTGGGATTTGGAGACCTAACTTCTACAAATTCACCTTGTCGAGAGGGCCCTGCTCTGTTTGATTCCCGCCAGTTCTGCTGCAATTCAGGTCTGTCGTTATGATCATATCGTCTGTCGTCATGTCGGTAGATTCCATAGTTTCTTTCTTGTCGGTCACGTGGTGGAGAATTTCTCTCTGAATCGTAACTGCGCGCTGGACCGTTGCGTCTAAAGTTATTCTGTCTCCCTTGATAGTAATTATTTTGGTTCCCATATTGTCTGTTTCTCTGATTGTCTCTGTGATAGTCATTACCGCGGAGAGGTGACCTTTCCCTGTAATTATTACTACTCTGCCAACGGTTGTCATATGGGTGGTGTCTGTTTTGGTCACGATTTGTATTGTGAGAATAGCCTTGTCGTGTCCAGTTATTATTTCTTTCATCGCGGAATTGCGACGGATGTGACCTGTAATTGTTGTGTTCCTGTTTTCGCGTTCCGCGATTGTCAATGTCAATTTCTAATTCTTGTAAGAGTCCCTGAAAAGCTTCAATGTCGTCTTTGCAACGGCCTGCCAAAATAATATGCCGTAAATGTTCAGGCAATTTGATTAAGCAAATGCGGATGAGTTCTGACAGGCTGTATGGGTTTGACAGGTACTGATTCTTGTGCAACATGTCTTCAAAATATTTCACAAGACTGGAAAATTCAGATTGTTCGAAATGTTTCATCATCATGATGCCATGTTTTACTCGGTCTTGTGTGGCTTGCGGCCAATATGCTGAGAGGAAGGCATGGTAAAATTCTCCTTCACTGTGGCAATCGTGAATGACCGATCGCATTCTTACAGCTGGTTCATTCTCTAAGCAGCCATACATAAATTCTAATCTGTGCTCTAGTGACCAGTTGGGAGGAAAACAATGAGAGAATTGATGGAGCCACGCTTGTGGATGAATGTCGTTGCCAGAATTCTTAAATGTTTTGAATTTACGTGCAGTAATGAACAGCTTATAGTCAAAATCATCGTCTCGGCGGGTAGCATATCGGTCATTGTTACGTCGTGTCGGCGGTTCCATCTCAGAATTCGGTGTACCTTGCCAATTTCTTTCATAATTTCCGAAGTGCCCTGTGATATTATTTTGTGGCTGTTCCGTATTTCTATGTCCCTCTTTCCGTGTTGGAGTGCGAGTGTCCTCTGAAATACGTAATTGTTGTATTACCTGTGTCAGCTGATCTTGTACTTCCCGGATTTCTCTTTGGTGTTGCGTACTAATTTGATTCAGACTTTGTTTGAATTTCCTAATTTGTTCGCACTCTTCTGTGTCATTAAAGACTACCGGTTTTGTGTCATTCAAATTATCATCTACCTTCGTAGATAAATTAGTGAACTGATCCGAAAGTTCGGCTACTTTCTCCGATAGTGAACACATTTCCTCAGTGTGATTTTCTGAACCAAATTTCAGAATGTCCATTTGTGTTGAAATCGAATCTACTGTGTCCTTTAAGTTTTCCTGAGTTCTTGCAAGTTGCATAACCGAATCGGTGGATGCAACTGAGTCCATTTTAGCTTGCAAGGTGTCGTGATTTTCACGAACAACAGTTTGCAATTCTTTTATGGCTGCTTCGTGATTCTGTAATGATTTTTCATGCCGCGAAAAAATAGGTTGAAAATG
This sequence comes from Schistocerca gregaria, assembly GCF_023897955.1. Lineage (NCBI taxonomy): Eukaryota > Metazoa > Arthropoda > Insecta > Orthoptera > Acrididae > Schistocerca > Schistocerca gregaria. The sequence goes on from NW_026061747.1 coordinate 649,596, forward strand.
CTCACAAATTTGTGTTTTTACGTCATTACAGATTTTTTGACATTTCGATTCAATGTTATGTAACTCAGTAGTTAAATCTTCACGTGTTTGTTCAAGTGTGGTGTCTAACTTCCGAAGATTATGTTCCATTGTGTCCAACTGTTGCTGTGTTTGTCTCTGATTTTGTTCCATTGTGTCTAACTTTTGAAGATTTTGTTCCATTGTGTCTAACTTTTGAAGATTATGTTCCATTGTGTCTAACTTTTGAAGATTTTGTTCCATTGTGTTTAACTGTTGCTGTGTTTGTCTCTGGTTTTGTTTCATTTGTTGCATTAATTGCAATAATAATGTATTAGTGTCTGGAATTTGATCATCTATGCTTTTCGGCAGTGCATTTGTACCGGCAACATTCACAGTTTGACAAGCAGAAAATGTGTCTCGGCTTATTTGAGAAAACGGTGAGGACGCAAACCTAAATGTACAGTATTTGCAAGATTGTGTCCTGTCATATCGGATTCCTGACGCGAGCTGTTGCCGACCAATCGATCGATAATGCTTCCCTGTTCACTAACTGTTTCACTTCCTACACCATTATTTGCAGCACGCTCCATTTTCCTATGCACTATTACCAAATTACTACTTTGAACATTTGTGAATTCATTACATGGTGGCGCTAACACATTGCTTCCGTCTTCACTGTCATTTCCCAGTTTACTTTGTAGCCTAGTATTACGTTTTTCACACGCCATTATTGTCACAATATTTCACACGATAAAACAGAAAAACACAATTTGAAGAGCAAAAATAACAGAACACATTAACATAGCACTGAAAATAATATCTAGTTAATTGCAAGCGCAGCTGCGAAATACTTGGTGCAACTCTACATGCATGCCACAACTGTTGTACTGTACAACAATGAAAGACTACAACTACAAAGGAAATTCACTCTAAGATTAGGCGCTAGCAATAAACAAAAGCTACACTAATTACACTAACTACAAGGAAAAAATCAGAAGATTCCAGTGAGGTATCCTCGGCTAAGGGTCGACATATGAAACGTCCCCTTAGAAAAATTATACAAGACTGTGCTTAAATTGACACACAATAGTTTTTAGCGCAACGCAATCTGACTTTCAATAATCCCTACAAAAGAATGGCCCTGACTAACGTTAACCTATATGTTTCACAAATCACTTACCTCACAAAAATCTTCGTTACTCGAACTACTGCAATACAGCGAGCGCCACTACTGCCAGCTAACTAAAATAATCAAACTGCGGAAGGCACTAACTACTGATAGGTACAGTTAGCAAATGAAAGATTTTGATAGAGAACAAACAATGTATTTACTTTAATAGTCATAATATATATATCAGTTCATGACACCAATTCTTACAAATTTCAAAACTCCGCCATCTCTCTCCCCACGTCCACCACTGCTGGCGGCTCACCTCCAACTGCGCAACGCTACGCGCTGTTAGCATCCAGCTGCCGCTGCCCAACACTACAATGGCAGACAACAATGCAAACTAAACACAGACTGCACACGGCACAGCCAGTGATTTTTTCATACCGAGCGCTATGTGGCGTTACCAATAAGAAGACCTAAACAGCCTACTTACAAGCTCATGTCCAAGGCACCAAAGATGGGTAAAAAATTAATAATCGATAACTAAAACTTGAATTGTACTACTTCTTACTGGCTATTACATCAACTTAGAAGCTTCATCTGTGGTATACTATGGTGCTTTTAGTGTCTCCGCATACCGCAGCACGCGACATACCTTTGTAGACGATAAATGTAACCGTTTCAGAGAGAAAAGCGGCCAATGTGACGATTTGGCCTTAAGTCGATTCGCTAACAAATGACGAAAACGGACGGATTTCTCAGGTTTTTACAACATATGAACACTTTTTACATTCTTCCGTGCATCGCGGCTGCTAGTGGTCCTTCCATGCAAAATCTTAAGGTCCTAGCACATCTACAAGACACCAAAGAAGGGTGAAAAGTGAATAATCGATAACTAGTACTTGAATTGTACTGCTTCTTACTGGCTATTACATCAACTGAGAAGCTTCTTCTGTGTTCTGCTATGGTGCTTTAAGTGTCCCCGCATACCGCACCACGCTACATAGCTTTGCAGACGATAAATGTAACCGTTTCAGACAGAAGAGCGGCCAATGTGACGATCTGGCTTTAAGTCGTAACGATAACAAATGACGAAAACGGACGGATTTCTCTGGTTCTTACTACATATAAACTCTTTTCACATTCTCCCGTGCAACGCGGCTGCTTGTCCTCTTTTCATCCAAAATCGTAAGGTCCTAGCTCATGCCCAAGGCAACAAAGAAGGGTAAAAGGTGAATATTCGATAAGTAAAACTTGAATTGTACTGCTTCTTACTGTTTAATACACCAACTTAGAAGATTCTTCTGTGTTCTACTATGTTGCTTTTAGTGTCTCCGCATACCGCAGCACGCGACATAGCTTTGCAGACGATAAATGTAACCGTTTCAGAGAGAAGAGCGGCCAATGTGACGATCTGGCTATAAGTCGATTCGATAGCAAATGACAAAAACGGATTGATTTCTCAAGTTTTTACCACATATGAACACTTTTCACATTCTCCCATGCAACACTGCTGCTAGTCCTCCTTTCATGCAAAATCTTAAGGTCCTAGCTCTTCTCCTAGGCACAAAGGCCGGCTAAAACGTCAATAATCGATAATTAAAACTTGAATTGTACTGCATCTTACTGGCTATTAAATCAACGTAGAAGTTTCATCTGTAATCTACTATGGTGCTTTTAGTGTCTCCGTATACCGCAGCACGCGACATAGCTTTGCAGACGATAAATGTAACCGTTTCAGAGAGTATAGCGGCCAATGTGACGATCTGGCTTTAAGTCGATTCGATAACAAATGACGAAAACGGACGGATTTCTCAGGTTTTTACCACATATGAACACAGTTCACATTCTCCCGTGCAACGCGGCTGCTACTCCGCCATTCATGCTAAATCTTAAGGTCCTAGCTCATGTCCAAGGATCCAAATAAGGCTAAAAAGTCAATAATCGATAACTAAAACTTGAATTGTACTGCTTCTTGCTGGCTTTTACATCAACTTAGAAGCTTCTTCTGTGTTCTACTATGGTGCTTCTAGTGTCACCGCATACCGCACCACGCGACATAGCTTTGCAGACGATAAATGTATCCGTTTCAGAGAAAATAGCGGCCTTTGTGACGATCGGGCTTTAAGTCGATTCGATAACAAATGAAGAAAACGGACGGATATCTCAGGTTTTTACTACATATGAACACTTTTCACATTTTCCCGTGCGACGCGGCTGCTAGTACGCCTTTCACGCAAAATCTTAAGGTCCTAGCTCATGTCCAAGGCACCAAGGAAGGCTAAAAAGTCAATAATCGATAACTAAAACTTGAATTGTACTGCTCCTTACTGGCTATTACATCAACTACTATGGTGCTTTTAGTGTCTCCGCATACCGCAGCACGCGACATAGCTTTTCAGACGATAAATGTAACCGTTCCAGAGAGAAGAGCGTCCAATGTGACGATCTGGCTTTAAGTCAATTCGATAACGAATGGCAAAAACGGACGGATATCTCATGTTTTTACTACATATGAACACTTTTCACATTCTTCCGTGCGACGCGGCTGATAGTACGCCTTTCACGCAAAATCTTAAGGTCCTAGCTTATGTCCAAGGCACCAAGGAAGGCTAAAAAGTTAATAATCGATAACTAAATTTTGATGTACTGCTTCTTACTGGCTTTTACATCAACTTAGAAGTTTCTTCTGTGTTCTACTATGGTGCTTTTAGTGTCTCCGCATTTCGCAGCACGCGGCATAACTTTGCAGGCGATAAATGTAACTGTTTCAGAGAAAATAGCGGCCAATGTGACGATCTGGCTTTAAGTCGATTCGATAACAAATGACGAAAACGGACAGATGTCTCCGGTTTTTACTACATATGAACACTTCTCACATTCTCGCGTGCAACGCGGCTGCTAGTCCTCCTTTCATGCAAACTCTTAAGGTCCTACCTCATGTCCATGGCACCAAAGAATGGTAAAAAGTCAATAATCCATAGCTAAAACTTGAATTGTACTGGTTCTTACTAGCTATTACATCAACTTAGAAGTTTCTTCTGTGTTCTACTATGGTGCTTTTAGTGTCACCGCATACCGCAGCACGCTACATAGATTTGCAGACGACAAATGTAACCGTTTCACATAGAATAGCGGCCAATGTGACGATCTGGCTTTAAGTCGATTCGTTGACAAATGACGAAAACCGGCGGATTTCTCAGGTTTTCACTACATATGAACACTTTTCACATTCTCCCAAGCGACGCGTCTGCTAGTTCTCCTTTCATGCAAAATCTTAAGGTCCTAGCTCATGTCCAAGGCACCAAAGCCGGATAAGACGTCAATAATCGATAACTAAAACTTGAGTAGTATTGCTTCTTACTGGCTATTACATCAACTTAGAAGTTTTTTCTGTGTTCTACTATTGTGCTTTTAGTGTCTTCGCATACCGCAGAACGCGACATAGCTTTGCAGACGATAAATGTAACCGTCCCAGAGAAAAGAGCGGATAATGTGACGATCTGGCTTTGAGTCGATTCGATAACGAATGACGAAAACGGACATATTTCTCCTGTTTTTACTACATATGAACACAGTTCACATTCTGCCGTGCAACGCGACTGCTAATCCGCCATTCATGCAAAATCTTAAGGTGCTAGCTCATGTCCAAGGCACCAAAGCCAGTTAAAAAGTCAATAATCGACAACTAAAATTTGAGTTCAACTGCTTCTTACTGGCTATTACATCAACTTAGAAGCTTCTTCTGTGTTCAACTATGGTCTTTTTAGTGTCTCCGCATTCCGCCGCACGCGACATACCTTTGCAGACGATAAATGTAACCGTTTCAGAGAGAATAGTGGCCAATGTGTCGATCTGGCTTTAAGTCGATTCGATAACAAATGACGAAAACGGACGGATTTCTCAGGTTTTTACCACATATGAACACAGTTCACATTCTCCCGTGCAACGCGGCTGCTAGTCCGCCATTCATGCTAAATCTTAAGGTCCTAGCTCATGTCCAAGGAACCAAATAAGGCTAAAAAGTCAATAATCGATAACTAAAACTTGAATTGTACTGCTTCTTGCTGGCTTTTACATCAACTTAGAAGCTTCTTCTGTGTTCTACTATGCTGCTTCTAGTGTCACCGCATACCGCACCACGTGACATAGCTTTGCAGACGATAAATGTATCCGTTTCAGAGAAAATAGCGGCCTTTGTGACGATCGGGCTTTAAGTCGATTCGATAACAAATGAAGAAAACGGACGGATTTCTCAGGTTTTTACTACATATGAACACTTTTCACATTCTCCCGTGCGACGCGGCTGCTAGTACGCCTTTCACGCAAAATCTTAAGGTCCTAGCTTATGTCCAAGGCACCAAGGAAGGCTAAAAAGTTAATAATCGATAACTAAATTTTGATGTACTGCTTCTTACTGGCTTTTACATCAACTTAGAAGTTTCTTCTGTGTTCTACTATGGTGCTTTTAGTGTCTCCGCATTTCGCAGCACGCGGCATAACTTTGCAGGCGATAAATGTAACTGTTTCAGAGAAAATAGCGGCCAATGTGACGATCTGGCTTTAAGTCGATTCGATAACAAATGACGAAAACGGACAGATGTCTCCGGTTTTTACTACATATGAACACTTTTCACTTTCTCGCGTGCAACGCGGCTGCAAGTCCTCCTTTCATGCAAACTCTTAAGGTCCTACCTCATGTCCAAGGCACCAAAGAATGGTAAAAAGTCAATAATCCATAGCTAAAACTTGAATTGTACTGGTTCTTACTAGCTATTACATCAACTTAGAAGTTTCTTCTGTGTTCTACTATGGTGCTTTTAGTGTCACCGCATACCGCAGCACGCGACATAGCTTTGCAGACGATAAATGTAACCGTTTCAGAGAGAAGAGCGGGCAATGTGAATATCTGGCTTTAAGTCGATTCGGTAACAAAGGAGGAAAATATACGGATTTTTGAGGTTTTTACTACATATGAACACTTTTTACATTCTCTCGTGCAACTCGGCTGCTAGTCCTCTTCTCATGCAAAATCTTAAGGTCCTACCTCATGCCCAAGGCACCAAAGAAGGGTAAAAAGTCAATAATCGATAATTAAAACTTGAATTGTACTGCATCTTACTGGCTATTACATCAACTTAGAAGCTTTTTCTGTGTTCTACTATTGTGCTTTTAGTGTCTTCGCAAACCGCAGAACGCGACATAGCTTTGCAGACGATAAATGTAACCGTTCCAGAGAGAAGAGCGGCCAATGTGACGATCTGGCTTTGAGTCGATTCGATAACGAATGACGACAACGGACATATTTCTCCTGTTTTTACTACAGATGAACACAGTTCACATTCTCCCGTGCAACGCGGCTGCTAATCCGCCATTCATGCAAAATCTTAAGGTCCTAGCTCATGTCCAAGGAACCAAGGATAGCTAAAAAGTCAATAATCGATAACTATAACTTGAATTGTACTGCTTCTTACTGGCTTTTACATCAACGTAGAAGTTTCCTCTGTGTTATACTATGGTGCTTTTTGTGTTTCCGCATGCCGCAGCACGCAAAATAGTTTTGGAGACGATAAAAGTAAACGTTTGAGAGAGAATAGCGGCCAATGTGACGATCTGTCTTTAAGTCGATTCGATGACAAAAGACGAAAACCGACGGATTTCTCAGGTCTTTACTACATAAGAAAACTTTTCACATTCTCCCAAGCAGCGCGTCTGCTAGTCCTCCTTTCATGCAAAACCTTAAGGTCCTAGCTCATGTCCAAGGCACCAAAGCCAGCAAAAAAGTCAATAATCGATAACTAAAACTTGAGTTCAGCTGCTTCTTACTGGCTATTACTTCAACTTGGAAGCATCTTCTGTGTTCAGCTATGGTGTTTTTAGTATCTCCGCATACCGCCGCACGCGACATACCTTTGCAGACGATAAATGTAACCGTTTCAGAGAGAATAGCGGCCAATGTGACGACCTCTTTAAGTCGATTCGATAACAAATGACGAGAACGGACGGGTTTCTCAGGTTTTTACTACATATGAACACTTTTCACATTCTCCCGTGCAACGCAGCTGCTAGTCCTCCTTTCGTGCAAAATCTTAAGGTCCTAGCTCATGTCCAAAGCACCCAAGAATGGTAAAAAATCAATAATCGATAGCTAAAATGTGAATTTTACTGCTTCTTATAGGCTATTACATCAACTTAGAAGCTTCTTCTGTGTTCTACCATGGTGCTTTTAGTGTCTCCGCATACCGCAGCACGCGACATAGCTTTTCAGACGATAAATTTAACCGTTTCAGAGAGAATAGCGGCCAAAGTGACGATCTGGCTTTAAGTCGATTCGATAACAAATGACGAAAGCGGGCGGATATCTCAGGTTTTTACTAGATATGAACACTTTTCACATTTTCCCGTGCAAGGCGGCTGCTAGTCCTCCTTTCATGCAAAATCTTAAGGTCCTAGCTCATGTCCAAGGCACCAAAAAAGGGTAAAAAGTCAATAGTCGATAGCTAAAACTTGAATTGTACTGCTTCTTTCTGGCTATTACATCAACTTAGAAGCTTCTTCTGTGTTCTACTATGGTGCTTTTAGTGTCTTCGCATACCGCAGAACGCGACATAGCTTTGCAGACGATAAATGTAACCGTTCCAGAGAGAAGAGCGGCCAATGTGAAGATCTGGCTTTAAGTCGATTCGATAACAAATGACGAAAATGGACGGATTTCTCAGGTTTTTACTACATATGAACACAGTTCACATTCTCCCGTGCAATTCGGCTCCTAGTCCGCCATTCATGCTAAATCTTAAGGTCCTAGCTCATATCCAAGGAACCAAATAAGGCTAAAAAGTCAATAATCAATAACTGAAACTTGAATTGTACTGCTTCTTGCTGGCTTTTACATCAACTTAGAAGCTTCTTCTGTGTTCTACTATGGTGCTTTCAGAGTCTCGGCATTCCGCAGTACGCGCCATACCTTTGCAGACGATAAATGTAACCGTTCCAGAGACAAGTGCGGCCAATGTGACGATCTGGCTTTGAGTCGATTCGATAACGAATGACGAAAACGGACGGATTTATCCTGTTTTTACTACATATGAACACAGTTCACATTCTCCCGTGCAACACGGCTGCTAGACCGCCAATCATGTAAAATCTTGAGGTCCTAGCTCATGTCCAAGGAACCAAGGAAGGCTACAAAGTCAATAATCGATAACTAAAACTTGAATTGTACTGCTTCTTACTGGCTTTTACATCAACTTAGAAGTTTCTTCTGTGTTCTACTATGGTGCTTTTAGTGTCTTCGCATACCGCAGAACGCGACATAGCTTTGCAGACGAAAAATGTAACCGTTTCAGCGAGAACAGCGGCCAATATGACGATCTGGCTTTAAGTCGATTCGATTAAAAGTGACGAAAACGGACGGGTGTCTCAAGTTTTTACTACATATGAACACTTTTGACATACTCCCGTGCAACGCGGCTGCTAGTCCTCCTTCCATGCAAAATCCTAAGGTCCTAGTTCATGTCCAAGGCACCAAAGAAACGTAAAAAATGAATAATCGATAACTAAAACTTGATTTGTACTGCTCCATACTGGCTACTACGTCAACTTAGAATCTTCTGCTATGTTCTACTATGGTGCTTTTAGTGTCTCCGCATACCGCAGTACGCTACATAGCTTTGCAGACGATAAATGTAACGGTTTCAGAGAGAAGAGCCTCCAACGTGACGATCTGGCTTTGAGTCGATTCGATAACAAATGACGAAAACGGACGGATTTATCCTGTTTTTACTACAAATGAACACAGTTCACATTCTCCCGTGCAACGCAGCTGCTAGACCGCCATTCATGTAAAATCTTAAGGTCCTAGCTCATGTCCAAGGAACCAAGGAAGGCAAAAAAGTCAATAATCGATAACTAAAACTTGAATTGTACTGGTTCTTACTGACTTTTACATCAACTTAGAAGTTTCTTCTGTGTTATACTATGGTGCTTGTTGTGTCTCCGCATACCGCAGCACGCGACATAGCTTTGTATACGATAAATGTAACCGTTTCAGAGAGAAGAGCGGGCAATGTGAATATCTGGCTTTAAGTCGATTCGGTAACAAAGGAGGAAAATATACGGATTTTTGAGGTTTTTACTACATATGAACACTTTTTACATTCTCTCGTGCAACTCGGCTGCTAGTCCTCTTCTCATGCAAAATCTTAAGGTCCTACCTCATGCCCAAGGCACCAAAGAAGGGTAAAAAGTCAATAATCGATAATTAAAACTTGAATTGTACTGCATCTTACTGGCTATTACATCAACTTAGAAGCTTTTTCTGTGTTCTACTATTGTGCTTTTAGTGTCTTCGCAAACCGCAGAACGCGACATAGCTTTGCAGACGATAAATGTAACCGTTCCAGAGAGAAGAGCGGCCAATGTGACGATCTGGCTTTGAGTCGATTCGATAACGAATGACGACAACGGACATATTTCTCCTGTTTTTACTACAGATGAACACAGTTCACATTCTCCCGTGCAACGCGGCTGCTAATCCGCCATTCATGCAAAATCTTAAGGTCCTAGCTCATGTCCAAGGAACCAAGGATAGCTAAAAAGTCAATAATCGATAACTATAACTTGAATTGTACTGCTTCTTACTGGCTTTTACATCAACGTAGAAGTTTCCTCTGTGTTATACTATGGTGCTTTTTGTGTTTCCGCATGCCGCAGCACGCAAAATAGTTTTGGAGACGATAAAAGTAAACGTTTGAGAGAGAATAGCGGCCAATGTGACGATCTGTCTTTAAGTCGATTCGATGACAAAAGACGAAAACCGACGGATTTCTCAGGTCTTTACTACATAAGAAAACTTTTCACATTCTCCCAAGCAGCGCGTCTGCTAGTCCTCCTTTCATGCAAAACCTTAAGGTCCTAGCTCATGTCCAAGGCACCAAAGCCAGCAAAAAAGTCAATAATCGATAACTAAAACTTGAGTTCAGCTGCTTCTTACTGGCTATTACTTCAACTTGGAAGCATCTTCTGTGTTCAGCTATGGTGTTTTTAGTATCTCCGCATACCGCCGCACGCGACATACCTTTGCAGACGATAAATGTAACCGTTTCAGAGAGAATAGCGGCCAATGTGACGACCTCTTTAAGTCGATTCGATAACAAATGACGAGAACGGACGGGTTTCTCAGGTTTTTACTACATATGAACACTTTTCACATTCTCCCGTGCAACGCAGCTGCTAGTCCTCCTTTCGTGCAAAATCTTAAGGTCCTAGCTCATGTCCAAAGCACCCAAGAATGGTAAAAAATCAATAATCGATAGCTAAAATGTGAATTTTACTGCTTCTTATAGGCTATTACATCAACTTAGAAGCTTCTTCTGTGTTCTACCATGGTGCTTTTAGTGTCTCCGCATACCGCAGCACGCGACATAGCTTTTCAGACGATAAATTTAACCGTTTCAGAGAGAATAGCGGCCAAAGTGACGATCTGGCTTTAAGTCGATTCGATAACAAATGACGAAAGCGGGCGGATATCTCAGGTTTTTACTAGATATGAACACTTTTCACATTTTCCCGTGCAAGGCGGCTGCTAGTCCTCCTTTCATGCAAAATCTTAAGGTCCTAGCTCATGTCCAAGGCACCAAAAAAGGGTAAAAAGTCAATAGTCGATAGCTAAAACTTGAATTGTACTGCTTCTTTCTGGCTATTACATCAACTTAGAAGCTTCTTCTGTGTTCTACTATGGTGCTTTTAGTGTCTTCGCATACCGCAGAACGCGACATAGCTTTGCAGACGATAAATGTAACCGTTCCAGAGAGAAGAGCGGCCAATGTGAAGATCTGGCTTTAAGTCGATTCGATAACAAATGACGAAAATGGACGGATTTCTCAGGTTTTTACTACATATGAACACAGTTCACATTCTCCCGTGCAATTCGGCTCCTAGTCCGCCATTCATGCTAAATCTTAAGGTCCTAGCTCATATCCAAGGAACCAAATAAGGCTAAAAAGTCAATAATCAATAACTGAAACTTGAATTGTACTGCTTCTTGCTGGCTTTTACATCAACTTAGAAGCTTCTTCTGTGTTCTACTATGGTGCTTTCAGAGTCTCGGCATTCCGCAGTACGCGCCATACCTTTGCAGACGATAAATGTAACCGTTCCAGAGACAAGTGCGGCCAATGTGACGATCTGGCTTTGAGTCGATTCGATAACGAATGACGAAAACGGACGGATTTATCCTGTTTTTACTACATATGAACACAGTTCACATTCTCCCGTGCAACACGGCTGCTAGACCGCCAATCATGTAAAATCTTGAGGTCCTAGCTCATGTCCAAGGAACCAAGGAAGGCTACAAAGTCAATAATCGATAACTAAAACTTGAATTGTACTGCTTCTTACTGGCTTTTACATCAACTTAGAAGTTTCTTCTGTGTTCTACTATGGTGCTTTTAGTGTCTTCGCATACCGCAGAACGCGACATAGCTTTGCAGACGAAAAATGTAACCGTTTCAGCGAGAACAGCGGCCAATATGACGATCTGGCTTTAAGTCGATTCGATTAAAAGTGACGAAAACGGACGGGTGTCTCAAGTTTTTACTACATATGAACACTTTTGACATACTCCCGTGCAACGCGGCTGCTAGTCCTCCTTCCATGCAAAATCCTAAGGTCCTAGTTCATGTCCAAGGCACCAAAGAAACGTAAAAAATGAATAATCGATAACTAAAACTTGATTTGTACTGCTCCATACTGGCTACTACGTCAACTTAGAATCTTCTGCTATGTTCTACTATGGTGCTTTTAGTGTCTCCGCATACCGCAGTACGCTACATAGCTTTGCAGACGATAAATGTAACGGTTTCAGAGAGAAGAGCCTCCAACGTGACGATCTGGCTTTGAGTCGATTCGATAACAAATGACGAAAACGGACGGATTTATCCTGTTTTTACTACAAATGAACACAGTTCACATTCTCCCGTGCAACGCAGCTGCTAGACCGCCATTCATGTAAAATCTTAAGGTCCTAGCTCATGTCCAAGGAACCAAGGAAGGCAAAAAAGTCAATAATCGATAACTAAAACTTGAATTGTACTGGTTCTTACTGGCTTTTACATCAACTTAGAAGTTTCTTCTGTGTTATACTATGGTGCTTGTTGTGTCTCCGCATACCGCAGCACGCGACATAGCTTTGTATACGATAAATGTAACCGTTTCAGAGAGAATAGCGGCCAATGTGACAATCTGGCTTTAAGTCGATTTGATAACAAATGACGAAAACGGACGGATTTCTCAGGTTTTTACTACATATGAACACCTTTCACATTCTTCCGGGCAAAGCGGCTGCTAGTCCTCCTTCCATGCAAAATCTTATGGTCCTAGCTCATGTCCAAGGCACCAAAGCCGGCTCAAAAGTCAATAATCGATAACTAAAACTTGAATTGTACTGGTTCTTACTGGCTTTTACATCAACTTAGAAGTTTCTTCTGTGTTATACTATGGTGCTTGTTGTGTCTCCGCATACCGCAGCACGCGACATAGGTTTGCAGACGATTAATGTAATCGTTGCAGAGAGAAGAGCGGCCAATGTAACGATCTGGCTTTTAGTCGATTCTATAACAAATGACGAAAACGGACGGATTTCTCAGGTTTTTACTGTATATGAACACAGTTCACATTCTCCCGTGCACCGCGGCTGCTAGTCCTCTTTTCATGCAAAATCTTAAGGCCCTAGCTCATGTCCAAGGCACCAAGGAAGGGTAAGAAGTCAATAATCGATAGGTAAAACTTGAATTGTACTGCTTCTTACTGGCTATTACATCAACTTAGAAGCTTGTTCTGTGTTCTACTATGGTGCTTTTAGTGTCGCCGCATACCGCAGCACGCGACATCGCTATTCAGGCGATAAATGTAACCGTTCCTAGAGAGAAGAGCGTCCAATGTGACGATCTGGCTTTAAGTCTATTCGAAATCGAATGACGAAAACGGACGGATATCTCAGGTTTTTACTACATATGAACACTTTTCACATTCTCCCGTGCGACGCGGCTGCTAGTACGCCTTTCACGCAAAATCTTAAGGTCCTAGCTCATGTCCAAGGCAACAAGGAAGGCAAAAAAGTTAATAATCGATAACTAAATTTTGATGTACTGCTTCTTACTGGCGTTTACATCAACTTAGAAGTTTCTTGTGTGTAATACTGTGGTGCTTTTTGTGTCTCCGCATACCGCAGCACGCGACATTGCTTTGCAGACTATAAATGTAACCGTTTCAGAGAGAAGAGCGTCCAATGTGACGATCTGGCTTTAAGTCGATTCGATAACGAATGACGAAAACGGACGGATATCTCAGTTTTTACTACATATGAACACCTTTCACATACTCCCGTGCAACGCGGCTGGTAGTCCTCCCTTCATGCAAAATCTTAAAGGCCTAGCTCATGTCCAAGGCACCAAAGCCGGCTAAAAAGTCAATAATCGCTAACTAAAACTTGAATTGTACTGCTTCTTACTTGCTTTCACATCAACTTGGAAGCTTCTGCTGTGTTCTACTATGGTGCATATAGTGTCTCCGCATACCTCAGCACGCGACATAGCTTGGCAGACGATAAATGTAACCGTTTCAGAGAGAAGAGCGGTCAATGTGAATATCTGGCTTTAAGTCGATTCGATAACAAAGGAAGAAAATGGACGGATTTTTCAGGTTTTTACTACATATGAACACTTTTCACATTCTCTCGTGCAACGCGGCTTCTAGTCCTCCTCTCATGCAAAATCTTAACGTCCTACCTCATGCCCAAGGCACCAAAGAAGGGTAAAAAGTCAATAATCGATAATTAAAACTTGAATTGTACTGCTTCTTACTGGCTATTACATCACCTTAGAAGCTTCTTCTGTGTTCTACAATGGTGTTTTTAGTGTCTTCGCATACCGCAGCACGTGACATAGCTTTGCAGACGATAAATGTAACTGTTCCAGAGAGAAGAGCGGCCAATGTGACGATCTGGCTTTACGTCTATTCGATAACGAATGACGAAAACGGACGGATATCTCAGTTTTTTCTACATATGAACACTTTTCACATTCTCTCGTGCAACGCGGCTTCTAGTCCTCTTCTCATGCAAAATCTTAAGGTCCTACCTCATGCCAAAGGCACCAAAGAAGGGTAAAAAGTCAATAATCGATACCTAAAACTTGAATTGTACTGCTTCTTACTGGCTATTACATCACCTTAGAAGCTTCTTCTGTGTTCTACTATGGTGTTTTTAGTGTCTTCGCATACCGCAGCACGTGACATAATTTTGCAGACGTAAAATGTAACCGTTCCAGAGAAAGAGCGGTGGCCAATGTGACGATCTGGCTTTAAGTCTATTCGATAACGAATGACGAAAACGGACGGATATCTCAGGTTTCTACTACATATGAACACTTTTCACATTCTCCCGTGCACCGCGGCTGCTAGTCCTCACTTTTTTATGAAAATCATAAGATTCTAGCTCATGTCCAAGGCACCAAAGAAGGTTAAAAAGTGAATAATTGATAACTAAAACTTGAATTGTACTGCTTCTTACTGGCAATTACATCAACTACTATGGTGCATTTAGTGTCTCCGCCTACCGCAGCACGCGCCATAGCTTTGCAGACGATAAATGTAACCGTTCGAGAGAGAAGAGCGGCCAATATGACGATCTGGCTTTGAGTCGATTCGATAACGAATGACGAAAACGGACGGATTTCTTCTGTTTTTACTACATATGAACACTGTTCACATTCTCTCGTGCAACGCGGCTGCTAGTCCGCCATTCATGCAAAATCTTAAGGTCCTAGCTCATGTCCAAGGAACCAAGTAAGGCTAAGAAGTCAATAATCGATAACTAAAACTTGAATTGTACTGCTTCTGACTGGCTATTACATCAACTTAGAAGCTTGTTCTGTGTTCTACTATGGTGCTTTTAGTGTCTCCGCATACCGCAGCACGCGACATAGCTTTGCAGACGATAAATGTAACTGTTCCAGAGAGAAGAGCGGCGGCCAATGTGACGATCATTCTTTAAGTCTATTCGATAACGAATGACGAAAACGGACGGATATCTCAGGTTTTTACTACATATGAACACTTTTCACATTCTCCCGTGGGACGCGGCTGCTAGTACGCCTTTTACGCAAAATCTTAAGGTCCTAGCTCATGTCCAAGGCAACAAGGAAGGCAAAAAAGTTAATAATCGATAACTAAATTTTGATGTACTGCTTCTTACTGGCTTTTACATCAACTTAGAAGCTTCTTCTGTGTTCTACTATGGTGCTTTTAGTGTCTCCGCATACCGCAGCACGCGACATAGCTTTGCAGACGATAAATGTAACTGTTCCAGAGAGAAGGGCGGCGGCCAATGTGACGATCATTCTTTAAGTCTATTCGATAACGAATGACGAAAACGGACGGATATCTCAGGTTTTTACTACATATGAACACTTTTCACATTCTCCCGTGGGACGCGGCTGCTAGTACGCCTTTTACGCAAAATCTTAAGGTCCTAGCTCATGTCCAAGGCAACAAGGAAGGCAAAAAAGTTAATAATCGATAACTAAATTTTGATGTACTGCTTCTTACTGGCTTTTACATCAACTTAGAAGCTTCTTCTGTGTTCTACTATGGTGCTTTTAGTGTCTCCGCGTACCGCAGCACGCGACATAGCTTTTCACACGATAAATTTAACCGTTTCAGAGAGAGTAGCGGCCAGTGTGACGATCTGGCTTTAAGTCGATTCGATAACAAATGACGAAAGCGGGCGGATTTCTCAGGTTTTTACTAGATATGAACACTTTTCACATTTTCCCGTCCAATGCGGCTGCTAGTCCTCCTTTCATGCAAAATCTTAAGGTCCTAGCTCATGTCCAAGGCAGCAAAGAAGGGTAAAAAGTCAATAGTCGATAGCAAAAACTTGAATTGTACTGCTTTTTAAAGGCTATTACATTAAGTTAGAAGCTTCTTCTGTGTTCTACTATGGTGCTTTTAGTGTCTCCGCATACCGCAGCACGCGACATAGATTTGCAGACGATGAATGTAGCCGTTTCAGAGAGAAGAGCGGCCAATGTGGCGATCTGGCTTTTACTCGATTCGAGAACAAATGACGAGAACGGACGGGTTTCTGAGGTTTTTTCTACATATGAACACTTTTTACATTCTCCAGTGCAACGCACCTGCTAATCCTCCTTTCATGTGAAATCTTAAGGTCCTAGCTCATGTCCAAGTCACCAAAGAAGGATAAAAAGTCAATAATCGATAACTAAAACTTGAATTGTGCTGCTTCTTACTGGCTATTATATCAACTTAGGAGCTTCTTCTGTGTTCTCCTATGGTGCTTTTAGCGTCTTCGCATACCGCAGCTACAAAGCGAGGTGGCGCAGTGGTTAGCACACTGGATCGCATTCGGGAGGACGACAGTTCAATCCCGTCTCCGGCCATCCTGATTTAGGATTTCCGTGATTTCCCTAAATCGCTTCAGGCAAATGCCGGGATGGTTCCTTTGAAAGGGCACGGTCGATTTCCTTCCCCATCCTTCCCTCGCCCGAGCTTGAGCTCCATCTCTAATGACCTCGCTGTCGACGGGACGTTAAACGCTAATATACTACTATACCGCAGCACGCGACATAGCTTTTGAGACAATAAATGTAACCGTTTCAAAGAGAATTGCAGCCAATGTGGCGATCTGGCTTTAAGTCGATTCGATAACAAATGACGAAAGGGGGCGGATTTCTCAGGTTATTACTACATATTAACACTTTTCACATTCTCCCGTGCAACGCAGCCGCTAGTCCTCCTTTCATGCAAAACCGTAAAGTCCTAGCTCATGTCTAAGGCACCAAAGAAGGGTAAAAAGTCAATAATCGATAACTAAAAAGAATTGCACTGCTTCTTACTGGCTATTACATCAACTTAGAAGCTTGTTCTGTGTTCTACTATGGTGCTTTTGGTGTCTCCGCATACCGCAGCACGCGACATAGCTTTGCAGACGATAAATGTAACTGTTCCAGAGAGAAGAGCGGCAGACAATGTGACGATCATTCTTTAAGTCTATACGATAACGAATGACGAAAACGGACGGATATCTCAGGTTTTTACTACATATGAACACCCTTCACATTCTCCCGTGCAACGCGGCTGCTAGTACTCTTTTCACGCAAAATCTTTAGGTCCTAGCTCATGTCCAAGGCAGCAAAGAAGGGTAAAAAGTCAATAGTCGATAGCTAAAACTTGAATGGTACTGCTTTTTAAAAGCTATTACATCAACTTAGAAGCTTCTTCTGTGTTCTACTATGGTGCTTTTAGTGTCTCCGCATACCGCAGCACGCGACATAGATTTGCAGACGACGAATGTAACCGTTTCAGAGAGAATAGCGGCCAATGTGACGATCCCTTTATGTCGATTCGATAATAAATGAGGAAAACGGACGGATTTCTTAGGTTTTTACTACATATGAACACTTTTCACATTCTCCCGTGCAACGCGTCTGCTAGTCCTTCTTTCATTCAAAATCTTAAGGTCCTATCTCATGTCCAAGGCACCAAAGCCGGCTAATAAGTCAATAATCGATAGCTAAAACTTGAATTTTACTGCTTCTTACTGGCTATTACATCAACTTAGAAGTTTCTTCTTTGATCTACTATGACGCTTTTAGTGTCTCCGCATACCGCAGAACGCGACATAGCTTTGCAGACTATAAATGTAACCGTTTCAGAGAGAAGAACGGTCAATGTGAAGATCTGGCTTTACGTCGATTCGATAACAAAGGAGGATAACGGACGGATTTTTCAGGTTTTTGCTACATATGACCAGTTTTGACATTCTCTCGTGCAACGCGGCTGCTAGTCCTCCTCTCATGCAAAATCTTAAGGTCTTACCTCACGTCCAAGGCACCAAAGAAGGGTAAAAAGTCCATTATCGATAGCAAAACTTGAATTGTGCTGCTTCTTACTGGCTATTACATAAACTTAGAAGCTTCTTCTGTGTTCTACTATGGTGCTTTTAGTGTCACCGCATACCTCAGCACGCGACATAGCTTGGCAGACGACAAATGTAACTGTTTCAGAGAGAAGAGCGGTCAATGTGAATATCTGGCTTTAAGTCGATTCGATAACAAAGGAAGAAAATGGACGGATTTTTCAGGTTTTTACTACATATGAACACTTTTCACATTCTCCCGTGCGACGCGGCTGCTAGTACGCCTCTCACGCAAAATCTTAAGGTCCTAGCTCATGTCCAAGGCACCAAGGTAGGCTAAAAAGTCAATAATCGATAGCAAAAACTTGAATTGTACTGCTTCTTACTGGCAATTACATCACCTTAGAAGCTTCTTCAGTGTTCTACAATGACGATTTTAGTGTCTCCGCATTCCGCAGCACGCGACATAACTTTGCAGACGATAAATGTAACTGTTTCAGAGAGAATAGTGGCCAATGTGACGATCTGGCTTTAAGTTGATCCGATAACAAATGACGAAAACGGACAGATTTCTCCGGTTTTTACTACATACGAACACTTTTCACATTCTCGCGTGCAACGCGGCTGCTAGTCTTCCTTACATGCAAATTCTTAAGGTCCTACCTCATGTCCAAGGCACCAAAGAAGCGTAAAAAGTGAATAATCCATAGCTAAAACTTGAATTGTACTGCTTCTTACTGGCTATTACATCAACTTAGAAGCTTCTTCTGTGTTCTCCTATGGTGCTTTTAGAGTTTTCGCATACCGCAGCACGCGACATAGCTTTTCAGACAATAAATGTAACCATTTCAAAGAGAATTGCAGCCAATGTGGCGATGTGGCTTTAAGTCGATTCGATAACAAATGACGGAAACGGACGGGTTTCTCAGGTTTTTGCTACATATGAACACTTATCACATTCTCCCGTGCAACACGGCTGCTAGTCCACCTTTCATGCAAAATATTAAGGTCCTAGTTCGTGTCCAAAGCACCAAAGAATGGTAAAAAAAATCAATAATCGATAACTAAAATATGAATTGTAATGTTTCTTACAGGCTATTACATCAACTTAGAAGCTTCATCTGTGTTCTACCATGGAGCTTTTAGTGTCTCCGCATACCGCAGCACGCGACATAGCTTTTCAGACGATAAATTTAACATTTTCAGAGAGAATAGCGTCCAATGTGACGTTCTGGCTTTTACTCGATTCGACAACAAATGACGAGAACGGACGGATTTCTCAGGTTTTTCTACATATGAACACCTTTCACATTCTTCCGTGCAACGCGGCTGCTAGACCTCCTTTCATGCAATATCTTAAGGTCTTAGCTCATGTCCAAGGCAACAAAGCCTGCTAAAAAGTCAATAATCGATTACTAAAACTTGAGTAGTACTGCTTCTTACTGGCTATTACATAAACTTGGAAGCTTCTTCTGTGTTCTCCTACGGTGCTTTTAGTGTCTTCGCATACCGCAGCACGCGACGTAGCTTTTCAGACAATAAATGTAACCGTTTCAAAGAGAATTGCGGCCAATGTGGCGATCTGGCTTTAAGTCTATTCGATAACGAATGACGAAAGCGGGCGGATTTCTCAGGTTTTTACTAGAAATGAACACTTTTCACATTTTCCCGTGCAACGCGGCTGCTAGTCCTCCTTTCATGCAAAATCTTTAGGTCCTAGCTCATGTCCAAGGCAGCAAAGAAGGGTAAAAAGTCAATAGTCGATAGCTAAAACTTGAATGGTACTGCTTTTTAAAGGCTATTACATCAACTTAGAAGCTTCTTCTGTGTTCTACTATGGTGCTTTTAGTGTCTCCGCATACCGCAGCACGCGACATAGATTTGCAGACGACGAATGTAACCGTTTCAGAGAGAATAGCGGCCAATGTGACGATCCCTTTATGTCGATTCGATAATAAATGAGGAAAACGGACGGATTTCTTAGGTTTTTACTACATATGAACACTTTTCACATTCTCCCGTGCAACGCGTCTGCTAGTCCTTCTTTCATTCAAAATCTTAAGGTCCTATCTCATGTCCAAGGCACCAAAGCCGGCTAATAAGTCAATAATCGATAGCTAAAACTTGAATTTTACTGCTTCTTACTGGCTATTACATCAACTTAGAAGTTTCTTCTTTGATCTACTATGACGCTTTTAGTGTCTCCGCATACCGCAGAACGCGACATAGCTTTGCAGACTATAAATGTAACCGTTTCAGAGAGAAGAACGGTCAATGTGAAGATCTGGCTTTACGTCGATTCGATAACAAAGGAGGATAACGGACGGATTTTTCAGGTTTTTGCTACATATGACCAGTTTTGACATTCTCTCGTGCAACGCGGCTGCTAGTCTTCCTTACATGCAAAATCTTAAGGTCTTACCTCACGTCCAAGGCACCAAAGAAGGGTAAAAAGTCCATTATCGATAGCAAAACTTGAATTGTGCTGCTTCTTACTGGCTATTACATAAACTTAGAAGCTTCTTCTGTGTTCTACTATGGTGCTTTTAGTGTCACCGCATACCTCAGCACGCGACATAGCTTGGCAGACGACAAATGTAACTGTTTCAGAGAGAAGAGCGGTCAATGTGAATATCTGGCTTTAAGTCGATTCGATAACAAAGGAAGAAAATGGACGGATTTTTCAGGTTTTTACTACATATGAACACTTTTCACATTCTCCCGTGCGACGCGGCTGCTAGTACGCCTCTCACGCAAAATCTTAAGGTCCTAGCTCATGTCCAAGGCACCAAGGTAGGCTAAAAAGTCAATAATCGATAGCAAAAACTTGAATTGTACTGCTTCTTACTGGCAATTACATCACCTTAGAAGCTTCTTCAGTGTTCTACAATGACGATTTTAGTGTCTCCGCATTCCGCAGCACGCGACATAACTTTGCAGACGATAAATGTAACTGTTTCAGAGAGAATAGTGGCCAATGTGACGATCTGGCTTTAAGTTGATCCGATAACAAATGACGAAAACGGACAGATTTCTCCGGTTTTTACTACATACGAACACTTTTCACATTCTCGCGTGCAACGCGGCTGCTAGTCTTCCTTACATGCAAATTCTTAAGGTCCTACCTCATGTCCAAGGCACCAAAGAAGCGTAAAAAGTGAATAATCCATAGCTAAAACTTGAATTGTACTGCTTCTTACTGGCTATTACATCAACGTAGAAGCTTCTTCTGTGTTCTAATATGGTGCTTTTAGTGTCTCCGCATTACGCCGCACGCGACATACCTTTGCAGACGATAAATGTAACCGTTTCAGAGAGAGGAGCGGCGATTGTGACGATCTGGGTTTAAGTCGATTCGATAACAAATGACGAAAACGGACGGAATTCTCAGGTTTTTACTACATATGAATACATTTCACATTCTCCCGTGCAACGCGGCTGCCAGGAATCCTTTCATACAAAATCTTAAGATCCTAGATCATGTCCAAGGCACCAAAGAAGGGTAAAATCTCAATTATCGATTACTAAAACATGAATTGTACTGCTTCTTACTGGCTATTACATCAACTTAGAAGCTTCTTCTGTGCTCTACCATGGAGCTTTTAGTGTCTCCGCATACCGCAGCACGCGACATAGCTTTTCAGACAATAAATTTAACCGTGTCAGAGAGAATAGCATCCAATGTGGCGATCTGGCTTTTAGTCGATTCGAGAACAAATGACGAGAAAGGACGGGTTTCTCAGGTTTTTTCTACATATGAACACTTTTCACATTCTCCCGTGCAACGCACCTGCTAGTCCTCCTTTCATGTGAAATCTTAAGGTCCTAGCTCATATCCAAGGCACCAAAGAAGGGTAAAAAGTCATAATCGATAGCTAAAACTTGAATTGTACTGCTTCTTACTGGCTATTACATCAACTTAGAAGCTTCTTCTGTGTTCTCCTATGGTGCTTTTAGAGTTTTCGCATACCGCAGCACGCGACATAGCTTTTCAGACAATAAATGTAACCATTTCAAAGAGAATTGCAGCCAATGTGGCGATGTGGCTTTAAGTCGATTCGATAACAAATGACGGAAACGGACGGGTTTCTCAGGTTTTTGCTACATATGAACACTTATCACATTCTCCCGTGCAACACGGCTGCTAGTCCACCTTTCATGCAAAATATTAAGGTCCTAGTTCGTGTCCAAAGCACCAAAGAATGGTAAAAAAAATCAATAATCGATAACTAAAATATGAATTGTAATGTTTCTTACAGGCTATTACATCAACTTAGAAGCTTCATCTGTGTTCTACCATGGAGCTTTTAGTGTCTCCGCATACCGCAGCACGCGACATAGCTTTTCAGACGACAAATTTAACATTTTCAGAGAGAATAGCGTCCAATGTGACGTTCTGGCTTTTACT
Organism: Schistocerca gregaria; assembly: GCF_023897955.1. Taxonomy (NCBI): domain Eukaryota; kingdom Metazoa; phylum Arthropoda; class Insecta; order Orthoptera; family Acrididae; genus Schistocerca; species Schistocerca gregaria. Next base: position 672,051 of record NW_026061747.1, read on the forward strand.
CGATTCGACAACAAATGACGAGAACGGACGGATTTCTCAGGTTTTTCTACATATGAACACCTTTCACATTCTTCCGTGCAACGCGGCTGCTAGACCTCCTTTCATGCAATATCTTAAGGTCTTAGCTCATGTCCAAGGCAACAAAGCCTGCTAAAAAGTCAATAATCGATTACTAAAACTTGAGTAGTACTGCTTCTTACTGGCTATTACATAAACTTGGAAGCTTCTTCTGTGTTCTCCTACGGTGCTTTTAGTGTCTTCGCATACCGCAGCACGCGACGTAGCTTTTCAGACAATAAATGTAACCGTTTCAAAGAGAATTGCGGCCAATGTGGCGATCTGGCTTTAAGTCGATTCGATAACAAATGACGAGAACGCACGGATTTCTCAGGTTTTTAGTACATATCAACACTTTTCACATTTTCCCGTGCAACGCAGCTGCTAGTCCTCCTTTCATGCAAAATGTTAAGGTCCTAGCTCATGTACAAAAGCACCAAAGAAGGGTAAAAAGTCAATAATCGATAACTAAAACTCGAATTGTACTGCTTCTTACTGGCTATTAGATAAACTTAGAAGCTTCTTCTGTGTTCTACTGTGGTGCTTCTAGAGTCTCCGCATACCGTAGCACGTGACATAGCATTGCAGACGATAAATGTAACCGTTTCAGAAAGAAGAGCGGACAATGTGACGATCTGGTTTTAAGTCGATTCGATATCAAATGACGAATACGGACGGATTTCTCTGGTTCTTACTACATATGAACACTTTTCACAATCTGCAGTGCAACGCGGCTAATAGTCCTCCTTTCATGCAAAATCTTAAGTTCCTAGCTCAGGCACTCTGCAATCTTTGGACCTACAGTGTGTTGATGAAACACAGAAATTGCATCGGCATTGAAAACAACAGGCACCATGCGGACTTTTCTCCATGGGAGTAATGTCTCAAACTGTCTACGCTCTGATCGTTCCCTGGAAGACCAGTAGTAGTTTCCGAAGCACATCTGGAGGCAGTTCGTAATCTGTGGACCTTCAGAGTGTTGATGAAACACAGAAGTTGCACCGAGATGGAATACAACATTCACCATGCGGACTTTTCTCCTTGGGAGTAATGTCTCAAACTGTCTGCGCTTTGATCGATTCCTTGGAGACCAGTAGTGGTTTCTGAAGCACATCTGGAGGCAGTTTGTAATTGTGGACCTTCAGAGTGTTGATGGATCACAGAAATTATATCGAGATTGAATACAACAGGCACCATGCGAAATTTCTCCATAGGACTAATGTCTCAAACTGTCTACGCTTTGATCGTTCCCTGGAAGACCAGTAGCAGATTCCGGAGCACATCTGCAGGAACTCTGTAATCTGTGGACCTTCCTTTCAGAGTGTTGTTGAAATATTAAAATTGTATCCTGATTGAATACAACAGGCACCATGAGGACTTTTCTCCATGCGAGTAATGTCTCTAACTGTCTACGCTTTGATCGTTCCCTGGAAGACCAGTAGTAGTTTCCGAAACACATTTGGAGGCATTCTGTACTCAGTGGACCTTCAGAGTGTTGGTGAAACACAGAAATTTCATCGAGATGGTATACAACATTCAACATGCGGAATTTTCTCCATGGAACTAATGCTCAAACTGTCTATGCTTTGATCGTTCCCAGGAAGACCAGTAGTAGTTTCCGAAGTACATCTGGAGGCATTCTGTAATCAGTGGACCTTCAGAGTGTTGGTGAAACAAAGAAATTGCATCGTGATGGAATACAACATTCACCATGCGGACTTTTCTCCATGGGAGAAATGTCTCAAACTGTCTAGGTTTACATCATTCCCTGGAAGACCAGTAGTATTTTCCGAATCACACCTGGAGGCACTCTGCAATCTTTGGACCTACAGTGTGTTGATGAAACACAGAAATTGCATCGGGATTGAATACAACAGGTACCATGCGGACTTTTCTCCATGGGAGTAATGTCTCAAACTGTCTACGCTTTGATTGTACCCTGGAAGACCAGTAGTAGTTTCCAAAGCATATCTGGAGGCATTCAGTAATCTTTGGACATTCAGAGTGTTGATGAAACACAGAAATTGAATCGGCATTGAATACAACACGCACCATGCGTACTTTTCTCCATGGGAGTAATGTCTCAAATTGTCTCCGGTTTGATCGTTCCTGGGAGACCAGTCATAGATTCAGAAGCACATCTGGAGCCATTCTTTAATCTGCGGACATTCAGATTGTTGAAGAAACACAGAAATTGCATCGGGATTGAATACAACAGGCGTCATGGAAGTAATGTTTCAAACTGTCTACACTTTGATCGTTCCCTGGAAGAACCAGTAGTAGTTTCCAAAGCACATATGGAGGCATTCAGTAATCTTTGGACCTTCAGAGGTTTGATGAAACACAGAAATTGATAAGGGATTGAATACAACAGGCACCAGGCGGACGTTTCTCCATGGGAGGAATTTCTGAAACTGTCTACGCTTAGATATTTCACTGGAGGACCAGTACTAGTTTCCGAAGCACATGTGGAGGCATTATATAATCTGTGGACCTTCAGAGTGTTGGTGAAACAAACAATTGCATCGTGATGGAATACACCATTCACCATGCCGAATTTTCTCGATGGGAGTAATGTCTCACACTGTCTACGCTTTGATCGTTTACTGAAAGACCAGCAATAGTTTCCGAAGCACATCTGGAGGCATTCTGAAATCTGTGGACCTTCAGAGTGTTCATGAAACACAGAAAGTGCATCGGGATTGAATACAACAGGCACCATGCGGCTGTTCCTCCGTGGGAGTAAAGTCTCAAACTGTCTGGATTTACATAGTTCCCTGGAAGACTAGTAGTAGTTTCCGAAGCACATCTGGAGGCACTCTGCAATCTTTGGACCTTCAGAGTGTTGATGACACACAGAAATTGCATCGGGATTGAATACAACAGGTACCATGCGGACTTTTCTCCATGGGAGTAATATCTCAAACTGTCTACGGCTTGATCGTTCCCTGGAAGACCAGTAGTATTTTCCAAAGGACATCTGGACGCATTCAGTAATCGTTGGACATTCAGAGTGTTGATGAAACACAGAAATTGCATCGGCATTGTAAACAACAGGCACCATGCGGACTTTTCTCCATGGGAGTAATGTCTCAAACTGTCTACGCTTTGATCGTTCACTGAAAGACCAGCAATAGTTTCCGAAGCACATCTGTAGGCATTCTGAAATCTGTGGACCTTCACAGTGTTCATGAAACTAAGAAAGTGCATCGGGATTGAATACAACAGGCACCATGCGGATGTTCCTCTGTGGGAGTAAAGTCTCAAACTGTCTGGATTTACATAGTTCCCTGGAAGACTAGTAGTAGTTTCCGAAGCACATCTGGAGGCACTCTGCAATCTTTGGACCTTCAGAGTGTTGATGACACACAGAAATTGCATCGGGATTGAATACAACAGGTACCATGCGGACTTTTCTCCATGGGAGTAATATCTCAAACTGTCTACGGCTTGATCGTTCCCTGGAAGACCAGTAGTAGTTTCCAAAGGACATCTGGACGCATTCAGTAATCGTTGGACATTCAGAGTGTTGATGACACACAGAAATTGCACCGGGATTGAATACAACAGGTACCATGCGGACTTTTCTCCATGGGAGTAATATCTCAAACTGTCTACGGCTTGATCGTTCCCTGGAAGACCAGTAGTAGTTTCCAAAGGACATCTGGACGCATTCAGAATGTTGATGAAACACAGAAATTGCATCGGCATTGAAAACAACAGGCACCATGCGGACTTTTCTCCATGGGAGTAATGTCTCAAACTGTCTACGCTCTGATCGTTCCCTGGAAGACCAGTAGTAGTTTCCGAAGCACATCTGGAGTCATTATGTAATCTGTGGACCTTCAGAGTGTTGATGAAACACCGAAATTGCATCGTGATAGAATACAACATTTACCAAGCAGACTTTTCTCCATGGGAGTACTGTCTCAAACGTCTACGCTTTGACCGATTCCTGGGAGACCAGTAGTAGTTTCCGATGCAAATCTGGATGCATTCAGGAATCTTTGGGCATTCAGAGTGTTGACGAAACACAGAAATTGCATCGGGATTGAATACAACAGGCACCATGCAGACTTTCCTCCATGGGAGTAATGTCATAAACTGTTTACGCTTTGATCTATTCCTGGGAGACCTGTCATAGATTCCGAAGCACATGTGGAGGCATTCTGTAATCTGTGGACCTTCAGAGTGTTCATGAATCACAGAAAGTGCATCGGGATTAAATACAACAGGCACCATGCGGACTTTTCTCGATGGGAGTAATGTCTCAAACTGTCTACTCTTACATCGTTCCTGGAAGACCAGTAGTAGTTTCCGAAGCACATCTGGTGGCACTCTGTATTCTGTGGACGTCCAGAGTGTTAATGAAACATAGAAATTGTATTGTGATTATATACAACAGGCACCATGCTGACTTTTCTCCATGTTAGTAATGTCTCAAACTGTCTACGCTTTGATCGTTTACTGAAAGACCAGCAATAGTTTCCGAAGCACATCTGGAGGCATTCTGAAATCTGTGGACCTTCAGAGTGTTCATGAAACACAGAAAGTGCATCGGGATTGAATACAACAGGCACCATGCGGCTGTTCCTCCGTGGGAGTAAAGTCTCAAACTGTCTGGATTTACATAGTTCCCTGGAAGACTAGTAGTAGTTTCCGAAGCACATCTGGAGGCACTCTGCAATCTTTGGACCTTCAGAGTGTTGATGACACACAGAAATTGAATCGGGATTGAATACAACAGGTACCATGCGGACTTTTCTCCATGGGAGTAATATCTCAAACTGTCTACGGCTTGATCGTTCCCTGGAAGACCAGTAGTATTTTCCAAAAGACATCTGGACGCATTCAGTAATCGTTGGACATTCAGAGTGTTGATGAAACACAGAAATTGCATCGGCATTGTAAACAACAGGCACCATGCGGACTTTTCTCCATGGGAGTAATGTCTCAAACTGTCTACGCTTTGATCGTTCACTGAAAGACCAGCAATAGTTTCCGAAGCACATCTGTAGGCATTCTGAAATCTGTGGACCTTCACAGTGTTCATGAAACTAAGAAAGTGCATCGGGATTGAATACGACAGGCACCATGCGGATGTTCCTCTGTGGGAGTAAAGTCTCAAACTGTCTGGATTTACATAGTTCCCTGGAAGACTAGTAGTAGTTTCCGAAGCACATCTGGAGGCACTCTGCAATCTTTGGACCTTCAGAGTGTTGATGACACACAGAAATTGCATCGGGATTGAATACAACAGGTACCATGCGGACTTTTCTCCATGGGAGTAATATCTCAAACTGTCTACGGCTTGATCGTTCCCTGGAAGACCAGTAGTAGTTTCCAAAGGACATCTGGACGCATTCAGTAATCGTTGGACATTCAGAGTGTTGATGACACACAGAAATTGCATCGGGATTGAATACAACAGGTACCATGCGGACTTTTCTCCATGGGAGTAATATCTCAAACTGTCTACGGCTTGATCGTTCCCTGGAAGACCAGTAGTAGTTTCCAAAGGACATCTGGACGCATTCAGTAATCGTTGGACATTCAGAGTGTTGATGAAACACAGAAATTGCATCGGCATTGAAAACAACAGGCACCATGCGGACTTTTCTCCATGGGAGTAATGTCTCAAACTGTCTACGCTCTGATCGTTCCCTGGAAGACCAGTAGTAGTTTCCGAAGCACATCTGGAGTCATTATGTAATCTGTGGACCTTCAGAGTGTTGATGAAACACCGAAATTGCATCGTGATAGAATACAACATTTACCAAGCAGACTTTTCTCCATGGGAGTACTGTCTCAAACGTCTACGCTTTGACCGATTCCTGGGAGACCAGTAGTAGTTTCCGATGCAAATCTGGATGCATTCAGGAATCTTTGGGCATTCAGAGTGTTGACGAAACACAGAAATTGCATCGGGATTGAATACAACAGGCACCATGCAGACTTTCCTCCATGGGAGTAATGTCATAAACTGTTTACGCTTTGATCTATTCCTGGGAGACCTGTCATAGATTCCGAAGCACATGTGGAGGCATTCTGTAATCTGTGGACCTTCAGAGTGTTCATGAATCACAGAAAGTGCATCGGGATTAAATACAACAGGCACCATGCGGACTTTTCTCGATGGGAGTAATGTCTCAAACTGTCTACTCTTACATCGTTCCTGGAAGACCAGTAGTAGTTTCCGAAGCACATCTGGTGGCACTCTGTATTCTGTGGACGTCCAGAGTGTTAATGAAACATAGAAATTGTATTGTGATTATATACAACAGGCACCATGCTGACTTTTCTCCATGTTAGTAATGTCTCAAACTGTCTACGCTTTGATCGTTTACTGAAAGACCAGCAATAGTTTCCGAAGCACATCTGGAGGCATTCTGAAATCTGTGGACCTTCAGAGTGTTCATGAAACACAGAAAGTGCATCGGGATTGAATACAACAGGCACCATGCGGCTGTTCCTCCGTGGGAGTAAAGTCTCAAACTGTCTGGATTTACATAGTTCCCTGGAAGACTAGTAGTAGTTTCCGAAGCACATCTGGAGGCACTCTGCAATCTTTGGACCTTCAGAGTGTTGATGACACACAGAAATTGCATCGGGATTGAATACAACAGGTACCATGCGGACTTTTCTCCATGGGAGTAATATCTCAAACTGTCTACGGCTTGATCGTTCCCTGGAAGACCAGTAGTAGTTTCCAAAGGACATCTGGACGCATTCAGTAATCGTTGGACATTCAGAGTGTTGATGAAACACAGAAATTGCATCGGCATTGAAAACAACAGGCACCATGCGGACTTTTCTCCATGGGAGTAATGTCTCAAACTGTCTACGCTCTGATCGTTCCCTGGAAGACCAGTAGTAGTTTCCGAAGCACATCTGGAGTCATTATGTAATCTGTGGACCTTCAGAGTGTTGATGAAACACCGAAATTGCATCGTGATAGAATACAACATTTACCAAGCAGACTTTTCTCCATGGGAGTACTGTCTCAAACGTCTACGCTTTGACCGATTCCTGGGAGACCAGTAGTAGTTTCCGATGCAAATCTGGATGCATTCAGGAATCTTTGGGCATTCAGAGTGTTGACGAAACACAGAAATTGCATCGGGATTGAATACAACAGGCACCATGCAGACTTTCCTCCATGGGAGTAATGTCATAAACTGTTTACGCTTTGATCTATTCCTGGGAGACCTGTCATAGATTCCGAAGCACATGTGGAGGCATTCTGTAATCTGTGGACCTTCAGAGTGTTCATGAATCACAGAAAGTGCATCGGGATTAAATACAACAGGCACCATGCGGACTTTTCTCGATGGGAGTAATGTCTCAAACTGTCTACTCTTACATCGTTCCTGGAAGACCAGTAGTAGTTTCCGAAGCACATCTGGTGGCACTCTGTATTCTGTGGACGTCCAGAGTGTTAATGAAACATAGAAATTGTATTGTGATTATATACAACAGGCACCATGCTGACTTTTCTCCATGTTAGTAATGTCTCAAACTGTCTACGCTTTGATCGTTTACTGAAAGACCAGCAATAGTTTCCGAAGCACATCTGGAGGCATTCTGAAATCTGTGGACCTTCAGAGTGTTCATGAAACACAGAAAGTGCATCGGGATTGAATACAACAGGCACCATGCGGCTGTTCCTCCGTGGGAGTAAAGTCTCAAACTGTCTGGATTTACATAGTTCCCTGGAAGACTAGTAGTAGTTTCCGAAGCACATCTGGAGGCACTCTGCAATCTTTGGACCTTCAGAGTGTTGATGACACACAGAAATTGCATCGGGATTGAATACAACAGGTACCATGCGGACTTTTCTCCATGGGAGTAATATCTCAAACTGTCTACGGCTTGATCGTTCCCTGGAAGACCAGTAGTAGTTTCCAAAGGACATCTGGACGCATTCAGTAATCGTTGGACATTCAGAGTGTTGATGAAACACAGAAATTGCATCGGCATTGAAAACAACAGGCACCATGCGGACTTTTCTCCATGGGAGTAATGTCTCAAACTGTCTACGCTCTGATCGTTCCCTGGAAGACCAGTAGTAGTTTCCGAAGCACATCTGGAGTCATTATGTAATCTGTGGACCTTCAGAGTGTTGATGAAACACAGAAATTGCATCGGGATTGAATACAACAGGCACTAGATTTTTCTCTATGGGAGTAATGTCTCAAACTGTCTACGCTTTGATCGTTCCCTGGAAAACCAGTAGTAGTTTCCGAAGCACATCTGGAGGCATTCAGTAATCTTTGGACATTCAGAGTGTTGATGGAACACAGAAATTGCATCAGCATTGAATACAACAGGCAACATGGGGACTTTTCTCCATGGGAGTAATGTCTCAAACTGTCTACGCTTTGATCGTTCCCTGGAAGACTAATAGTAGTTTCCAAAGCACAACTGGAGGCATTATGTAATCGGTGTACCTTCAGAGTGTTGATGAAAGATAGAAATTGCATCGGAATTTAATACAACAGGCACCATGCGAACTTTTCTCCATGGTTGGAGAGGAATGTAGAAAATTGGGATGTGGAAGTAGGTGAGAACCAATGATTATGCAACACTGAGTCTGTGACAATGGCAAAAAAGAAGAGAGACAGTGTGTCAGTGAGAAGATACAGCAGCAGTAGGAAGGAGTGAAACAGATAGTAGCAGTAAGATAGAGCAAGGCAGAGACAGTGACAGCAAGAGGAAATACTACTACTACTACTAGTACTACTAGTAGTGGTAGTAGTAGTAATAGTAGTAGTGAATGAGTGAGAATGGGCAAGCCGCTGTGAGGGGTATGAGTGACATTTTAGTGAGAAGAGAACAAGTATATTTGTGTACCAAAAGTTTTGGGAAATTTTTGGGAAGGTGCTGTGTAAAGTAGGATGAGGCAGCTAGAATCAGATTTTTCAGTCAATTATTTAAAAAGGAGCATATACACTTATTTGTGTTTAGAGAGGAGCATTTTCCCATTGGTAGATAAAACACTCAAAAAATATTACGTGTAACTGAACCAAGACATCAGATTCTTCCATTTTGTCCCTATATAACACTTAAAATGCTGAGATGAAGTGAGAGATATGATGCTGCGCGAAGAGTTTGACAGAGCACTGAAAGACCTAAGTTGAAACAAGGCCCTGGGAGTTGGCAACATTGCATTAGAACTACTGACAGCCTTAGGAGAGCCAGTCCTGACAAAACTCTACCATCTGGTGAGCAAAATGTATGAGACAGGTGAAATACCCTCAGACTTCAAGAAGAATATAATAATTCCAATCCCAAAGAAAGCAGGTGTTGACAGATGTGAAAATTACCGAACTATAAGTTCAATAAGTCACAGGTGCAAAATACTAACGAGAATTCTTTACGGATGAATGGAAAAACTGGTAGAAGCTGACCTCGGGGAAGATCAGTTCGGATTCCGTAGAAATATTGGAACACGTGCAGCAACACTGACCCTATGACTTATCTTAGAAGCTAGATTAAGAAAAGACAAACCTGTGTTTATAGCATTTCTAGACTTGGAAAAAGCTTTTGACAATGTTGGCTGGAATACAGGGAGTCGTTTCTGAAAGTATTTGTATGAAGTGTAGCTATGTATGAAAGTGAAACATGGATGATAAATAGTTCGACAAGAAGAGAATAGAAGCTTTCAAAATTTGGTGCTACAGAAAAATGCTGAAGATTAGATGGGTAGATCACATTACTAATGGGGAGGTATTGCATAGAATTGGAGAGAAGAGGAGTTTGTGGCACAGCTTGACTTGAAGTAGGGATTGGTTGGTAGGACATGTACTTAGGCATCAAGGGATCACCAATTTAGTATTGGAGGGCAGTGTGGAGGGTAAAAATCATAGAGGGAGACCTAGAGATTAATACACTAAGCAGATTCAGAAGGATGTAGGCTACAGTATGTACTGGGAGATGAAGAAGCTTGCACAGGATAGAGTTGCATGGAGAGCTGCATCAAACCAGTCTCAGGACTGAAGATCACAACAACAACAACAACAACAACAACAACAACACTAAAAATCTTGAAAACGGCTTAATGTTTTTACCATTTGTGTGTTATTATTAGTGTATCAAAGAAATAAAAGAAGAAACTACTCCATCTTCATCAGTGACCCATTATAAAGTTAGTTAGTTACACATTCCATGGACAATTTTGCATGACAGATTGTAATGATGTGGAGAAAGTCATTTTACATTGACATTCCAAGTTAATTTGTACATATAATTACTTTCCGATCATTTCCTAGTTTGTGTTTTTTCTTTATTATTTACAAAAAGAAAAGTGTGTTCAGATTTAAGTAAGTAATTACTGTTCACCATAGTATCCTTTGCATCACATACATGATGTAGGTATTGTCATAATGAGATACAGCATACATACATCACAATTCTAGATGTTAATATAACTAATATGAAATTAACATTATACAATGTGTTTAAAAAATTTCATAATGGACTAATGGATTGGTATTGGATGTGCCCTATAACAATTCTGACATACAAGCAGTACACTTCAAGAAACAAGAATATACAAACAATATTTAATATTTACAATCAGAACAGCATGTTTGAATGACAATGAAAAGAAAACAAGTGGTTATTAGTCATCAAGGAATTCAAAATACTCATCCATGATATAGAAACATTAATTTAATACTTAAGTTTTATTTCTGACTTAAATTTTTTGTCATCCATAATTCCCTTGATCTAAATTGACAGTGTGTTATACAGCTTTATTCCATAATGGCTCAACCTGTTTTGAGTTTTTGTTTTTATAGCTCTTTCTACATGCAGATTCTTACTGACGTGTGTTGTACTTCTGTAAATCTGAATTCATATGTAAATTACTTGTGTGTGTACTTCTATCAGACATACTTTTGAATATGAACAACAATGGTACTGTAAGTATTATTAAATGCATGAATAAGGGCTTGCAGTGTGTTTGTGGAGAGCTGTATTTAATAATTTTAATGACATTTTCCTGTCTTTTCAAAGTATCTGCAAGTGAGGTTTTTTGACACCTCAGAACATTCTTCTATAAGATACAGCAGACTGGAAATAAGCAAAATACACTAACATTGTACATTGTTTGTAACAAATTCCATAAATTATGCTCGGTGCAAAACATGCAGAATTGAGTTTTTGGGATATGTAAATGCAATGGCTTTTCCAGCTGAAGACATGGTCAGTGTGCATGCCCAATAATTCTGTAAACTTTACTTTCTCTATTTCGTGGGCACTCAATAAAAACTGGAGGATATACTTCTCATTTCCTTTACTGTACTGTAGCTAATTTATTTTATTTAAATTAAATGTTAACTTATTAGGAAGAAACTGCTGCAGCACGCATTTCACAACTTTTTCAGCAGTAATAGATAAGGATTTTCCATCATCACCAAATTATGGTTGTATGGTCTGCAAATAACATCATTTTTGACAAACTGTTTGGGCTTTTAATGTCAATTATATAGATCAGAAATTATAGGTGGGGCCATGAACAGTACCCTACAGGACACCTTTTGCCACCCTCTTAGCATTTGATAGCCACTTTATTTTTTGCCTGTTTTGAGACCCTGTGAGTTCCAAAACCTGTGTTCTATGTTGTAGATAGGATTAAGTTAGTTCCTTGCCAATATCTTTGATGCTATAGCTTCCAGTTTCTCATGGAGTATTTAGTGGTTTACTGTATCAAAGGCATTGATAAGATCTTGGTTGATTGCTACAACACTTTTGTTATGGTCGAAATTCCTTCTGGCTCCTTCATGAGGCTTGTATGGCTCCTGTGTTATAACCTGTATGAAAGCTGTGTTGATTACAATTCAGAAGATTGGAGGTGTCGAGATAGCTTATGATCCTGATTTTCATCAACTTCCTAAAGATTTATGAAAGAGATTGAAGGAGGGACATACGTCTGCAGTTTTCTACCTAGCATGAATACCCATTTTTGAACAGAGTTCTAACCTTAGAAATTTTCATCCTCTGTGTGAACACACCTTCACTGAATGAGAAATTGGCAGTATGTACCTGTGGCTACAAAATTTGTGGCGCAACTTTTTTATTTGTGACACTTGCACTTTATCCATTTCTGCAGACATTTTTGGCCTCAGACTATTAATTACTTCCACATTTCATATTCATTAGTGGACCTTGGAACTTATTCTCCTACTGATGCCTACTTTGGTGCTGGTTTTTACTTTTGTTTGTTAAAGTTCATGCTTAGTTTCTCAAGTACACTTAGAAAGTAGTTAATAATGTAATTGAGCAATGCTTCTTTTTTTAGTTGATTGTTATCTCCAGATATAAGTATAGTCTCCTGTTCCTTACTGCTTTTCCCAGTTCTCTTTAACTATTTACCATGTTCTGCTTGATTCATTGTCTGACTCCCTTACCAATCTATAATTATGTAATATGTATGCTACATTAATTATCCTTTTTATACACTTACATTTGCAGTTTCATACTTTTTTTCTTTTTTAGTGTCAGAAAAAATTTTCACTTCAGTGTAGAAGTTTCTCAGTGTGTTTTTGTAAGTGTATGTGAGTGGACTTTCATGAATCTTTATAGACAGCACATTTCCAGATCTATCATGGAAAGAGAGAACATGTCATTTGTATTTGTTTGTGACAATACGTATGCTGAGGATTGGTCAGTCAGTGTGGTAGTAAACTGGTGGCAGTTTTCAGGGGAGAAAATTCTTTTGTACCTATGATGTACTATTGTTGTATTTACGGGAAGTGTGAGAACTGTAATGAGTGCATTGTGGTCAGATAAGCCTAGGTCAATGTTCCTTACTTCTATATCTGAGGTTTCTAGATTTGAAGATGTATTGTCTATGAAACTTTTTGAAGAGTTTGTTAGCATAGCTGGGATATTTATACACATGCCGGAAAAGTTTTGCATCATCCCAGTTCCAAGAACTCCTGAAGATAGATGTTGACTGTGGATATTGTATTACAGACACAGTCCCTTTGACTGTTAAGAGATGTCACTAAACCCACCCAAAGATGTAAACAACCATGCATGAGCAGCACCTATTAGACGGAGGGGCTCCGACAGCCAATAAGTTCGAGTCATTCCACCTGGAAGGAGGTAGACAGCTCATGTTGTCTGAAGTTCAGCCATGCCTAGATGGCCAATACTGTGGTTTGATCACATCCACTTAGTTACTTTGTGCTAGGAAGGTCTCTCAACAGGGGAAGTGTCCAGGCATCTCGAAGTGAACCAAAGTGATAATGTTCAAACATAGAGGACCTACAGAGATACAGGAACTCCTGATGACAATCCTCGCTCAAGCCACCCAAGGGCTACAACTGCAGTGGATGACTGCTAGCTATGGATTATGGCTCATAGGAACCCTGACAGCAATGCCAGAATAATGCTTTTTGTGGAGCCACAGGATGTCGTGTTATGACTCAAACTGTGCACCACAGGCTGTATGATGGGCAGCTCCACTCCTGACATCCATGGTGAGGTTCATTTTTGCAACCATGACAACATGCAGTGTCTTACAGATGGGTCCAACAACATGCTGAACAGACCACTCAGGATTGGCATCACATTCTCTTCACTAATGAGTATCATATATGCCTTCAACCACACAATCGTTGGAGACGTGTTTAGAGGCAACACGGTGAAGCTGAACACCTAAGACACACTGTACAGCAGGTGTAGTTTCATTATGTGGGGCTGATGTATGTTGCTGCTGGTCATGGAAGGCATCATAATGGCTGCATGATACATGAATGCCATTCTCCAACCAATAGCGCAATGATATCGGCAGCATATTCGTGAGGCATTAATTGTTGTGGACGAGAATTCATACCCCCATGAATGACTTCCTTCAGGATAATTATATTGTTTAACTAGAGTGGCCAGCATGCTCTCCAGACAGAACCCATCAAACTTGTCTGGGATTTATTGAAAATGGTTGTTTATGGATAACATGACCCGCCAACCACTCTTTGGGATCTATGCCAAATCGCCGTTGAGGACTGTGACAATCTGGACCAACAGTGCCTTGATGAACTTGTGGATGGTATGCCATGACAAATACAGGCATGCATCAATGCAAGTGGATGTGCTATTGGGTATTAGAGGTACCAGTGTATACAGAAATCTGGACCCCCTACCTGTGAAGGTATCACTGTATAGTGGTACAACATGCAGTGTGTGGTTTTTATGAGCAATAAAAAGGGCAGAAATGTTGTTTATGTTGATTTCTATTCCAATTTTCTGTACAGGTTCTCTACTCTCCAACTCTAGGGAATGAGGTTATGCAAAACTTTTTTGATGTGTGTATTAGAATAAAAGTTGAAACTACATAGAAAGTTAAGGAACGGAATTTTAATTGCACTGTGTACCAACATATTGACATTATAAAGTCCCCAGATACAATTATTGACTTTTTCTCACCACATAAGATGCGCAGTCTAATTAATAAAAATGTCTGGATCTCAGTTCTAGTTTCTAGAACACTTTCACAGCTGCAACACTTTCTATACCAAGAAGTCCCTTCCATACAGCCTAGTCATCCATGGCTGTTGCATCAGTAGTGATGAGCAGTTCCTCTGAAAATATGCTGAGGATCTCACTGAGGCCTTCACACACTGTTATTACCCTCCCAGCTTCGTACAACAACACATCCCCGTGCCTTATTGCTCCAGTCACCCACCACCTCCCAAAGGTGCAGCATTCCACTCATGAATGGTAGCACAATCAGGACTGGAGCAACCATATCATATTCTCCTTCTCCCCTGCAGGTCCGGGGTATTCCTGCCTGTCGTACAAGGTGACTAAAAGGAGTTTCACTTGTTTCAGCCTTTATGTGATGGCCCCCTGTAGGGTTTGACTTCCATTCTTCAAACATTTCCAAAAGAATGAGCCAACTGGAGAAGGGAGCCTTAAAAGGTCCATCGTGTTCTTCGTGAATTAAGATCTTTAGACCCATAACCACACAGGCATTGTGCTGCTGATGACTGCACTGTTAACTCCCTGCATATGCCAAGGGGTAGATGCCCATCCTCCTAAGGCATCAGGACTCCCAGCAAAGGCCATCCTATCAGGTGGCGCCTGTTGGGAGGGCCCCTGGTCAGAGTGGGCGGCATCAGGGTGGATGACAAACGATGAAGCGCAGTCCATCACCTCTTGCTGGTGGTGAAACACCAGCAGTCTCTAAGCGATCACAAGCACAATTCAACACACAACAGTACAACAAGTAAGAGCCTAAATGTGGTCCAGGGTATCACATTTCATAGAGACATTCTTTTGCAGTCCGAAATTGAGCTGCTGGCCAATTTAGAGTGACGAGGTGTAAATTTCGTCCAGCATGTCCACCGGGGTCGGAAGGATAATGAGGTTGCCAGCGGTGCCTTCATATTGGCCTTTGAGGGTGATACATTGTTCGAGAAGGTCAAGGTGATGGTCTACTGGTGTGATGTAAGGCCCTGTATCCACCCCCCAACTCGGTGCTTGAAGTGCTGGAAGTTCAGCAATATGTTTTCCCTCACTACTTCCAGTGTCACAAACCAAGATTTTGGATGCCCATCACATCCCAATACTCCATGTGCACTGCCTTCCACCTGTGTCAACTGCAGAGAGCACCATTCACCTTGCTCACCTGACTGCAGGATTCTCCAGAAAGAAAGGAGAATCAGGGAGTACAAGACCCTGGAATGAATGACCTACACTGAGGATAAAAGAAAATTTGAACACCTGCATCCTGTGTGTATGACATAGTCTTACACCACCACTACAACAGTTCTGACACCATGAGCTCTGCCAACCCAGGTCAACTCTCAGAGCTGGTAGACTCACCTGCCCCCTTGATGTTGGAGAGCATTTCCATCCCTGTTGATCCTGCACCACCTACTTGAGGAGCAACACCACCCTGCCCCCCCCCCCCCCCCCCCCCCCGCGCCCCCCGCCGCCACCATCATTGCGCAACAATCATGGCTGGAGCTGGAGAAGCGTAAGTGTTCTTCAGCTTCTCTCCCTAGGAAGTGGTCCCTTGGGTCACTCCATTCCTGGGTAGCTTCTAGTGGGAAACAAGACACCTGCCAGTGGCCAAAGAGCAAAAAAGCAGCTGGTTGTAGGACGTCACGCTCATCCTCAGTCCTGGAGACTGAGCCAGTGAAGTCCTCCCAGCCAGGGAAACCCAAGGAGCAGTGAGAGAAATCCAAAACGAAAACCGCTAAGACCAAAGAAATTGCGGTCGCACCCACACCACTGCTACCTACAGGCTCTGCAGCTGAGGGTGGGGTGGAGATTTGGGCACCTGCTAAGTACCTACACTCCTGGAAATTGAAATAAGAACACCGTGAATTCATTGTCATAGGAAGGGGAAACTTTATTGACACATTCTTGTTGTCAGATACATCATATGATCACACTGACAGAACCACAGGCACATAGACACAGGCAACAGAGCATGTACAATGTCGGCACTAGTACAGTGTATATCCACCTTTCGCAGCAATGCAGGCTGCTATTCTCCCATGCAGACGATCGTAGAGATGCTGGATGTAGTCCTGTGGAACGGCTTGCCATGCCATTTCCACCTGGCGCCTCAGTTGGACCAGTGTTCGTGCCGGACGTGCAGACCGCGTGAGACGACACTTCATCCAGTCCCAAACATGCTCATTGGGGGACAGATCCGAAGATCTTGCTGGCCAGGGTAGTTGACTTACACCTTCTAGAGCACGTTGGGTGGCACGGGATACATGTGGATGTGCATTGTCCTGTTGGAACAGCAAGTTCCCTTGCCGGTCTAGGAATGGTAGAACGATGGGTTCGATGACGGTTTGGATGTACTGTGCACTATTCAGTGTCCCCTCGACGATCACTTGAGGTGTACGGCCAGTGTAGGAGATTGCTCCCCACACCATGATGCTGGGTGTTGGCCCTGTGTGCCTCGGTTGTATGCAGTCCTGATTTTGGCGCTCACCTGCACGGCGCCAAACACGCATACGACCATCATTGGCACCAAGGCAGAAGCAACTCTCATCGCTGAAGACGACACGTCTCCATTCGTCCCCCATTCACGCCTGTCGTGACACCACTGGAGGCGGGATGCACGATGTTGGGGCGTGAGCGGAAGACGGCCTAACGGTGTGCGGGACCATAGCCCAGCTTCATGGAGACGGTTGCGAATGGTCCTCGCCGATACCCCAGGAGCAACAGTGTCCCTAATTTGCTGGCAAGTGGCGGTGTGGTCCCCTACGTCACTGCGTAGGATCCTACAGTCTTGGCGTGCATCCGTGCGTTGCTGCGGTCCGGTCCCAGGTCGACGGGCACGTGCACCTTCCGCCGACCACTGGCGACAACATCGATGTACTGTGGAGACCTCACGCCCCACGTGTTGAGCAATTCGGCGGTACGTCCACCCGGCCTCCCACATGCCCACTATATGCCCTCGCTCATAGTCCATCAACTGCACATACGGTTCACGTCCACGCTGTCGCGGCATGCTACCAGTGTTAAAGACTGCGATGGAGCTCCGTATGCCACGGCAAACTGGCTGACACTGACGGCGGCAATGCACAACTGCTGTGCAGCTAGTGCCATTCAACGGCCAACACCGCGGTTCCTGGTGTGTCCGCTGTGCCGTGCGTGTGATCATTGCTTGTACAGCCCTCTCGCAGTGTCCGGAGCAAGTATGGTGGGTCTGACACACCGGTGTCAATGTGTTCTTTTTTCTATTTCCAGGAGTGTAGATCTTGCCAGACCCTCTCACATGATGGATATAGACTATTCAGGCAATAAATCAGTGGAAGCAGGTGACTGTGAGCCATACAGTGCTTCACTGAATTTTCCGTGCCTTCCCAGTCTCACGATGTCATCGTCCAGTGCAACTGTGGTGCTTTTATCCACTGCCTGGCTGAGCTACAGCAACTGTTGAGGTTTAAACCTGCCATCTGCATTGCCCTCCAGGTAACCTGGTTCCCTGCCCTCCGTGACTATAAGGCATATTACAGCAACCACAGTGACTATAATCGATTGACAGGTGGAGTTTGCGTTTATGTTCTAAACTCAGTCTGTAGTGAACATGTGCCCCTTCAAAACTCTCTTGAAGCTGTGGCTGTCAGAATAAAGATGATGCAGGAAATAACTGTCTGAAATGTATATCTTCATCTAGATGGTGCAGTACCCCTGAATGTATTAGCTGCACTAATTGATAAACTGCCTAAACCTTTCCTTCTTCGGGATGATTTTAATGCCCATAACCCCTTGTGGGGTGGTACCATAGTTACTGGGCGAGGCAGAGTTGTCGAAATTTACTGTTGCAATTTGACCTATGACTCTTAAATACTGGGGCCGCCACATGTTTCAGTGTGGCTCATGGGAGTTACTAAGCCATTGACGTATCAATCTGCAGCCCAGAACATCTCCCATCCATCCACTGAAGAAGACATGACTACCTGTGTGGTAGTGAGCACTTCCCCATCTTCCTGGCAGTGCCCCAGCATCAGGCACACAGATGCCTGCCCAGATGGGCTTTGAACAAGGCTAACTGGGTAACTTTCACCTTAGCTGTCACCGCTGAATCTCCCCTACATTGTAATATCGATGTGATGGTTGAGCAGATGACTAGCACAATTGTTTATGTCACAGAAAACGGAATCCCTCGCTCTTTAGGTTGCCCAAGGAGTAAGGCAGTCACTTGGTGGTCACCGCAAATCGTTCAGGCAATTGAAGAGTGTCTGCAAGCTTTACAGCCCGTAAGTGGCACCCTTCCCTGGAGCACATCATAGTCTTTAAATGGCTCTGTGCCAGTGTTCGCTACCTTATCGAGCAACAGAAGGAGTGGTGTTGGGAGAGATAAGTCTCCACCATTGGAGGCCACATGTCTTCCCAAGTCTGGAAAAAGATCAAATGTCTCTTTGGGTACCAAGCCTCAATGGCTGTCCCTGGTGTTACCTTAAATGGCGAGTTATGTACCAACACAAATGCGATTTCCGGGCACTTTGCCGGGCACTGCATTGGATAATCACCCCCCAAGGTTTCGCACACTGGAACGGTGGCTGAAAGGTAATGTACTCTAATGCACTACATGCTGTGGTGAATCCTATAACGCCCCATTTACAAAGTGGAAGCTTTTCAGTGCTCTTGCACATTGCACCGACACAGTTCCTGTGGGTGACCGCATCCACAGCCAGGTGATTAAACATATCTCATCTGACTACAAGTGACATATAATCATCATCTTCAACCGGCTATGGTGAGATTGTGTAAAAACGCACTTGATGTGGACAGCTATCACACCATCTGCCTCACCAATGTTCCTAAAAAGCAATGCCACAAGAGTGAGAATAAAACGGATTAAATGTGTAACACAAAACAGAAAGAAAGGAAAAGCCATAAGAATGAAGGGCACACTATGAACACTAAAAGGAACAAAAGAGGACAAGGAAACAACAGAAGAGAGTAAAACATGAAAGCAGATTACAGTGGCTGGCAAGCACGAGAATAGAAAGGGAAAGCCAGTGACTCTGCAACACATTAAAAACTCAACCGTAAAGCACTAGGCTGGAGGACACAGAGGGTCAAAGGATACACTAAACCCTATATAGAAGTATAAAACCCACTCTCACGGATAAAATGTAAAACTAAAGCTGCTGTGGAGTCATTGTGTCCAACACCGAAGGCAGGTTGGTGGGAAAGTTGAAAGTCTGTCACAGAGGGGTTAAATGTGAGTAGTCCAGCAAGAGGTGAACAACTGTCATTTGGTAGCCACAGCGACACTTAGGTGGCTTCTCGCAACAGAGTAGTTAACCATGCATTAGCCTCATATAGTCAATGCAGAGCCGGCAGAGGATGACTGATTCCCTGGGAGAGGCCTGCCTGGAAGACTTCCACACATTCATAGCCTCCTTAACGACATGCAGTTTGTTATGTGTGCTGTTATGCCATTCCATCTCCCAAAGCCAGAAAACCCCATGGTGTAGACAGAATGTAGGTCAGCTTCAGAGAATGCCTATCTCATGAAGCAGTTTCCACGTCGCCTGCTTGGGAGCCATTCCGTGGTTTATCAGTGGACCCCAGGACACGTCATTATCCCTGGCCATGAACTTGTATGATAGGCAGTTGTGAGAAAATGCAAATCACCAAAATGTAAGTAGCTACTCTTTTTTTAAAAAAATGTGAATTTAACTGTTTAATAATATGAAACTAACACAACTGTATCGTTATAAATCCCACTGATGATACCTTAGAACAGGAGAAGGTGAAAAGTGTACGGGATAAATAAAGTAACTAGCAGCAGGGTAAGGCAGCTTTATTTACAAAACAAATTTTTATATGCTTGCTGCAGAGGATGGCCACACAAACAGACTTGTTATTCATGCCATGCCAGGCATTTCCACATGGCCCATACCAGAAATTCAGAAGAATCATCTGAACATCCATAAAACCATACAACACACAAAATTCAACATATGCAAATGTAACAATCTGGTACCTAAATATTCAATGTAAAAATTAAAAACAGTTCAACCACCACCCAAAAAGCAATGCATTCTGCTCAGAAAATATTGTTAAAATACGAGATAAAATCCCTAGACTCTAAAAAACAAGAGTTAAATTACGAGTTGTATAAAACATATTTACAACTCGCAGACACCATAAATAATATGAAAGTTTTCTCCCATCTGGTCAACAGGGTCGAAAAGCTTACAAAAACTGCTGCACAAAGAATAGAAACAGTTCATAGAAGAAAGATCAACCAACTCAAAAAACTCCAGTCACAACATATTACCTTTACTCACACACACAAATTCTACCCAAGATTAGTGAACCTTACAGACGCACAGTTAAACAGTAAAGAAAGACAGCTGTTGGAGAAAGGATGAAAATACAATCTAAATTCAGAAATAGATGAAGGTTACTTATGAAATCTAATTATAGAAGCATAAAGTGTTTTGACAAGGGATGATAGGAATGAAAATAGCAGTGTCAGCATTGGATTAACTAGAGAACTAGTAAAAAAAGAAATCCAGAATATAATAACCAGCATAAAAATGCAACAACACAAAACAACAAAAACTCAGATCTGCAACACTAGGAAAAATTAGGAGAAAACTACAAAAAACAAAATGTTATCATTTTAAAATAATAATTCCAATCCCAAAGAAAGCAGGTGTTGACAGATGAGAAAATTACCAAACAATCAGTTTAATAAGTGACAGCTGCAAAATACTAACATGAATGTTTTACAGACGAATGGAAAAACTAGTAGAAGCTGACCTCTGGGAGATCAGTTTGGATTCCATAGAAATACTGGAACACATGAGGCAATACTGACCTTACGACTTATCTTAGAAGAAAGATTAAGGAAAGGCAAACCTATGTTTCTAGCATTTGTAGACTTAGAGAAAGCTTTTGACTATGTTGATTGGAATACTCTCTTTCAAATTCTAAAGGTGGCAGGGGTAAAATACAGGGAGCGAAAGGCTATTTGCAATTTGTACAGAAACCAGATGGCAGTCATAAGAGTCGAGGGGCATAAAAGGGAAGCAGTGGTTGGGAAGGGAGTGAGACAGGGTTGTAGCCTCTCACTGATGTTATTCAATCTGTATATTGAGCAAGAAGTAAAGGAAACAAAAGAAAAATTCAGAGTAGGTATTAAAATCCATGGGGAAGAAATAAAAACTTTGAGGTACGCCTATGACATTGTAATTCTGTCAGAGTCAGCAAAGGACTTGGAAGAGCAGTTGAATGGAATGGATAGTGGCTTGAAACGAGGATATAAGATGAACATAAACAAAAGCAAAATGAGGATAAAGGAATGTAGTCAAATAAAGTCGGGTGATGCTGAAGGAATTAGATTAGGAAATGAGACACTTAAAGTAGTAAATGAGTTTTGCTATTTGGGGAGCAAAATAACTGATGGTGGTTGAAGTAGAGAGGATATAAAATGTAGACTAGCAATGGCAAGGAAAGCGTTTATAAAGAAGAGAAATTTGTTAACATCGAGTATAGATTTAAGTGTCAGGAACTCTTTCCTGAAAGTATTTGTATGAAGTGTAGCCATGTATGGAAGTGAAACATGGATGATAACTGGTTTGGACAAGAAGAGAATAGAAGCTTTCGAAATGTGGTGCTAGAGAAGAATGCTGAAGATTAGATGGGTAGATCACGTAACTAATGAGGAGGTATTGAATAGGATTGGGGAGAAGAGAAGTTTGTGGCACAACTTGACTAGAAGAAGGGATCGGTTGGTAGGACATGTTCTGAGGCATCAAGGGATCACCAATGTAGTATTGGAGGGCAGCATGGAGGGTAAAAATCATAGAGGGAGACCAAGAGAAGAATACACTCAGCAGATTCAGAAGGATGTAGGTTGCAGTAGGTACTGGGAGATGAAGAAGCTTTCACAGGATAGAGTAGCATGGAGAGCTGCATCAAACCAGTCTCAGGACTGAAGACCACATCAACAACAACAACAACAACAACAACAACATTTTAAAAGGAGACAAGGAGACCACAATATTACTGATACACAAAGAACAATACATTGAAAAAACACAAGAATTCATTTTACAAAATAGCATTACAAATTTAAAATCAGACATGACATTCAGATTAAAGACAAAAGTAAAAAAAAAAAAAAAAGAAAACACACTCTGAAAAATATTGACATCATATTGGATAACATAGAGAAAAGAAAGTTGTCATAGATCAGTCCCACTGCGCTGGTTCTCCAAAGCCAACCAAAAATCCACAAACCGAATCTTCTGTGAGGCCAATACTGGATTTCAGAAACTCCCCCCACTTCAGAGCTTGCAGGATACATGTTAAAATTTCTGTCTGAAAATTTCAAAGTACAAGAAGACAGAACCATTAAAAACACTACACAGCAAATACAACGAACAAAAGATATAACCCTCTTTTCATTTGTTATAGAAATGATGTATTGCAACATACCAGTACCAGAAATGGTTCAAATGGCTCTGAGCACTATGGGATTTAACATCTGAAGTCGTCAGTCCCTTAGATCTTAGAACTACTTAAACCTAACTAACCTAAGGACAACACACACACTGTCATGCCCGAGGCAGGATTCGAAATTGCAACCTTAGTGGCTGCGCAGTTCCTGACTGATGTGCCTAGAATGGCTTGGTCACACCAGCCAGGAGTACCAGAAGTAATAGAAATTATAGATAAGTACTGGAAAACTTATAGTCACCTTCCTGATGAACAGATTAAGGAAATATACACACTAATAAAGCTCATAACACAACAAAATTACTTCAAATTCAGTAATGAATTTTATTTAGAAGAAGATGGATTACCAATTGGGTCCCCAGTTTCAGAAGCCTTAGCAGATATTTTGGTAAACCACATTTAACAGATCATTTTCACAAAAATATTAGCAAAAGAATACAACATATTATAGTGGTTCAGATACATGGATGACATCCTTTGCTTAAGAAATATACCACAAAGATAAATTGAAAAACTACATACTGACATCAGCAAGATCCATAAAAATATAAAATTCACAATTGAAAGAGAACAGAACAACCAAATTAACTTCCTGGATATAACAATAAAAAAACAGTACCATAAGCATATGTTTGAAATTTACCGTAAACCCACAGCAACAGACAATATGATTCCTCAGTCCTCTAACCACCCGCACACACAAAAGCAAACAGCACTTCAACACATGCTCCATAGACTCAACACAGTACCACTTGCCAAAGAAGGCTACCAAAAAGAATGGGACATAATGATGCAGGAGGCACAAAATAATGGTTACAACAGTAACACAGTAACAAAGCTTAACAACAAAATTAAAAGTAAAATAAAAGCAGAAAGCTCCAAACCACAGACAACAACACAACAGAACCAAACTTAAACATGTAGTCCCATAACAACTGCACAGGATGATCAGAAAAAGTTGAAAGAAAACAATAGATGGTACACAATGACATACAAACGCAAACTCACCTATCAAATCACCAACATTTTCAAGAGACAAGGAATAAACATAGCAGACACAACAGACAGTTCTATGCAAAAATACACCCCAAAACTGACTAATAACAGAGACATATACCAGAAAGCAGGTATATATCAGCTACAGTGTAACACTTGTGAAGGCAGTTACATAGAGCAAACAGGGGAACATCTGATGTCAGCTAAAAAAACACATGAGAGTTTGGAAATATGGGACAAACCACATCACATTTGCAGAATGCCTAAGAGAAAATGACCACAAACCAACCACTAGAGACAATGACATAAAATAATTATAATCGACAGTAAAACAACACCTCCTAATAATGCAAGAAAATTACCACATACAGAAAACCAAAGCAGAAGGGAAAATCCTGTTGAATGACCAAGTACACATGCCAAGCCATTCATTATTTAAAATAATAGAATACCATCTGCAAAAAGGATTAATAAAATAATACAGTCCAATATAATAATAATAGAATCCAAAAAATCCATGAGCCCCTCCACAGAATATTGAAAGGAAAAGTCAAATCAGCTGTCGCTGTCACCAAAGTTTTCAACCACTCACTGATAGCTTGTATTCCCCCCTCCACTGCCCCCCCCCCCACCCAAATTAAAACTTGTCAGCTCTATCCCCCTCCCTCCCTCTCTCTCAATCATACGCACACACAGTATAAACATCAGAAATAGAAGTTAGTCTCGAACATATACTTCGTTACATTTGCAACAAATAGGTAAATTTCTCAAACAAGATGAAACAAATAATAGAGTTGCAATATTTACGTTGAGAAAAACAGTGTACGACGAAATAAATGTATTGAGTGACAAAGGAACAATAGTCGACCAAAGAAAGGGAAGAAATATGGTGAATGGTGTATGGAAGGTGAGAACACAAAAATTTGATTATATGGCAGTGATAAAAGTGGTAGTGTGACCTCCAGACCAGATGTGAGGATAAGCAAATTAGCAAATCATAAGTAATTACTTTTTTTTACAAAGTGAACTGTTTAATAATCTAAAGCTAACAAAATTGTATCATTATATATCCCACTGATGATGCCTTAGAACAGAAGGCGAAACACATATAGGATAAATAAAGTAACTAGCAGAAGGAAAAGGAAGCTTTATTTACAAACCAAAAATATATATCATAGAACCCTGGAATGGGGAATGTATTAAGCACTATCTTTTACATCCCTTCCACAGTAGTATTCCACTGACCACTGAACCTAGAGAATATCACTACTACACAACCCCTGCTTGCTGCCCTTTACCTCATGGCTCATGCCCCTGTAATAGACATAGATGCAAGACTTGTCCCATACATCCTCCCTCCACCACCTACTCCAGTCCACTCACAATTATCGCTTGCCCAATCAAAGACAATGCTACCTGTGAAACCAGTCATGTGATCCAAGAGCTAAGCTGCAACCACTGAGCTGTATTTTATGTTGACACGGCAACTGACAAAATGTATGTTCACATGAATGACAACCAAAATCCTGTGATGAAGAAACAGTTGGGCCAATCAATTGCTGAGCATGCTGCGCAGCATGACATTTGTCATTTCAGTGACTGCTTCACAACCTGTGCCTTCTGGATTCTTCCCACCAACACCAACTTTTCTGAATTGCACTAGTGGGAACTCTCCCTACAGTATAGCTTACAATTAAGTAACCCTCAACCTTCATTAGTCACTGTCTACCACCAAACTATACCATTCCTTGTTCCCATTCCAGAACTCAATTCCAGTAATGCACCCACAGTTTTTATAGCTACCTCCTTTTCTGATGGCCCTCCCACCCCCCTGCTGACATCTGTCTAATCTCCTGACTCCAACTAGCTGCCGTACTCTCTCCCCACTTTGTCCCTGTAACCGTCCACAAGCAGCACATAACTGTCCCCCTACCCTACTATCTCTCCCTGCCCCATTCTCCTCCTTCCCTACCACCTGTTTGCTTCTCCCACCATGTGCTTCTGCTTGCAGTCTGGTCTTGGGTGCCAGAGCTTGTGTGCTTTTGTGTTTGTTTTCCTTGCTCTGATGAAGATTTGTTATGATTATTAATATGCAGCCAATATGCAAGGTATCAACATTCTATTAAAGAATGGGATTATCATTGTCTACCGTCAAAGAAAAGCTCTACAGTTGGGTGCATTTCCTTGAAGAAGCTTCAGGCTTTGAAACAATTAAAACACTGTGGGCTCAATCTTATTTCTGTTATCTCTCTCTGAAAATAATGCTAATAATCAAGAACATATATTTAAGATTATTTCTATTTTCTTTCATCTGTGATCAGATTCTACATATTTCAAAAAATTTACTTATTTTCAGTCTTAATATCCATGGAGCAATAGTGACTGTTTACTAGCACTGAAGTTAACTAAATCAAAACAATAGTTGTTAGCAACACTATCCCACAAGGATTTTTGTGCATGATCTTTCACACAGCACTGAAGATGAGCTCCCACTGTCGTATTTGTAGTCCTCTACTATTTCATGTTTCAGGTTCAGAACCCACTAAATTATTGAGATGTTCATCATCATGATTATGGTTCAAGTAAGGTTAAACCCTGTAATGGATAGAATGGGATCTTCATTCCAGATGACAATAGAAAATATACCGTAGGTGTTATGTCACATCAATAGTTGTGATACAAGCCGTTCAGAAGCTGTACAGTTTCAGAGGATCAGCACCTGAAATTACTGTTGATAGTTCCGTACTTAAAATGGATAGCCAGAAGTTTCTTTTATAAGTTCAAAATTATGAGCTCACTAATCTTTAATCATGTCTTTAAGATCCTGTTGGGGATGACCAGATCTCTTACAGTTTCTAATGATGTATGCAGACAGGTACTTAGTATGGACATCTGTGGAGCACAATACTTATTATCTCTTCAGAAAGTAAATGTGCACACAATACAGATGAAGTGATCAAAAGTTGTTTCACATACAGTTAAGTAAAACACGGCAAAGAATGGTTGTTGTAAACACAAATATTACTAAACAAAACTGAAATACACACATAATGATATTTATTGCTCATAATTGTAAAATAAGTTCCCTCAGCCTGACTTAAATGAATGGAGAGGCAACACAAATAGTTCCCAAGAGTGGTCTAGAATGCAGCCAAGTTAAACTGAAGCCATACCTGAAGAAGATTAACAGCAGACTCAAGAAAGTGGAGTGAATGTAGGCCGTAAACAGATTTGTTCTACGGTATTAATGAATTATGTTAATTTATTATTATTTACAAAACCTGTGAGCCAGAAGGCCAAGTTTTATTGGCTGTGGATATTGTCATTATTTTTTGTTTGTAGCAGTATGTTACTTTGCATGAGCAGCGTCTATTCAAAAGTTCAATTCTAATTTATGCCTATGCATTGGAAATCAAGGGCTTATTATTATTATTATGGGACCCATCTTGCAAATTAAAATGTAGTTACTGAAAAATCTGTAATTTGTAATTCAGGACTCTTGCTCATTAGTACTGGTGTCAATAGAAATTAGAAAAATCAGATGATCAAAAGTGTATCAACAGATCCTGGAAATTCACAGCAATATGTCCATAACTGGCACTACAAATGTGGATAAAGTTAAACTAACAATTATCAATATCTGTTAATGCATATAACAAAGAAAGTTGCTGTGACTTACAAAATGAGAAAGTGATGGTAGATAGACACAATAAAAAATACACAAACACACACACAAATTTCAAACTTTCACAACCCATAGATGAAGCAACGTCTGTCTACCAGTGTTTTATCATTTGGTGAGTCACAGCATCTTTGTTTTTTATGTATATTTTTACCATGTGGAATGTTTCCCTCTATTATATTCAATATCTGTTAAGATAGTAAAGTTTACTGAAAAGAGGAAAAATAGCCCTTTAATTTGAAAGTGATCTTTCCTTCAAAGTATACCTATTAACTCGTAAGACTTTGCATAAAGTATGAACTTCATCATCAGAATTTTGAAAATAAAGTTACCAAAAGTCTTATGTGGATCTTAATATACGATACTGGTGTGGTGCCACTGCTCCACACTTCTCTCCAGTGCTAAACTAGTGATCCGTTAACATCTTAGAATGCATCCTGTCCGCTAATCCTTTCTTTTAGTCAGATTGTGTAGGAAATTTCTTTTCTCTCCAAGTCCATTCACCCACCTTATGTTCAGTATACATCTGTAGCACCACATTTCAGAAGCTTCTATTCTCATCCTGTCTAAGCTGTTTGAGATCCATGTTTCACTTCGTATATGACAACAATCAATACAAATGTTTCCAGAAAAATCTTTGTAACACCTAAATCTATAAACATGTTGTGAATATTGCAGTTCCATGTTGTGAATATTGCAGTTCTCTTTATTTCTGTGTCTAAGAAAATTAGAGAGAAATTTCCCCTCTCTTTTTTTTTCGGGCATGTTCATAGCTGTGTTTTCACACAAACCTGTTTCAGCATTTTCTGTACTATCTACATCTACATGTCTGAAGATAGCAAAAAAAAGTGCTGAAAAATGTCTCACTGAAAACAAAGCTACAAAGGTGTCTTGCATAAAGTGCAATTACTCTACAACCTAAGTTTATATTCAATGCTCCAAAATTTCTCTTCTTCAGAAACACTTTCCTCTCCATTGTCTGCCTAGATTTTATATCATCTCTACCTTGAACATCATTAGCGATTTTGCTACCCAAATAGCAAAAATCATCATCTTTAAGTGTCTCATTCATTAATCTAATTCCCTCACATCACCTGATTTAATTTGACTACATTCCATTATCTTCTTTTGCTTTTGTTTATGTTCATATCATATCTTCCTTTCAAGAACTGTCCATTCCGTGCAACTGCTCTTGCAGGTCCTTTGCTGTCTCTGACAGAATTACAATGTTGTCAGCAAACCTCAAAGTTTTTTTATTTCTTCTCCATGTATTTTAATTCCTATTCTGAACTTTTCTTTTGTTTCTTTTACTGGTGGCCAAATATACAGTTCGAATAACGTCACGTATAGGCTACAACCCTGTGTCACTTGCTCCCCAACCACTGCTTCCCTTTCATGCTCCTCAACTGTTATAGCTGCCATCTGGTTCTGTAAAAATTTTAAATAGTCTTTCACTCCCTGTATTTCATCCCTGCTTCATAATTTGAAGAAGAGCATTCCAGTCAACATTGTCAAAAGCTTTCTCTAAGTCTACAAATGGTAGAAACATAGGTTTGCCTTTCCTTAATGCATCTTCTAAGATAAGTTGTAGGGTCAGTATTGTCACATGTGGTCCTACATTTCTCCAGAATCCAAAGTTATCTTCTATGAAGTCAGTATCTGCTGCTTTTTGGTCCTTTTATATAAGAATTTGTGTTTGTATTCTGCAACGACAAATTCCTAAACTGACAGTTTGGGAATATTCACACCTCACAGCACCTTATTTCTTTGGAAGTGAAATTAATACATTCTTAGTGAAATTTGTGGATATTTCACCTGTTTCGTACATCTAGCACAGCAAATGGAATAATTTTGTCATTGTTGTCTCTCCCAATGCTATCGGTAGTTTTGACAGAATGTTGTCTACCCCTGGGTACTTGTTTCCTTGTTTCACTGTGAGTCTTCAGTGCTCAGTCAAATGCTTCTCACAGTATATCTCCCTTGTTACCTTCATCTGTCTCTTCTACTATTTGTATGATGTTGCCCTCAGTTATATCTCCCTTGTATAGATCCCCTATACACCGAGGAGCCAAAACATTATGACCACTGCCCACTGTGATGTCGGATGCCACCTGGTAGCGTTACAGGCATATGACACTCTAAAAACAGTAAGTAAGTGGGAAGCAGATGCATATGGGGATCACCCTAATGAAGATACAGGTCCTCACAGCTTTACTTCTGCCAGTATCTCGTCTCCTATCTTCCAAACTTTACAGAAGCTCTCCTGTGAACCTTGCAGAACTAGCACTCCTGAAAGAAAGGATACTGTGGAGATATGGCTTAGCCACAGCCTGGGGGATGTTTCCAGAACAGTTTTAATCTGCTAGAAAGTTTCATATCAGTGCACACTACACTGCAGAGTGAAAATCTCATTCTGGAAACATCCCCCAGGCTGTGGCTAAGCCATGTCTCTGCAATATCCTTTCTTTCAGGAGTGCTAATTCTGCAAGATTCACAGGAGAAAATCTGTAAAGTTTGGAAGGTAGGAGCCGAGATACTGGCAGAAGTAAAGCTGTGAGGACCGGGCGTAAGTCATACTATGGTAGCTCAGATGGTAGAGCACTTGCCCACAAAAGGCAAAGTTTCTGAGTTCGAGTCTCGGTAGGGCACACAGTTTTAATCTGCCAGGAAGTTTCATATCAATGCACACTCCGCTGCAGAGTGAAAATCTCATTCAGGAAACCAACAAAGTGATTGTATTGTGAGGGGGCTTCATGCAGCTTATGTCCCATAAAGCACTTAGGATTATGGATGAAATGGGATGACTGTTGCTTTGTAGTAACCATACCAACACAGTGTAATAGAGTGAGAGGAGCTTGCTGGAGCTTCTTTCAGAAATAATTCACATAGGGTTTTGGATGAAGTGTGATGGTTGTGGCTATGTAGTAACTATACCAACAGGATGATAGTATTGTGAGTGGAGTTTTCTGAAGCTCCTTTCAGAAATAATTCACATAGGACTATGAATGAAATGCAATGATTGTGGCTTTTTAGTAACTGTACCAAAACTCGTGGTATTGGTCGGAAAGCTTTTTACAGTTTCTTTTGGAAATAATTCACATAGGACTACGAATGAGATGAGATGATTGTGGCTCATTAGTAATTATACTGGAAAAGTGATAGTATTGTGAGGGGAGCTTCCTGCGGCTTCTTTCAGGGATAAATCACATAGGCTTATGGATGAAATGCTATGATTGTGGCTTTGTAATAGCTATACCAACAGATTGATACTTGAGTGAGAGGAGCTTGCTGCACCTTCTTTCAGAAATAATACACATATGGTTATGGATTAAATGCAATGTTTGTATGTCTTCAGTAACTATAACAACAAAGTGATAGTATTGTGAGGGAATCTTCCTGCAGCTTCTTTAAGAAATAAATCTCATAGTGTTATGGGTGAGATGCCATGTATGTGGTTTTGTTGTAGCTATACCAACAAAATGATTCTACAGTGAGAGTACCTTTGTGCAGCGTCTTTCAGAAATAATTCACATAGGTTTATGCATAAAATGCGATGGATATGACTTTGTAGTTACTATACCGACAAGGTGATAGTATTGTGAGCTTTCTGCAGCTTCTTTCAGAAATAATTCACATACCATTATGAGTGAAGTGCAATGATTGTCACTTTTTAATAACTATACCAACACTTTGGTTCTAGAGTGAATGGAACTTTTTGCAGATTCTTTCAGAAATATTTCACAGCATGCTATGAATCAAATGCAATAATTGTGGCTTTGTAGTAACTACACCATCAAGGTTTATAGTATTTTGAGGGGAGCGTTCTGTGGCTTCTTTCAGAAATAATTCACATGATGTTACAAATTAAACGCAACGATTGTTGCTTTGTAGTAGCTATATGAACAGATTGATTGTTAAGGAAGAGCATCTTACTGCAGATTCTTTCAGAAATAATTCACATAGTGTTATGAATGAAATGTGATGATTCTGGCTTTATGGTAACTACACCAAGAAAGTGATTGTAGTGTGAGAGGAGCTTTCTGCAGCTTCATCCAGAAATAATTCACATAGTGTTATGGCTGAAATGAGACGACTGTGGCTTTGTAGTAACTAACTGTGAAAGTGATTGTAGTGTGAGAGGAGCTTTCTGGAGCTTCTTCCAGAAATAATTATCATAGTGTTAAAGATGAAATGCCATGATTGTGGCTTTTTTGTAACTATACCAACAAAGGGATAGTAATT
Source organism: Schistocerca gregaria (assembly GCF_023897955.1). Classification (NCBI taxonomy): domain Eukaryota; kingdom Metazoa; phylum Arthropoda; class Insecta; order Orthoptera; family Acrididae; genus Schistocerca; species Schistocerca gregaria. The sequence continues at coordinate 703,993 of NW_026061747.1, forward strand.
TGAGAGGAGCTTTTGTCAGCTTCTTTCAGATATAATCTTCATAGGGTTATCGATAAAATGCAATGCTTGTTGCTTGTTGTGGACCTTTCCTACAAGAGAGTGCAAGAATTCAAATACCTAGGGGCACTTTCCACTGTGAACTCGTCATGTGATGCAGAGATCAATGCCAGAATACAAGCAGGAAACCGATCTTTCCACAGCCTAGCACAACTGCTTTGGTAGAAATATCTCTCCAGACAGTTCAAGATTCAACCGTACAAAACCTTTATCCAGCCTCTTGTTCTATATGGCTGTGAGATATGGAGTATCCGGAAACAGGGCTTCCATAAGCTCCTTGTTTTTGAGAGAAAAGTGCTTCGGAAGATTTTTGGTACAGTTCTGGATGCAGATACTGGGGAATGGAGGATCAGATACAATGAAGCGCTTGAGGAACTATACCAGTGGCCCAACATAGCAGGTACCCTCAAAGCCAAACAAATGCAGTGGGCCGACATTATAGCTTGGATGGAGGATCACAGATGGCCTCGGAAGCTCCTGGATTTCACACCTACAGGAAAGAGACTTCCTGGGAGACCCAAGAACCATTGGAGTGGTGGATCCCATGAAGATTTAATCCAAGTGTCAATAGATGTGGACGAATGGCAGATAGCAGCATTGGACAGAATACAGTGGAGGAGGTAACTTGTAGATGTGTGTGGTCTACTGGGCCTGATCACATAGTAGTAGTAGTAGTATTGCTTTGTGTAAAATTTCAAACAATGTGACAGTACTGAGAGAGGTGCTTTTGCAGCTTCCTTCAGAAATAGATCACAACTGAACCAACAATGTGATAGTAATGTGAGACAATCTTTCTGCAGCTTCTCTCAGAAATAATTTCCACAGATTTATGGATGAAATGCGATGAATGTGGCCTTGTAGAAACTGTACTAACAAAGTTACAGTACTGTGAGCAGAGCTACAAGCAATTCATTTCAGCAATAATTAACCTATGGTAGTGGATGAAATCAGAAGATTCTGGCCTTGTTGTAACTATACCATGAAAGTGATAGCAGTGTGGTAGGAGCTCCCTGCAGTTCCTTTCAGAAATAATACTCATAGGGCAATGGATGAAATGTGATGATTCTGTCTTTGTAGTAACTGTAGGATCAAAGTGTAGTAGTGTGAGTGGAGCTTTCTGCAGCTCCTCTCAGAAATATTTCAGGTAGTGTAATGGATAATATGCAATGATTCTGGCTTTTATGTAATCATACCAACAATGTGAAGCTGCTGTGGTATGAGCGTTCTGCTGATTCTCTTGAAAAAAAAAATTCACATATGGAAATGCATGAAATGCAATGATTCTGGCTTTGTAGTAATCATACCAACAAAGTGATGCAAATGTGGGAGGAGCTTTCTGCAGCTTCATTCAGAAATAATTCGCATAGGGTTATTCATGAAATTCAATGACTCTGGCTTTGTAGTAATCATACCAACAAAGTGATGCGAATGTAGGAGGAGCTTTTTGCAGCTTCTTTCAGAAATAATTCGCATGGTGTAATTGATGAAATGTAATGATTCTGGCTTTGTAGTGTGACGCAAGTGTGGGAGGAGCTCTTTGTAGCATCATTTAGAAATAATTCTCATAGGGTAATGGATGAAATGAAATGATTCTGGCATTGTTGTAATCATAGCAACAAAGTGACACAATTGCGGCAGGACCTTTCTGCAGCTCCTTTCAGAAATAATTCACATAGGGTAATCAAAGAAATGCAATGATTCTCACTTTGTAGTAATCATACCAAGAAAACAACGCAAATGTGAGAGGCGTTTTCTGCAGCTTTTTCCGGAAAAAAATTCAAATAGGGTAACAGATGAAATGTGATAATTGAGGATTTGTATTAATCATACCAACAGAGTGACGCCATTGTGGGTGGAACATTTTGCAGCTTTTTTCAAAAGTAATTCACATAGGGTAATAGATGAAAATTGATGATTCTGGTCTTGTAGTAATGACACCAACAAAGTAACGCAAATATGGATGGAGCTTTCTGTAGCTTCTTTCAGAGAAAATGCACGTAGTGTAATGGATGAAATGTTTTGATTCTGGTTTTGGAGTAATCATACCAACAATGTGACGCTGCAGTGGGAGGTTCTTTTGACACTGCCTGTGAGAAATAATTCATATAGTCTTAAGGATGAAATGAGATGATTCTGGCTTCGTAGTAATCATACCAACAAAGACACGGTGCTGTGGGAGGAGATTTCTGCAACTTCTTTCAGAAATAATTCACATAGCATGATGGATGAAATGGGATGATTCTCACTTTGCAGTAATCATATGAACAATGTGACACTGCTGCCTGAGGAGCTTTCTGCAACTTCTTTTAGAAATAGATCAGATACGGTTATGGATGTAGTGTGACGGTTATGGCTTTGTTGTAATGATACCAAAAAAGAGATGCTGCTGCGGGAGGAGCTTTCTGCAGCTTCTTTTAGAAAATAACCACATACAGTAATGGATGAAATTGGATGATTCTGGCTTTGTAATAATCATACGGAGAAAAAGATGCAGCTGTGGGAGACGCTTTCTGTAACTTCTTTGAGAAATGATTCACATAGGGTAATGGATGAAATGCGATGATTCTGGCATTGTAGTAATCATAGCAACAAAGAGATGCTGCTGCAGGAGGAGATTTCAGCAGCATTGTTCAGAAATAATTCACTTAGGGTAATAGATGAAATAGGATGATTCTAGCTTTGTAGTAATCATAACAACAGAGAGGTGGTGAGGTGGGAGAAGCCTTCTGCAGCTTCTTTCAGAAATAATTCACATAGGATAATGGATGAAATGCGATGATTCTGGCTTTGTGGTAATCATACCAACAAATAGACACTGCTGCTGGAGGAGGGACTGCAACTTCTTTCAGAAATAATTTGCATAGGGTAATGGATGAAATGCGTGATTGTGGCTTTGTAGTAATCATATCAACAAAAAGATGCTGCTGTGCTAGGAGCTTTTCTGCAGCTCCTTTCAGAAATAATTCACATAGTGTAATGGATGAAATTCGATGATTCTGGTTTTTATAGTAATCTGATGAAAAAAGAGAAACTACTGTGGAAGGAGATTTCTGCACCTCTTTTCGGAAATAATACACATATGGTAATGAATGAAATGGAATGATTCTGGCTTTGTAGTAATCATATGAACAAAAAGACGCTGCTATGTGAGGAGCTTTTTGCAGGTCCTTTCAAAAATAAATCACATATGCTAATGGATTAAATGCATTGATTCTGGCTTTGTAGGAATCATACAAGCAAGGAGACACTACTGCAGAAGGAACTTTCTGCTGCTTCATTCAGAAATTATTCACATAGTGTAATGGATGATATGCGATGTTCCTAGCTTTGTAGTAACCATAACAAGAAACAGGTGGTGCTGTGAGTGAAGCCTTCTGCATGTTCTTTCAGCAATAATTCACATAGGATAATGTATGAAATATGTTGATTCTAGCTTTGTGGTAATCATACCAACAGAGAGACGCTGCTGTGGGAGGAGCTTTCTGCAACTTCTTTCAGAAATAATTCACATAGCGTGACGAATGAAATGGGATGATTCTAGCTTTGTATTAAATATACGACCATAAAGACACTGATGTAGCAGGAGCTGTATGGAACTCCTTTCAGAAATAATTCGCATAGGGTAATGGATGAAATGCAATAATTCTTGCTTTGTAGTAATCATATCAATATAGATATGCTGCTGCAGGAGGGGATTTCTGCAGCTTCTTTCAGAAATAATTCACATATGGTAATGGATCAAATGCAATGATTCTGGCTTTGTAGTAATCATACGAACAAAGAGACACAAATGATGGAGGACCTTTCTGCAGCTTCTACATCTACATCTACATCTACATCTACATCTACATCCATACTCCGCAAGACACCTGACTGTGTGTTTTTGGAGGGTACCCTGAGTACTTCTATCCGTTCTCCCTTCTATTCCAGTCTCGTATAGTTCATTGAAAGATGTATTGTCGGTATGCTTCTGTTTTTGCTCTAATCCCTGATTTTGTACTCATGGTCTCTCTGCGAGGTATATGTAGGAAGTAGCAATATAATGCTTGACTCTTCGGTAAAGGTATGTTCCCGAAACTTTAACAAAAGCCCATACCGAGTACTGAGCGTCTCTCCTGCAGAGTCTTCCACTGGAGATTGTCTATCATCTCCGTAACCCTTTCGAGATTACTAAATCATCCTGTAACGAAGTGCGCTGCTCTCCGTTGGATCTTCCCTATCTCTTCTATCAACCCTATCTGGTACGGATCCCACACTGCTGAGCAGTATTCAAGCAGTGGGCGAACAAGCGTACTGTAACCTACTTCCTTTGTTTTCGAATTGCATTTACTTAGGATTCTTCCAACGTATCTCAGTCTGGCATATGCTTTACTGACGATCAACTTTATATGATCATTCCATTTTAAATCACTCCTACTGCGTACTCCCAGATAATTTATGGAATTAACTGCTTCCAGTTGCTGACCTGCTATTTTGTAGATAAATGATAAGGGATCTATCTTTCAGTGAATTTACAGCACATTACACTTGTCTACATTGAGACTGAATTGCCATTTCCTGCACCATGCGTCAATTCGCTGGAGATCCTCCTGCATTTCAGTACAATTTTCCGTTGTTGCAACCTCTCAATACACCACAGCATCATCTGCAAAAAGCCTCAGTTAACTTCCGATGTCATCCACAAGGTCATTTATGTATATTGTGAATAGCAACAGTCCTATGGATGTCTCTATAGGCCTCCTGGCTCAGCAGCTGTTGTCGCTGAGCACCTGAAGGGTAATTTGGAAAATATTTTGAGCAGATTTCTCCACCATGTTATAGTTCATGGTGGAGATTTTAATTTGCCAGATATAGACTGGGAGACTCAAACGTTCATAACGGATGGCAAGGACAAAGAATCCAGTGAATTTTTTTTTAAGTACTTTATCTGAAAAATACCTTGAGCAGTTAAACAGAGAACCAACTCGTGGCGATAACATATTAGACCTTCTGGTGACAAAAAGACCTGAACTATTTGAAACAGTGAATGCAGAACAGGGAATCAGCAATCATAAAGCAGTTACTGCATCGATGATTTCAGCCATAAATTGAAAAATTAAAAAAGGGAGGAAGATTTTTCTGTTTAGCAAAACTGACAAAAAGCAGATTACAGAGTACCTGACAGCTCAACACAAAAGTTTTGTCTCAAGTACAGATAGTGTTGAGGATCAGTGGACAAGGTCAAAACCATCGTACAATATGCGTTAGATGAGTATGTGCCAAGCAAGATCGTAAGAGATGGAAAAGAGCCACCATGGTACATCAACCGAGTTAGAAAACTGCTGCGGAAGCAAAGGGAACTTCACAACAAACATAAACATATCCAAAGCCTTGCAGACAAACAAAAATTATGCGAAGTGAAATGTAGTGTGAGGAGGGCTATGTGAGAGGCACTTAATGAATTCAAAAGTAATGTTCTATGTACTGACTTGGCAGAAAATTTAAGAAATTTTGGTCTTACGTCAAAGCGATAGGTGGATCAAAACAAAATGTCTTGACACCACAGATGACAAAAGGGTAGATACCAAAATAGACGACAGAGTGATAGAGAAAAAATTAAAATCACACAAAAGAGGAAAGCCCACAGGACCTGAAGGGATACCAGTTAGATTTTACACAGAGCACGCGATGGAACTTAGCCCCCTTCTTGTAGCAGTGTACCGTAGGTCTCTAGAAGAGCATAGCATTCCAAAGGATTGGAAAACGGCATGGTCTTCCCCATTTTCAAGAAGGGACTTGGAACAGATGTGCAGAACTATAGACCTATATCTCTAATGTTGATTAGTTGTAGAACTTTGGAACACGAATTATGTTAGAGTATAATGAGTTTTCTGGAGACTACAAACCTACTCTGTAGGAATCAGCATTTGTTTTGAAAAAGACGGCCATGTGAAACCCAGCTCTTGCTAATCATCCACAAGACTCAGAGGACCATAGACATGGGTTCACACTTAGATGCCGTGTAGCTTCTTTCAGAAATACTTCACATAAAGTAATGGATAAAATGCAATGATTCTGGCTTTGTAGTAACCTTACTAACAAAGAGAAGCAAATGAGAGATTAGCTTTCTGTAGCTCTTCTCAGAAATACTTCACATAGTGTAATGGATGAAATGCGATGAATCTGGCTTTGTAGTAACCATACCAACAAACAGACGCCAATGGGGGATGAGCCTTCTGCAGTTTCTCACAGAAATGCTTCACAAAGGGTAATGCATGGAATGCATTGATTCTGGCTTTGTAGTAACCGGAAGAACAGAGAGAGGCAAATGAGGGAGGAGCTTTCTGTAGCTTCCCTTAAAAAATTTCACATAGGGTAAAGGACCAAATGTGATGATTCTGGCTTTGTAGTCACTTCTCCAATAAAGAGACACCTATGAGGCAAGCACATTCTGCAGCTCCTCTCAGAAATACTTCACGAAGTGTAATGGATAAAATGCGATGATTCTGATTTTGTAATAACCTTACCAACAACGACACGTCTTTGAGGGAGGAGCTTTCTGCAGCTCCTCTCAGAAATAGTTCACATAGGGTAAGGGATGAAATGTGATGATTCTGGCTTTGTAGTAACCATACCAACAAAGAAACAGAAATGAGGGACGAGCTTTCTGTAGCTTCTTTTAAATACCTCACATCAGGTAGTGGATGAAATGTGATGATTCTGTCTGTGTAGTAATCATACCAACAAACAGATGTAAATGAGGGAGGAGCTTTCTGTAGCTTCTCTTATGTACACCACATCAGGTAATAAATGAAATGTGATGATGCTGTCTGTGTAGTAATCATACAAACAAAAATTGCAAATGAGGGAAGGGCTTTCTGTAGCTTCTCTCAGAATTACTTCACATAAGGTAATGGATGAATTGCGATGATCCTGGCTTTGTAGTAACGTTACCAACAAATGTACACGTATGAGGGGAGAGCTTCCTGCAGCTTCTCTCTGAAATACTTCACATGGGGTAATAGATGAAATGCGAATATTCTGGCCTCTGAAGTAATCATACCAACAAACAGTCACAAATGAGGGAAAAGCTTTCTTTAGCTTCTTTCAGAAATACTTCACATTGTGTAATGGACACCCCATGAACAATGGACCTTCCCAATCGTGGGGAGGCTTGCGTGTCTCTGTGATACAGATAGCCATACCGTAGGTGCAACCACAACGAAGGGGTATTTGTTGAGAGGCCAGACAAATGTGTGGTTTCTGAAGAGGGGCAGCAGCCTTTTCAGTAGCTGCAAGGGCAACAGTCTGGATGATTGACTGATCTGGCCTTGTAACAATAACCAAAACGGCCTTGCTGTGCTTGTACTGTGAACGGCTGAAAGCAAGGGGAAACTTCCTGAGGGCATGCAGCTTTACTGTATGATTAAATGATGATTGGGTCCTCTTGGGTAAAATATTCCGGAGGTAAAATAGTCCCCCATTCTGATCTCCAGACGAGGACTACTCAAGAGGATGTCGTTATCAGGAGAAAGAAAACTGGTGTTTTACGGATCGGAGCATGGAATGTCAGATCCCTTAATCTAGCAGGTAGGTTAGAAAATTGGTGAAGTTCCGTGGCAGGAGGAACAAGACTTTTGGTCAGGTGACTACAGGGCTATAAACACAAAATCAAATAGAGGTAATGCAGGAGTAGGTTTAATAATGAGTAGGAAAATATAAATGTGGGTAAGCTACTACAAACTGCATAGTGATAGCATTATTGTGGCCAAGATAGATACGAATCCAACACCTACTACAGTAGTACAAGTTTATAGGCCAACTAGCTCTGCAGATGATGACTAAATTGAAGAAATGTATGATGAGATAAAAGAAATTATTCAGATAGTGAAGAGAGGTGAAAATTTAATAGTCATGGGTGACTGGAATTCGAGTGTAGGAAAAGGGAGAGAACGAAACATAGTAGGTGGATATGGATTGGGGCTAAGAAATGAAAGAGGAAGCCGCTTGGTAGAATTTTGCACAGACTTCAACTTAATCATAGCTAACACTTGGTTTAAGAATCATGAAAGAAGGTTGTATACATGGAAGAACCCTGGAGATACTAAAAGGTATCAGATAGATTATATAATGGTAAGACAGAGATTTAGGAATCAAGTTTTAAATTGTAAGACATTTCCAGGGGCAGAGGTGGACTCTGACCACAATCTATTGGTTATGACCTGTAGATTAAAACTGAAGAAACTGCAACAACGTGCGAATTTATGGAGATGGGACCTGGATAAACTGAAAGAACCAGAGTTTGTACAGAGTTTCAAGGAGAGCATAAGGGAACAATTGACAGGAGTGGGGGAAAGAAATACAGTAGATGAAGAATGGCTAGCTTTGAGAGATTAAGTAGTGAAGGCAGCAGAGGATCAAGTAGGTAAAAATACGAGGGCTGCTAGAAATCCTTGGGTGACAGAAGAAATATTGAATTTAATTGATGCAAGGAGAAAATATAAAAATGCAATAACTGAAGCAGGCAAAATGGAAATCAAACGTCTCAACAATCAGATCGACAGGAAGTACAAAATGGCTAAGCAGGGATGGCTAGAGGACAAATGTAAGGATGTAGAAGCTTATCTCACTAGGGGTAAGATAGATATTGCCTACAGGAAAATTAAAGAGACTTTTGGAGATAAGAGAACGACTTGTATGAACATCAAGAGCTCAGATGGAAACCCAGTTCTAAGCAAGGAAGGGAAAGCAGAAAGGTAGAATGAGTATATAGAGGGTCTATACAAGGGTGATGCAATTGAGGACAATAATATGGAAAAGGAAGAGGATGTAGATGAAGATGAAATGGGAGATACGATACTGCGTGAAGAGTTTGACAGAGCACTGAAAGACCTGAGTTGAACCAAGGCCACCAGAGTAGACAACATTCCACTGGAACTACTGACAGACTTGGGAGAGCCAGTCCTGACAAAACTCTTATCATCTGGTGAGCAAGATGTATGAAACAGGCGAAATACCCTCAGACTTCAAGAAGAATATAATAATTCCAATCCCAAAGAAACCAGGTGCTGACAGATGTGAAAATTACCGAACAATCACTTTAATAAGCGACAGCGGCAAAATACTAACACGATTTCTTTACAGACGAATGGAAAAACTAGTAGAAGCTGACCCCAGGGATGATCAGTTTGGATTCTGTAGAAATACTGGAACACATGAGGCAATACTGACCTTACGACTTATCTTAGAAGAAAGATTAAGGAAAGGCAAACCTATGTTCCTAGAATTTGTAGACTTAGAGAAAGCTTTTGACAATGTTGACTGGAATACTCTCTTTCAAATTCTAAAGGTGGCAGGGGTAAAATACAGGGAGCGAAAGGTTATTTGCGATTTGTACAGAAACCAGATGGCAGTTATAAGAGTCGAGGGGCATAAAAGGGAAGCAGTGGTTGGGAAGGGAGTGAGACAGGGTTGTAGCCTCTAACTGATGTTATTCAATCTGTATATTAAGCAGGCAGTAAAGGAAACAAAATAAAAATTCTGAGTAGGTATTAAAATCCATGAGGAAGAAATAAAAACTTTGAGGTTTGCCGATGACATTGTAATTCTGTCAGAGACAGCAAAGGACTTGGAAGAGCAGTTGAATAGAATGGAGAGTGTCTTGAAACGAGTATATAAGATGAATATCAACAAAAGCAAAATGAGGATGAGGGAATGTACTCGAATTAAGTTGGGTGATGCTGAGGCAATTAGATTAGAAATGAGACACTTAAAGTAGTAAATGAGTTTTGCTATTTGGGAAGCAAAATAACTGATGATGGTCAAAGTAGAGAGGATATAATATGTAGACTGGCAATGGTAAGGAAAGCATTTCTGAAGAAGATAAATTTGTTAACATCGAGTATAGATTTAAGTGACAGGAAGTCATTTCTGAAAGTATTTGTATGGAGTGCAGCTATGTATGGAAGTGAAACATGGACGATAACTAGTTTGAACAAGAAGAGGATGCAAGCTTTCTAAATGTGATGATTCTGGCTTTGTAGTAATGTTATCAACATAGAGACGCCTCTGAGTGAGGTGCTTTCTAAAGCTCTTCTCAGAAATACATCACATACAGTAATGGATAAAATGTGATGATTCTGGCTTTCTAGTAACCAATCAAAGAAACGGATATGAGGGAAGAGTTTTCTGTAGCTTCTCTGATAAACTTCATATCAGGTAATGGATGAAATGTGATCATTCTATCTGCATAGTAATCATACCAACAAACAGACGCCTATGAGGGGGCAGCTTTCTCCAGCTTCTCTTTGAAATACTTCACATAGTATAATGGATGAAATGTGATGATTCGCGGTCTGTAGTAAACCTTCCAACAAAGAGACACAAATGAACATGGAGCTGTCTGTAGCTTCTCTCAGAAATGCTTCACATAGGGTATGGATGAAATACGATGATTCTGGCTATGTAGGAACCCTAACAACAGATAGATGCCTATGAGGGAGGAGCTTTCTGCAGCTTCCCTCTGAAATACTTAACATAGGGTAATGGATGAAAATGATTATTCTGGCTTTAGAGTAAGCTTACCAACAAAGAGACACAAATGAGGGAGGAGCCTTCTGCGGCTCCTCTCATAAATACTTCACATCAGGTAAAAGATGAAAAGTCATGATTGGGTCTGTGTACTAATCATACCAACAAACAGATACAAGAGAGGGAGGAGCTTTCCGCAACATCTCTCAGATATATTTCAAATAGGGTAATAGATGGAATGCGAATATTCTGCCTTTGTACTAACCATACCAACAAAGAGACGCAAGTGAGGGAGGAGCTTTCTGTAGCTTTTATCTGAAATACACCACATAGGGTAAAAAATGAAATCCGATGATTTTGGCTTTGTAATAACCATACCAACAAACTAATGCAAATGAGGGAGGAGCTTTCTGTAGCTATACTCAGAAATACTTCACATAGGGTAATAGGTGAAATGCGATGATTCTGGCTTTGTAGTAAACATACTAACAATCAAACGCAAATGAGGGAGGAGCTTTCTGAAGCTTCCATCAGAAATACTTCACACCAGGTAATGGATGAAGTGTAATGATTGTGTCTGTGTACTAATTATACCAATAAAAGATGCAAGTGAGGGAGGAGCTTTCTGCAGCTTCTATCAGAAATACTTCACATAGGGTAATAGATGAAATGGGATGATTCTGGGCTTATAGTAACCATACCAACAAACAAACACAAGTGCGGGTGGAGCTTTCTGTAGCATCCCACAGAAATATTTCACATCAGGTAAGGGATGAAAAGTAACCATAGTGTCTGTGTACTAATCATACCAACAAACAGATGCAAGTGAGGGATGAGCTTTCTGCAGCTTTTCTCTGAAATACATCAAATAGGGTAATAGATGAAATGCAATGATTCTGGCTTAGTAGTAAACTTACCAACCAATGCACGACAATGTGGGAGGTGCTTTCTGTAGCTTCCCTCAGAAATACTCCATATCAGGTAATGGGTGAAATGTAATAATTGTGTCTGTGTACTAATCATACCAACTAACAGATGCAAGTGAGGGAGGAGCATTCTGTAGCGTCCCTCAGAACTACTTCACTTCAGGAAATGGATGAAATGTAATGATTGTGTCTGTTTAATAAAACCAACAAACAGATGCAAGTGAGGGAGGAGCTTTCATCAACTTCTCTCTGAAATACTTCACATATGCTAATGGATGAAATGAGATTATTTAGGCTTTGTAGTAACCATACCAACAAAGAGACGTAAACAAGGGAGGAGTGGGAGGAGCGTCCTGCAGCATCTCTCAGAAATACTTCACATAGGGTAATAGATTAAATGCGAGGGTCTGGCTTTGTAGTAACCATACCAAGAAACAAACACAAAAATAGGGTGGAGCTTTGTGTAGCCTCCCTCAGAAATACTTCACATCAGGTAATGGATAAAATGTAATGATTGTGTCTGTGTACTAATCATACCAACTAACAGATGCAAGTGAGGGAGGAGCATTCTGTAGCGTCCCTCAGAACTACTTCACATCAGGAAATAGATGAAATGTAATGATTGTGTCAGTTTAATCAAACAAACAAACAGATGCAAGTGAGGGAGGAGCTTTCATCAGCTTCTCTCTGAAATACTTCACATATGCTAATGGATGAAATGAGATTATTTAGGCTTTGTAGTAACCATACCAACAAAGAGACGTAAACAAGGGAGGAGTTGGAGGAGCGTCCTGCAGCTTCTCTCAGAAATACTTCACATAGGGTAATAGATTAAATGCGAGGGTCTGGCTTTGTAGTAACCATGCCAACAAACAAACACAAATGAGGGTGGAGCTTTCTGTAGCCTCCCTCAGAAATACTTCACATCAGGTAATGGATGAAATGTAATGATTGTGTCTGTGTACTAATCATACCAACAAACAGATGCAAGTCAGGGAGGAGCTTTCTGCAGCGTCACTCATAAATACTTCACATAGGGTAATAGATGAAATGCGATGATTCTGGGCTTGCAGTAACCGTACCAACAAACAAACACAAGTGCGGGTGGAGTTTTCTGTAGCATCCCACAGAAATATTTCACATCAGGTAAGGGATGAAATGTAACCATAGTGTCTGTGTTGTAATCTTACCAACAAACAGATGCAAGTGAGAGAGGGGCATATTACAGCTTGTCTCAGAAATACTTCTCATATGGTAGTAGATGAAATGCGATGTTTCTGGCTTTGTAGTAACCATACCAACAAACAAATCCAAATGAGGGGGGAGCTATCTGTAGCTTCCCTCAGAAATACTTCACATTAGGTAATGAATGAAATATAATAATTGTGTCTGTGTACTAATCATACCAACAAACAGATGCAAGAGAGGGAAGAGCTTTCTGCATCTTCTCTCTGAAATACATCAAATAGGGTAATAGATGAAATGCAATGATTCTGGCTTAGTAGTAAACTTACCAACAAATGCACGTCAATGAGGGAGGAGCTTTCTGTAGCCTCCCTCAGAAATACTCCATATCAGGTAATGGATGAAATGTAATGATTGTATCTGTGTACTAATCATACCAACACACATATGCAAGTGAGGGAGGAACTTTCTGCAGCTTCTCTCTGAGATACTTCACATAGGATAAAAATGAAATGCGATGATTCTGGCTTTGTAGTAACCATTCAACAAACAAACTCAAATGGGGGACTGTAGCTTCCCTCAGAAATACTACACATCAAGTTATGGATGAGATGTAATGATTGTGTCTGTGTACTAAAATGCAAGTGAGGGAGGAGCTTTCTGCAGCTTCTATCAGAAATACTTCACATAGGGTAATAGATGAAATGGGATGATTCTGGGTTTGTAGTAACCATACAAAGAGAAAAACACATATGAGGGTGGAGCTTTCTCTAGCTACCCTCAGAAATAGTTCACATTAGGTAATTGATGAAAGGTATTAAATGAGTCTGAGAACTAATATTACCAACAATCAGATACAAGTGATGGAGCAGCGATCTGCAGCTTCCCAACAAAAAACTTCACATAGAGTATTAGATAAAATGCGGTTATTCTGGCTTTGAAGTAACCATACCAGCAAACAAACGCAAATGAGGGAGGAGCTTTCTCCAGCTTCCCTCAGAAATGTTTCACATCAGGTAATGGATGAAATCTAATGATTGTAACTGTGTATTAATCTTACCAAGAAACAGATGCAAGTGATGGAGGAGTGTTCTGCAGCTTCTCTCAGAAGTACTTCACGTAGTGTAGTGGAAGAAATGCAAAGATTCTGGCTTTGTAATAACGATAACAACAAAGTGACGCAAACGGGGGAGTAGCTTTCGGTGGCTTCTCTCTTAAATACTTCACATTAGCAATGGATGAAATGTAATGATTGTGTCTGTGTACTAATCATACCACAAAGAAGAAGCAGGTGAGTGATTAGCTTTCTGCAGATTCTCTCATAAATACTTCGCATAGGGTAATGAATGAAATTTAATGATTCTGGGTTTGTAGTAACCATACCAACAAACAAACACAAATGAGGGATGAGCTTTCTGTAGCTTCCCTCAGAAATACTTCACATCAGGTAATGGATGAAATGTAATGATTGTGTCTGTGTAGTTATCATACCAACAAACAGATGCAAGTGAAGGAGGCGTTTTCTGTACCTTTTCTATGTAAAACATCACACACGGTAATGGATGAAATGCAATGATTCTGGCTTTGTAGTGACCATACCAACAATCAAAAGCAAATGAGCTAGGAGAATCCTGCATCCTCTGTCTGAAATACATCACAAAGGGTAATGGATGAAATGGAATTATTGTGGCTTTGTAGTAACCATATCAACAATCAAACCAAAATGAGGTGGGAGCTTTCTGTACCTTTTCTCAGCAATACTTCACATAGGGTAATAGATGAAATGCAAGGATTCCGGCTTTGTAGTAACCTTACCAACAAACAAACACAAATGAAGGAGGAGCTTCTGTAGCTTCCGTCACAAATAATTCACATCGGGTAATGAATGAAATGTAATGATTGTGTCTGTGTACTAATCATACCAACAAACATATGCAAGTGAGGGTGGAACTTTCTGCAGCTTCTCACTGAGATACTTCACATAGGGTAAAAATGAAATGCGATGATTCTGGATTTGAAGTAACCATACCAACAAACACACACAAATGAGGGAGGAGCTTTCTGTAGCTTCCCTCACAAATACTTTACATCAGGTAATGGATGAAATGTAATAATTGTGTCTGTGTCCTAATCATACCAACAACAGATGCAAGTGAGGGAGGATCTTTCTGTAACTTCTCTCAGAAATACATCACATAGGGTAATAGATGAAATGCGATGATTCTGGGCTTATAGTATCCATACCAACAAACAAACACAAGTGCAGTTGGAGCTTTCTGTAGCATCCCACAGAAATATTTCACATCAGGTAAGGGATGAAATGTAACCACAGTGTCTGTATAGTAATCTTACCAAGAAACAGATGCAAGTGAGGGAGGAGCGTCCTGCAGCTTTTTTCAGAAATACTTCACATAGGGTAGTAGATGAAATGCTATGTTTCTGGCATGGTAGTAACCATACCGACAAACAAAATCCAGATGAGGGGGGAGCTTTCTGTAGCTTAACTCAGAAATACTTCACATTAGGTAATGAATGAAATGTAATGATTGTGTCTGTGTACCAATGATACCAACAAACAGATGCAAGTGAGGGATGAGCTTTCTGCAGCTTCTCTCTGAAATACATCACAGAGGGTAATGGATGAATTGCAATGATTCTGGCTTTGTAGTAACCATACCAACAATCAAACGCAAATGAGGGAGGATCTTCCAGCAGCCTCTGTCTTAAATACATCACAAAGAGTAATGGATGAAATGCAATTATTCTGGCTTTGTATTAACCATACCAACAATCAAACCAAAATGAGGTGGGAGCTTTCTGTAGCTTGTCTCAGAAATACTTCACATAAGGTAATGAATGAAATGTAATGATTGTGTCTGTGTACTAATCATACCAACAAACAGATGCAAGTTAGGTTGTAGCTTTCTGCAGCATCTGTCATAAATAAATCGCATTGGGTAAAATATGAAATACGATGACTCTTGCTTTCTAGTAACCATACAAAAAAACAAACACAAATGTGGTAGAAAGCTTTCTGTAGCTTTTGTCAAAAATATTTCTCGAAGTCCAATAGATGAAATGTGTTGATTCTGGCTTTGTAGTAACCATACCAACAAACAAACGTAAATGAGGGGCGAGCTTTCTGTAGCATCCCTCAGAAGAACTCAACATCAGCTAATGGATGAAATGTAATGATTGTGTCTGTGTGATAATCATACCAACAAACAAATGCATGTGAGGGAGGAGCTTTCTGCAGCTTCTCTCTGAAGTGCATCATTAAGGGTAAAAAATGAAATCCGATGATTCTGCCTTTGTAATAACCATACCAATAACCTAAGGCAAATGTGGGAGGAGCTTTCTGTAGCTATTCTCAGAAATAGTTCACACAGGGTAATAGATGAATTGCGATGAATCTGGCTTTGTAGTAACCATACCAACAAACATATGCAAATGATTGAGGAGCTTTCTGTAACTTCCCTCAGAAATACTTCACATCATGCAATAAATGAAATGTATTGATTGTGTGTGTGTACTAAACATACCAACAAACAGATGTAAGTGAGGGACGAGCTTTCTGCGGCTTCTCTCAGAAATACTTCACATTGGTGAAAAATGAAATGCTATGATTCTGGCTTTGTAGTAACCTTAAGAACAAACAAACACAAAAGAGGGTGGAACGTTCTGTAGCTTCCATCAGAAATATTTCACATCAGGTGATGTGTGATATGTAATGATTGAGTCTGTATTCTAATCATATCAACAAACAGATGAAAGTGAGGGTGAAGTAACTGCAGCTTCTCTCTGAAATACATCACATAATGTAATAGATGAACTGCGATGATACTGGCTTTGTAGTAACCATACAAACAAACAAACGCAAGTGATGGAGGAGCTTTTTGTAGTTTCTCTCAGAAATTCTTCACATTGTGTAATAGATGAAACGCGATGTTTCTGGCTTGTAGTGACCGTACCAGCCAACAGATGCAAGTGAGTGAGGAGCTTTCTACATCTTCCCTCAGAAATACTCCACATCAGGTAATGGATGGAATGTAATGATGGTGTCTGTGTACTAATCATACCAACAAACTGATGCAAATTAGGGAAGAGGTTTCTGGAGCTTCTCTGTGAAACACATCACGTAGGGTATTGTGTGAAACGCAATGATTCTTACTTGGTAGAAAACATACCAACAATCAAATGCAATTGAGGAAGGAGCTTTCTTTAGCTTCCCCCAGATATACCTCACATCTGGAAATGGATGAAATGTAATGATTGTGTCTGTGTACTAATCATACCAACAAACAGTTGCAAGTGAAGGAGAAGCTTTCTGCAGCTTCACTCTGAAATACATCACAAAGGGTAGTTTATGAAATGCAATGAATCTGGTTTTGTAGTAACCATACCAACAAACAAACGCAAATGACGGAGGAGCATTCAGTAGCTTCTCTCAGAAATACTTCACATCATGTAATAAATGAAATATAATTGTTGTGTCTGTGTACTAATCATACCAACAAACAAATGCAAGTGAGGGAGTAGCTTACTGCAGCATCTGTCTGAAATACATCACATATGGTAAAATATGAAATACGATGTTTCTTGCTTTGTAGTAACCATACCAAAAAACAAAACCAAATGAGGTAGGAGCTTTCTGTAGCTTTTCTTGAAAATATTTCACATAGTGCAATAGATGAAATGCGTTGATTCTGGCTTTGTAGTAACCATACCAACAAACAAACATAAATGATGGGCAAGCTTTCTGTAGCATCCCTCAGAAATACTCCACATCAGGTAATGGATGAAATGTAGTGATTGTGTCTGAGTACTAATCATACCAACAAACAGATGCACATGAGTGAGGAGCTTTCTGTAGCTTCTCTCACAAATACTTCATATACGTATAGGATGAATTGCGATGATTCTGGCTTTGTAGTAACCATACCAACAAACAAACGCAAATGAGGGAGGAGCTTTCTGTTGATTTCCTCAGAAATATTTCACATAGTTTAATAGGTGAAATGCTATGATTCTGGCTTTGTACTAACCATACCAACAATCAGATTAAAGGGAGGGTGGAGCTTTCTGCAGCTTCTCTCTGAAATACATCACATAGGGTAATAGATGAAATGCAATGATTCTGGCTTTGTAGTAACCATACCAACAACCAAACGCAAATGAGGGAGGAGCTTTCTGTAGCTTACTTCAGAAATACATCACATCAGGTAATGGATGAAATGTAATGACTGTGTCTCTGTACTAATCATAAAAACAACCATATGCAAGTGAGGGAGGAGCTTTCTGAGCTTCTCTCTGAAACACATTACATTGGATAATAGATGAATTCTGATGATTCTGGCTTTGTAGTAACCATACCAACAAACATACGCAAATGATTGAGGAGCTTTCTGTAGCTTCCCTCAGAAATACTTCACATCAGGTGATGGATTAAATATAATGATTGTGATGGTGTACCAATCATACCAACAAACAGATGCAAGTGAGAGATAAGCTTTCTGAGGCTTCTATCTGAAATACACCACATAGGGTAAAATATGAAATACGATGAATTTGGCTTTGTAACAACCATCCCAACAAACTAACGCAAATGAGGGAGAAGCTTTCTGTAGCTATTCTTAGAAATACTTCACTAAGGGTAATAGATGAAGTGCGATTATTCTGGCTTTGTAGTAACAATACTAACAAACAAACGTAAGTGATGGTGCAACTTTCTGTAGCTTCCCTCAGAAATACTTCACATCAGGTAATGGATAAGTAGCTGGAACTATTCTGGAATTTGTATCTATCATCGCCACCAAGAAATGACAGAGTCCAGCAATTCTACCCGCAATTCCACCTACTGACATGCAGTCGCCACTACATTGCGCAATCACTGTAATCGAGTACTATAATGATGTACAGTGATGGATCAGCTAAATGGATGTGTTAGTGTGCTCAAATATAAGGTAATTTATAACTGAGTTTATGTACCTACCTTGATTTTTCTCCTTACCATAACACCTATCAGGTTCCTCTCCGTTTGAAGTAAAGAGATTTCCAAGTGTCCCTACTGAAAGTACATTAAAGACCAGTGTTTTTGCTAATTAATGCCTCTTGAACATAGAAAAAGAAAGTTAATGAAAGTAATTTTCCTAATAATACTGCTTATTAATGCATTGGTGCCAACTTCAAATTAAAAAGTTCGTGAGGCTGAGGCTTATAAAGTTTTGCTTCGTAAATGTTCTCATTACCACCTGTTGTAAATCACAGAAGGTGAGTCAGTATCTTACATATATGTTAATTTTGTGTGTCAATGTAGTAAAAGTGGAAAACTGCAGTGTGGAACATTATATACTCAAGTCTGCTAAGTGTATGTCTCTCCTGTGTTTTAGAAGTGCTTATTAATAATATAACAGGATCCACAGTTTGTATATTGGGTTAATGCTTGGTAACAAGTAACAGAAAGACCACTAATTAGGAAAACCTTAATTTCTTTAATCAAATGATAGTGAGGAGCAACCTGTAAGTGGATTCAAATTAACTTTCATTTTAAATAGTAACGCACTGAACTGAGAGAGACTTAACCTATATCCAATTAATGATTCTGCAGTTAGTGGTAATAATGTTATAAAGACCATTCAGTTTGTGTAAGCCCTGAAAGTAATAGTGTGTTTCAGTATCTGTTATAATTTTGCAAATAGTTTGTGCTGCTTTAACTGTTAGTTTCAATCTTACCGTACCCACATGAATGTGTCAAGAGTATACTGCTCTCGCATGTGACAATGTATAGGTTGTGTTTATCCATTCAAGTTACTAATAACTATTTTCTTGAACGAGAATGTTAATCATTCTCTTGCCTACTTAGGCTGGCGACCGTTTTCTTTACCTGTTAAACAGTGCAGATAGGCAAAATTTTGTTTATTACTGTTCAAATATTTCCGTAATTCTGACTTTCATTTCCGATAAGCCACTTCCGTTAGGTACAACACGGTCAACACAACAAAATTCCTCCCAGAGGGTAACACTGCTCTGTTGCATTTACCATAATTGCTTTAATAATATTGTTTTACTTCACAACCTGCTTTAAGGTTATGGTTCAGCAGCAGCAGACAATAGTGTTATAAGCTTTCTGCAGCTTCCCGCAGAAATATTTC
The DNA here is from genome assembly GCF_023897955.1 of Schistocerca gregaria. Classification (NCBI taxonomy): domain Eukaryota; kingdom Metazoa; phylum Arthropoda; class Insecta; order Orthoptera; family Acrididae; genus Schistocerca; species Schistocerca gregaria. The sequence goes on from NW_026061747.1 coordinate 723,821, forward strand.
ACATCAGGTAATGGATGAAATGTAATGATTGTGTCTGTGTAGTAATCATTCCAACAAACAGATGCAAGTGAGGGAGGAGCTTTCTGCAGCTTCCCTCTGAAATACATCACATAGGGTAATAGATGAAATGTGATGATTCTGGCTTTGTAGTAACCACACCAACAAACAAACGCAAATGACGGAGGAGCTTTCTGTAGCTCCCTCAGAAATACTTCACATCAGGTAATGGGTGAAATGTAATGATTGTGTCTGTGTACTAATCATTCCAACAAACAGATACAAGTGAGGAAGGAGCTTTCATCAGCTGAAATAAATCACATAGGGTAATGGATGAAATGCAATGATTCTGGATTTGTAGTAACTATACCATCAAACAAACGAAAATGAGGGAGGAGCTTTCTGTAGATTTCTTTAGAAATACTTAACATTGGGTAATAGATGAAATGTGATGATTCTGGATTTAAAGTAGCCATACTAACAAACAAATGCAAATGAGGGTGGAGTTTTCTGTAGCTTCCCTCAGAATTATTTGACATCAGGTAATGGATGAAATGTAATCATTGTGTCTGTGTACTAATCATACCAACAAACAGATACAAGTGAGGGAGGAGCTTTCTGCTGCTTCTCTCTGAAATACCTCACAGAGGGTAATGGGTGAAATGCAATGATTCTGGCTTTGTAGTAACCATACCAACTAACAAACGCAAATGAGTGAGGAGCTTTCTATAGCTTCCTTCAGAAATATTTCACAACAGGTAATGGATGAAATGTAATGATTGTGTCGGTGTACTAATCATACCAACAAACAGATGCAAATGAGGGAGGAGCTTTCTGCAGCTTCTATCTGAAATACATCACATAGGGTAAAATATGAAATAAGATGATTCTGGCTTTGTAATAACCAGCCCAACAAACTAAGGCAAATGAGGGATGAGCATTTTGTATCTATTCTCAGAAATACTTCACATAGGGTAATAGATGAAATGCAACGATTCTGGCTTTGTAGTAACCATACCAACAAACTAAACGCAAATGACACTTGAGCTTTCTGTAGCATTTTTTAGAAATACTTCACATAGGGTAATAGATGAAATGCGATGATTCTGGATTTGTAGTAACCATACCAACAAACAAACACATTTCACTCATAAATACTTCATATCAGGTAATGCATGAAATGTAATGATTGTGTCTGTGTACTAATCGTACCAACAATCAGATGCAAGTGAGGGAGAAAATTTCTGCAGTCTCTTTCTGAAATACATCGCATGGAGTAATAGATGATATTCAAAGATTCTGGCGTTGTAGTAACCATACCAACCAACAAATGCAACTGTGGTAAGATCTTTCTGTAAATTCCCTCAGAAATACCTCACATCAGGTAATGGATGAAATGTTATGGTTGTGTCTGTGTACTGATAAGAACAACAAACAGATGCAAGTGAGGGTGAATTGTGAATTGTGAATTGTGTTTTATTCATCTCATGACGTACATTTGCAATCCATTTGGTTTGCGTACAGGAGACATGTCAAAAATTTATAAAACAATTACAATGATTTTTACATTAATTAATGATAGCACTATAATAAATAACAACACTATAAGGATATTTCTTGGAACATGTAACACATTGTACCCAGCTCAAATTTCCAGATTGTCCTGCATGAATTCATCCACTGAGTAATAACACTTAATTGTCAGTACCTCATATAGCTTTCTTTTAAGTGAACCTAAATTCATCTGCATCAACTTGTTCCCTTTTAATTTATTAAAAATTTTCATTCCCATGTATTGAGGTCCCTGGGCAAACAGTCTGAGGCGGTGGGTGGGGAGCATAAAATTTTCTTTGTTTCTGGTATCATGTGAATGGACAAAATGGTTTCCCTCAAATAATTCGCGTCTGGAGTACAAAAATATAATAATCTCATATATGTATAAGGATGGCAGAGTTAATATTTTGAGTTTCCTAAATAATGGTCGACATGGTTCTTTGTGATTGGCAGTGCACATATTTCGTATGATTTTTTTCTGTATTTTTAGTATCCGCACTATGTTTGTCGAGTTACCCCAAAAAACAATACCATACCTAATAATGGATTCAAAGTAGCTTGTATATGCTACTTTCCGCGTGTCAATGTCCGTTGCAGTTGATAATATTTGCATTGCAAATGCAAAGCTGCTCAATTTGTTTGCAAGGTATTCAATGTGTGCCTGCCACCTCAAATTTTCATCTACTTTTAGACCTAAGAATTTGACTGAGTCAAGTTCTTCTATAACTTGGTTGTTGTGTACAATCTTAATTTGCTCACATTTTGACTGTTTGGTTTTGAACTGCATCACGTGAGTCTTAGATATGTTTAGATTCAGCCCATTTAGCTGAAACCAAGTTTCTAAGGTACTGAGGGTACTGATCACAGATTTGAGAATTTTTTCTGAATCCTGATCTTCAACTAAGACAGAAGTATCATCTGCGAACAGAACTGATGGGGAGCTGATATTTAATGGTAAGTCATTAACATAAAAGAGAAATAGGACTGGGCGTAATATGGAGCCTTGTGGAACACCCTGAGTAATTTTTTTCCAGTCAGAAAAATAATATGCGCCATTTGAAGAAATGCTAACTCTTTGCTTTCTGTTGGATAAGTAGGATTTAAGCCATTGTAGGGCACTGCCGCCAATGCCATACTTTTCAAGTTTGTAAACAAGCAATGCGTGGTTTACGGAATCGAATGCCTTTGTGAGGTCGCAGGGAAGTGCTTTCTGCAGCTTCCCGCAGAAATACTTCACATCAGGTAATGGATGTAATGTAATGAGTGTGTGTGTGTATTAATCATTATAACAAACAAATGCAAGTGAGGGAGGAGCTTTCTGCAGATCCTTTCTGAAATACATCACATAAAGTAATAGATGAATTGTGATGATTCTGGCTTTGTAATAACCGTACCAACAAACTAAAGCAAATAAGGGGGGAGCTTTCTGTAGCTATTCTCAGAAATTCATCACATGGGGTAATAGATGAAATGCGATGATTTTGGCTTTGTAGTAACCATACCAACAAATGAAACCCAAATGAGGGTTGTGCTTTCTGTAGCCTCCCTCTGAAATATTTCACAACAGGTAATGGATGAAATTTAGTGATTGTGTCTGTGTACTAATCATAACAAAAAAGGAGCAAGTGAGGCACGAGCTTTCTTCAGCTTCTCTCTGAGATACATCACATAGGATAATGGATAAAATGCGATGATCCTGGTTTTGTAGTAACCATAAAAACAAACAAACGCAAATGACACTTGAGCCTTCTGTAGCTTTTCTCAGGAATACTTCACATAGTGTGATAGATGAAATGCGATGATTCTGGCTTTGTAGTAATAATACCAACAAACAAACGCAAATGATTGAGGAGCTTGCTGTAGCCCCCCTCAGAAATACTTCACATCAGGTAATGGATGAAATGAAATGATTGTGTCTGTGTACTAATCATAACAACAAACAGATGTAGGTGAGGGATGAGCTTTCTGCAGCTTCCCTCATAAATACTTCACATCCAGTAATGGATGAAAAGTAATGATTGTGTCTGTGTACTAATCATACCATAAACAGATGCAAGTGAGGGAAGAGTTTTCTGCAGCTTCCCTCAGAAATACTTCACATCAGGTAATGGATGTTATGTAATGAGTGCGTGTGTGTATTAATAATTATAACAAACAGATGCAAGTGAGGGTGGAAGTTTCTGCAGCTCCATGCTGAAATACATCACATAAAGTAATATATGAATTGCGATGATTCTGGCTTTGTAGTAACCATACCAACAAACAAACGCAAAGGACACTTGAGCTTCCTTTAGTTTTATTTAGAAATATTTCACATAGGGTAATAGATGAAATGCGATGACACTATATTTGTAGTAACCTTACCAACAAACAAACGCAACTGAGAGAGGAGCTTTCTGTAGCTCCCCTGAGAAATATTTCACATCAGGTAATGGATGAAATGTAATGATTGTGTCTGTGTACTCATCATACCATAAACAGATGCAAATGAGTAATGAGCTTTCTGCAGCTTTTCTCTGAAATTCATCACATAGGTTAATAGATTAAATGCGATGATTCTGGCTCTGTAGTAACCATACCAACAATGAAACGCAAATGAGGGTTGTGCTTTCTGTAGTTTCCCTCAGAAATATTTCACATCAGGTAATGGATGGAATGCAATGATTGTGTCTGTGTACTAATCATACCATAAACAGAAGCAAATGAGGGATGAGCTTTCTGCAGCTTTTCTCTGAAATACATCAAATGGGGTAATAGATGAAATGCAATGATTCTGACTTTGTAGTAACCATACCAACAAAGAAACACAAATGAGGGAGGAGTTTTCTGCAGTTTTTTTGAGAAATACTTCACATTGGGTAATAGATGAAATGTGATGGTTCTGGCTTCGTAGTAACCATACCAACAAACAAATGCAAATAAGGGAGCTGCTTAGAGAGCATCCCTGAGACATACTTCACATCATCTAGTAAATGAAATTTAATGTTTGTGTATGTGTACTAATAATAGCAACAAACAGATGCAAGTGAGGGAAGAGTTTTCTGCAACTTCTCCCTGAAATACATCACATAGAGTAATAAATGAAATGCAATGATTCTGGTTTTGTAGTAAGAATACCAACAAACAAATGCAAGTGAGGGAGGAGCTTTCTGCTGCTCCTCGCTGAAATACATCACATATCCCAATGGATGAAATGCAATGATTCTGGCTTTGTAGTAATGGTAGCAACAAACAAACGCATATAAGACAGGAGCTTTCTGTAGCTATTCTCAGAAATAAATCGCATAGGGTAATAGATGAAATGCGTTGATTCTGGCATTGTAGTAACCCCACCAACAAACTTAACGCAAGTCATGGAGGAGCTTTCAGTAGCTTCCGTTTGAACTATTTCACATCAAGCAAAGGGTGAAATCTACTGATTGTGTCTGTGTACTAATCATTCCAACAGACAGATGCAAGTGATTAAGGAGCTTTCCTCGGCTGAAATACATAGGGTAATGGATGAAATGCAATGATTCTGGCTTTGTAGTAACCATACCAACAAACAAACGCAAGTGACGCTTGAGCCTTCTGTAGCTTATCTCAGAAATACTTCACATCCGGTAATGGATGAAATGCGATGATCCTGGATTTGTAGTAATAATACCAACAAAGAAACACAACTGAGTTAGGAGCTTCCTGTAGCCCCCCTCAGAAATACTTCACATCAGGTAATGGAGGAAATGCAGTGATTGTGTCTGTGTAATAATCATACCATAAACAGATGCAAGTGAGGGAAGAGCTTTCTGCAGCTTTGACATGAAATACATTACATAGAGTAATAGATGAAATGCAATGATTCTGGTTTTGTGGTAACTAAACCAACATCCAAATGCAAATGAGAGAAGAGCTTTCTGTAGCTTCCCTCAGAAATATTTCACATCAGGTTATGGATGAAATGTAATGATTGTGTCTGTGTACTAATCATAACAACACACAGGTGCAAGTGAGGTACAAGGATTCTGCAGCTTCTCTCTGAAATACATCACATGGGGTAATAGATGAAATGCAATGATTCTGGCTTTGTAGTAACCATACCAAAAACAAACGCAAATGAATGAGTAGCTTTCTTTAGCTATTCTCAGAAATACTTCACATAGGGTAATAGATGAGATGCGTTAATTCTGGCTTTGTAATAACCAGACCAACAAACAAACACAATTGAGGGAGGTGCTTTCTGTAGCTTCCCTCCGATATATTTCACATCTGGTAATGGATAAAATGTAATGATTGTGTCTGTGTACTAATCATACAAACAATCAGATGCATGTGAGGGAGTAGCTTTCTGCAGCTTCTCTCTGAAATACTTCATATAGGAGAATAGATGAAATGCAATTATTCGTGCTTTGTAGTAACCATACCAACAAACAAACACAAATGAGGGAGGAGCTTTCTGTAGCTTTTCTGAGAAATATTTCACATAGGGTAATAGATGAAATCCAATGATTCTATCTTTGTAGTATCCATACCAACAATCAAACGCAAATGAGGGAGGAGCTTTCATTAGCTTCCCTCAGAAATACTTCACATCAGGTAGTGGATGAAATGCAATGTTTGTGTATACGTACTAATCATACCAACAAACAGATGTATGTGAATGAAGAGCTTTCTGCAGCTTCTCTCTGAAATAAATAAGATATTGTAATAGATGAAATGCGATGATTCTGGCTTTCTAGTAACCATACCAACAAACAAACGCAAATGAGGGAGGAGCTTTCTGTAGCTTCCCTCAGAAATACTTCACATCAGGGAATGGATGAAATATAAGGATTGTGTCTGTGTACTAATTATTCCAACAAACAGATGCAAGTGAGGGAGGAGGGTTTTGCAGCATCTCTCAGAAATACTTCATATAGGACAATAGGTGAAATGCAATTATTTTATCTTTGTAGTAACCATACCAACAAACAAACACAAATGAGGGAGGAGCTTACTGTAGCTTTTCTGAGTAATATTTCACATAGGGTAATATATGAAATGCGATGATTCTGGCTTTGTAGTAACTATACCAACAATCAAACGCAAATGAGGGAGGAGCTTGCTGTAGCTTCCCGTCAGAAATACTTCACATCAGGTAATGGATGAAATGCAATGATTGTGTCTGTGTACTAATCATACCAACAATCAGAAGAAAGTGATGGAGGAGCTTTCTGCACCTTCTCTCAGAAATACTTCACGTAGGGTTGCGTACTAATCATACCAACTATCAGTCTTTAGCATTCTGCACCTTCTCTCCTAAATACATCACATAGGGTTATAGATGAAATGCGATGATTCTGGCTTTGTAGTAACCATACCAAAAAACAAACGCAAATGAGGGAGGACCTTTCTGTAGCTTTTCTCAGAAATATTTCACATAGGGTGATAGATGAAATGCCATGATTCTTCCCTCAGAAATATGTCACATCAGGTAATGGATGAAATGTAATGATTGTAGTAACCATACATAGGGTAATGAATGAAATGCAATGATTTTGGCTTTGTAGTAACCATTCCAACAAACAAACTCCATAAAAGAAATGTAATGATTGTGTTTGTGTACTAATCATACTAACAAAGTGATGCCATTGAGGAGGCCTTGCGCCACCACTTTTATTCCATCTTAGCCACGTATCACGGCTCTGGCATTGTCTACACTGTTGGTTTGATGGTTGCTGGTCATGTCGGTTATGCCCTAACTCTAGTGGACCATTGTGAACAAGTTTCATTACCGGCTGGCTGCAGTTTTTACACTGCTGACGTGGTCACCATCTTTCGAGCTCTAGAGTATCTCCGCTCCTGCTCAGGTGAGTCCTTCATTATCTGTGGCGATTACCTGAGCGGTTTACCAGCTCTCGACCAGTGTTTCCCTCATTCTCATCTGGTGATGGCTATCCAGTTGTCCCTGCATAATCTTGCCCGTTGCGGCGGATCTGTTGTCTTTGTTTGGAACCCAGGCTATGTTGAGATAGCTTGCAATGAAACTGTTGACTGCCTGGCGAAAGAGGCCACCAGTAAAGCATCTCTGGAGATTAGCCTCCCGGAGACTGATTTGCGGGCAATATTACGCCAAAAAGTTTTAGATTTATGTTACAGTGATTGGCGCAACCTGCCCATGAAAAACAAACTCCGTCATAACAAGGAGACGATGACTGTGTGGTGGTCATCCATGCGAGCCATCGCAGGGACTCAGTCATCCTTTGTCGTCTCCGCATTGGCCACACCTGACTGATGCATAGTTATTTCCTGTGTCGTGAGGATCCACCTCTTTGTCGTTGTGGGGCTTCCTTGACAGTGGTCCATATTCGGTTGGAGTGCGCCCTTTTAACTGTACTCAGGCAGACTTTTGCGATGGCTGAAATGCTCTCTGCGCTTTTAACTTATGACTGTTCCATAGCAGACTTAGTTTTGCATTTTATTCGGGCAGGGGGATTTTATTGCTTAATGTAAATGTGTGTGTTTTTGTGTTGATTCTGGCCTATGGGCTACAATTTTAGTCTGCTTTTTTTAATGTGTTTCTCGGTGGTTGGCTTTTCCTTTTCTGTTTCTATGGTCGGCCACCCACCATCACTCTCCGTATGATTTTAGTTCTTCTTGTCTGGTCTTTGTCTCAGTTTCTCTCATTCTGTGTCATCTGTCCTCTCGTTTGTTGATTGTTATTATTCTCTGTGGGTGTTTTTAGTATTAGAAAAAGGGACCAATGATCGTAGCAGTCTGGTCTCTTTAACCCCCAAAAACCAACCAATCCTAAGATGTCTACCTCAGTCGGAGATGAAATGTCAGAAATAATTTTATTCATCGACTGTGCCGTCCTCCCACAAGCCAGTCCAGAAGTTTTGACTAATGTGAACAGTCGCTGTGAAAGCCTATGTTGTGTAAATGTGTGCTTGTCTCCTGAAGTGTACCTTGTGAAAGGAGGAGTAGGAGGTGATTTAATGCTCGTGGTGTGAGTAGCTTCGCAATATTTTCTATCTTTCATGTAACATGTGTTTTCATTCTTGATAAAACACTGAATATTAGTCATCGAGAAAGTATTTGTTGTAGCTCGTGTATTTAGAGGAAACAGCACTAACCTGGCGTACATGTTTCCTTGGGATTGAACTAGAATGTCGTGAATTTCAGCCACAGTCTCCAACTTTTGTCACTATTTAACTTAAATTATTATAGGACCTGTCTGAGGAAATGTGTGTCAAGTAATGTACTTCAAAAGGCCTTTCTGCTGTGCTCTAATTCCTCATGTTCATATACAGGATTGAAGCAGTTGAGAGTTGAGAATCGTTATGGGTTTGGGAAAGAATAAGATCTTTAGTCGACGTGAAAACACAGACAATGCTATTGTGGTAAACTGCAGTATTAAAAATTCTGTAACTTTACAAAAGGTCTAAAAGAGTCAGTAGAATCAGGTGTGACTGGTAAACCATTCTTTTTCTGGTGGTATACATTTTGTTATTTTTCATTTATAAATGTATATCTATCCGCTCCAGGAGATACATTTTCCTGCCACTGGAATGAATATGCAGGTTTTTCTGCATATCATTAATAATGTGTTTGTTGTAGAACATGTCTTCCACAGTGGCCGACATTGAAAAATGATTTGAGTGAAAGCCATTTCCTTCTGTAAATGAGTGTCCTATGTCTGTGTGGTAAGGCAGGGCAACTTGGCCATTGTATTTTATATTCTGTACCATTGCAAGTTGAAATCAAGCTTCACACTCACACACACACACACACACACACACACACACACACACACAGACACACACACACACACTAACTACGTAGATCCTCTTTAGTTACATCTGAGCTTCCAGTGAACATAATTCATATTTATGCATTATATTTAGCACACGGGGAACATGTGCAAACTCAGTTGATGAGAAATAAAGGATATAATGTAAGTAACTAATTCATTTTTCACCTAATTAAATCTCTCCTCACTTTCAGGCAGAAAGCCTTAATCTATGTCACAGTGAAAGCCACATGCAGACAGTGGCCAATAGCCGCTCTCTCCGGTTTCGTAATAGGGACCCGCTCTGCCCTAGTCCAGCCAGTCTGGCACTCGCTCTGGGTTTTGTTTCTATCTCGGTTGTAGTGCATTCTGATTGTTGCTCGTTGCTGACATTTGCCTGCCTCTGGTTCCGAGTGGATTTACGTTTGGTGTTTGGTGTCCACAAGCCTCTGTTGTTTATCTCTTCCTCCTTGTGTCGCCTATAGTTGGTAGCGGTTGGTTGTTGTCAGGTGTCATTGGTCTGTCGTCCGACTTGTCCTGTGTTTACCTTGTGGTGCGTGCTCCACCGCTGGCGTCTTCCCTGCCTGGCGGCTCCTATCCACAGCCCAAGCCATTCCTGCTGTTGGTTGTGGTTACCACAATTTACTTCGCTCCTACCACATTGTCGTCAGTAATTGCAGTAGTCATTTTCAACATCTTCTCAACCATCTTTGAAACATTTGTACCACTTGTAAACTCTTGTACTCGTAGTAGAGTCGCCAAAAGCCACATTCGATGTTTCCAATGCGATACTGCACTTTGTTCCATTTTTAAACAAAATTTAATGGAGAATCTTTGATCCATCTTTTTCGAAAGTAAAAATTCTCTGAGCACTCAAAAACAAAGACCTCCTTTTCCACTGTCAACAATGAACTAAATACTGAAAATAGATGTAAATATATGTACAGTACATCAGGAACACGTGTACTAACAAGAAAACAACAAAAATGTATACAGCCGACAGAATTAAATTCCTGTAACTTTTTGATCACACCTCGTATGCAGTGTCTGGAAAAAGGAAATAAAGCACCCATAACAGTGTAACTTTGTACAAGTACAAACTATTAGCGGGCATGTAAACAATTAGAGCAGTGGTTCTCAGCAAAAGTAGAAAGGCCACTAGTGTTGATGGTGGAGGGTATACAAGAGGTGTGAGCACCATCGGGTAGACTACTGATGAGAGGTGTCACATTGTGTTCAGTGTTGAATCACGGTTCTGCACTATCCCCGATGACCACTGTCAGCACGTGTGGCGGCAGCTTGGGGGACATTCCATTCTTCCAGTGTTTTGGAAAGGCACAGTATGGCCAGCAAATGGTTATGAATGTAGGTTGCAGTTGATAGTGATTGAGGGAACTGTGACGGAACAACAATCATTCAGATGTCGATAATCCTCGTGTTACATCTTGTATGACAGTATCGTGATGTTATTTCTAACACAACAGTGCTCATCCACATAGTGACATGTGTATGTATCAATTGTATGCATGGTATTAGCTGCTCCCATAGTCAGCAAAATCCTTAGATATGTTCCCTGCAGAGCATATGTGGCACGAGCTTGGACGTAAACTCTGCCCCAGTGTCAGTATCCAGAATTTTGTGGACCATTACAACAGTTTGAGGCCAGCTTGCCCGAGGAAGGAATCTAGTGGCCTTACGACACCCTTCCAACCAAACAAGTGTATGCAAGAAGGGCAATTGGGTGCATGTCATATTGATAAGTGAGATCATACTGCCAAGTTCTTTGTAAATCTGACTCAATTTTGTAATCACTAAAGTAACATCACATACCGACTGAACCCATGGCATTTCTTTTCTTTCTGTGAATTTCAATTTCTTAGCCGGGCAGTGTTTATGAACATCTTGGGCTGAAAGAAAATCAGCATGATATAGAGACGTAAAACTATTAGAGACGTAATTAAATGTAAAAGTGTCACTAAAAACACATTTAAAGTGAAAAAGCCTGAAAAAACACCAAGTTGTGTGTCCAGAAAATCTGTATCACAATGGGTTAACAGTGAGCAGCAACTGCAACCAAATGGGAAAAATATCTTCTTCCGACCCAGGATGTTGTAGCAGATTTTCTGCAACTTCACATTCCTAATGCTTCTGTATATTTTTTCCTGTTTCTACAAAGTCCATTCCTGGCAACTATAATTTAAAATGATCCAAGTCACTGTCCTTCCTCTTTGTATACTAAGGTGTCTGTCTGTAAATAATTTACTCATATTTCTGAAGGCTTGGGCATTCCAATTCTTCTCTTAATATCTACTAGCTTTTGCCCTCAACTATGTTGGCACGGATCTTGAACCTGCATGAATTTTGAGTAGCCCTGAAACTTATTATCCATGGGAAAAATTGATATAAAGAACTGAAAGTGAAGTTGTCAAAACGATCCAATGGTAAAGAATTGATATGTTTGTAAGCACAGATACAGATATTTGAAGTATGAAATAGCAAAACGCCTGGATAGGGGAACAAGCTGAATGCGTATTTAATGAAAATACAAAAAATTAAAGAATCTGTAGTTACAAATAAGTCAGTTCTTTACTGTTGCACCCTTTTGACAGTGTCACCTTCAGTCTTTTATATCTGTTTTTCTTGCTAATAAGCTTCAGGATATTTATGAACATTCATGTCAATGAAGTCGTTTGCTTAATAAGCTTATCAGTGACAATAGTTACAGTAATTTGTGAATGAATTCAAGAATGTCTGTGGGTAATGGAATTAAACTGTTAACATTAGTAATATTTTGGAAAGTTTCATCATCATAACACTATTTACTACTTTTTACTGATTTTTCTCATTTCTGGTCCTGGTTTGTTTCGTTAAGTTTTATAAAACTTCCACTGTCCCGATGTTTTTTTCTTCCAGTATAATGAAATGATGCTTATATGAAACTGAGTTGATCCACATAAAGCACTTGCAGTCCCTTGCAGGCCTGCATACAATAAAAAGTATTTAATATTGCATTTTTTGTAATCAGTTCAGCATGCATCTCTGTATACATAACCTGTCAGTAGCTGCCCACAGAGTTATTTTCAATTTTCCTGTAATTTAATAACATAAAACATGATAAATAGATGTAAAAACTTTTTATAATATGGAAAAATGCCTGTACACCATTATTATTTGCAGTATGTAGATAGTCACAGGATATGTGATGCATTCCCTTATGGATCTGAGTTACTGGGTACACATTTGTTTCCATACTATTCGGGCCCACATAGTTAAATGTACAGTTCAGTTTATCATGTTTTATAGATAATTTCACTTCAAAATTTCTCTGAGGGTTGAAATGCTTTTATAAATATGTAATGTTGAATCATTGGCTGTTGTCAGCTTAGCATATAATTTTAATGGTCTATTATCCATTCTGGATCTTTCTGAACTCATCAGCTGTGAACAAATGTTGATTAAAAATGCAACCAACCATGAGCACTTCTAAAAGTATTTATTTAAATGCCATTACCAGTCTCAAGCTATTATGTCTGTCTACAGGTTTTTATTTTATTTACTTACTTTTTTTAAAGTAATTGCAACAATGTGCTAATATACGTGTATTTGATAAAATATAAAATGAAATACTTACATACCCTCGATTTGTTTTGTCGGTATCATTTAGGCTTTCTTTGGTCCTTAAGCATTTTCAGCATGACACACGAAGAGTTAAGAATTATAGACAATGCACTTCTTCTAAACAATCCACTATGTTGTGCACACACTTCACAGTATTTTTCATCAGTTGCAGCCTTTGACAAGTACTTCACATGTAATGATTTTGCTTACAGTGAAAAGTCTATCCACTGACCAACGATATCACTCATTTCTCAACAAGGAAACGTCTCATCTACTGTATGTTAAGTAAAGAATGTGTGGACGATACAAATCTAAATAACAGAAAAATGCTTTGTCCAGAAAAGTGCACTTCTTACAAGTGAGGAACTCTAATTGTAGCATGTCATAGGAGAAATTAACAAGAAGATTTATCAGGCTACTCTCGAGAAGCAATGGCATGTGTTTTGATTTTGGTCCCTGACAATATTCTTCAATGGATGTTAAGTTGGGCAGCTAGTGGAATAAGGATACCCTTGTTCAGAGTCCTAACACAGACCAATCATGTTTAATTTGTGTGAAAAGTGCAATGAACATTTTCAGGATTGTTTGTTAGCCAGCTGTAGTTGCTCATTTAGAATTTACTGAGATGAATTGAAGGTGTGAATGCATATTTCTAGTTATTTTAAGATACCCATTTTCCTCCATAAGTTAGTTGTATATTTTGTTTGTAGATTATCTTTAGTGTTTGAAACGCTGTATCTATATTGAGCCATGTGAGTGGCAGTTGCAGATGTAGTTAAATGTTTTTAGTCTAAAAGCATCCTTTTATTTAAGATATCTTGAAGTTGCTGCCAGTCAGACCAAGATAAAATCTGATGCAATTGTCACAATCAGTACTGTGTACTCCTCAGTTTTTAGAGATCCAGCCCAATGGTTTTGGTTTTATGTACTATGTTATGTTGCAGCATTTGGTGTACATCTATGGGCTTAAAGTCGAAATTGTGCAGAATTAGTAAGTTACTTTATTCAACCATAGAATGTTTATGAAATATTACATATGTCATGTTAATTGAAAGAGGAAACAGTATTTTAATTAACTAATCCATACATACAGCAATAACATCTTTTACAGTTGTAGATGATGATGATCTGCTGTTAATTTTGAAGTGTTTTGTACAATTTTTTATACACACTGCCAAACAAGTTTACAATTTACGTAAAAAAAAAAAAATACAGTTTGTGTCGGATAAATACACACTGGGTGAGCAAATATTTGTAGTTTGGGCACTGCATTTCAGCTGTCTTAAGTACCTTGACAATACTTTTAGCATCCCCTTGTATTCTTTGTGTTGTCTCTTTAGCCCATTTGAAAAAGCAGAGTCATCAGCTCACCACAATGTTAAGATGACAAAATTGGATGAAGTATGGAAATTATCCATCACAGACCCTGGGTGCAGAATTTCACATTATTTCTAATTAAATAATAATAATTTTTTCAATGCCTGCTTGATGTTACATAAATAATCATGGACTTTTTAGTATTAACTATTTGAGAGGTATGCTTCATTTTTTTTAATATTAGGGTTTTAATGCATTCAAAAAATTTATGGTGCAGTTTTATTCCTTTGTAGAAAATACTGGCTGTTGTTTTGTTTATCTTGAAACATGAGTCGGACAAAACTGACATTTACTCAGATCATGTGAATACAGCTGTTTGTGAGATAACTGCTTTGTTCTGTATAAGCCAAAAATATTGTTATTCAGTCTGATATTATGTAATTGCCCAAACTATGAGGTTTGTGGTGGGATTATTTGGGACAGAGATGCTACATATTAGTATGTTGTGCAAACAATAATGTAAAATGAATGACTTACAGAGGATGATGTGAAGTTTGCACTATGTGCATATTTAGACTGCTCAGCTATAACTGAAGTTGTATTTACCAAATGTTGAAAATTGATCTTCTACCTTAAACTTATAATTACCTTTGATGTTTACATTCTGTATGTAGCAAACATCACTATAGAAATCTGCCATTATGCTGCTTGTAAAAGTTGTAACTGCTTGATAGTAATTTGTCATGTTGACATAATGATTATTCCTTAATCTAGAATGTTTCTAGTTACGTAAGTACTTTTATTCATGTTATATAGTAACCTGTTTATACATTATGTATGTAAATGTTTATTGTTCGCTAGGAAACTTAAGTTTGGGTCAACACAATTCCAAACAGACAGTTATAATTTATGATAATAATTAAAATAGTTGATGCACAATTATCTTAAAATATTCAAAATTAAATGTAAACTTAGTAACATTCAGATTAATGTTTAAAGACATTCTTTCCTTTCATACTGTACACTGATTTCTGCAGGCATTTTTAAGTGTAAAGATGCCTTGCTGGTACCTGATACTTAATGCTGTAAATGTTAGCTGTGTTAGCTTCAGTTTTGCTTGGTTACTTTATATTTGTATGCATCATATAGGAGAAGTCAAAACAATACTACTTTTGTGTAAAACAAATGAGCTCTGTATTCGCATGTTAACAATACTATCAGAGCTAATGACATTCTGTGATAATCAGAAACGTCATTTCTATGATGTTTCTGGATGTAACAGCATAACTAGTGCTACGATGGGGCTGATTTGACGATGGGACTAGTGTTACAATGGGACTGGCGTGGAGATGAAAACATTCTTGAGTGGATGACCATCTCTGGGGTGCAAGAATTTCTCTTGATAGGTGTGCAGCCACCAGGATTACGCTCTGTTCCTAGCTGTACTGGACATTCCATATTTCTTAGACTCCTGGATCAATCTGTACTGCTATCACGCTGTCTACCACACCCTGTTCTTTGTACCTCCCTTTGCAGGTGCAGTGGGTAACATGTCACTTGTGAAGAGGCTTCAGTTTCCTTTCCAAGAGAAAATTGGTCCTACACAGACCCATCCTCACTCCACCCATGAACAACAGTTCTCAAATTTTATATGGATATGAATCTGTATGTGCATCAAAGCCCTTCTTATGCAGCACAAGACATGGGTAGCCAACATACGTTTGCGGCACTGTGAACTGTAACTTGACAGCTTACCACTACCTTATCCAAGACTGCCTCTAAAGTAGTGGCAATAAAGGCTGTGCATATGTGGCATGTACTTCTTTTTGAGAACATCCATCAAGGGTTTCAGAGTATTTAATTCTACAGCATCAAATGTGTCACAAAGTGCTCTTTGACCCAGTTAAGTTATAACATTATATAAATAACACACAGCACAGTGAACAGTATTAATGGCGATGATAACGATGTCGATGACATGAACAACAATTATAATAGTCTATTCACTGGACAGTAAATTTGTAATTATTTATTTATTCTGTTAGATGAGTTGATTGTTAATCAGTGCAATGATGACTGCATTACCACCTGAAGCAAGACTGCTTAATACAAATTTCTGCTTTATTCATTAAATTTTTGGTGTGCACATATGTTGCTGCAACAATAAAGTAAAATTAAATGATATGATTGAATTGTTCATTTGATGGAATTCTGTATTCATTTGGATGCTAAATACACCAGTGTATCATTTCTTTAATGCCTCTTCTGAATCCTTGTCAGTATAGCCATTTTTATCTCGAATTTATGTATAGCATTGCCTAACACTTGTTTGTAATTTAGTTTTCAAAGTTATAATTGTAAAAAAAAAAAGTTGTTTGTGTTTAATATGTTGTTTAAGTTTAGTATGTTGTTTCACTGTTAGTATGTTCTGAACATTAAAGAATATTACTAACTATCCTGAAATACATTATTAAAGTTATCCCCTACTGTCACTCGCAGTGTTTTTTGTAAGTCATTGTAATATGTTGATGCTGATTTACAATTTTATGGCCACTTACCATTATTTTGTTACTGATCTCTTATAAAAGCAAATTCTTGATTTATATACATCATCTATTTTTATATCTTTATTGCCTGTTGCGGAAAGTGGATGTTAACAATGTTGTTGGATTATAGTGTAAGCGGCTATGCCTTCATCCAGAAAGAAATAAAAATATGTTTGACATGTATAGGTATTTTAATTCATCTCCCTAAGGATATCTCACATATAACTTATTTCATCTCTGGCAGTGTTTATTAATTTGATGTGGTAGTCAGGAAGCAACCTCAAGATGTAAAACAAACTCTTGCAACATTTTTGTCCATAAAATTTGGAATTGGGAAGAAAGATAATAGTGGCAAGTGCTGTTATCAAATACACAACACTGAGATGGTTGTATCTGAGTGGTTATACACTACATTAGAACAGAATTTTCCAATAATCAAAATTTCTTTTGTGACAGCATTATGGGATAATTTTCTTCTATTCCCACATGAGGGTGCACAGATAGCTTGAGCATTTGGGAGCTTCTTCCATACTCAGTTAAGAGAGTTAGCTCTGCCAGTAACACTGTGACAGTTTTTTACATACAGAGGATGACAGTGTGCGGTTCAACAGGCAGGTCCTGTCAATAACAGAGAAGCTGTTAAAAGCTTGATTTCTCCCTAAAACCTTAAGGGGCAAGTAAATCTGAAAAACATTTCTAAAAATTTCATAATCTTGTTCTGATTGTGTAGAAACAATTGTTACTCCTAAGTAACACTCGGACGTAATAAATAAGCCCTGTTGTGGTAAGTAAATTTACACTCGTATTTAGGGTACGCTAATTATCACATTCGTTTAGGGAGTGACTCTTTATCATGTTAAGGCACCATTTTCTAAATTTTAAGTGGTATGTAAAATCTTGTGGCTTTTGCAAACTGAAAAAGAGGAACTTGCAGTCTATTCCATGCCATCGACAGGAAAACTGTGAAGGCCTAATGATGTAAACAGAAAGGTATACTAGGGTTTAACGTCCCATTCTTAATGATGCTTTCACCGTGCTCTCCCAGAAAGTGGGTGGTCACAAGTGCATGGCATACTGTCTCATCTGTTCCAAAACACAAATATTAGAGTATGAGATTGATAACCATTTACCATTCATTGTTCCACAGTGAGAAATATTTATTGGATTTTTCAGATTGGTGCAACAGGTAAATCAAATATACTGGTGCCCGTTGAAATTTATTGCTTCAAAATACCTATAGAAACAACTGTGGGAGCTCTCACACAGAATCTTTGGTTTGTCATCTCTCTGTACTTATGTCTGGTTTAGGCAGCGCACGTTCCACATCTCCATTCAACAACCTGTAGTAGTATTCACGGAAATCCATAGGAAACCCACCGTTCCATAGTAACACTCTTGTCTCTCATTTGCTGTGAATAGATCTTTAAATTTGCTGCTGCACTTTGTACTTTCTTGATGCAGTGGAGCTGCTGTGCAGTACCAATACTTCTCGCCATGTAATTTTATTTCTGTTTGCTGATGATTGAGGACCGTAAGAAAGCACATATCTACTCAGACTCATGATAAAGTAATTTAACCACTCTTAACAAACTCCTCTAATGAGACGAGTGTTCAACTGAAACAATGGTATTCTCAGGATTGCCCCTAGGGAAGTGTTTTCTGTAAACATAATGATTTGGCAGGCAGGGTGGGGAATAATCTGCGGTTGTTTGCAGATGATGCTGTGGTACAAGATGATTTAGACAACATTTATGGTTGTGTGTGTGAGTGTGTGTGTGTGTGTGTGTGTGTGTGTGTGTGTGTGAGAGAGAGAGAGAGAGAGAGAGAGAGAGAGAGAGAGAGAGAGAGACAGACAGAGAGAGAGAGAGAGAGAGAGAGAGAGAGAGAGAGAGAGAGAAGGATGTGTTAACGGTATTTTCAAATGACATGTAAGTTGTACATAGATGCTTTGGGAACTTGTATGGGAATCCCTGGAGAGAAAGCAATATTCTCTTTAAGGAACACTGTATAGAGAAATTTAGAGAACTGGCATCTAAAGCCGATTGCAGAATGATTCTACTGCCAGCAGCATACATTTTGCATATGAATTGTAAAGATAAGCTATAAGATACTGGGGCTTACACAGACGCATATAGATATTCATTTCTCCCTCACTCTTTATGCGAGTGGAAGAGGAAAGGGAATGACTAGTAGTGGTACAGGGTACACGCACACTACAGCTTCTGGTGGAATATGTATGTAGGTGTGGCCAGGCTCATAACAGGAGCTCTCATTCAATCTGGCTGTGACAGAAAAGTTTCAGGATCATTGTCGCCAGTGTCCATTTTCTCCTCGAGTTCAAAGACACTGCCAAGCCATGACTTCAACCCACAGGTGGACCTCCACAGCAGGGTGGAAGCACAAACACTGCTGTGCCTTGCTGATCTTAATTAGTTAACTCCACTTTTCACAAATCTATACATACACGACAAATGGCACACACGGTTGGTTGGCCCACATTTACTGATTACTTAAAATATGTTTTTAACAATTACGAATGTCGTTCCTCGGCGTGAGAGATAATACATGCATTTCAAGTTCTTGTTAAGATTGATCACACTTATAACATTTCCAGTTAAGTGTAATAGTATGTAATTAATTCGTAAGGACATAGTTTATAACCATGTTTTGGTGGAAATAGTTTAACTGTTCTTTACCATAGGGAGTCACATGATGATGCTGGGCTCTGTACTGCACTACGTTACTTCAAATCTCATTTGTGACAAATATTAAATGGTGTCTCTGTACAGGTTGACTTGTCATTTTCCAGCTAAGTCTCTTTACTTTTGACTATTTTGGAGACTATGTCATTATTGTGACACAACATCACATTGCAGCTTAAGATATTTGTAGCACCAACATTTACAACTCAATTTTTGGACAGACACTGTGTACATATATTATTTTTGAGATGATATTGTCCCTTCTTTTATACCTCCATACAAAAATAGTATAGGTAATTTCCTCTATGTATCCACCTGACCCCAGGTAACACCATCCCTCCTATGGGTCCGTCTATGTCCCCCTCACTTCCATACATAAAATGGGGTTCACTGAACTTAAAAATTGAAACTATATCTCTTTCTGTGTCAAAAGTGTCTACATAGCATATTTAAGTTTTACTTGATACATGGGTTTCCTACTACTTTCCATTCTGTCACTCTTACTGTGCCTTTCACAGAGTCATACCTTCCCTCCATGTTATATTAACATATAATAATGTGCTTTCTCTGATACAAACTTAAGATTAACTACAGACTGTTCATTAAGACCTCATTTGCTGTTACACACGGAAATGTTGTTATCCAGTTTGTTCTTATCAATAGAGTTGTGCACCACTCATTTTGAAATCATGAAGTAGTACTGAGAATACAGAAGTTTCCTTTAATTTGTTACTTTTCCTCTCAACTACTTTGTCATATACTAGGTATATATGTGATACAGCAGCTTTTCACTTTCCACTGAGAACACATCTATCTTTTTGTTAATCCCAATTGAAAAAAACATTAAATTATCAAACTCAAAACCTTTATTTATTGTGTGTCAAACACCTTATGCCCAATTATGTAACATATGTATAACTATCAGCTTTTTCATACACTTTGACACGTATAAGGTTCACACACAAGTTAATAGCATTTTCATTTCGCATGTTGCTACGGGTTTCTTTATCAATTGCCATTTTAATTTGTGGTTCACTGTTGCTATCTCAGTTTACATTTTTCCATTTGGAGATAGTGAGTGGAGCTGTGGACGCTAGAAAGTGGAGTGCCAAATGGAATAACCTGAACATTTTCTTCTTGAGTTCAGTAGAGGGGTGACAGCAGTGAAGGCAGCCAGAAACATCTGCACCATATGTGGGGATAATGCTATTCATCAGAGCACAGCAAGAATATGGTTTTCTCATTTAAAGGAGGACCATTTTCACATTAGTGACCCACTAAGTTCATAAAAATGCGAAGGCCTTCCTGAAGATCATGGAAAGATTAATCCACAGTGATGCATGCCAGTGTATTCAAGATCTGGGTCATTGATGATCATGATCATTCCACCACTGTGCAAATTTTGCATGCAACAGAAAGGTTACAAAATGAGGTGTATGAGTACCGCATGTCCGAAGTGAAAATCGCAAAAATCAGTTGGTGGCCATATCTATCTCTATTTGCTCATCATCAAGCGGCTCATGAAATACTGAACATTACAATTGTGGTGGGGTTAGGGGTCAAACCCGGGACTCCACATGGCAGACCAGAAGCTGGGACCCACCACACCGTATTTCATCAGGAGGCCGAGCAAGTTCAAGAATTTTGAGAGGCAGTGCAGAGTGATACAGCAGTATTCAGTAACATTGCTTTATTCAGCTGATTTACAGTATTTGATGGTGAAGCGTAGTGTCAGCGTGCTGCCCGCCCGATGTCCTGCAAGTCCAGCCGGCTCAGCAGACTCCTGGTATGCCGATGCCACTGCTGTTGTTATCAAGGCTGCCTGCCAACGGAACTTGGCCGCCGCTCTCCCGGTCACCACCCAGCGATGAGTAGCGCCTTGCGACTTACTCCGCCCCATTAGGCCTGCTCTGCCTGACCAAGGGATGAAGGTGGATGTACTGGTCACCCGTGGCCCTCAGGCCACCGCTGCTCCCAACACATGACCTGATTCAAACCCACGCGCACCTGGATTCTGTGCTGAAATTTTCCGCTAATGGTGCTTGCCGGATGGCAACACCCACTGCCATCTCTGGCGCTGTCGTAGCGCTGCTCTGCTACCCTCAGGGTACGCCTCGCCCAGTCACAGTATGCCAGGTGGGAAGCAAACTTGGCCACTACACTAGAGTGGAACTGAGTCCCTCCTGGACCTGCTGCAGACCTCTCTCACTGCCAATTTTCAGGCAGACCGTGCTATCTCCAAGTGGAAGGAAGCCATTCCACACTCCCCTGGCGTTGTGTCCCCCGATGCAGAATATAGCCCGAGCAACAACATAGAAACAAAGTACAAATTTATACAGAATGCTTATAATATTGCTGCCAGACTGGCCACTATAAGCATAGAGCAGCACAGGTCTGTCCCGACGTTCCATTGACCTGGCAGACCCTGTCAAGCTAAACTTGCCCGTCTATTTATATTGGTTTCTCCCTTGCTTCTGACATAGTGTCAGAGAGAGACACTAACAAGTGTAGGATAAGTTTTTACAGGTCAGCCATTTACAAATATCCACTCCTGGCTCTGGCCTAGTGCCCCACCTAATATATCCACTAACTAAGAGCAACGCTGCAGTTTCCTACCTTGTTGTTGCTCCATTCAAAACAAATCATGCATGCAATACCGCTGTCACAGCTCTGCACCGGCAGGTGCCATGTTTACCTTGCCTGGCCTGCTGGCTGTCGTCCAATATGCCACTCTGCCAGCGGCCCCAGATTTCATCCCCCAACAGCGCCTTCATTGAATTTCGAAAAAATTTCCCTTTCCCTTGACTAGATTGACACTAGTGCAGCACTATCCTGGTGATGAAAAATTGTGTCTGTATTCTAACATAAGGAAAGGAAAGGATTGGTTGAGGCCAAACAAAGGAGCAACATCCCATTCAAAAATCTGCATGCTTTCACAAAAGATAATGTTATGCATCTAGTGGGACGACGATGGTGGGGTGTATTATGAATTGCTTCCGCAAGATGTAACCGTCATTGCTGACATTTTCTGTCAACAGAAAAGATGTCTTGCATATACAGTCTAAGAACAGCAACCAGGAAGTCCACGTGAAGCAATATTGATCCATGAGAGAGCCTGCCTGCATTCCGTACAGTATTTTTTTGTCAGTCTAGCAAAAGTTGGGTTGGGAAGTCATGTCACACCCACCTTATTCACCTGATCTTGTGCCTCAGATTTGAGCCTTTTCCACTCTCTATCAAATAACTTTCATGGAACTTCCCTTTCGGATTAAGAAAGTGTTCTGAAGATGACTCAATGAATTCTTCCCCAGAAAACCATGCCATTTACATTTCGCAGGATTGAAAATTTCCCCAATGTTTGCTGTCCATTGTAAGCACTGAAGGATGATATATTATTGTACGCTGAAGTCTCTGTTATGTTTATTAAATCTATAGAAAAAGTATACAAACTAATGCACCAGCTACATACCTGTGTTGAGGCCTAGCGCAATGGTTATCATATAAACATGATGTAGAAGGTTGTTGGATCAAAAAACGACAAATGAAACTTTTTTACAATTTATAAATCCGATCAAAAGAATGTGATTATTATTTTTATTCAATTAATTTGTTTACATGTAATTTTTGATATTATTGTTTGTTTTATTTACCCTTATTTTTCTTTCTGTCATTTTTTTTTCTCCTGGAATCTGCCTGTGTCACCTATAATGTGGAAATAATTGTTAATGTGTGTGTGTCTGTCTCGAGTTGCTTCATAGAGGTTAGCTTTAACCACCATAAACAAAGCAAGTGCGATTTTTAAATCTGCACAGATTGTTGATTGCTATTCTCTCTGATGCATTTCACATCATGGGGTTGTGGTTAGCTTAGGACACAAATTTGAATTCAGGGCTTTGTCTGCCATGGTTGTCCTTTCTCACTTGGAATCAGCTGTCCATAGACCATCTCACATTTCCAACGTACCTGGCAGTGGCTGCCTCCGACATTACTCTGCATTAATTGGTGCATAGTAATGAAGTAAAACCAATTAATATTTCTACTTTGACAGTTCTCTGCAATTTATTGCATAATTTGGTAAACCATAGTGTTTTTTCTGACATGCTCTGGTGGTTTCCGGTGATTAAGGGTGTCAGTGTGGTACTGGTGTGCAAGACTCACACTCCCTCTTGGCTATCAAACTTACTTGGAGTTGCTTCGCCGATCATCTTTTCAGGATAGCCAGCTGTGATGTCCTGCACGACTTCTTCTCTGAATATAGGATGCTACATGGAGGAAATTTTTTATACTTTAAAATATTCTCGAGTGTACAGAGTTATTTTAAAACTCAATCTCACTGTATTTTCATCACACACAACAGTTTCTGACAGACCGGAAGGTTCCAAGCTTACAAAATATATTTTAGTTGTATGAAAACTATCACATTAATTTTTCCATAAATACAGTCTACAAATCTCACAAAGTTTAACAAGACAACTATCTAGACCTTACTTATTGATTCTTTCTCTTACATTCGTAATTGTCCCTTCTCTTCTTTCAACAACATTCAAATGTTCACACAGTAATGTTTTATGTCGCATGGAGTACGGCGCGTTTATTCCGACTACCTGCCCATGCCGATCATCCGTCCCATACACGTCTGTCCTGCACACACATAACTGTGGTGTAGTAGACACAGATCTACTCATCTCTAAAATAACGCGTGTTCAAGATGGTGGAAATACGAGGGTCTCTAGAATTTACTCCGAAATTCCTTAGACATTACAATGCCTTCCAGAATGCTGGAAGTTAGAAAAGTATAATTATTAAATTGTCATTACTTCAACACCCCCCCCCCCCAATCAATTTAATAATTTCCTAAATTGCCCATAAAATTCACTATCCCCAGCTTTTAACACAGTCTATTGAAACGTGCACTCTTAGCTACTTTTGGTAAAATATGGGCCATTTGTTCCTCGGAGCTAATGTATTGAACATTCAGATGGCCTTTGTTGTATAGCTCTTGCATAGAAAGGATTTCACATCCACATGCTTCAGTCATCTATGTTCCCACTTCCGTAATTGACAGATTCTTCAAAAAGATGCTTAAGCCATGGGGTGTCTGTCATAGCTGTCGACGAAGCTGGATATTCTGCTTCTATTTCATAGTGAAACTCATCCGTCTCCTTGTCACAAGAAACAGTATTTTCAAACAAAAAACTATAAGAAAGTGAAGAAGACAGAAGCTCTACAACATAACACAGTCAGAATCAACATAGCAGTAATAGCATTTAAAATTTCCTTTTTGTATCACAGGCCAACATCAAGTGTTCCTTTAATATATCAAAGAATTCATTTCAAAAATTTCTACTCTAATTCTGTTGGTTTATTTTGCTGTCTACTAAAATAGTTAAGTGATGCACTTCGTCTGGTCATAGCTGTCATTATATACATTGAAAAACACAGTAATTGTCCATCTGGTTTAAATTCATCCATTTGACCACAAGCATCTCCACTGCATTTGACTTCCATCGATGTTCTCAGTGTTTACAGTCTTCCATGTTGAATCTTTTCAATAAGTATTCAAGATGAACATAGTGACAAAGAAACATTTTGCCACTGTTGCTCTGCATATTTATTCTGAGGAATGATTTTGGTTCTCCGAGTTCTCACATTCGACATTTTAACTAGTTCTTAATGTAGGTGACTTTTTTTTTACTATTACATCCAGCTGGAATATTATCTACATATGGAAGCAAATTGAGTATAATGATCATCAATGCTTTCAACATAGAGACATCTGCCAATTTTGGGTTGTCGAAACATGATTTCCTTCATAAAACTGTCAAAAGTTTTTTTTTTTTTTTTTAGTTTGCATACAAGCCTTTTCTTAATCTTTACACCAGGTCTCAATGCAGGAATCAATTTTGTACATCTGTTTGTTCCATAAATGAATTATGTTCCTTCACCACACAAAGGAGCATTCTTAGTGTTGTGAATTGAGCAAGTGGAGTATAGTCATATCTCTTTCAATATTTCCAGACATGTCTATTTTTACTTTGAACATCCTCTTACTGTCAGTGATACTTTTATTTGCTGTAAGTGGTTCATAAGTCAAAGTTCCATTAGATGACTGAGAGTCCAATTTTTCCTTATTTTTTTTTTTTCCATTCTTCTCCTACATCTCCTTCATGATGCCTTACCTGAACGTCTTCAGACTTCTGAGGTAAGTTTTCCCACGAATGTTTTTGCATTCAAGGGAAACACTGCATAATCCTTGAAAAATCTAAATTTTCTTGTTATTCTATTGCTTTTCCACAAAGTTTCTGCTCGCTTCCACTTCTTCTGACATCGTGGGCCTTGAGTTACTTTCAACAGTTTGCACAAAATCAAGGACTTCAAAACAGAACTAACTTTGAGGAAACTGAAGAATGTTCTGAATTACATTGTTCACTTGAATGGTCTTCTTCAAGATTCAATCATCACTGCTTTCACCTTCAAATAGAAACATATCTTTTTCAAAAATTACATCTCTCCCAAATACAACCTTGTGTTGCTTGGCACACCATATTCTGTGGCTAATTAGACAGTTTCCAGTCACGAAACATTTTAATGGGATAGTTCCTTTTCAATACTTTCCTTGGAATGTGCCACTATGCAACACACCCAAAGTCATATTTGTTCAAATTTGGCTTTCTTCCATCCGATAGCATTTCTAGAATTTCTGCATCTAAAACTGAAGTATAACTATGGTTAATGATAAAAGTATCTGCCAGTAACTTTTGACTAAAATTGCTTTCAAACTTCGCGTCCAAAAATTGTGCAATGAGCCTTTTCAATGACAGTATGATTTAGTCGCTCTGCCACTCCATTTCGTAATTGACTTTGCAAATATACTCATGACCGTTGTCACTTTTAAATCTACTGATTTTCAGCAAATACATACTTTGGAAATACGAAGCAAGAATTGTTACCAATATTGTATCGACCACTGTGCCATACAGTTCAGTGAGCAGACACATGGGTATTATATACTGTAGGACTGAAAGTTTCGGAGTGTTTTTCTCGTGAGTGGCTAGCCATCTGGCCGTATGGCTGGGGCGTTGTAACTCTATGGGGTAGTGCTGCCAACACATGCCATCCCACTCTTAACTTCATTTCCCAACCCTCGCACTCCCCTTGTTAGTGTGTGTATATACACAATTGAATCATTTCTGTGAGCTGCAGCTATAGCTATCACACTTTTGAATTGAACCCGCTGAATTTTTAAAAACAAGCATCCTCCAGCCATTTATAGTTTATGCACTGACAATTAATTATTTAGTGAACCTGACACTAGAAGAGCACCTTTTAGTTTTAATTTGAAATTCCAGTCCACAAACTATGCTTTCAACATAAATTTCTCCAACCTTTATTCTTATTTGATTCACCAGTTTGTTCACATCCATCAAAGAACAGATTAATTAACTAAATATCCTGTTAACCTCAAATCTAGAAACCAATCCACTTTGCCACCTGGAAAATTTCCAGTAACAGCTGAGAAAGAAAAGTTACCTTCATTTCTGTTTATTTTTTGGAGAGATTTAGCTAAATTTGCAGAACTATACTTCTATGCGTTTGTGGCAATCTAACATTGTATTTTTCCCCAATAATGGCATTGTTTCCCACGTCTGTAACACATATATTGGGTTGATACATAAGTTTGTTGCGTTTTTCTGTACGTTTGAAAAACACAACAGATACACATACACACCCTACTCATCCATAATTATTCTCCTTCACTATTTACAACAGTCTGTCAATGCTGAGATAACTTTTTGATTCCATGACTGTAGACATCGAGTGGTTTTGAGGTGAAGAACTCGCCGAGCCATGGTAGGAGAACCTTTTGCATCCGGCAAAGCTTAGCTTGAAGTTTGTTCGATAGGGAGCAGGAAAAACTGAGGGTGCAAGATCAGTTGAATAAGGTGAGTGCAGAATGACCTCCCAACCCAACTCTAGTATAAAGTTTTTGGTCAGTCTAGCAGAATGGGCGCGGGCGTTATCGTGGAGTAGCATCACTTTTCGCAGTCTGCCTGGTCGTTGTCCTCAAATTGCGTCCACAAGATGTCTCAGTTACTGACAATAAATATCATCAGTGATGGTTACATCTCAGGGAAGCAATCTGTACTACACCACACCATCACTGTTCAACTAGATGCATAATATTATGGATGCATGCAGGCTTTTATATGGGGAGTTGCTGCTTTGTTTGGGGGCAACCATTCTTTTCTTTTCCTTATGATCTTAGGATAAAGACACCATTTCTTGTCACCTATAAGGCTATAACGATACAAGTTAGGAATGGTCAACGTTGCTTTCAAGCAAATTAATCACGAACAATGAGAAAAGCACATACATTCACCTGCTGATTTATGTGTTTTCGGCTTAGAGCATGTGGTAACTTTTTTCAAACTTCTCCATTGCATGCAAATGTCGCACAATGGTAGAATGATCACAGTTAATAACATTTGCCAGTTCTCGAGTTTGCTGACATTGATTATTGTAGGTTAATGTGTTTAAACAATCTTTATGAAACTTCGACTGTCTTCCTGAATGTGCTGAATCACTTATGTCAAAATGATCCTTCTTAAAACGAGAAAACCGCATTCTTGCCATGATCTGTCTCATGGAATTATCCCCCTCCCACATGTGGCGTGAATGTTACTGACTGCCTCCGTAGCTGTCATTCCTATTGAACTGTAATAGAAGAATACATCAGAAATGTTTAGATTTCTCCACTAGACACTCCATTTTCTAGTGTCCAAACCTCCACTCATTATCTCTATACTTCAAAATGACAATATGTGAACTCATATAGCAACAGTGAAATACAAAGTAAAAAATGACAACTCCTAGCATCCACAGTATCAACCAAAATCTTATTTTTAGACAAAGCTTTGGCTGCATCATACATAGCTTGAGACTTGGTTGTCTCTGAATACATAATTTTACCTTTCTGTCAGATGCTGTCGACGATGGCAATTCATTTACTGTCCAGTTGTTACCTTTAGAATTATTAAGTTTTGCTTCTTTGTCTAGTAATCTACCCTTTAAGAAATCCGGTTCCAATTCCTCACTTGAGAAGGTATTCAGAGCAGTAACAACTACTTAGGATTCTGGTGGAATTGTTTGTAAGTAACCGCATACTATATCAGTTCCTGCAATATTATCATCCGATCCTTCAAATTACCCATTAACTTACGAAACTCCAAAAAATTAATTTCAAGAGTTATTGTCGTTTGCAGTAAACTTTAAAGGCCGTTCTTAATAAAAGCCGTACCTTTCAGCTCAAATGTTTGAATTAATGTATTTCTTATTTTTGGTGTAGGCCTACTCCAAGCAACTTTGTGAAATTCTTTGGATTACTTGAGACTTACACTTCTTATCGGTTTTGCCATTCAGCTGTCTCAGCCATGTCCATGTATCTCTTTCAGACAAAACTCACTTCCAGCTCACATAGAAGTATTTCAGTCCTAAATTTTCAGTTGCTAAAGTTCTTCCCATTAAACAACAGTACCTTGTATTCCTCCTCTTCTTGAGCCATGACTCTAAATTAGGTACTGGATTAATTTTTTCCACCTTTATTTGTTGTACTGTAACACCTGGCACCTGGGTCCATGACCACTTGCTAAGAAAATAACACTTATTTAGGATAAATAATTTCAACTCGTTACTTCACACAATTTACAATTACAACCACGGGACAACAATGAAGACAAAATACAAACAGAGCGAAGAAACACAGAAAAAACACATAAAAAAGACAAAGAGAAAATAACTCAAAGGATTATTATTACATTATCATCATTTCAACACACTTTGTATTAGATAGGAAACTCCATGTCCAAACAATGAACAATGGCACCATTTAACCAAGATACAGAACAGCCTGCCACCACAAGTAAAAAACATAGCCTTGATTTTAGAAATCTGAAATCATTAACTGATCATTGCTCTGAATTGTGTGAATTTTTGGTCCATATGTGTACAGTGAAATATCAAACAAGCTGCAAGTGCATGAATAATTTTTATAAAATTAATACTCACTGTGAATGAGACTTTTATACAATGTGTAGCTATCTCCATACTGTTGTCTTTGTCCATGTTTGTACTGTATTGTAACACTCTTTTGGTCTCCTTCAACTATTATTTATGCTACTTGTCAACTCAGATTATACAACCTGGGTCCAGCAAAAATTGTCATTTTAACAGCCCTGGACATCTGCTGCCGTTTAGGTTACGGAATCTTCTTCTTGATACAGTTATGAAGTGTAGTGGCATGACCGAGAGGGAATTTGTTCTCGCTTGATATGGCTAATAACTATATGACATTGTTTGTCGTCTATCTTGATATATACACTCCTGGAAATTGAAATAAGAACACCATGAATTCATTGTCCCAGGAAGGGGAAACTTTATTGACTCATTCCTGGGGTCGGATACATCACATGGTCACACTGACAGAACCACAGGCACATAGACACAGGCTACAGAGCATGCACAATGTCGGCACTAGTACAGTGTATATCCACCTTTCACATCAATGCAGGCTGCTATTCTCCCATGGAGACAATCGTAGAGATGCTGGATGTAGTCCTGTGGAACGGCTTGCCATGCCATTTCCACCTGGCGCCTCAGTTGAACCAGCGTTCGTGCAGGACGTGCAACCGCGTGAGATGACGCTTCATCCAGTGCCAAACATGCTCAATGGGGGACAGATCCGGAGATCTTGCTGGCCAGGGTAGTTGACTTACACCTTCTAGAGCATGTTGGGTGGCACGGGATACATGCGGACGTGCATTCTCCTGTTGGAACAGCAAGTTCCCTAGGAATGGTAGAATGATGGGTTCGATGACGGTATGGATGTACCGTGCACTATTCAGTGTCCCCTCGACGATCACCAGAGGTGTACAGCCAGTGTAAGAGATCGCTCCCCACACCATGATGCCGGGTGTTGGCCCTGTGTGCCTCGGTCGTATGCAGTCCTGATTGTGGCGCTCACCTGCACGGCGCCAAACACACATACGACCATCATTGGCACCAAGGCAGAAGCGACTCTCATCGCTGAAGATGACACGTCTCCATTCGTCCCTCCATTCACGCCTGTCGCGACACCACTGGAGGTACAATGCACGATGTTGGGGCGTGTCCGGAGCAAGTATGGTTGGCCTGACACATCAGTGTCAATGTGTTCTTTTTTCCATTTCCAGGAGTGTATATAAGGCTGTAAAAATGAATTTTACTGCAGATGTTTTCCCCAGTATTCAGTAAATCAGTATCTCCTGGCGTAATGGTGTACATTAGAGGTGACAAGAAAATAACATAACTGATAGAAGTAACTGATTATTGAGAAGTAGCAGTTACTGTGATAAGGGCTCATCTGATACTAGCAGTTACTTAAATAACAGTGTTTGCCGCCACCTGTTTACAGAAGATCATACTATGCTTTCACGTCAACTAATCTGAGATCTGGCTATGATAGAGAGGGATATATCATCTGGAAGAGGTTCTACATGTCATGGAAATAACAGAGACTATGCGCCATCTATTGATACAACTATGTGTTATTTTGTGCGCTCTCACTACTTTCAGCACAAAAATTAAATAAAGTTAATGTCAGAGTGGTTGCTGATAGGAGCAAACTTAAAGGTATTGTACATGTACTAGAGTTCCCTTGGGTCATTAGTTTGGGCAGTTAGTACAAATAAAGCAATTGGAGCGACAATGGAAATAACTGTCAGAGGTTGTTATTTTTCTCTAGCTGTTATTATTCTCTCTAAGTTTCATTCTCTGACACTTAACACGCTACCACTACAGGTAACCCAGTGACATTTCCGGAGAGAATAGTTACTGGAGTGAGCAAAATATTTTTGTACCGCTATGGAAATAACTATCTAGAACCCCCAGTGTCCAGCAGTTGACAACTAATGGGATTCTGTTCTTTCCATTTCTTGTAGTTCCTGTAAGAGTTGACCTTCTATCTGGCCTTTGGTTGTGTTAGAGGGTATTGTTAATAGTTTTTAGGGTTTTACACATATTGAAATATTTGAGCATTGTAGGTGATCTAAAAATGGAAAATAGTGGAGTACCTTCTCAAAGAACACCATAGCCCCAATGCCTAGTGGCACCATTATGATGAAAAAACGCTGGTGCTGTATGTAATTAGTGTATCTTATCAACTTGAGTACAAAAAACTTGTGTAATTTCATAAAACTTGTCTTTGTGGCTTTACTAAGAAAAATGAGCTTTCTCAATTTGTACATATACACTGCAAATGGACTTTTTTTATTTAATTGTTTATTGGCTACTGATTTTGAATCATTTTCCACATAGTATTGAGCACATCAGTTTTATACAGGGAAATTGTACAATGGAATATTTACACTTCACACACAAGTATGGAAAATTAACCATTTGATCGCAGCATAGATGGAATGAATACAGGTATGCTTACAACAATAGTCAGATCAGGTACTTTGTCAGGAGCATTCAAATAAAAATATAGATTTACTTATATTAGGGTCTTCTTGTACTTGGGCATTCTACATGAAATTTTTTGAATAATATATGCTCTTTCTGTTTTGAAAGAGGCCAAGGGAGTTCATTTTGGCCCTTTGGCCCTTTATTTTAAGTGCTCATCTATCTCGGTCATGAATTAGTATAATACATATTCAAATAATGGAAAATCCAGGATAGAATGTAACAATATTACGAGAAAGAAAGCTGCTACTCACTATCTAGCAGAGATGCTGTGTCGCTGATACACACAACAACGACTCTCACAATTCACACACACACACACACACACACAGACACACACACACATACACATAGCAACATTGCATGATGGGAGTGGCAACTGGGTGGGGGTATGGAGGATACTGGGGCAGGGAGGGAGGGTGGGTAGTGATGTAGAGTAAAGTGCTGCAGGTTAGACCATGGGCAGGGGAGAGGTGGGGAGGGAAGCAGAAGTAGCAGAAATGGAGGGAAATAAAAAGACTGGGTGTGGTGGTGGAATAATGGCTGCATAGTGCTGGAACGGGTGCAGGGAAGGTGTGGGATGGATGAGAACAGTGACTAATGAAGGTTGAGACCAGGAGGGTTATAGAAATATCGGATGTATTGCAGGGAAAGTTCTCACCTGCACAATTCAGAAAAGCTGGTGTTGGTGGGTGCCCATAGCCATACCCTGAATTTGTTTGTGGGTAATGCCTCCAAAGCAGAAGAAATTGTGTGTGAGGATAAACTTGTCATGGTGACTAGATTGGTGGTTTTGAATCTGTCAATCTTTGGGAAAGGGAGTGTTCAATAACAGGAAGGCTATGGGCATTAGGAACATTAATGTACAGGGAGGTGGCACCAATAGTGACAAGCATGGCACTTTGTGGTAAAGAGTCAGGAATTGTGGAGAGTCAGTGAAGGAAATTGTTCAAATGCCTCTGAGCACTACAGGACTTAACTTCTGAGGTCATAAGTCCCCCAGAATTTAGAACTACTTAAACCTAACTAACCTAACGACATCACACATATCCATGCCCGAGGCAAGATTCAGACCTTCAACTATAGCGGTCGCGCGGTTTCAGACTGTAGTGCTTAGAACCACTCGGCCACTCTGGCTGTCTGGAGGAAATGGTTGGTATCTTTTAAATAGGAAGGTATGTTAGGGGTAATAGATTGTAGGGGTTGGTCTATGAGAGCAGCAATTCTCTCAGTAACTGGCCACAATGGGGCGTCTTGGGTGATTAGGTTTATGGACTTTAGGAATCATGTAGAAGGTAGGATTTATTAGTGGAGTGAGAGAGGTGAGCCGAGGCATGGACCCCAGGGAGAGGGTCTGAGGTGGGCATAAGGATTTGAGTAGTGAATGGAGATCTTGCTGGATTACTGGAATGGGGTCGCTGTGGCAAGGTTTGTAGATAGAAGTATCTGACAGCCAGAAGAGTCCTACTGCCAGGTAATCCTTGCAGTTAAAAACAACAGTGGTGGAGCCTTTGTCCACAGGTAGGATTAGAAGGTCAGGATCAGTTCTTATGTGGTGGACTGCAGCCCATTTCTGCAGATGTAAGGTTAGAATGCATGTTGAGGGATTTGGGGAAAGATAGTGAGGCAACTGTTTATGCCATGCTCTGGCAGTTTCCGGTGATTAAGGGTGTCAGTGTGGTACTGGTGTGCAAGACTCACACTCCCTCTTGGCTATCGAACTTACTTGGAGTTGCTTCTCCGATCTTCTTTTCAGGATAGCCAGCTGTGATGTCCTGCACAACTTCTTCTCCCAAGATAAGATGCTACTTTGGAGGAAACGTTTTATACTTTTAAAATAACTCCGTACACTCGAGAATATTTTGAACTCAATCTCACTGTATTTTTATCACACATAACACTTTTCATACAACTAAAACATTTTTCCCCTCATGAACCATGGACCTTGCCGTTGATGGGGAGGCTTGCGTGCCTCAGCGATACAGATGGCCGTACCGTAGGTGCAACCACAACGAGGGGTATCTGTTGAGAGGCCAGACAAACATGTGGTTCCTGAAGAGGGGCAGCAGCTTTTTCAGTAGTTGCAGGGGCAACAGTCTGGATGATTGACTGATCTGGCCTTGCAACATTAACCAAAACGGCCTTGTTGTGCTGGTACTGGGAAAGGCTGAATGCAAGGGGAAATTACAGCCGTAATTTCTCCTGAGGACATGCAGCTTTACTGTATGATTAAATGATAATGGCGTCCTCTTGGGTAAAATATTCTGGAGGTAAAATAGCCCGCCATTTGTATCTCCAGGCGGGGACTACTCAGGAGGACGTCATTATTAGGAGAAAGAAAACGGATCGGAGCATGGAATGTTAGATCCCTCAATCGGGCAGGTAGGTTAGAAAATTTAAAAAGGGAAATGGATAGGTTAAAGTTAGATATAGTGGGAATTAGTGAAGTTCTGTGCAGGAGGAACAAGATTTTTGGTCAGGTGAATATAGGGCTATAAATACAAAATCAAATAGCGGTAATGCAGGAGTAGGTTTAATAATGAATAAAAAAATAGGAGTGCGGGTAAGCTACTACAACCAGCATAGTGAACGCATTATTGTGGCCAAGATAGACACAAAGCCCATGCCTACTAGAGTAGTATAATTTATATGCCAACTAGCTTTGCAGATGATGAAGAAATTGATGAAATGTATGATGAGATAAAAGAAATTATTCAGGTAGTGAAGGGAGACGAAAATGTAATAGTCATTGGTGACTGGAATTTGTCGGTAGGAAAAGGGAGAGAAGGAAACATAGTGGGTGAATATGGATTGGGGCTAAGAAATGAAAGAGGAAGCTGTCTGGTAGAATTTTGCACAGAGCATAACTTAATCATAGCTAACACTTGGTTGAAGAATCATAAAAGAAGGTTGTATACATGGAAGAATCCTGGAGATACTAAAAGGTATCAGATAGATTATTTAATGGTAAGACAGAGATTAAGGAATCAAGTTTTTAATTGTAGTAGATTTCCAGGGGCAGATGTGGACACTGGCCATAAACTATTGGTTATGACCTGTAGATTAAAACTGAAGAAACTGCAAGAAGGTGGGAATTTAAGGACATGGGATCTGGATAAGCTGAAAGAACCATAGGTTGTACCGAGTTTGAAGGAGAGCATAAGGGAACAATTGGCAGGAATGGGGGAAAGAAACACAGCAAAAGAAGAATGGGTAGCTCTGAGGGATGTAGTATTGAAGGCAGCAGAGGATAAAGTAAGTAAAATGACGAGAGCTGCTGGAAATCCTTGGGTAACAGAAGAAATATTGAATTTAATTGATAAAAATGCAGTAAATGACGGAGGCAAAAAGGAATACAAAAGGTCTCAAAAATGAGATTGACAGGAAGTGAAAATGGCTAAGCAGGGATGGCTAGAGGGCAAATGTAAGGATGTAGAGGCTTATCTCGCTAGGGGTAAGATAGATATTGCCTACAGGAAAATTAAAGAGACCTTTGGAGAAAAGAGAACCACTTGTATGAAGATCAAGAGCTCAGATGGAAACCCAGTTTTAAGCAAAGAAGGAAAGGCAGAAAGATGGAAGGAGTATATAGAGGGTCTATACAACGGCGATATACTTGAGGACAATATTATGGAAATGGAAGAGGATGTAGATGAAGATGAAATGGGAGATAAGATACTGCTTGAAGAATTTGACAGAGCACTGAAAGACCTGAGTCGAAACAAGGCCCCAGGAGTAGACAACATTCCATTAGAACTACTGACAGCCTTGGTAGAGCCAGTCATGACAAAACTCTACCAGCTGGTGAGCAAGATGTATGAGACAGGCGTAATAACCTCAGACTAAATAAAGAATACAATAATTCCAATCCCAAAGAAAGCAGGTGCTGACAGATGTGAAAATTACCTAACTATCAGTTTAATAAGTCACAGCTGCAAAATACTAACGCGCATTCTTTACAGACGAATGGAAAAACTGGTAAATGCGGACTTCAGGGAGGATCAGTTTGGATTCCGTAGAAATGTTGGAACACGTGAGGCAGTACTGACCTTATGACTTATCTTAGAAGAAAGATTAAGAAAAGGCAAACCTACGTTTCTAGCATTTGTAGACTTGGAGAAAGCTTTTGACAATGTTGACTGGAATACTCTCTTTCAAATTCTGAAGGTGGCAGGGATAAAATACAGAGAGCGAGAGGCTATTTACAATTTGTACAGAAACTAGATGGCAGTCATAAGAGTCGAGGGGCATGAAAGGGAAGCAGTGGTTGGGAAAGGAGTGAGACAGGGTTGTAGCCTCTCCCCGATGTTATTTAATCTGTATATTGAGCAAGCAGTAAAGGAAACAAAAGAAAAATTCGGAGTAGGTATTAAAATTCATGGAGAAGAAGTAAAAACTTTGAGGTTCGCCGATGACATTGTAATTCTGTCAGAGACAGCAAAGGACCTGGAAGAGCAGTTGAACGGAATGGACAGTGTCTTGAAAGGAGGATATAAGATGAACATCAACAAAAGCAAAACGAGGATAATGGAATGTAGTCAAATTAAATCGGGTGATGCTGAGGGAATTAGATTAGGAAATGAGACGCTTAAAGTAGTAAAGGAGTTTTGCTATTTAGGAAGTAAAATAACAGATGATGTTCGAAGTAGAGCGGATATAAAATGTAGACTGGCAATGGCAAGGTAACCATTTCTGAAGAAGAGAAATTTGTTAACATTGAGTATAGATTTATGTATCAGGAAATCGTTTCTGAAAGTATGGAGTGTAGTCATGTATGGAAGTGAAACATGTATGATAAATAGTTTGGACAAGAATAGAATAGAATCTTTCGAAATGTGGTGCTACAGAAGAATGCTAAAAATAAGGTGGATAGATTACGTACCTAATGAGGAGGTATTGAATAGAATTGGGGAAAAGAGCAATTTGTAGCACAACTTGACTAGAAGAAGGGATCCGTTGGTAGGACATGTTTTGAGGCATCAAGGGATCACAAATTTAGCATTGGAGGACAGCGTGGAGGGTAAAAATCGTAGAGGGAGACCAAGAGGTGAATACACTAAGCAGATTCAGAAGGATGTAGGTTTCAGTAGGATCTGGGAGATGAAGAAGCTTGCACAGGACAGAGTAGCATGGAGAGCTGCAGCAAACCAATCTCAGGACTGAAGACCACAACAACAACAACAACAAAACATTTTTCGCAAGCTCGGAACCTTCTGGTCCGTCAGAAACTATCACATTCATTTTTCCATAAATACAGTCTACAAATCTCACAAAATTTAACAAGACAACCGTCTGGACCTTACAAAAGTAAGAGAAAGAATGAATAAGTAATTGTTCCTTCTTCTCTTTCAACAACATTCAAATATTCACAAATAATGTTTGACATCGCACTGAGACGGCGCGTTTGTTCCTTGAGCTGGACGTGTAACTCCTTACAAATGGAAGGCCTCAGACATGGCCAACCGATTCGGCTCAAATTTGGCAGGTCGCTTGTGTACAACTTAAAACGGAGGAATCTAAGATATTTTAGGTCAACACCACCGCGTTATTGAAAAAATCACCCCTAAAAGTTATGAAGAGCAATCGACTCAAAATTGGCGGGATCGATAGATAACTGTAAATAGAGCATTTTTCATCATCAGCTATGGTATCCGAAAACGCATACTATTCCAGAAATCGAGGAAAGAAAGTTTTACAACTGTCGCTTCTGTTCCAACTTTTTAAACGGTTTTTGCCGACAGCACTGAAAGCGCAACAGCCAAGGTAATTGGCTGGGAATCTGAGAACCCGGGTTCGAATCGCGAGGAAACCCAGTGGATGTTATTATTTTCCTTTGTACTTTTCCATATCTCAATTGATAGGAATAGGAGGGTTAATAAGGTAAGTAAATCTATAAGGAACGATAAAAATAAGGTAGGTAAATAAATTTCTGAAACTTCTTGGGGTAGTAAACATCTAAAATGTTACTCCAGGTCACTTTAGAATGGCTCTTCCAGTCACTGTTACGTGTCCTCATTTTTCGTCGAACAACTAGATGGGTGGTACTTGTCACATAAAAATTTGAAACAAATATACTCACGGCACCAAGAACATCTAATGAATGCAATCTTTCGAAAGCTACACTGTTCCTTCCCAAGAGTAGGCGGAAAACAAACTTGGTTTACATTTAAAAATGTCTTTTTCGGGAATTAATTTTGATGCGTACCACGCATACGATATCATTGCGTGAAAAATCGATGCTGAAAGTTGGATATGAATTATGTTGTAAATAGTTATTGTATCCGTGCGGTTGTCCAATTCCCGCTGGGTTTCCAGAAGCACACTGCAATCCTGAAGCCTGGAAATAAAGTTTTTAACCTGGCGATAGAAATCAACATCACACGGCTGGTACACAGGTGTACAGTTGGGCGGTATTACTTTTACCGTGCACGTCGGCTGACCCTCGCCATTTATAATCATTGTGTCATATAATATAGCATTACTTTGTCCACTCCAGGAATCCACTACTAGAAAAAACTTGGTATAGGGAACGTATGGTTTTAAAACATTCTCAAGAAATGTTCTGTAAATCGCATTCGTCAGTTTGGAGAAGGTAATGTAAACATTTTTCAACGAGTCGGTTAAACGGTTGACCTCTTCTATAACCTGAGGACCAAATGTAACATTCGTTTCTTGTAAACATAGGAAAACCTTACGTAACCGTTTTCCAGAGGCTGTAGTGGCATGTTGCGCCGTGTACGAATGTGTTAGTAGGTTTTTACTGCCAACTGCGACAAGGATTCGTTTTTCTCCCTTATGCGATAACGTGCGTCGAATGTTCACCCAATACTCGCATCCTGTATGACCGGTGTTGATCACGTAATCACTATTAAAACCGGTCATAAGTGACGCCGTTTGCCTGTTGAAAAGAGCTCCCACTTTCTGTATATCTTCTATATTTTGTACCTCCTTATGAGAGACGTATTTAGTGACTCACCGTTGACGAATTTTATACCCCGATCTGAAATTTTTTGCCCAAGATAATGATGCAGCAGACGTAGAATCCTTGTTGGCCGTATATTGAAGCGCTGCACCTGCAGCCCACTCCTGAAGTATTGTCGCTGTTACATTCTCGTTACGTCAACAAGATTCGACAAATCGGTCGTAAGTCCACATATTTATCGCCTGGTATTTGTCGTATCTTGTCCCTCCTTTAACGATATCACTTTCCCACAATTTCAAGTCCTTCTTCTGCTCCAGGGCTGTTGTTGCTCCATTCTTTTGCAGTGTTTGTAAGTTCAAATTTGGATGATTCCTGGCTAGCGCTACCGCCTTAACTTTTACTTCAAGGGGTATAGAGCTGTAGTTAAGTCGTTTAGTAACCGGTTCGTGATACTCATCGGGAACGGATGAAGCACATATTCCCAGAGAAGTGGAGATTTCTGAAGTGTTATGACAATTTAGGGATTCAGTAGTCAGGATATCTTCCACTGAATCACCTTCTGCTTCGTCTTCATGGTATACTACCTCAGTATCAAGAAAAGTCATTTCGTTCGTCACCACCAAAAATCTCTCGACCATAGCCGTTCTTATCAAACTGGAACGCCGAGAAACAGACCTGGCTGCTTCCGGTAGTGCGTTGATAATGCATCTGTATTTTGCAAACCAAAACACAGTGACGGTAACTTCCCGCTTGCCATCGTCTGTGACAGGCTCCCAACTATATATTACAACGCTAGTCGAAGGGTGTACATCCTCCGTTACTCAGATTATGCACCTGAAAGATATGACAACAAATAATAACTAGTTACTACGGCATAAACAGACGAGCTAATTTCTACAAACTACATACAACACTCGTCATATGTTACTTACAGAATAACACTGTATTCATTCACGAAACTTATTTCATTCGGCACATTAATGATGGAAAAATCACTACTGTATCCGCCAGGATCACGGCAGCCTAATGACGGAAAACAACTCTTTCCGATTTACGTCTATAAGGCTCGTGCTGGACACCTTCTCTCTTCCAGATTCACAACTATGATATGACGAAGAGGCAACCGGGACAACATAACTCTCCCCGCGTGCATTCTGCCCCGTGCCTCGCTGTAAACAAGCGTCGCGCGGTTGGCTGTCTGTGATCCCTCGTGAGGAATTCGAAGCACTCTTACAAGGGGAGGCCGCCAATTGTGAAATTCAGATTCAATTCATACTGCGCATAATAAAAGCTCATAGCCAGAGGTGCTGTGTGGGAAAGCACCAAGAAGTACTTCTCAGCCGCTGTCGAGAAAATCGACAGTTAAAAGAAACCGGCGTGAAATACTCACTACGATTGATAGTTTTCTACAGCGTTGTGGCGCAGCGGTAAGCTCTCGGGTTCGGGTTCGTAATTCCGAAGTTCGCCGGTTCGAATCTCGCGCCATGCAACCATTTTTTTTTAGTATTTGTTTTTTGTAATTCAAATGTTTGTACATACACACAATATATATATAATTCCCAGCAATCAGTTGCAACAATTATGCATATAATAAGTTGTTGAAAGTCGTTTGTCGTGGAAAAACTGGCAACTTCAAACATCATTATGTTTTCCGCAAACAAAGTTGTATTTCATTAATGTTATTAATTGTCTTCATAATGTTAACCAAGTATAGTTAACGGAAGACGTAGAAACGATATTCCGAAACGAATACGTATAGCGTAAATCAAACGTTCGAATTAGAATACAAACCCCACGTACACAAATTTGCTGTGGCAGGTATGAAATATAAACTCCGTTACTCGCTCGTTACACTCGAAGGACAGATGTTGAATGGGCCGAAACGAGCCGCCGCATAAGAGCGTAGTTGCCTGCTAACTTCGAAAGAAGGTAGGTGCGGTCCCTAGCGCAACTTATAACATCGTCGAAAATCAGTGCGGACGTGAGAGCTTTGGTACACCCTGTTAAACAAACGGAAAAATTGAGGCGGTACAATTGGACAGCGATCCGCCTTCACCAACATGTGTAAGCAATTCATATATGAATTACAAAACACTAATAATAAAAAATGTTGCATGGCGCGAGATTTTTTTTTTTTTATTTTTCCGCCTCTCCCGACACGCTTCATATACCCTGCACTGCTTATGCTGCTAATTAGTTGGTTAGGCGTTCCATTGATTTTTTTATTTTGTTTATTTTTTTTATTTCATTTTTGTTCATTGTATCTGCTCGGGGCAGACATCGCAAGACACCCGTTTCAGTTAGTCGTTGATCTATTAACTCAGTTTTTTTATTACAGACGGCAGCTAACACACTGACCGAACGCGCTAAGCTACCGTGCCGGCTGTTCGATCCGGCCACCTTCGGATTACGAACCCGAGCGTTTACCGCTGATCCACGACGCTGTAGAAAACTATCAATCGTAGAGAGTATTTCACCGCAACGGTTTCTTTTAACTGTCGATTTTCTCGACAACGGCTGAGAAGTGCATCTTGGTGCTTTGCCACATTACACCTCTGGCCATGAGCTTTTATTATGCGCAGTAGGGATCGAATCTGAATTTCACAATTGGCGGCCTCCCCTTGTTAGTCGTAGTTGTGGTCATGTGACAAGCCTTAAAAGTTTAATACTTTACTAACCAACGGCGTTGGGGTCATTAGTTTGCCTACTTTATTATTATCATTCTTTATTAATTTACTTACCTTATTAACCATACTATCCCTATCAATTGAGATATGGAAAAATACAAACGAAAATAATAACATCCGCTAGGGTTCTCCGATTCCCAGCCAGTTAGTTACCTTAGCTGTTCCGCTATCGCCGCTGTCGGCGAAAAGCGTTTACCATGTGGGTACAGGAGCGACAATTGTAAAAGTTTCTTTCCTCAATTTTTGGAAAAGTTTGCGTTTGCGGACCCCATACCTGATGATGAAAAATGCTCTATTTACAATTATCTATCGATCGCTCTAATTCTGAGTCCGTTGCTCGTCAAAAACTTTAGGGTTGATTTTCTCAAAATCGCGGGGGTGTTGACCCAAAAGATCTTGGAGTATTTCATTTTAGGTTCTACACAAGCAACCTGCCAAATTTGAGCTGAATCGGTTGGCCGTGTCTGAGGCCTTCCCCTTGTTAGCCAGGATCGGCGACTACCTGCACGCGCCTATCATCCGTCCCATACATGTCCGTCCTGCACACACATAATTGTGGTGCAGTAGATACATTCTACTATACCACACTCGTCTCTAAAATAACCCGTGTTCAAGACGGTGGAAATACGAGGGTCTCTAGAATTTACCCCGAAATTCTCGAGACACTACAATGCCTTTCAGAATGCTGGAAGTTAGCAAAGTATAATTATTAAATTGTCATTACTTCAACACCCCCATCAATTTAATACTTTCCTTAATTACCCGTAAAATTCACTATCCCCAGCTTTTGACATATTTTACCAAAAGCAACTAGGACTGGACATTTCAGTAAACTGCCATTTGTTCCTCGGAGCTAATGTATTGAACATTTAGATGGCCTCGCCCTGTATAAAGAACAACAGCCGTTCTATCACATTTCGTTGTCTCTGATGAACCCTCACCATCGAGGACAACATACTGCGTACTATTTTTCAAGAAGTTTTCGAGCCATTCACATATCTGTGAACTTATACGATATACTCGTAGTTTCTTTAACAATCTGCAATGGGGCACGATGTCAAATTCTTTCCGGAAATCTAGAAATATGGAATCTGCCTGTTGCCCTTCGTACATAGTTCTCAGTATGTCACGTGAGGAAAGGGCAAGCTGAGTTTCGCACTTACGATGCTTCCTAAAGCCATGTTGATTCGTCGACGTATGTTGCTTAGCCTCACGTAAGTCTATTATAATCGAACTGAGAATGTGTACATGGAGTCTGCAGCAATCAGAAGTTTGGGATATTGGTCTCTAATTTTACGGGTCCGTTTCTTTACCTCTCTATATACTGGAGTCATCTGCGCTTTTTTTCCAGTCGCTTGGAACTTCGCGCTGGGCGAGGGATCTACGACAAATGCAGGTAAGGGACCAATGACGTATAACACTCCTTGTAAAATCCAAAACCTATAACAATATTAATATACAGAAGAAAACGCTGCGATCTTATGCACCATCCTAATAGCTTGCGATCTCAGAATTTGCGGCGTGAGGCACCGTCACACGTCGCGAGGGCCAGAGAAGACCACCCTCCCTTGGAAAAAGCACTTGCATTAACGTGCCTGTATACTAGACTTGCAGTCATTACGACACTCGCTTTCTAAGTGGCGCACACATTCCGCCAGTATCACGGTTATCGCCTGCTCGTTAGACAGCCAGCTATACACGCCAGCTCCTATCTAGCTCAGCTCCACCTGTCTGTCAAAACAGTGCGCAAATAGCCGCGCCAGTCTCTCGTACTCTGCGCGAGAAAATTCAACATTTCTTCTTTTAAAATATGTAAAATTAAATCAATACGTTTTTCAGTTTACTGCAAATATTACTTTTTGAAGCACTGTAATCATTTTCTTTCTTTAACTACAAATAGTGGGGATAATATGAAAAATGTTCTCAAACATAATTTTGAGTGTCGAGTGTAGAGTATATACGAAATTTGGAAGGCTTCCTAACACCAAAC
Source organism: Schistocerca gregaria (assembly GCF_023897955.1). Classification (NCBI taxonomy): domain Eukaryota; kingdom Metazoa; phylum Arthropoda; class Insecta; order Orthoptera; family Acrididae; genus Schistocerca; species Schistocerca gregaria. The sequence goes on from NW_026061747.1 coordinate 767,399, forward strand.
GCTGACTGGAAGTATCTTGTATGATGAGGGGCCCTGTAGTCTGCAGGTTGACAGAAACTGTTCCGTCAGTGGAGGCGCGCCTATTTGGTAAAACATCCACACCACGTCTCCGTGCGACTTATCGCCAGCCACGGGTGGGTCTTGCACCTGTCCTGGAGAGTGGTGGCGTGTTTCAGCCCGAATTAATGGAGCGCTCTGTTAGTTCAGAGACAGGTCTCCGTGCCGGCGCTGACGCACGGCGTGGTAGGAGGTCCGCAAAACCTCAGGCGTGGTGGGGATGTTTTGGACTTTGCGAGGGAAATAAGGAATCAACTTTTACATTAGTATGGCCAGTGTAGTGGGCTGTGTGTAGCCTTCTTATCTTGAGAATCTGCAACTCTATTGGAATTTTCGTAAGAATCTTTACATACTTCTGCAGAACTGATATTTTTCATGTTCATTAGTGAATGACGGCGCTGCTGTTATTACGCAGTTTAATCTTAGTGATTCAGCTCATATAATGTGAGTTACTTTTTCGTTGTTTAATGAAGCTGTTTAATTAAACAGTAATAAAGTACCCAATATCAATCTGGAAATATCCACCAGGCTGTGGCTAAGCCATGTCTCTACAAAATCCTTTCTTCCAGGAGAGCCAGTTCTGCAACGCTCGCAGAAGAGCTTCGGTGAATTTAGGAAGGTACAATTGAAGCTGTGAGGACGGGTCGTGAGTCGTGCTTGGGTAGCTCAGACGGCAGAGAACGCCGTGAGGCAAATATCCCGAGTTCGAGTCTCGGTCCGGCACACAGTTTTAATCTGCCAGGAAGCGCCAGTAATAAAGTAAACTTTCATTACATCAGATTGTTGCTGCTTACAAGTGTTACTCCACAGTGATGGCCCATACGAAGGAATGAACACCGCAGCTGCAACAAATCCCAGCCACCAGGTTATGCGATGAAAGCTGCCTCGTTGTGGAATTGTGGTTCTGGCTCGGAACCTGGGTCATTTTCTTGCAGGTATCGCCAGTTTTTCTCATCCAGATCGTTGCCCGAGTCAGTATGTGTGGCATGAGAACACCCATGCGTAGCGGTCTAGATATGAGATGCACACAGACGTATATCTCATTAAGGATATTATGAATGCAGTTACCATGTTAGTTTGGTCGCGGTACGTGGTAGTGGCTGAGTGAAGTAGGCAAAATCCGCGAAATATGGAGCAATAAATACTCTTCGGTAATACTAAATAATATGCACTGAAGCGCCAAACAGACTGGTATAGGCATGCGTATTCAAATACAGGCTGAATACGGCGCTGCGGTCGGCAACGGTAATATAAGAGAACAGGTGACACGCTCAGTTGTTAGATCCATTACTACTGCTACAATGACAGGTTATCAAGATTTAAGTGAGTTTGAACGTGATGTTATAGTAGGCGCACGAGCTATGGGACACAGCATCTCCAAAGTAGCGACGAAGTGAGGATGTATGTGTAGTGAACCGTGAATATCAGGAATCCGGTAAAATATCAAGTCTCCCACATCGCTGCGTCCGAATCATTTAACGAAACATCATCGATATGGGCTTTCGGAGCTGAAAGCCCACTCGTGTATCCTTGATAACTGCACGACACAAAGCTTTACGCCTGCACTAGGCCCTTCAACACCGATATTGGACTATTGGTGACTGGAAATATGTTGCATGGTCGGACGACTCTCGTCCAAAAGAACGGACACAATTGCTGACCTGAGGCCGTCTAGAACGAAATTACGATTGTATTAATACCTTGAGCTGCTGACGGGCGTTGACGTATAGCAACGGGGACTGGTGAAAATGTGTGCCCGACCGGGATAGAGCGTCCTTCATGTAAGCAGGAGATCCCGGGTTCGAGTCCCGGTCGGGGCACACATTTTCACCTGTGCTCGTTTATATATATCAAAGCCCATCAGCAGCTGAAGGTGTTAATGTAATTCTAACCTCAGACATTAGTCGAGCCATGCCACGTCGAGTTGCGGTACTTCCGTGTACTCACGGGGGCTTTACAAGATGTTAGGGAGGTGTCCCAGTTTCTTTGGCTCGTCAGTGTATATGACTTAGGAGCATTGCCATATATGTAAAAGTTTTTTGATTGTATCACTTATGATGCAATTTAGTGGTGATAGAGTCTTCAACGTGTTTCATCAGTACTGTGGTGGCCTGAGGTGAGTGATTGTGGTTGGCAGATACCTCAGTGTACTGTGGGATGTAGAACACTTAGTTCTCTCAGAAAAGGCTATATTCTCTATTACCTTTGAACTTTACCGCATTACTTAATATACTCGCTTATACAATCCTCTCCCTGTTGCATCCATACTGGCATTAACGTTGCGTTACGCGACATATTTAACAGCAGTAATACTCTCTTAAAATAATACTATTTAAATGAAGCTCGAAATGCGAGGAAGCTGCCTTATGTCATTAGGCATGTACTTTTCATTGCATATATGTAATATATTGTTTTCATAATATTTTCTTACAGACTATATTTGCAGTTACTGACGGAAACGCGCAAAATCGTGAAAAGCATTATACATATGAAGAAAAAGCGAAATGCTTATGCGAGATCACTGTAGAGAATCGTTCGGTTACTCATTTGTTTGTTACGAGTGGTTTTACCTCGTAGTATATCTGGATTTTTTTTCTTTGTGACTCTGTTGATTGTCGGCAAACTGCAATTAACGAAAACGCACTGGAACATTAAAAACTGATATATTTATTAAAGTTTGAATAATGAAACTGGGCAAGCATCGTATGGCGTCTGTCAAATGAAACAATAAACGCATTTTCATATGTACGGTAAAGTTCGTAAATCACAGAGTATGTAGCTCTTCCTAAGAGTATTTGTTGCTCAGTATTTCGCGAATTTCTGTTCGCCACACTTATCCACTGTCACGCACCAAGACAGAAGTCCCTTACTATCTTACTAACAGCGTGAGACCAAGCGATAGCTACGAACATAACAAGGAGTCGGTGGCAGTCCGTCATGCAGGAAAGTGTGTAAGTAAAAGAAAGAAAAGAAAAGAAAAGAAAAGAAAAGAAAAAAGAAACATTCCTACGGCCTACCCAAACCATTGTTTCTTGTTTCCCAACCGCGGTAGATGGCGCTGTAATCGACGAATATCCACTGTGCCTGTTTTTGCATTTAAGACACAAAGTATTTACGATGTAAATGAAAACCTTCCTGTTCAAAAGGTACATACTGATCTTCAGATATTGCCTGAGTGTGTTGTAAATGTGTACGGGGCAAATAAAAGACATTTCTAGCAAATAAGCTACTTGTATGGTAACGTAGTTTTCTGTTTCCTACGGGGTGGCTGTGATTGTATCACTTATGATGCAATTTAGTGGTGATAGAGTCTTCAACGTGTTTCATCAGTACTGTGGTGGCCAGAGGTGAGTGATTGTGGTTGGCAGATACCTCAGTGTACTGTGGGATGTAGAACACTTAGTTCTCTCAGAAACCACGTGAATGCATCGCCGGGCGTTGTGGCCGAGCGGTTCTAGGCGCTTCAATCTGGAACCGCGCGATCGCTACTGTCGCAGGTTCCAATCCTGAGTTCTGAGTTGTAGGGCACTGATGACCTCAGATGTTAAGTCCCATAGTGCTCAGAGCCATTTGAACCATTTGAAGCTGAATGCTTCACTTCGGTCGCCTCCCTTGACCGATTTAGATGTGCGTTTCCGCCCAACCGCTGTAAATCTCACGCTGGCCGCTACGCGGAACACAAACCACTACCACTCTAATAAGTTAAAATGCCCACAAGGTGATAATGACAGGCTCACCTGTCATGGATACTCAACGAAATCAAGCATTCCAATGGTGAGCGGCATGGGTGCTCAGCGATAGTAAGCATCCCGATGGAAACAAAATAATATTACCTCAAAAACTTGTTACTGGATCACGTTAAACGTCGATTCTAAGCAGGCCCTGGAACCGGTAACCACGTTACACTCTACAGTCCAATTTGGAAGAGTCAAGTAGGTATCCCACTGCTGTCCAGGGCGCCTCCAGACGCACTTTCGCTCAGTTCGATGCCGGACTCAAGAATGAAGACAGCTCTACCCCAGCCAATGAGATTCCAGGCCGAAGGCGTTTGTGGAAACCTCATGGACAGTGGTGGTATACCACCATACGACCCGACAACCAGGAGTCATGCTCCGGGGTGCCATAACTTTTCACAGTAAGGCCTCTTTGGTTGTCAGCCGCGACACCCTTACAGCACAGCAGTCCAAGACATTGCACGTGCTGTTTTTTTTTTTTTTTTTTTTTTTTTTTTTTTTTTTTTTTTTTTTTTTTTTTTGTTCTTCATGAGAAGCCATTCTGGTCTGACACTTCAGAAAGACAATGCCTGTCAGCACACGGCGAGAGTTTCTACTGCTTGTCTTCGTCCTTGCCAAACCATACCTCGGCCGGCAAGATCGCCTGGTCTCTCTCCAACTGAGAACGTTCGGAGCATTATGGGCAGCACCTCATCTGCATGGATACTCTGCAAATTACATTTAAGTGCCTGGCAGAGGGATCATAGAACCACCTTCACAATCCTCTATTATTCGAAACTCATAAACCTCGCGGAAACAACGAACACCCTTATCTTTTCGTACGAGCTCTGCTTTCCCTTATCATGGTGATCGTTTCTCCCTGTGTAGTCAGTGTCAACAATATATTTTCGCATTCGGAGGGGAAGGTTGGTGAATTTCATGACAAGATTCCGTCGGAACGAAAAACGGCTTTCTTTTAATGATGTCCAGCCCAAATCCTGTATCATTTCTGTGGCACTCTCTCCCATATTTCGCGATAATACAATACGTGCTGCCCTTCTTTGAACTTTTTCGATGTACTCAGTCAGTCGTATCTGGTAAGGAACCCACACCACGCAGCAGTATTCTAAAAGAGGACGGACAAACGTAGTGTAGTCAGTCTCGTTAGTAGATCTGTTACATTTTCTATGTGTCCTACCAATAAAACGGAGTCTTTGGTTAGCCGTCCCCACAACATTTTCTTTGTGTTCCTTCCAATTTTTGGTTGTTCGTAATTGTAATTCCTAGGCATTTAGTTGAATCTACGGCCTTCATATTTGACTGATTTATCGTGTAACCGAAGTTTAACTAATTCCTTTTAGCACTCAAATGGATGACCTCACGCTTTTCGTTATTTAGGGTCAATTGACAATTTTCGCAGTATACATATTTTCTAAATCGTGTTGTAATTTGTTTTGCTGTTCTCACGACTTTACTAGTCGATAAACGACAGCGTCATCTGCAAACAATCTATGACAGCTACTCAGATTGTCTTCCAAATCGTTTATAAATATAAGGAACAGAAAAGGGCCTATAACACTACCTTTGGAACGCCAGAAGTCACTTCTGTTTTACTCAATGGCTTTCCGTCGATTGCTACGAACTGTGACTTCTCTGACAGCGAATCACAAATCCAGTCACAAAACTGAGACGATGTTCCAAAGCACGCAATTTCACTAAAAGCCGCTCATGTGGTACAGTGTCAAAAGCCTTCTGGATATCCAGAAATACGGAATCGATTTGAAATCACTTGTCAATAGCAGTCAACACTTCACATGTTACATAAGAACGATCTTCACTAAATCCATGTTCACTGTGTGTCAATAGGTCGTTTTCTTCGAGGTAATTCATAATGTTATCCTACTACCTTTCTTGAATATTGGTGTGACCTGTGCAACTTTCCAGTCTTTGGGTATGGATCTTTCGTCGAGATTTCGCCGATCTAACGCGTCAGTTCGACAGAATTTTGGCACGATATACCTCAGGAGAACATCCAATAACTGTACTTAATAATGCCGAATCGAATAAATACCTGAATAAGCACCAGATGTGGATCAACGCGTTACTTACTTGCTCGATTTCTGAAGCACTTTGTGTTGGATAAATCATCCACATTGTTCTGTACATGTACTACACATCGACGGATTTTCGTCTCATTCGCATTATTCTTTCATGGCCTATAGTTTTTATGTGTGTTATAACGTATATCCATACTCCCAGAATGACTAGGAAGATGCGTTATAAATATGGTGAAAATAATGTTTAATTATTTGCAGTATCCTTAATATGGGAAAACCAATAATAATTAGTCTACAACAGATTGCTGTTCAAAAAGGACTGTCATCTGTTTTTTGCAAAGCATTTGCTGAAGAGAACGCTTCTGCTCATATAATGTGTTTACCTTTAATCAGTTTCAACAGATGGTTCAAATTGCTCTGAGCCCTATAGGACTTAACATCTGAAGTCATCAGTCCCCTAGACCTGGAACTACATAAGCCTAACTAACCTGAGGACATCACACACATCCATGCCCGAGGCAGGATTCGGACCTGCGACAGTAGCAGCAGCCCATTCCCGGACTGAAGCGCCTAGAACCATTCGGCCATTGCGTCCGGCAAATTCCAATAGATCATCGAAAATTGAGAACAGCTGAAATCTCTCAAATTGAATGAAGCTCCATGGCTCGACCGATCCCTTAACACGGTGCATTGTATTTGCAGCTGCGTTAGCAGTTCTGTTAACTATAATCCATCGCCCATCGCACGAACAAAAGCCCTGCCCTGTAGTTGGAAGAAATCACAGATCGTACCCGGTATCCTTGATATCGATTTGTTATAGAATCTTCGAATATATTCTAAATTTAAAAAATAACGAGGTATCTCTGACAGAATGACCTCCCCATGGCAACCTGTATGATTTCCGAAAACAATGATCACGTGAAACCCAACTCGCTATTTTATCAGATGACTGCTAAAAGTAATGGACGAAGGCAGATAAATGCAGTATTTTTCGATTTTCGAAAAGTATTTGATTCAGTACCACGGCTATACTATTATCAAAAGTAAGGCACTATGAGGTATCAATGAAAATTTGCGTCAGTTGAGGATATTTGATAAGGAGAATGTAGCTTGTAATCTTGGATGAAGAGTCATCATTAAATATCAAAGTAACTTAGATTGTGCCCCAGGGAAGTGTCTTGGAAGCCTTGCTGTTGATATTGTGCAGGGATATGCTAAAGTCCGTATTATTTCAAAAGTCAATATTTCACGGAATAATGCAGGTAGAGAGAGCCGCACGCGGTAGCCGATTTGTCTTGAGCGCCTTGCCACGGTTCGCACGGCTCCCCTCGGAGGTTCGAGTCCTTCCTCGGGCCACGGGTGTGTGTTTTGTCCGTAATGTAAGTCAGTTTAAGTTAGGGACCGATGGTCTCAGCTGTTTGGTCCCATAGGAGCTTACCACAAATTTCCCAAATTTAGGTTTTTACTGAAACTAAAGAAAGTGCAAATGACAAATAATACTGAGTTAATAACGAGCATCAAAACCGTTATAGGGATTAGTGAACACAGGGTTGTCGTAGTGAGACTGTATATTGTAATCCCGAAATCCTCGAAAAACAAACAAAAAGTATACCTATTCAAAAATGCTGATAAAAATTCACTTGACGCCTTCCTGAGAGACTCATTCCAAATTAATAATATAAGTGTAGACCAGAAGTCGTTTGCATTCAAAAAATAGTATCGGCAGCAATTGAGAGATTTATACGAAATAAACTAAGAAACGGCGGAGCTGATCCTCCATGGTACACAAAACGGGTTAGAACACTGTTGCAGAAACAACGAAACAAACATGCCAAATTTAAACAGACGCAAAATCCCTAAGATTGCGCTAAATTCCGGGCTTCTCTAAAGGACAGCCAGAGTTCAATGCGAGATGCCTATAACAGTTTCCACGACGAAACTTTGTCTCGAAACCTGGCAAACAAATCCAAGATATTCTGGTCGTATATGAAGTATGCTAGTGGCAATTTACAATCAATGCCTCCTACATCTACATCTACGTCTACATGACTACTCTGCAATTCACATATAAGTGCTTGGCAGAGGGTTCATCGAACCACAATCATACTATCTCTCTACTATTCCACTCCCGAACAGCGAGCGGGAAAAATTAACACCTAAACCTTTCTGTTCGAGCTCTGATTTCTCTTATTTTATTTTGATGATCATTCCTACCTATGTAGGTTGGGCTCAGCAAAATATTTTCGCATTCGGAAGAGAAAGTTGGTGACTGGCACAACTTGACCAGAAGAAGGAATCGGTTGGTAGGACATGTTCTGAGGCATCAAGAGATCGCCAATTTAGTATTGGAGGCCAGTGTGGAGGGTAAGAATCGTAGAGGGAGGCCAAGAGATGAATACACCAAGCAGACTCAGAAGGATCTAGGTTGCAGTAGGTACTGGGAGATGAAGAATCTTGCACATGATAGAGTAGCAGGGAGAGGTGCATCAAACCAGTCTCAGGACGGAAGACCACAACAACAACCACAACAACAACAGTGTAATGGACGAAATGCGATGATTCCGAGTTCGTAATAACCTTACCAACAAAGATATGCCTATGAGGGAGGAGCTTACTGCAACATCTCTCAGAAATACTTCACATAGGGTAATGGAGGAAACGCGATGATTCTGGCTTTGTAGTAACCATACCAACAAAGAGAAGCAAATGAGTGAAAAGCTTTCTTCAGCTTCTCTCAGAAATACTGCATATAGGGTAAAGGGTGAAGTGCGATGTTTCTGGCTTCATAGTAACCATACCAACAAAGACATGCAAAGGAGGGAGGAACTTTCTGTAGCTTCTCTCAGAAATATTTCACATAGGGTAATGCATGAAACGTGATGATTCTGTCTGTGTAGTAATCATACCAACAATTAGACGCAAATGAGGGAGGAGCCTTCTGTGGCTCCTCTCATAAATACTTCACATCAGGTAAATGCTGAAATGTCATGATTGGGTCTGTGTACTAATCATACCAACAAACAAATACAAGTGAGGGAGGAGCTTTCTGCAACATCTCTCAGAAATACTTCAAATAGGGTAATAGAAGAAATGCGATTATTCTGGCTTTGTACTAACCATACCAACAAAGAGACGCAAGTGAGGGAGGAGCTTTCTGTGGCTTCTCCCATAAAAACTTCACATCAAGTAATGGATGAAATGAAATGATTGTGTCTGTGTACTAATCATAGCAACAAACAGATGCAAGTGTGGGAGGAGCTTTCTGCAGCTTCTCTCTGAAACACATCCATAGGGTAATGGATGTAATGATAATATTCTGGCTTTGTACTAACCATACCAACAAAGAGACGCAAGTGAGGGAGCAGCTTTCAGCAGCTTCCCTCAGAAATCCTTCACATCAGGTGATGGATTAAATATAATGATTGTCACCGTCTACTAATCATACCAACAAACAGATGGAAGTGAGGGAGTAGCTTTCTGTAGCTTCTATCTGAAATACACCACATAGGGTAAAAAATGAAATCCGATGATTTTGGCTTTGTAATAACCATACCAACAAAGTAATTAAAATCAGGGAGAGGCTTTCAGTGGCTTCTATAATAAATACCTCTCATCAGTTTATGGATGAAGTGTAATTATCTTTCTCTGTGTAACAATCAAACCAAAAAAGAGATGCAAGTTAGGGAGGATCTTCCAACAACTTCTCTCAGAAATACTTCACTTAAGGTAACAGATGAAATGCGATGATTCTGGCTTTGTAGTAACCATACCAACAAACAAACTCAAATGGGGGATGAGTTTGCTGTAGCTTCCCTCAGAAATACTACACATCAGGTTATGGATGAGATGTAATGATTGTGTTTGTGTACTAATCATACGAAAAAAATGCAAGTGAGGGAGGAACTTTCTGCAGCTTCTATCAGAGATACTTCACATAGGGTAATAGATGAAATGGGATGATCCTGGGTTTGTAGTAACCATACCAACAAACAAACACAAATGAGGGGGGAGCTTTCTCTAGCTACCCTCAGAAATAATTCACATTAGGTAATTGATGAAAGGTATTGAATGAGTGTGAGCACTAATCTTACCAACAATCAGATACAAGTGATGGAGGAGCGATCTGCAGCTTCCCTCACAAAAACTTCACATAGAGTAGTAGATAAAATGCGGTTATTCTGGCTTTGAAGTAACCATACCAGCAAACAAACGCAAATGAGGGATGAGCTTTCTGTAGCTTGTCTCATAAATACTTTACATCAGGTAATGGATGAAGTGTAATAATTGTGTCTGTGTCCTAACCATACCAACAACAGATGCAAGTGAGGGAGGATCTTTCTGCAGCTTCTCTCAGAAATACATCACATAGGGTAATAGATGAAATGCGATGATTCTGGGCTTCTAGTATCCATACCAACAAACAAACACAATTGCAGGTGGAGCTTTCTGTAGCATCCCACAGAAATATTTCACGTCAGGTAAGGGATGAAATGTAACCATAGTGTCTGTATAGTAATCTTACCAAAAAACAGATGCAAGTGAGGGAGAAGCGTTCTGCAGCTTGTCTCAGAAATACTTCACATAAGGTAGTAGATGAAATCCGATGTTTCTGGCTTTGTAGTAACCATACCAACAAACAAAATCCAAATGAGGGGGGAGCTTTCTGTAGCTTCCCTCAGAAATTCTTCACATTAGGTAGTGAATGAAGTGTAATGATTGTCTCCTTGTACCAATCATAACAATAAACAGATGCAAGTGAGGGATGAGCTTTCTACAGCTTCTCTCTGAAATACATCAAATAGGGTAATAGATGAAATGCAATGATTCTGGCTTAGTAGTAATCTTACCAACAAATGCACACCATAGAGGGAGGAGCTTTCTGTAGCTTCCCTCAGAAATACTCCATATCAGGTAATGGACATAATGTAATGATTGTGTCTTTGTACTAATCATACCAACATACAGAGCAAGTGAGGGAGGAGCTATCTGCTGCTCCTCTATGAAATACCTCACTTAGGGTAATAGATAAAATGCAATGATTCTGGCTTTGAAGTAACCATACCAACTAACAAATGCAAATTAGGGAGCAGCTTTCTGTAGCATCCCTCAGAAATACTTCACATCATCTAGTAAATGAAATTTAATGTTTGTGTATGTGTACTAATAATACCAACAAACAGATGCAAGTGAGGGAAGAGCTTTCCACAACTTCTCTATGAAATATATCACATAGAGTAATAAATGAAATGCGATGATTCTGGTTTTGTAGTAACCATAAAAACAAACAAACGCAAAAGACACTTGAGCCTCCTATAGCTTCTCTCAGGAATACTTCACATAGGGTAATAGATGAAATGCGATGATTCTGGCTTTGTAGTAATAATACCAACCAACAAACGCAAATGATTGAGGAGCTTGCTGTAGCCCCCCTCAGAAATACTTCACATCAGGTAATGGATGAAATGAAGTGATTGTGTCTGTGTACTAATCATAACAAGAGACAGATGTAGGTGAGGGATGAGCTTTCTGCAGCTTCCCTCAGAAATATTTCACATCAGTTAATGGATGAAATGCAATGATTGTGTCTGTGTACTAATCATACCATAAACAGAAGCAAATGAAGGATGAGCTTTCTGCAGCTTTTCTCTGAAATACATCACATAGGGTAATAGATGAAATGCGATGATTCTGGCTTTGTAGTAACCATACAAACCAACAAACGCAACTGAGGGAGGATTTTATTGTAGCCTCACTCAGAAATGCTTCCCATCAGGTAATGGATGAAATGTCATGATAGTGTCTGTGTACTGATCAGAACAACAAACAAATGCAATGAGCGAAGAGCTTTCTGCAGCTTCCCTCAGAAATACTTCACATCAGGTAATGGGCGAAATGTGATGATTGTGTCTGTGTATCAATCATTCCAACAAACAGATGCAAGTGAGGGAAGAGCTTTCTGCAGCTTCTTTCTGAAATACATCACATTAGGTAATAGACGAAGTGCGATGATTCTGGCATTGTAGTAACCATACCTACAAACAAACGCAAAGGAGTGAGAAGCTTTCTGTAGCTTCCCTGAGAAATACTTCACATCAGGTAATGGACGAAATGTGATGATTGTGTCTGTGTATTAATCATTCCAACAAACAGATGCAAGTGAGGGAGGAGCTTTCTCCAGCTTCCTTCTGAAAGACATCACATTAGGTAATAGATGAAATGCGATGATTCTGCCATTGTAGTAACCATACCTACAAACAAATGCAAAGGAGTGAGGAGCTTTCTGTAGCTTCCCTGAGAAATACTTCAATCAGGTAATGGACGAAATGTGATGATTGTGTCTGTGTATTAATGATTCCAACAAACAGATGCAAGTGAGGGAGGAGCTTTCTGCAGGTTCTCTCTGAAGTACATTACATAGGGTAATGGATGAAATGCAATGATTCTGACTTCGTAATAACCATTCCAACAAACAAACGCAAATGAGGGAGGAGCTTTCTGTAGTTTCCCTCAGAAATACTTCACATCAAGTAATGGACGAAATGTAATGATTGTGTCTTAGTACAAATCATATCAACATACAGAGCAAGTGAGGGAGGAGCTTTCTGCTGCTCCTCTCTGAAATACCTCACATAGGGTAATAGATAAAATGCAATGATTCTGGCATTGTAGTAGCCATAGCAATAAACACATGCAAATGACGGGGAGTTTTCTGTAGCTATACTCAGAAATACTTCACATAGGGTAATAGATGAAATGCGATGATTCTGGCTTCGTAGTAACCATACCAACAAACAAATGCAAATTAGGGAGGAGCTTTCTGTAGCATCCCTCAGAAATACTTCACATCATGTAATAAATGAAATGTAATGTTTGTGTCTGTGAACTAATCATACAACAAACAGATGCAAGTGAAGTAGGAGCTTTCTGCCACTTCTCTCTGAAATACATCACATTGGGTAATAAATGAAATGGGATGATTCTGGCTTTGTAGTAACCTTACCAACAAACAAATGCAAATTACGGAGCTGCTTTCAAACGATATTTGAGAAATACTTCACATCATCTAGTACATGAAATTTAATGTTTGTGTATGTGTACTAATAATACCATCAAACACATGCAAGTGAGGGAAGAGCTTTCTGCAACTTCTCCCTGAAGTACACCACAAAGAGTAATAAATGAAATTCAATGATTCTGGTTTTGTAGTAAGGATACCAATGAACAGATGCAAGTGAGGCAGGAGCTTTCTGCAGCTTTTCTCTGAAATACATCACATAGGGTAATGGATGAAATGCAATGATTCTGGCTTTGTAGTAACCGTACCAACTAACAAACGCAAATGAGGTAGGAGCTTTCTATAGCTTCCTTCAGAAATATTTTACATCAGGTAATGGATGAAATGTAATGATTGTGTCGGTGTACTAATCATACCAACAAACAGATGCAAATGACTGAGGAGCTTTCTGGTGCTTCAATGTGAAATACATCACATAGGGTAAAAAATGAAATCAGATGATTCTGGCTTTGTAATAACCAGCCCAACAAACTAACGCAAATGAGGGAGGAGCATTTTGTGTCTATTCTCAGAAATACTTCTTATAGTGTAATAGATGAAATGCAACGATTCTGGCTTTGTAATAACCATATCAACAAACTAACGCAAATGAGGTAGGAGTTTTCTGTAGCTATTCTCAGAAATACATCACATGGGATGATAGATGAAATACGATGATTCTGGCTTTGTAGTAACCATACCAACAAACTAAACGCAAATGACACTTGAGCTTTCTGTAGCTTATTTAGAAATACTTCTAATAGGGTAATAAATGAAATGCAATGATTCTGACTTTGTAGAAACCATACCAACAAGCAAACACATATGATGGAGGAGCTTTCTGTAGCTATCCTCAGAAATACTTCACATATGGTAATAGATGAAATGCGATGATTCTGGCTTTGTAGTAACCATACCAACAAACTAAATGCAAATGACACTTAAGCTTTCTGTAGCATTTTTTAGAAATACTTCACATATGGTAATAGACGAAATGCGATGTTTCTGGTTTTGTAGTAACCTTACCAAAAAAAAATGCAAATGAGGGAGGAGCTTTCTGTAGCCCCCCTCGGAAATACTTCACATCAGGTAATGGATGAAATGCAGTGATTGTGTCTGTGTACTATTCATAACGAAAAACATGTGTAAGTGAGATAAGAGCTTTCTGCAGCTTCCCTCAGAAATATTCCACATCCGGTAATGGATGAAAAGAAATGATGGTGTCTGTGTACTAATCATACCATAAACAGATGCAAGTGAGGGAAGAGCTTTCTCCCGCGTATCTCTGAAATACCTCACATAGGGTAATGGATGAAATGCAATGATTCTGGCTTTGTAGTAACCATACCAACCAACAAACTCAAATGAGTGAGGAGCTTTCTATAGCTTCCTTCAGAAATATTTCACATCAGGTAATGGACGAAATGTGATGATTGTGTCTGTGTATTAATGATTCCAACAAACAGATGCAAGTGTGGGAGGAGCTTTCTGCAGGTTCTCCTTGAGGTACATTACATAAGGTAATGGATGAAATGCAATGATTCTGGCTTCGTAGTAACCATTCCAACAAACAAACGCAAATGAGGGAGGAGCTTTCTGTAGCTTCCCTCAGAAATACTTCACATCAGGTAATGGACGAAATGTAATGATTGTGTCTGTGTACTAATGGTACCAACAGTCAGATGGAAGTGAGGGGGGAGATTTCTGCAGTCTCTCTCTGAAATACATCACATGGGCTTATAGATAAAATGCGATAATTCTGGCTTTGTAGTAACCATACCAGCAAACATACGCATCTGAGGGAGGATCTTTCTGTAGTTTCCCTCAGAAATACTTCACATCAGATAATGGATGAAATGTAATGATTGTGTCTGTGTATTAATCATTCCAAAAAACAGATGCAAGTGTGGGAGGAGCTTTCTGCAGCTTCTTTCTGAAATACATCACATTAGCTAATAGATGAAATGCGATGATTCTGGTTTTGTAGTAACCATTCCAACAAACAAACGCAAATGAGGGAGGAGCTTTCTGTAGCTTCCCTCAGAAATACTTCACATCAGGTAATGGATGAAAGGTAATGATTGTGTCTTAGTACTAATCATATCAACATACAGAGCAAGTGAGGGAGGAGCTTTGTGCTGCTCCTCTCTGAAATACCTCACATAGGTTAATAGATAAAATGCAATGATTCTGGCTTTGTAGTAACCATACGAACAAACTAAACGCAAATGACACTTCAGCTTTCTGTATTCTTTCTTTAGAAATACTTCACATAGGGTAATAAATGAAATGCAATGATTCTGGCTTTGCAGTAACCATACCAACAAGCAAACACATAAGATGGAGGAGCTTTCTGTAGCTGTTCTCAGACATACTTCACATATGGTAATAGATGAAATGCGATGATTCTGGCTTTGTAGTAACCATACCAACAAACTAAATGCAAATGACACTTAAGCTTTCTGTAGCATTTTTTAGAAATACTTCAAATAGGGTAATAGACGAAATGCGTAGATTCTGGATTTGTAGGAACCATACCAACAAACAAACACATTTCTCTCAGAAATACTTCACATCAGGTAATGGATGAAATGTTATGGTTGTGTCTGTGTACTGATAACAACAACAAACAGATGCAAGTGAGCGAAGAGCTTTATGCAGCTTCCCGCAGAAATACTTCACATCAGGTAATGGATGTAATGTAATGAGTGTGTGTGTGTATTAATCATTATAACAAACAGATGCAAGTCAGGGAGGAGCTTTCTGCAGATCCTTTCTGAAATACATCACATAAAGTAGTAGATGAATTGCGATGATTCTGGCTTTGTAATAACCATACCAACAAACTAAAGCAAATGGGGGAGGAGCTTTCTGTAGCTATTCTCAGAAATTCATCAGATGAGGTAATAGATGCAATGCGATAATTTTGGCTTTGTAGTAACCATACCAACAAATGAAACCCAAATGAGGGTTGTGCTTTCTGTAGCCTCCCTCTGAAATATTTCACATCAGGTAATGGATGAAATATAATGATTGTGTCTGTGTACTAATCATAACAAAAAAATGAGCAAGTGAGGCACGAGCTTTCTGCAGCTTCTCTCTGAGATACATCACATAGGATAATGGATGAAATGCAATGATTCTGGCTTTGTAATATCCATTCTAACAAACAAACGCAAATGAGGGAGGAGCCTTCTGTAGATTTTCTTAGAAATATTTCACATAGGTTAATAGATGAAATGTGATGATTCTGGCTTGGTAGTAAATAAACCAACAAACAAACACAACTGAGAGAGGTGCTTACTGTAGCTCAACTCAGAAATACTTCACAACAGGTAATGGATGCAATGTAATGATTGTGTCTGTGTACTAATGATAACAACAAACAGATGCAAGTGTGGGAAGAGCTTTCTCCTGCTTCCCTCAGAAATACTTTACACCCGGTAATGGATGAAATGTAATGATTGTGTCTGTGTACTAATCATACCATAAACAGATGCAAATGAGGGATGAACTTTCTGCAGCTATTCTCTGAAATATATCGCACAGGGTAATAGATGAAATGCGATGATTCTGGCTTTGTAGTAACCATACCAATGAACTAAACGGAAATAAGGGTGTTGCTTTCTGTACTATTCTCAGAAATACTTCACATAGGGTAATAGATGAAACAAATGATTCTGGCCTTATAGTAACCTTTCCAACAAACAAATGCAAATGAGGGATGTGCTTTCTGTGGCTTCCCTCAGAAATACTTCACATCAGGTAATGGACAAAATGTAATGATTGTGTCTTTGTACTAATCATACCAACATACAGAGCAAGTGTGGGAGGAGCTTTCTGCTGCTCCTCTATGAAATACTTCACATAGGGTAATAGATGAAATGCGATGATTCTGGCTTTGTAAAAACCATAGCAACAAACAAATGCAAATTAGGGAGGAGCTTTCTGTAGCATCCCTCAGAAGTACTTCACATCATGTAATAAATGAAATGTAATGTTAGTGTATGTGTACTAATAATACCAACGAACAGATGCAAGTGAGGGAAGAGCTTTCCACAACTTCTCTCTGAAATATATCACATAGAGTAATAAATGAAATGCGATGATTCTGGTTTTGTAGTAAGAATACCAACAAACAGATGCAAGTGAGGGAGTAGCTTTCTGCAGCTTCTCTCTGAAATACATCACATAGGTTAATAGATGAAATGCGATTATTCTGGTTTTGTAGTAACCATAAAAACAAACAAACGCAAATGACACTTGAGCCTTCTGTAGCTTTTGTCAGGAATACTTCACATAGAGTAATAGATGAAATGCGATGTTTCTCGCTTTGTAGTTATAAAACCAACAAACAAACGCAAGTGATTGAGAAGCTTGCTGTAGCCCCCCTCAGAAATACTTCACGTCAGGTAATGGATGAAATGAAATGATTGTGTCTGTGTACTAATCATAACAAGAGACAGATGTAGGTGATGGATGAGCTTTCTGCAGCTTTCCTCATAAATACTTCACATCCGGTAATGGATGAAAAATAATGATTATGTCTGTGTACTAATCATACCATAAACAGATGCAAGTGAGGGAAGAGCTCTCTGCAGCTTCCCTCAGAAGTAGTTCACATCAGGTAATGGATGATATGTAATGAGTGTGTGTGTGTATTAATCATTATAACAAAACAGATGCAAGTGAGGGTGGAGCTTTCTGCAGCTCCATGCTGAAATACATCACATAAAGTAATAGATGAATTGCGATGATTCTGGCTTTGTAATAACCATGGCAAAAAACTAAAGCAAATGAGGGAGTAGCTTTCTGCAGCTATTCTCAGAAATACATCTCATGGGGTAATAGATGAAATGTGATGATTCTGGCTTTGTAGTAACCATACCAACAAACAAATGCAAATGACACTTGAGCCTCCTGTAGCTTTATTTAGAAATATTTCACATAGGGTAATAGATGAAATGCGATGACACTATATTTGTAGTAACCATATCAACAAACTAACGCAACTGAGAGAGGAGCTTTCTGTAGGTCCCCTGAGAAATATTTTACATCAGGTAATGGATGAAATGTAATGATTGTGTCTGTGTACTAATCTAAACAACAAACAGATGCAAGTGTGGGAAGAGCTTTCTGCAGCTTCCCTGAGAAATACTTCACATCAGCTAATGGATGAAATGCAATGATTTTGTCTGTGTAGTAATCGTACCATAAACAGAAGCAAATGAGGGGTGAGCTTTCAGCAGCTTTTCTCTGAAATACAAAACATAGGGTAATAGAGGAAATGCAATGATACTGGCTTTGTAGTAACCATACAAAACCAACATACGCAAATGAGGGAGGATTTTATTGTAGCTTCACTCACAAATACTTCACATCAGGTAATGGACGAAATGTGATGATTGTGTCTGTGTATTAATCAGTCCAACAAACAGATGCAAGTGAAGGAGGAGCTTTCTGCAGCTTCTTTCTGAAATACATCACATTAGGTAATAGACGAAATGCGATGATTCTGGCATTGTAGTAACCATACCTTCAAACAATCGCATAAGGTGTGAGGAGCTTTCTGTAGCTTCCCTGAGAAATACTTCACATCAAGTAATGGACGAAATGTGATGATTGTGTGTGTGTTTTAATCATTCCAACAAACAGATGCAAGCGAACTAAGAGCTTTCTTAAGCTTTAATTTGAAATACGTCACATAGGGTAATAGATGAAATGCAATGATTCTGGTTTTGAGTTAAACATACCAACAAACATACGCAAATGGGGGAGGAGCTTTCTGTAGCTTCCCTCAGAAATATTTTACATCACGCAATGGATGAAATGTTATGATTGTGTCTGTATACTAATCATAACAACAAACAGCTGCAAGTGAGGGATGAGGATTCTGCAGCTCCTCTCTAAAATACATCACATAGGGTAATGGACGAAATGCTTTGAATCTGGGTTTGTAGTAACCATAAAACTAACAAACACAAATGATGGGGAGCTTTCTGTAGCTTCCCTCATAATTACTTCACATCATGTAATAAATGAAATGTAATGATTTTGGCTGTGTACTAATCATTCCAACAAACAGATGCAAATGAGGGGTGTGTTATCTGCAGCTTTTCTCTGAAATACATCACATGGGGTAATAGATGAAATGCAATGATTCTGGCTTTGTAGTAACCATACCAAAAACAAACGCAAATGAATGAGTAGCTTTCTGTAGCTATTCTCAGAAATACTTCACATAGGGTAATAGATGAAATGCGATAATTCTTTCTTTATAGTAAACATTTAAATAAACAAACGCAAATGAGGGAGGATCTTTCTGTAGCTTCCGTCAGAAATACTTCCTATCAGGCAATGGATGAAATGTAATGATTGTGTCTGTGTACTAATTTTACCAACAATCAGATGGTAGTGAGGGTTGAGATTCCTGCAGTCTCTCTCTGAAAACATCACATGGGGTAATAGATGAAAAGCGATATTTCTGGGTTTGTAGTAACCATACGAGCCAACAAACTCATCTGAGGGAGGATCTTTCTGTAGTTTCCCTCAGAAATACTTCACATCAGGTAATGGATGAAATGTAATGATTTTGTCTTAGTGCTAATCATACCAAAATACAGAGCAAGTGAGGGAGGATCTTTCTGCTGCTCCTCTCTGGAATACCTCAGATAGGGTAATATGTAAAATGCGATGATTCTGGCTTTGTAGTAGCCTAGCAACAAACAAATGCAAATGACGGAGGAGCTCTCTGTAGCTATACTCAGAAATACTTCACATAGGGTAATAGATGAAATGCGATGATTCTGGCTTCGTAGTAACCATACCAACAAACAAATGCAAATTAGGGAGGAGCTTTCTGTAGCATCCCTCAGAAATACTTCACTTCATGTAATAAATGAAATGTGATGTTTGTGTCTGCGTACTAATCATACAACAAAATGATGCAAGTGAAGGAGGAGCTTTCTGCAACTTCTCTCTGAAATACATCACATTGGGTAATAAATGAAATGGGATGATTCTGGCTTTGTAGTAACTATACCAACAAACAAATGCAAATTAGGGAGCTGCTTTCAGAGCATACCTGAGAAATACTTCACATCATCTAGTAAATGAAATTTAATGTTTGTGTATTCTCAGAAATACTTCACATAGGGTAATAGATGAAATGCAATGATTCTGGCTTCGTAGTAACCATGTTGTTGTTGTTGTCTTCAGTCCTGAGACTGGTTTGATGCAGCTCTCCATGCTACTCTATCCTGTGCAAGCTGCTTCATCTTCCAGTACCTACTGCAACCTACATCCTTCTGAATCTGCTTAGTGTACTCATCTCTCGGTCTCCCTCTACGATTTTTACCCTCCTCGCTGCCCTCCAATGCTAAAATTTTGATCCCTTGATGCCTCAAAACATGTCCTACCAACCGATCCCTTCTTCTAGTCAAGTTGTGCCACAAACTTCTCTTCTCCCCAATCCTATTCAATACCTCCTCATTAGTTACGTGATCTATCCACCTTATCTTCAGTATTCTTCTGTAGCACCACATTTCGAAAGCTTCTATTCTCTTCTTGTCCAAACTAGTTATCGTCCATATTTCACTTCCATACATGGCTACACTCCAAACAAATACTTTCAGAAACGACTTCCTGATACATAAATCTATATTCGATGTTAACAAATTTCTCTTCTTCAGAAACGCTTTCCTTGCCATTGCCAGTCTACATTTTATATCCTCTCTACTTCGACCATCATCAGTTATTTTACTTCCTAAATAGCAAAACTCCTTTACTACTTTAAGTGTCTCATTTCCTAATCTAATTCCCTTAGCATCACCCGATTTAATTTGACTACATTCCATTATCCTCGTTTTGCTTTTGTTAATGTTCATCTTATATCCTCCTTTCAAGACACTGTTCATTCCGTTCAACTGCTCTTCCAAGTCCTTTGCCGCCTCTGACAGAATTACAATGTCATCGGCGAACCTCAAAGTTTTTACTTCGTCTCCATGAATTTTAATACCTACTCCGAATTTTTCTTTTGTTTCCTTTACTGCTTGCTCAATATACAGATTGAATAACATCGGGGATAGGCTACAACCCTGTCTCACTCCTTTCCCAAACACTGCTTCCCTTTCATGCCCCTCGACTCTTATTACTGCCATCTGGTTTCTGTACAAATTATAAATAGCCTTTCGCTCCCTGTATTTTACCCCTGCCACCTTTAGAATTTGAAAAAGAGTATTCCAGTCAACATTGTCAAAAGCTTTCTCTAAGTCTACAAATGCTAGAAACGTAGGTATGCCTTTTCTTAATCTTTCTTCTAAGATAAGTCGTAAGGTCAGTATTGCCTCACGTGTTCCAACATTTCGACGGAATCCAAACTGATCCTCCCCGAGGTCTGCATCTACCAGTTTTTCCATTCGTCTGTAAAGAATTCGCGTTAGTATTTTGCAGCCGTGGCTTATTAAACTGATAGTTCGGTAATTTTCACATCTGTCAGCACCTGCTTTCTTTGGGATTGGAATTATTATATTCTTCTTGAAGTCTGAGGGTATTTCGCCTGTCTCATACATCTTGCTCACCAGCTGGTACAGTTTTGTCATTACTGGCTCTCCCAAGGCCGTCAGTAGTTCTAATGTAGTAACCATACCAAAAAACAATTGCAAATTAGGGAGGAGCTTTCTGTAGCATCCCTCAGAAATACTTCACATCATGTAATGAATGAAATATAATGTTTGTGTCTGTGTACTAATCATACAACAAAATGATGCAAGTGAAGGAGGAGCTTACTGCAACTTCTCTCTAAAATATATCACATCAAGTAATAAATGAAATGCGGTGACTCTGGTTTTGTAGTAAGAATACCATAAACAGATGCAAGTGAGGGAGGAGCTTTCTGCAGCTTCTCTCTGAAATACATCACATTGGGTAATGGATAAAATGCAATGATTCTGGCTTTGTAGTAACAATACCAACAAACAAACGCAAATGACGCTTGAGCTTTCTGTAGCTCTTTTCAGAAATATTTCACACATGGCAAAAGATGAAATGCGATGATTCTGGCTTTGTGGTAACCATACCAACAACAAAACGCAAATGAGGGAAGAGCTCTCGCTAGCCCCCCTCAGAAATACTTAACATCAGGTGATGGATGAAATGCACTGATTGTGTATGTGTACTAATCATACCATAAACAGATGCAAGTGAGGGAAAAGCTTTCTGCAGGTTTTTTTTTCTGAAATACAAAACATAGTGTAATAAATGAATTGCGAAGATTCTAGATTTGTAATAACCATACGAAGAAACAAATGCAAATGAGGGATGAGTTTTCTATAGCTATTCTCTGAAATATTTGACATAGGGTAATAGATGAAATGTGATGATTCTATCTTTGTAGTGATCATACAAACAAAGAAATGAAAATTAGGGAGAAGCTTTCAGTAGCAGCCTTCAGTAATATTTCACATCATGTAATAAATGAAATGTAATGATTGTGTCTGTGTACTAATCATACTATAAATAGATGCAAGTGAGGGAAAAGCTTTCTGCAGCTTTTATTTGAGATACATCACATAGGGTAATAGATGAAACGCAATGATTCTGTTTTTGAGTTAAACATACCAACAAACAAACGCAAATGGGGGAGGAGCTTTCTGTATCTTCCCTCAGAAAAATTTTACATCAGGTAATGGATGAAATGTTATGATTGTGTCTGTATACTAATCATAACAACAAACAGCTGCAAGTGAGGGATGAGGATTCTGCAGCTCCTCTCTAAAATACATCACATTTGGTAATGGACGAAATGCTTTGAATCTGGGTTTGTAGTAACCATAAAACAAACAAACACAAATGAGGGGGGAGCTTTCTGTAGCTACCCTCATAATTACTTCACATCATGTAATAAATGAAATGTAATGATTTTGGCTGTGTACTAATCATTCCAACAAACAGTTGCAAATGAGGGGTGAGTTATCTGCAACTTCTCTCTGAAATACATCACATGGGGTAATAGATGAAATGCAATGATTCTGGCTTTGTAGTAACCATTCCAAAAACAAATGCAAATGAATGAGTAGCTTTCTGTAGCTATTCTCAGAAATACTTCACATAGGGTAATAGATGAAATGCGATAATTCTTTCTTTATAGTAACCATTTCAATAAACAAATGCAAATGAGGGAAGATCTTTCTGTAGCTTCCGTCAGAAATACTTCACATCAGGTAATGGACGAAATGTGATGATTGTGTCTGTGTATTAATCATTCCAACAAACAGATGCAAGTGACGGAGGACCTTTCTGCAGCTTCTTTCTGAAATACATCACATTAGGTAATAGATGAAATGCGATGATTCTGGCATTGCAGTAACCATACCAACAAAGAAACGCAAATGAGGGTTGTGCTTCCTGTAGCTTCCCTCAGAAATATTTCACACCAGGTAATGGATGAAATGTAATGATTGTGTCTGTGTACTGACCAGAACAACAAAAACAAATGCTATGAGCGAAGAGCTTTCTGCAGCTTCCCTCAGAAATACTTCACATCAGGTAATGGACAAAATGTGATGATTGTGTCTGTGTATTAATCATTCCAACAAACAGATGCAAGTGAGGGAGGACCTTTCTGCAGCTTCTTTCTGAAATACATCACTTTAGGTAATACATGAAATGCGATGATTCTGGCATTGTAGTAACCATACCTACAAACAATCGCAAAGGAGTGAGGAGCTTTCTGTAGCTTCCCTGAGAAATACTTCACATCAGGTAATGGTCGAAATGTGATGTTTGTGTCTGTGTATTAATCATTCCAACAAACAGATGCAAGTGAGGGAGGAGCTTTTTGCATGGTCTCTCTGAATTACATTACATAGGGTAATGGATGAAATGCAATGATTCTGGCTTCGTAGTAACCATTCCAACAAACAAACGCAAATGAGGGAGGAGCTTTCTGTAGCTTCCCTCAGAAATACTTCACATCAGGTAATGGATGAAATGTAATGATTGTGTCTCAGTACTAATCATACCAACATACAGAGCAAGTGAGGGAGGAGCTTTCTGCTGCTCCTCTCTGGAATACCTCACATAGGGTAATAGTAAAATGCGATGATTCTGGCTTTGTAGTAGCCTAACAACAAACAAATGCAAATGACGGAGGAGCTCTCTGTAGCTATACTCAGAAATACTTCACATAGGGTAATAGATGAAATGCGATGATTCTGGCTTCGTAGTAACCATACCAACAAACAAATGCAAATTAGGGAGGAGCTTTCTGTAGCATCCCTCAGAAATACTTCACTTCATGTAATAAATGAAATGTAATGTTTGTGTCTGTGTACTAATCATACAACAAAATGATGCAAGTGAAGGAGGAGCTTTCTGCAACTTCTCTCTGAAATACATCACAATGGGTAATAAATGAAATGGGATGATTCTGGCTTTGTAGTAACTATACCAACAAACAAATGCAAATTAGGGAGCTGCTTTCAGAGCATACCTGAGAAATACTTCACATCATCTAGTAAATGAAATTTAATGTTTGTGTATTCTCAGAAATACTTCACATAGGGTAATAGATGAAATGCAATGATTCTGGCTTCGTAGTAACCATACCAACAAACAATTGCAAATTAGGGAGGAGCTTTCTGTAGCATCCCTCAGAAATACTTCACACCATGTAATGAATGAAATGTAATGTTTGTGTCTGTGTACTAATCATACAACAAAATGATGCAAGTGAAGGAGGAGCTTACTGCAACTACTCTCTAAAATACATCACATAGAGTAATAAATGAAATGCGATGATTCTGGTTTTGTAGTAAGAATACCATAAACAGATGCAAGTGAGGCAGGAGCTTTCTGCAGCTCCTCTCTGAAATACATCACATTGGGTAATGGATGAAATGCAATGATTCTGGCTTTGTAGTAACAATACCAACAAACAAACGCAAATGACGCTTGAGCTTTCTGTAGCTCTTTTTAGAAATACTTCACACATGGCAAAAGATGAAATGCGATGATTCTGGCTTTGTGGTAACGATACCAACAACAAAACGCAAATGGGGGAAGAGCCCTTGCTAGCCCCCCTCAGAAATACTTAACATCAGGTGATGGATGAAATGCAGTGATTGTGTATGTGTACTAATCATACCTTAAACAGATGCAAGTGAGGGAAAAGCTTTCTGCAGGTTTTTTTTTTCTGAAATACATCGCATAGGGTAATAAATGAATTGCGAAGATTCTAGATTTGTAATAACCATACGAAGAAACAAATGCAAATGAGGGATGAACTTTCTATAGCTATTCTCAGAAATATTTGACATAGGGTAATAGATGAAATGTGATGATTCTAACTTTGTAGTGATCATACAAACAAAGAAATGAAAATTAGGGAGAAGCTTTCAGTAGCAGCCTTCAGTAATATTTCACATCATGTAATAAATGAAATGTAATGATTGTGTCTGTGTACTAATCATACCAACAAACAAACACAAATGAGGGAGGTGCTTTCTGTAGTAATCATTCCAACGAACTGTTGCAAGTGAGAAAGGAGCTTTCAGGAGCTTTCCTCTGAAATACATGACATAGGGTAATAGATGAGAAATACGATGATTCTGGCTTTGTAGTAACCCCACCAACAAACAAACGCAAATGACGGAGGAGCTTTTTTAGCTTCCCCCACAAATACTTCACATCCGGTAATGGATGAAATGTAATGATTGTGTCTGTGTACTAATATTGCCATAAACAGATGCAAGTGAGGAAAGAGCATACTGCAGCTTCTCTCTGATAGACATCACATGGGGTAATGGACGAAATGCGATGATTCTGGCTTTGTAGTAATCATACCAAAAAACAAACGCAAATGAGGGAGGTGCTTTCTGTAGCTTCCCTCAGATATATTTCACATCAAGTAATGGATGAAGTGTAATGATTGTGTCTGTGTACTAATCACAACAACAAACAGTTGTAAGTGAGGGACGAGCTTTCTGCAGCTTCTCTCTGAGATACACCACATAGGATAATGGATGAAACACAATGTTTCTGGCTTCACAGTAACCATACCAACAAACAAACGCAAATGAGGGAGGAGCTTTCTGTACCTTCCCTCAGAAATACTTCACATCAGGTAATGGATGAAATGTAATGATTGTGCCTGTGTACTAATCATACCAACATACAGAGCAAGTGAGGGAGGAAATTTCTGCTGCTCCTCTCTGAAATACCTCAGATAGGGTAATAGATGAAATGCGATGATGCTGGCTTTGTAGTAACCATAGCAACAAACAAATACAAATGAGGGAGGAGCTTTCTGTACCTTCCCCCAGAAATACTTCACATCCGGTAATGGATGAAATGTAATGATTGTGTCTGTGTACTAATATTGCCATAAACGGATGCAAGTGAGGAAAGAGCATACTGCAGCTTCTCTCTGATATACATCACATGGGGTAATGGACGAAATGCGATGATTCTGGCTTTGTAGTAATCATACAAAAAAAACAAACGCAAATGAGGGAGGTGCTTTCTGTAGCTTCCCTCAGATATATTTCACATCAAGTAATGGATGAAGTGTAATGATTGTGTCTGTGTACTAATCACAACAACAAACAGTTGCAAGTGAGGGATGAGCTTTCTGCAGCTTCTCTCTGAGATACACCACATAGGATAATGGATGAAACACAATGTTTCTGGCTTCACAATAACCATACCAACAAACAAACGCAAATGAGGGAGGAGCTTTCTGTACCTTCCCTCAGAAATACTTCACATCAGGTAATGGATGAAATGTAATGATTGTGCCTGGGTACTAATCATACCAACATACAGAGCAAGTGAGGGAGGAAATTTCTGCTGCTCCTCTCTGAAATACCTCAGATACGGTAATAGATGAAATGCGATGATTCTGGCTTTGTAGTAACCATAGCAACAAACAAATGCAATTGAGGGAGGAGCTTTCTGTAGCTATTCTCAGAAATACTTCACATAGGTTAATAAATGAAGTGCGATGATTCTGGCTTTGTAGTAACCATACCAACAAACAAATGCAAATTAGTGAGGAGCTTTCTGTAGCATCCCTCAGAAATAATTCACATCGTGTAATAAATGAAATGTATTGTTTGTATCTGTGTACTAATCATACAACAAACAGATGCAAGTGAAGGAGGAGCT
This sequence comes from Schistocerca gregaria, assembly GCF_023897955.1. NCBI lineage: Eukaryota > Metazoa > Arthropoda > Insecta > Orthoptera > Acrididae > Schistocerca > Schistocerca gregaria. Next base: position 794,446 of record NW_026061747.1, read on the forward strand.
TTCTGCAAGTTCTCTCTGAAGTACATCACATTTGGTAATAAATGAAATGGTATAATTCTGGCTTTGTAGTAACCATACCAACAAACAAATGCAAATAAGGGAGCTGCTTCCAGAGCATCCCTGAGAAATACTTCACATCATCTAGTAAATGAAATTTAATGTTTGTGTATGTGTACTAATAATAGCAACAAACAGATGCAAGTGAGGGAAGAGCTTTCTGCTACTCCTCCCTGAAATACATCACATAGAGTAATAAATGAAATACAATGATTCTGGTTTTGTAGTAAGAATACCAACAAACAGATGCAAGTGAGGGAGGAGCTTTCTGCTGCTCCTCGCTGAAATACACCACATATCGCAATGGTTGAAATGCAATGATTCTGGCTTTGTAGTAACCATAGCAACAAACAAACACATATAATGCAGGAGCTTTCTCTAGCTATTCTCAGAAATAAATCACATAGGGTAATAGATGAAATGCGTTGATTCTGGCATCGTAGTAAGCCCACCAACCAAAAAACGCAAATCATGGAGGAGCTTTCCATAGCTTCCCTTTGAAATATTTCACATCAGGCAATGGGTGAAATGTACTGATTGTGTCTGTGTACTAATCATTCCAACAAACAGAGGCAAGTGATTAAGGAGCTTTCATTGGCTGAAATACATCACATAGGGTAATGGATGATATGCAATGATTCTGGCTTTGTAGTAACCATACCAACAAACAAACGCAAGTGACGCTTGAGCCTTCTGTAGCTTTTCTCAGAAATACATCACAAAGGGTAACAGATGAAATGCGATGATCCTGGATTTGTAGTAATAATACCAACAAACAAACACAACTGAGGTAGGAGCTTCCTGTAGCCCCCCTCAGAAATACTTCACATCAGGTAATGGATGAAATGCAGTGATTGTGTCTGTGTACTGAAAATAACAACAAACAGATGTAAGTGAGGGAAGAGCTTTCTGCAGCTTCCCTCAGAAATACTTCACATCCGGTAATGGATTAAATGTAGTGTTTGTGTTTGTGTACTAATCATACCATAAACAGATGCAAGTGAGGGAAGAGCTTTCTGCAGCTTTTCCATGAAATACATTACATAGGGTAATTGATGAAATGCAATGATTCTGGTTTTGTGGTAACCATACCAACAAACAAATGCAAATGTGGGAGGAGCTTTCTGTAGCTCTCCTCAGAAATACTTCACATAGGGTAATAGATGAAATGCGATGATTCTGGCTTTGTAGTAACCCTACCAACAAACAAAGTCCATAAAAGAAATGTAATGATTTTGTCTCTGTACTAATCATACCAACAATGGGATTCAATTGAGGGATTAGCTTTCTGCAGCTTCCCTCAGAAATAAATCACATCAGGTAATGGATGAAATGTAATGATTGTGTCTGTGTACTAATCATACCAACAATCAGATGAAAGTGATGGAGGAGCTTTCTGCACCTTCTCTCAGAAATACTTCACGTAGGGTAGTGTACTAATCATACCAACGATCAGATGAAAGTGAGGGAGGAGCATTCTGCACCTTCTCTCTGAAATACATCACATAGGGTTATAGATGAAATGCGATGATTCTGGCTTTGTAGTAACCATACCAAAAAACAAACGCAAATGAGGGACTACCTTTCTGTAGCTTTTCTCAGAAATATTTCACATAGGGTGATAGATGAAATGCCATGATTCTGGGTTTGTAGGAACCATACCAACAAACAAACGAAATGAGGGAGGAGCTTTATGTAGCTTCCCTCAGAAATATGTCACATCAGGTAATGGATGAAATGTAATGATTGTAGTAACCATACATAGGGTAATGAATGAAATGCAATGATTTTTGCTTTGTAGTAACCATTCCAACAAACAAACTCCATAAAAGAAATGTTATGTTTGTGTCTGTGTACTAATCATACCAACAAAGTGATGCCATTGAGGGAGGAGCTTTCTGCAGGTTTCCTCAGAAATACTTCACTTCAGGTAATGGATGAAATGTATTGATTGTGTCTGTGTACTAATTATACCACATAGTGTATGCTGCCTTGGTGTGTGCCTCGCCCTTGCCTTCGGCTGTAATTGGCACAGTGCCCGAAGGACTCAGTCCCTCCGGAGGTCTTGCGCCACCACTTTTATTCCATCTTACCCACGTATCACGGCTCTGGCATTGTCTACACTGTCGGTTCGATGGTTGCTGGTCGTGTTGGTTATGCCCTAACTCTAGGGGACCATTGTGAACATCTTTCATTTCCGGCTGGCTGCAGCTTTTACACTGCTGACGTGGTCACCATCTTTCGAGCTCTAGAGTATCTCCGCTCCTGCTCAGGTGAGTCCTTCATTATCTGTGGCTATTACCTGAGCGGTTTACCAGCTCTCGACAAGTGTTTCCCTCATTCTCGTCTGGTGATGGCTATCCAGTTGTCCCTGCATAATCTTGCCCGTTGCGGCGGATCTGTTGTCTTTGTTTGGAACCCAGGCTATGTTGGGATAGCTTGCAATGAAACTGTTGACTGCCTGGCGAAAGAGGCCACCAGTAAAGCATCTCTGGAGATTAGCCTCCCGGAGATTGATTTGCGGGCACTATTATGCCAAAAAGTTTTAGATTTATGGGACAGTGATTGGCGCAACCTGCCCATGCCAAACAAACTCCGTCATAACAAGGAGACGATGACTGTGTGCTGGTCATCCATGCGTGCCACCGCAGGGACTCAGTCATCCTTTGTCATCTCCGCATTGGCCACACCTGACTGATGCATAGTTATTTCCTGTGTCGTGAGGATCCACCTCTTTGTCGTTGTGGGGCTTCCTTGACAGTGGTCCATATTCTGTTGGAGTGCGCCCTTTTAAGTGTGCTCAGGCAGACTTTTGCGATGGCTGAAATGCTCTCTGCGCTTTTAACTTATGACTGTTCCATAGCGGACTTAGTTTTGCATTTTATTCGGGTAGGGGGATTTTATCGCTTAATGTAAATGTGTGTGTTTTTGTGTGTGTTTTTGTGTTGATTCTGGCCTATGGGCTACGATTTTAGTCTGCTTTTTTTAATGTGTTTCTCGGTGGTTGGCTTTTCCTTTTCTGTTTCTATGGTCGGCAACCCACCGTCACTCACCGTGTGATTTTAGTTCGTCTTGTCTGGTCTTTGTCTCAGTTTCTCTCGTTCTGTGTCATCTGTCCTCTCGTTTGTTGATTGTTCTTATTCTCTGTGGGTGTTTTTAGTATTAGAAAAAGGGACCAATGACCGTAGCAGTCTGGTCTCTTTAACCCCCAAAAACCAACCAATCCTAAGATGTCTACCTCAGTCGGAGATGAAATGTCAGAAATAATTTTATTCATCGACTGTGCCGTCCTCCCACAAGCCAGTCCAGAAGTTTTGACTAATGTGAACAGTCGCTGTGAAAGCCTATGTTGTGTAAATGTGTGCTTGTCTCCTGAAGTGTACCTTGTGAAAGGAGGAGTAGGAGGTGATTTAATGCGCATGGTGTGAGTAGCTTCGCAGTATTTTCTATCCTTCACGTATCATGTGTTTTCATTCTTGATAAAACACTGAATATTAGTCATCGACAAAGTTTTTTGCTGTAGCTCGTGTATTTAGAGGAAACAGCACTAATCTGGCATACATGTTTCCTTGGGATTGAACTAGAATGTAGTGAATTTCAGCCACAGTCTCCAACTGTTGTCACTATTTAACTTAAATTATTATCGGACCTGTCTGAGGAAATGCGTGTCAAGTAATGTACTTCAAAAGGCCTTTCTGCTGTGCTCTAATTCCTCATGTTCATATACAGGATTGAAGCAGTTGAGAGTTGAGAAGCGTTGTGGGTTTGGCAAAGAATAAGATCTTTAGTCGACGTGAAAACACAGACAATGCTATTGTGGTAAACTGCTGTATTAAAAATTCTGTAACTTTACAAAAGGTCTAAAAGAGTCAGTAGAATCAGGTGTGACTGGTAAACCATTCTTTTTCAGGTGGTATACATTTTGTTATTTTTCATTTATAAATGTATATCTATCTGCTCCAGGAGATACATTTTCCTGCCACTGGAATGAATATGCAGGTTTTTCTGCATATCATTAACAATGTGTTTGTTGTAGAACATGTCTTCCACAGTGGCCGACATTGAAAAATGATTTGAGTGAAAGCCATTTCCTTCTGTAAATGAGTGTCCTATGTCTGTGTGGTAAGGCAGGGCAACCTGGCCATTGTATTTTATATTCTGTACCATTGCAAGTTGAAATCAAACTTCACACACACACACACACACACACACACACACACACACACACACACACACACACACACACACACACACACACTAACTACGTAGATCTTCTTTAGTTACATCTGAGCTTCCAGTGAACATAATTCATATTTATGCATTATATTTAGCACATGGGGAACATGTGCAAACTCAGTTGATGAGAAATAAAGGATATAATGTAAGTAACTAATTCATTTTTCACCTAATTAAATCTCTCCTCACTTTCAGGCAGAAAGCCTTAATCTATGTCACAGTGAAAGCCACGTGCAGACAGTGGCCAATAGCTGCTCTCTCCGGTTTCGTAATAGGGACCCGCTCTGCCCTAGTCCAGCCAGTCTGGTACTCGCTCTGGGTTTTGTTTCTATCTCGGTGGTAGTGCATTCTGGTCGTTGCTCGTTGTTGACAATAGCCTGGCTCTGGTTCTGAGTGGATTTACGTTTGGTGTTTGGTTTCCACAAGCCTCTGTTGTTTATCTCTTCCTCCTTGTGTCGCCTATAGTCGGTAGCGGTTGGTTGTTGTCAGGTGTCGTTGGTCTGTCGTCCGACTTGTCCTGTGTTTACCTTGTGGTGCGTGCTCCACCGCTGGTGTCTTCCCTGCCTGGCGGCTCCGATCAGCAACCCCAGCCATTCCTGCTGATGGTTGTGGTTACCACAATTTACTTCGCTCCTACCACATTGTCGTCAGTAATTGCAGTAGTCATTTTCAACATCTTCTCAACCATCTTTGAAACATTTGTACCACTTGTAAAGTCTTGTACTCGTAGTAGAGTCGCCAAAAGCCACACTCGATGTTTCCAATGCGATACTGCACTTTGTTCCATTTTTAAACAAAATTTAATGGAGAATCTTTGATCCATCTTTTTTGAAAGTAAAAATTCTCTGAGCACTCAAAAACAAAGACCTCCTTTTCCACTGTCAACAATGAACTAAATACTGAAAATAGATGTAAATATATGTACGGTACATCAGGAACACGTGTAATAATAAGAAAAGAACAAAAATGTATACAGCCGACAGAATTAAATTCCTGTAACTTTTTGATCACACCTCATATGCAGTGTCTGGAAAAAGGAAATAAAGCACCCATAACAGTGTAACTTTGTACAAGTACAAACTATTAGCGGGCATGTACACAATTACAGCAGCGGTTCTCAGCGAAAGTAGAAAGGCCACTAGTGTTGATGGTGGAGGGTATACAAGAGGTGTGAGCACCATCGGGTAGACTACTGATGAGAGGTGTCACATTGTGTTCAGTGTTGAATCACGGTTCTGCACTATCCCCGATGACCACTGTCAGCACGTGTGGCGGCAGCTTGGGGGACATTCCATTCTTCCAGTGATTTGGAAAGGCACAGTATGGCCAGCAAATGGTTATGAATGTAGGTTGCAGTTGATAGTGATTGAGGGAACTGTGACGGAACAACAATCTTTCAGATGTCGATAATCATCGTGTTACATCTTGTATGACAGTATCATGATGTTATTTCCAACACAACAGTGCTCATCCACATAGTGGCATGTGTATGTATCAATTGTATGCATGGTATTAGCTGCTCCCATAGTCAGCAAAATCCTTAGATATGTTCCCTGCAGAGCATATGTGGCACGAGCTTGGACATAAACTCTGCCCCAATGTCAGTATCCAGAATATTGTGGACCATTACAACAGTTTGAGGCCAGCTTGCCCGAGGAAGGAATCTAGTGGCCTTATGACACCCTTCCAACCAAACAAGTGTATGCAAGAAGGGCAATTGGGTGCATGTCATATTGATAAGTGAGATCATACTGCCAAGTTCTTTGTAAATCTGACTCAATTTTGTAATCACTAAAGTAACATCACATACCGTCTGAACCCATGGCATTTCTTTTATTTCTGCAAATTTCAATTTCTTAGCCGGGCAGTGTTTATGAACATCTTGGGCTGAAAGAAAATCAGCCTGATATAGAGACGTAAAACTATTAGAGACGTAATTAAATGTAAAAGTTTCACAAAAACACATTTAAAGTGAAAAGCCTGAAAAAACACCAAGTTGTGTGTCCAGAAAATCTGTATCACAATGGGTTAACAGTGAGCAGCAACTGCAACCAAATGGGAAAAATATCTTCTTCCGGCCCAGGATGTTGTAGCAGATTTTCTGCAACTTCACATTCCTAATGCTTCTGTATATTTTTTCCTGTTTCTACAAAGTCCACTCCTGGCAACTATAATTTAAAATGATCCAAGTCACTGTCCTTCTTCTTTGTATACTAAGGTGTCTGTCTGTAAATAATTTACTCTTATTTCTGAAGGCTTGAGCATTCCAATTCTTCTCTTAATATCCACTAGCTTTTGCCCTCAACTATGTTGGCACGGATCTTGAACCTGCATGAATTTTGAGAAGCCCTGAAACTTATTATCCATGGGAAAAATTGATATAAAGAACTGAAAGTGAAGTTGTCAAAACGATCCAATGGTAAAGAATTGATATGTTTGTAAGCACAGATACAGATATTTGAAGTATGAAATAGCAAAACGCCTGGATAGGGGAACAAGCTGGTGGCGTATTTAATGAAAATACAAAAAATTAAAGAATCTGTAGTTACAAATAAGTCAGTTCTTTACTGTTGCACCCTTTTGACAGTGTCACCTTCAGTCTTTTATATCTGTTTTTCTTGCTAATAAGCTTCAGGATATTTATGAACGTTCATGTCAATGAAGTCGTTTGCTTAATAAGCTTATCAGTGACAATAGTTACAGTAATTTGTGAATGAATTCAAGAATGTCTGTGGGTAATGGAATTAAACTGTTAACATTAGTAATAATTTGGAAAGTTTCATCATCATAACACTATTTACTACTTTTTACTGATTTTTCTCATTTCTGGTCCTGGTTTGTTTCGTTTAGTTTTATAAAACTTCCACTGTCCCAATGTTTTTTTCTTCCAGTATAATGAAATGATGCTTATATGAAACTGATTTGATCCACATAAAGCACTTGCAGTCCCTTGCAGGCCTGCATACAATAACAAGTATTTAATATTGCATTTTTTGTAATCAGTTTAGCATGCATCTCTGTATACATAACCTGTCAGTAGCTGCCCACAGAGTTATTTTCAATTTTCCTGTAATTTAATAACATAAAACATGATAAATAGATGTAAAAACTTTTTATAATATGGAAAAATGCCTGTACACCATTATTATTTGCAGTATGTAGATAGTCACAGGATATGTGATGCATTCCCTTATGGATCTGAGTTACTGGGTACACATTTGTTTCCATACTATTCGGGCCCACATAGTTAAATGTACAGTTCAGTTTATCATGTTTTATAGATAATTTCACTTCAAAATTTCTCTGAGGGTTGAAATGCTTTTATAAATATGTAATGTTGAATCATTGGCTGTTGTCAGCTTAGCATATAATTTTAATGGTCTATTATCCATTCTGGATCTTTCTGAACTCATCAGCTGTGAACAAATGTTGATTAAGAATGCAACCAACCATGAGTACTTCTAAAAGTATTTATTTAAATGCCATTACCAGTCTCAAGCTATTATGTCTGTCTACAGGTTTTTATTTTATTTACTTACTTTTTTTTAAGTAATTGCAACAATGTGCTAATATACGTGTATTTGATAAAATATAAAATGAAATACTTACATACCCTCGATTTGTTTTGTCGGTATCATTTAGGCTTTCTTTGGTCCTTAAGCATTTTCAGCATGACACACGAAGAATTAAGAATTATAGACAATGCACTTATTCTAAACAATCCACTGTGTTGTGCATACACTTCACAGTATTTTTCATCAGTTGCAGCCTTTGACAAGTACTTCACATGTAATGATTTTGCTTACAGTGAAAAGTCTATCCACTGACCAACGATATCACTCATTTCTCAACAAGGAAACATCTCATCTACTGTATGTTAAGTAAAGAATGTGTGGACGATACAAATCTAAATAACAGAAAAATGCTTTGTCCAGAAAAGTGCACTTCTTACAAGTGAGGAACTCTAATTGTAGCATGTCATAGGAGAAATTAACAAGAAGATTTATCAGGCTACTCTCGAGAAGCAATGGCATGTGTTTTGATTTTGGTCCCTGACAATATTCTTCAATGGATGTTAAGTTGGGCAGCTAGTGGAATAAGGATACCCTTGTTCAGAGTCCTAACACAGACCAATCATGTTTAATTTGTGTGAAAAGTGCAATGAACATTTTCAGGATTGTTTGTTAGCCAGCTGTAGTTGCTCATTTAGAATTTGCTGAGATGAATTGAAGGTGTGAATGCATATTTCTAGTTATTTTAAGATACCCATTTTCCTCCATAAGTTAGTTGTATATTTTGTTTGTAGATTATCTTTAGTGTTTGAAATGCTGTATCTATATTGAGCCATGTGAGTGGCAGTTGCAGATGTAGTTAAATGTTTTCAGTCTAAAAGCATCCTTGTACTTATTATATCTTGAAGTTGCTGCCAGTCAGGCCAAGATAAAATCTGATGCAATTGTCACAATCAGTACTGTGTACTCCTCAGTTTTAGAGACCCAGCCCAATGGTTTTGGTTTTATGTACTATGTTATGTTGCCGCATTTAGTGTGCATCTATGGGCTTAAAGTCGAAATTGTGCAGAAAATATTAGTAAGTTACTTTATTCAACCATAGAATATTTATGAAATATTACATATGTCATGTTAATTGAAAGAGGAAACAGTTTTTTAATTAACTAATCCATACATACAGCAATAACATCTTTTACAGTTGTAGATGATGATGATCTGCTGTTAATTTTGAAGTGTTTTGTACAATTTTTTATACACATTGCCAAACAAGTTTACAATTTATGTAAAAAAAAAATACAGTTTGTGTCGCATAACTACACACTGGGTGAGCGAATATTTGTAGTTTGGGCACTGCCTTTCAGCTGTTTTAAGTACCTTGACAATACTTTTAGCATCCCCTTGTATTCTTTGTGTTGTCTCTTTAGCCCATTTGAAAAAGCAGAGTCATCAGCTCACCACAAAGTTAAGATGACAAAATTGGATGAAGGATGGAAATTATCCATCACAGACACTGGGTGCAGAATTTCACATTATTTCTAGTTAAATAATAATAATTTTTTCAATGCCTGCTTGATGTTACATAAATAATCATGGACTTTTTAGTATTAACTATTTGAGAGGTATGCTTCATTTTTTTTAATATTAGGGTTTTAATGCATTCAAAAAAATTATGGTGCAGTTTTATTCCATTGTAGAAGATACTGGCTGTTGTTTTGTTTATCTTGAAACATGTGTCGGACAAAACTGATATTTACTCAGATCATGTGAATACAGCTGTTTGTGAGATAACTGCTTTGTTCTGTATAAGCCAAAAATATTGTTATTCAGTCTGATATTATGTAATTGCCCAAACTATGAGGTTTGTGGTGGGATTATTTGGGACAGAGATGCTACATATAAGTATGTTGTGCAAACAATAATGTAAAATGAATGACTTACAGAGGATGATGTGAAGTTTGCACTATGTGCATATTTAGACTGCTCAGCTATAACTGAAGTTGTATTTACCAAATGTTGAAAATTGATCTTCTACCTTAAACTTATAATTACCTTTGATGTTTACATTCTGTATGTAGCAAACATCACTATAGAAATCTGCCATTGCGCTGCTTGTAAATGTTGTAACTGCTTGATAGTAATTTGTCATGTTGACATAATGATTATTCCTTAATCTAGAATGTTTCTAGTTACGTAAGTACTTTTATTCATGTTATATAGTAACCTGTTTATACATTATGTATGTAAATGTTTATTGTTCGCTAGGAAACTTAAGTTTGAGTCAACACAATTCCAAACAGACAGTTATAATTTATGATAATAATTAAAATATTTTATGCTCAATTATCTTAAAATATACAAAATTAAATGTAAACTTAGTAACATTCAGATTAATGCTTAAAGACATTCTTTCCTTTCTTACTGTACACTGATTTCTGCATGCATTTTTAAGTGTAAAGATGCCTTGCTGGTATCTGATACTTAATGCTGTAAATGTTAGCTGTGTTAGCTTCAGTTTTGCTTGGTTACTTTATATTTGTATGCATCATATGGGAGAAGTCAAAACAATACTACTTTTGTGTAAAACAAATGAGCTCTGTATTCGCATGTTAACAATACTATCAGAGCTAATGACATTCTGTGATAATCAGAAACGTCATTTCTATGATGTTTCTGGATGTAACAGCATAACTAGTGCTACGATGGGGCTGATTTGACGATGGGACTAGTGCTACAATGGGACTGGCGTGGAGATGAAAACATTCTTGAGTGGATGACCATCTCTGGGGTGCAAGAATTTCTCTTGATAGGTGTGCAGCCACCAGGATTACGATCTGTTCCTAGCTGTACTGGACATTCCATATTTCTTAGACTCCTGGATCAATCTGTACTGCTATCACACTGTCTACCACACCCTGTTCTTTGTACCTCCCTTTGCAGGTGCAGTGGGTAACATGACACTTGTGAAGAGGCTTCAGTTTCCTTTCCAAGAGAAAATTGGTCCTACACAGACCCATCCTCACTCCACCCATGAACAACAGTTCTCAAATTTTATATGGATATGAATCTGTATGTGCATCAAAGCCCTTCTTATGCAACACAAGACATGGGTAGCCGACATACGTTTGCGGCACTGTGAACTGTAACTTGACAGCTTACCACTACCTTATCCAAGACTGCCTCTAAAGTAGTGGCAATAAAGGCTGTGCATATGTGGCATGTACTTCTTTTTGAGAACATCCATCAGGGGTTTCAGAGTATTTAATTCTACAGCATCGAATGTGTCACGAAGTGCTCTTTGACCCAGTTAAGTTATAACATTACATAAATAACACACAGCACAGTGAACAGTATTAATGGCGATGATAACGACATTGATGACATGAACAACACTTATAATAGTCTATTCACTGGACAGTAAATTTGTAATTATTTATTTATTCTGTTAGATGAGTTGATTGTTAATCAGTGCAATGATGACTGCATTACCACCTGAAGCAAGACTGCTTAATACAAATTTCTGCTTTATTCAATAAATTTTTCGTGTGCACATATGTTGCTGCAACAATAAAGTAAAATTAAATGATATGATTGAATTGTTCATTTGATGGAATTCTGTATTCATTTGGATGTTAAATACACCAGTGTATCATTTCTTTAATGCCTCATCTGAATCCTTGTCACTATTGCCATTTTTATCTCGAATTTATGTATAGCATTGCCTAACACTTGTTTGTAATTTAGTTTTCAAAGCTATAATTGTAAAAAAAAGAAAGTTGTTTGTGTTTAATATGTTATTTAAGTTTAGTATGATGTTTCACTGTTAGTATGTTCTGAACATTAAAGAATATTACTAACTATCCTGAAATACATTATTAAAGTTATCCCCTACTGTCACTCACAGTCTTTTGTAAGTCATTGTAATATGTTGATGCTGATTTACACTTTTATGGCCACTTACCATTATTTTGTTACTGATCTCTTATAAAAGCAGATTCTTGATTTATATACATCATCTATTTTTATATCTTTATTGCCAGCTGCGGAAAGTGGATGTTAACAATGTTGTTGAATTATAGTGTAAGCGGCTATGCCTTCATCCAGAAAGAAATAAAAATATGTTTGACATGTATAGGTATTTTAATTCATCTCCCTCAGGATATCTCACATATAACTTATTTCATCTCTGGCAGTGTTTATTAATTTGATGTGGTAGTCAGGAAGCAACCTCAAGATGTAAAACAAACTCTTGCAACGTTTTTGTCCATAAAATTTGGAATTGGGAAGAAAGATAATGGTGGCAAGTGCTGTTATCAAATATACAACACTGAAATGGTTGTATCTGAGTGGTTATACACTACATTAGAACAGAATTTTCCAATAATCAAAATTTCTTTTGTGACAGCATAATGGGATAATTTTCTCCTATTCCCACATGAGGGTGCACAGATAGCTTGAGCATTTGGTAGCTTCTTCCATACTCAGTTAAGAGAGTTAGCTCTGCCAGTAACACTGTGACAGTTTTTTACATACAGAGGATGACAGTGTGCGGTTCAACAGGCAGGTCCTGTCAATAACAGAGAAGCTGTTGAAAGCTTGATTTCTCCCTAAAACCTTAAGGGGCAAGTAAATCTGAAAAACATATCTAAAAATTTCATAATCTTGTTCTGATTGTGTAGAAACAATTGTTACTCCTAAGTAACACTCGGACGCAATAAATAAGCCCTGTTGTGGTAAATAAATTTACACTCATATTTAGGGTACGTTAATTATCACATTCGTTTAGGGAGTGACTCGTTATCATGTTAAGGCACCATTTTCAAAATTTTAAGTGGTATGTAAAATCTTGTGGCTTTTGCAAACTGAAAAAGAGGAACTTGCAGTTTATTCCATGCCATCGACAGGAAAACTGTGAAGGCCTAATTATGTAAACAGAAAGGTATACTAGGGTTTAACCTCCCATTCTTAATGATGCTTTCACCGTGCCCTCCCAGAAAGTGGGTGGTCACAAGTGCATGGCATACTGTCTCATCTGTTCCAAAACACAAATATTAGGGTATGAGATTGATAACCATTTACCATTCATTGTTCCACAGTGAGAAATATTTATTGGATTTTTCAGATTGGTGCAACAGGTAAATCAAATATACTGGTGCCCGTTGCAATTTATTGCTTCAAAATACCTATAGAAACAACTGTGGGAGCTCTCACACAGAATCTTTGGTTTGTCATCTCTCTGTACTTATGTCTGGTTTAGGCAGCACACGATCCACATCTCCATTCAACAACCTGTAGTAGTATTCATAGAAATCCGTAGGAAACCCACCATTCCATAGTAACACTCTTGTCTCTCATTTGCTGTGAATAGATCTTTAAATTTGCTGCTGCACTTTGTAATTTCTTGATGCAGTGGACCTGCTGTGCAGTTCCAATACTTCTGGCCATGTAATTTTATTTCTGTTAGCAGATGATTGAGGTCCTTAAGAAAGCACATATCTACTCAGACTCATGATAAAGTAATGTAACCACTCTTAACAAACTCCTCTAATGAGACGAGTGTTCAACGGAAACAATGGTATTGTCAGGAATGCCCCTAGGGAAGTGTTTTCTGTAAACATAATGATTTGGCAAGCAGGGTGGGGAATAATGTGCGGTTGTTTGCAGATGATGCTGTGATACAAGATGATTTAGACAATATTTATGGTTGTGTGTGTGTGTGTGTGTGTGTGTGTGTGTGTGTGTGTGTGTGTGTGTGTGTGTGTGTGAGTGAGAGAGAGAGAGAGAGAGAGAGAGAGAGAGAGAGAGAGAGAGAGAGAGAGAGAGAGAGAGAGAGACAGAGAGAGAGAGAGAGAGAGAGAGAGAGAGACAGAGAGAGAGAGAGAAGGATGTGTTAACGGTATTTTCAAATGACATGTAAGTTGTACATAGATGCTTTGGGAACTCGTATGGGAATCCCTGGAGAGAAAGCAATATTCTTTTTGAGGAACACTGTATAGAGAAATTTAGAGAACTGGCATCTAAAGCCGAATGCAGAATGATTCTACTGCCAGCAGCATACATTTTGCATATGAATTATAAAGATAAGCTATAAGATACTGGGGCTTACACAGACGCATATAGATATTCATTTCTACCTCACTCTTTATGCGAGTGGAAGAGGAAAGGGAATGACTAGCAGTGGTACAGGGTACATGCACACTACAGCTGCTGGTGGAATATGTATGTAGGTGTGGCCAGGCTCATAACAGGAGCTCTCATTCAATCTTTCTGTGACAGAAAAGTTTCTGGATCATGGTCGCCAGTGTCCATTTTCTCCTCGAGTTCAAAGACACTGCCAAGCCATGACTTCAACCCACAGGTGGACCTCCACAGCAGGGTGGAAGCACAAACACTGCTGTGCCTTGCTGATCTTAATTAGTTAACTCCACTTTTCACAAATCTATACATACACGACAAAGGGCACACACGGTTGGTTGGCCCACACTTACTGATTACTAAAAATATGTTTTTAACAATTACGAATGTCGTTCCTCGGCGTGAGAGATAATACATGCATTTCAAGTTCTTGTTAAGTTTGATCACACTTATAACATTTCCAGTTAAGTGTAATAGTATGTAATTAATTCGTAAGGACATAGTTTATAACCATGTTTTGGTGGAAATAGTTTAACTGTTCTTTACCATAGGGAGTCACATGCTGATTCTGGGCTCTCTACTGCACTACGTTACTTCAAATCTGATTTGTGACAAATATTAAATGGTGTCTCTGTACAGGTTGACTTGTCATTTTCCAGCTAAGTCTCTTTACTTTTGACTATTTTGGAGACTATGTCATTATTGTGACACAACATCACATTGCAGCTTAAAATATTTGTAGCACCAACATTTACAACTCAATTTTAGGACAGACACTGTGTACATATATTATTTTTGAGATGATATTGTCCCTTCTTTTATACCTCCATACAAAAATAATATAGGTAATTTCCTCTATGTATCCACCTGACCCCAGGTAACACCATCCCTCCTATGGGTCCGTCTATGTCCCCCTCACTTCCATACATAAAATGGGGTTCACTGAACTTAAAAATTGAAACTATATCTCTTTCTGTGTCAAAAGTGTCTACATAGCATATTTAAGTTTTACTTGATACATGGGTTTCCTACTACTTTCCATTCTGTCACTCTTACTGTGCCTTTCACAGAGTCATACCTTCCATCTATGTTATATTAACATTTAATAATGTGCTTTCTCTGATACAAACTTAAGATTAACTACAGACTGTTCATTAAGACCTCATTTGCTGTTACACATGGAAATGTTGTTATCCAGTTTGTTCTTATCAATAGATTTGTGCACCACTCATTTTGAAATCATGAAGTAGTACTGAGAATACAGAAGTTTCCTTTAATTTGTTACTTTTCCTCTCAACTACTTTGTCATATACTAGGTATATATGTGATACAGCAGCTTTTCACTTTCCACTGAGAACACAACTATCTTTTTGTTAATCCCAATTGAAAAAAAACATTAAATTATCAAACTCAAAACCTTTATTTATTGTGTGTCAAACACTTTATGCCCAATTATGTAACATATGTATAACTATCAGCTTTTTCATACACTTTGACACGTATAAGGTTCACACACAAGTTAATAGCATTTTCGTTTTGCATGTTGCATTCCACCACTGTGCAAATTTTGCATGAAACAGAAAGGTTACAAAATGAGGTGTATGAGTACTGCATGTCCGAAGTGAAAATCGCAAAAATCAGTTGGTGGCCATATCTATCTCTATTTGCTCATCATCAAGTGGCTCATGAAATACTGAACATTACAATTGTTGCAGGGTTAGGGGTCAAACCCGGGACTCCACATGGCAGACCTGAAGCTGGGACCCACCACACCGTATTTCGTCAGGAGGCTGAGCAAGTTCAAGAATTTTGAGAGACAGTGCAGAGTGATAAAGCAGTATTCAGTAACATTGCTTTATTCAGCTAATTTACAGTATTTGATGGTGAAGCGTAGTGTCAGCGTGCTGCCCGCCCGATGTCCTGCAAGTCCAGCCGGCTCAGCAGACTCCTGGTATGCCGATGCCACTGCTGTTGTTATCAAGGCTGCCTGCCAACGGAACTTGGCCGCCGCTCTCCCGGTCACCACCCAGCGATGCATAGCGCCTTGTGACTTTCTCTGCCCCATTAGGCCTGCTCTGTCTGACCAAGGGATGAAGGTGGATGTACTGGTGACCCGTGGCCCTCAGGCCACCGCTGCTCCCAACTAGTGACCTGACTCAAACCCACGCGCACCTGGATTCTGTGCTGAAATTTTCCGCTAATGGTGCTTGCCGGATGGCAACACCCACTGCCATCTCTGGCGCTGTCGTAGCGCTGCTCTGCTACCCTTAGGGTACGCCTCGCCCGGACCCAGTATGCCAGGTGGGAAGCAAACTTGGCAACTACACTAGAGTGGAACTGAGTCCCTCCTGGACCTGCTGCAGACCTCTCTCACTGCCGTTTATCAGGCAGACTATGCTATTTCCAAGTGGAAGGATGCCATTCCACCCTCCCCTGGCGTTGTGTCCCCCGATGCAGAATATAGCCCGAGCAACAACATAGAAACAAAGTACAAATTTATACAGAATGCTTATAATTTTGCTGCCAGACTGGCCACTATAAGCATAGAGCAGCACAGGTCTGTCCCGACGTTCCACTGACCTGGCAGACCCTGTCAAGCTAAACTTGCCCGTCTATTTATATTGGTTTCTCCCTTGCTTCTGACATAGTGTCAGAGAGAGACAGGAACAATTGTAGGGATAAATTCCTACAGGTGAGCCATTTACAAATATCCTCTCCTGGCTCTGGCCTAGTGCCCCACCTCATATATCCACTAACTAAGAGCAACGCTGCAATTTCCTACCTTGTTGTTGCTCCACTCAAAACAAATCGTGCATGCAATACCGCTGTCGCAGCTCTGCGCCGGCAGGTGCCATGTTTACCTTGCCTGGCCTGCTGGCTGTCGTCCGTTATGGCACTCTGCCAGCGGCCCCAGATTTCATCCCCCAACAGCGCCTTCATTGAATTTCGAAAAAATTTCCCTTTCCCTTGACTAGATTGACACTAGTGCAGCACTATCCTGGTGATGAACAATTGTGTCTGTATTCTAACATAAGGAAAAGAAAGGATTGGTTGGGGCCAAACAAAGGAGCAACATCCCATAGAAAAATCTGCATGCTTTCACAAAAGATAATGTTATGCATCTAGTGGAACGACGATGGTGGGGTGTATTATGAATTGCTTCCGCAAGATGTAACGGTCATTGCTGACATTTTCTGTCAGCAGAAAAGATGTCTTGCTTATACAGTCTAAGAACAGCAACCAGGAAGTCCAAGTGAAGCAATACTGATCCATGAAAGAGTCTGCCTGCATTCCGTACAGTATTTTTTTGTCAGTCTAGCAAAAGTTGGGTTGGGAAGTCATGTCACACCCACCTTATTCACCTGATCTTGTGCCTCAGATTTGAGCCTTTTCCACTCTCTATCAAATAACTTTCATGGAACTTCCCTTTCAGATTAAAAAAGTGTTCTGAACATGACTCAATGAATTCTTCACCAGAAAACCATGCCATTTCTATTTCGCAGAATCGAAAATTTCCCCAATGTTTGCTGTCCTTCGTAAGCACTGAAGGATGATATATTATTGTACGCTGAAGTCTCTGTTATGTTTATTAAAACTGTAGAAAAAGTATACAAACTAATGCACCAGCTACATACCTGTGTTGGGGCCTAGCGCAATGGTTATCATATAAACATGATGTAGAAGGTTGTTGGATCAAAAAACGACAAATGAAACTTTTTTTCAATTTATAAATCCGATCAAAAGAATTTGATTATTATTTTTATTCAATTAATTCGTTTACATGTAATTTTTGATATTATTGTTTGTTTTATTTACCCTTATTTTTCTTTCTGTCATTCTTTTTTCTCCTGGAATCTGCCTGTGTCACCTATAATGTGGAAATAATTGTTAATGTGTGTGTGTCCGTCTCGAGTTGCTTCGTAGAGGTTAGCTTTAACCACCATAAACAAAGCAAGTGCGATTTTTAAATCTGCACAGATTGTTGATTGCTATTCTCTTTGATGCATTTCACATCATGGGGTTGTGGTTAGCTTAGGACACAAATTTGAATTCAGGGCTTTGTCTGCCATGGTTGTCATTTCTCACTTAGAATCAGCTGTCCATAGACCATCTCACATTTCCAACGTATCTGGAAGTGGCTGCCTCCGACATTACTCTGCATTAATTATTGCATAGTAATGAAGTAAAACAAATTAATATTTCCACTTTGACAGTTCTCTGCAATTTATTGCATAATTTGGTAAACCATAGTGTTTTTTCTGACATGCTCTGGTGGTTTCCGGTGATTAAGGGTGTCAGTGTGGTACTGGTGTGCAAGACTCACACTCCCTCTTGGCTATCAAACTTACTTGGAGTTGCTTCGCCGATCATCTTTTCAGGATAGCCAGCTGTGATGTCCTGCACGACTTCTTCTCTGAATATAGGATGCTACATGGAGGAAATTTTTTATACTTTAAAATATTCTTGAGTGTACGGAGTTATTTTAAAACTCAATCTCACTGTATTTTCATCACACACAACAGTTTCTGACAGACCGGAAGGTTACAAGCTTACAAAAAATGTTTTAGTTGTATGAAAACTATCACATTCATTTTTCCATAAATACAGTCTACAAATCTCACAAAGTTTAACAAGACAACTCTCTAGACCTTACTTATTGATTCTTTCTCTTACATTCGTAATTGTCCCTTCTCTTCTTTCAACAACATTCAAATGTTCACACAGTAATGTTTCATGTCGCATGGAGTACGGCGCGTTTATTCCTTGAGCTGGATGTGTAACTATAGGCGCCTACCTGCCCACGCCGATCATCCGTCCCATACACGTCCGTCCTGCACACACACATAACTGTGGTGCAGTAGACACAGTTCTACTCATCTCTAAAATAACGCGTGTTCAAGACGGTGGAAATACGAGGGTCTCTAGAATTTACTCCAAAATTCCTTAGGCATTACAATGCCTTCCAGAATGCTGGAAGTTAGAAAAGTATAATTATTAAATTGTCATTACTTCAACACCCCCCCCCCCCAATCAATTTAATAATTTCCTAAATTGCTCATAAAATTCACTATCCCCAGCTTTTAACACAGTCCATTGAAACGTGCACTCTTAGCTACTTTTGGTAAAATATGGGCCATTTGTTCCTCGGAGCTAATGTATTGAACATTCAGATGGCCTTTGTTGTATAGCTCT
This sequence comes from Schistocerca gregaria, assembly GCF_023897955.1. Taxonomy (NCBI): domain Eukaryota; kingdom Metazoa; phylum Arthropoda; class Insecta; order Orthoptera; family Acrididae; genus Schistocerca; species Schistocerca gregaria. Next base: position 813,576 of record NW_026061747.1, read on the forward strand.
TGTGTAGAACGGATTTCACATCCAAATGCTTCAGTCATCTATGTTCCCACTTCCGTAATTGACAGATTCTTCAAGAAGATGCTTAAGCCATGGGGTGTCTGTCATAGCTGTCGCCAAAGCTGGATATTCTGCTTCTATTTCCTAGTGAAACTCATCTGTCTCCTTGTCACCAGAAACAGTATTTTCAAACAAAAAACTATAAGAAAGTGAAGAAGACAGAAGATCTACAACATAACATAGTCAGAATCAACATAGCAGTAATAGCATTTAAAATTTCCTTTTTGTAACACAGGCCAACATCAAGTGTTCCTTTAATATATCAAGGAATTCATTTCAAAAATTTCTACTCTAATTCTGTTGGTTAATTTTTCTGTCTACTAAAATAGTTAAGTGATGCACTTCGTCTGGTCATAGCTGTCATTATATACATTGAAAAACACAGTAATTGTCCATCTGGTTTAAATTCATCCATTTGACCACACACATCTCCACTGGATTTGACTTCCATCGATGTTCTCAGTGCTTACAGTCTTCCATGTTGAATCTTTTCAATAAGTATTCAAGATGAACATAGTGACAAAGAAACATTTTGCCACTGTTGCTCTGCATATTTATTCTGAGGAATGATTTTGGTTCTCCAAGTTCTCACATTCGACATTTTAACTAGTTCTTAATGTAGGTGACTTTTTTTTTTTTACTATTACATCCAGCTGGAATATTATCTACTTATGGAAGCAAATTGAGTATAATGATCATCAATGATTTCAACATAGAGACATCTGCCAATTTTGGGTTGTCGAAACATGATTTCCTTCTAAAACTGTCAAAAGTTTTTTTTTAGTTTGCATACAAGACTTTTCTTAATCTTTACACCAGGTCTCAATGCAGGAATCAATTTTGTACATCTGTTTGTTCCATAAATGAATTATGTTCCTTCACCACACTAAGGAGCATTCTTAGTGTTGTGAATTGAGCAAGTGGAGTATAGTCATATCTCTTTCAATATTTCCAGACGTGTCTATTTTTACTTTGAACATCCTCTTACTGTCAGTGATACTTTTATTTGCTGTAAGTGGTGCATAAGTCAAAGTTCCATTAGATGACTGAGAGCCCAGTTTTTCCATTATTGCTTTTTTTCCATTCTTCTTCTACTTCTTCTTCATGATGCCTAACCTGAACGTCTTCAGACTTCTGAGGTAAGTTTTCCCACGAATGTTTTTGCATTCAAGGGAAACACTGGATAATCCTTGAAAAACATAATTTTCTTGTTATTCTATTGCTTTTCCGCAAAGTTTCTGCTGGCTTCCACTTCTTCTGACATTGTGGGCCTTGAGTTCCCTTCAACAGTTTGCACAAAATCAAGGACTTCAAAACAGAAATAACTTTGAGGAAACTGAAGAATGTTCTGAATTACATTGTTCACTTGAATGGTCTTCTTCAAGATCCAATCATAATTGCTTTCATCTTCAAATAGAAACTTATCTTTTTCAAATATTACATCTCTCCCAAATACAACTTTGTGTTGCTTGGCGCACTATATTCTGTGGCTAATTAGACAGTTTCATTTTAATGGGCTAGTTCCTTTTCAATACTTTCCTCGGAATGTGCCACTATGCAACACACCCAAAGTCATATTTGTTAAATTTGGCTTTCTTCCATCCGATAGCATTTCTAGAATTTCTGCATCTAAAACTGAAGTATAACTACGGTTAATGATAAAAGTATCTGCCAGTAACTTTTGACTAAAATTGCTTTCAAACTTCGCGTCCAAGAATTGTGCAATGAGACTTCTCAATGACAGTATGATTTAGTCGCTCTGCCACTCCATTTCGTAAATGACTTTGCAAATATACTCATGACCGTTGTCACTTTTAAATCTCCTGATTTTCAGCAAATACATACTTTGGAAATACGAAGCAAGAATTGTTACCAATATTGTATCGACCACTGTGCCATACAGTTCAGTGAGCTGACACATGGGTATTATATACTGTAGGACTGAAAGTTTCGGAGTGTTTTTCTCGTGAGTGGCTAGCCATCTGGCCGTATGGCTGGGGCATTGTAACTCTATGGGGTAGTGCTGCCAACACATGCCATCCCACTCTTAACTTCATTTCCCAACCCTCGCACTCCCCTTGTTAGTGTGTGTATATACACAATTGAATCATTTCTGTGAGCAGCAGCTATAGCTATCACCCTTTTGAATTGAACCTGCTGAATTTTTAAAAACAAGCATCATCCAGCCAATAATAGTTTATGCACTTACAATTAATTATTTAGTGAACCTGACACTAGAAGAGCACCTTTTAGTTTTAATTTGAAATTCTAGTCCACAAACTATGCTTTCAACATAAATTTCTCCAAACTTTATTCTTATTTGATTCACCAGTTTGTTCACATCCATCAAAGAACAGATTAATTAACTAAATATCCTGTTACCCTCAAATCTAGAAACCAATCCACTTTGCCACCTGGAAAACTTCCAGTAACAGCTGAGAAAGAAAAATTATTTTCATTTCTGTTTATTTTTTGGAGAGATTTAGCTAAATTTGCAGAACTATACCTCTATGCTTTTGTGGCAATCTAACATTGTATTTTTCCTCAATAATGGCATTGTTTCCCACGTCTGTAACACATATATTGGGTTGTTACATAAGTTTGTTGCATTTTTCTGTACGTTTGATAAACACAACAGATACACATACACACCCTACTCATCCATAATATATTCTCCTTCACTATTTACAACAGTCTATCAATGCTGAAATAACTTTTTGATTCCATGACTGTAGACATCGAGTGGTTTTGAGGTGAAGAACTCGTCTAGCCATGGTAGGAGCACCTTTTGCATCCGGCAAAGCTTAGCTTGAAGTTTGTTCGATAGGGAGCAGGAAAAACTGAGGGTGCAAGATCAGTTGAATAAGGTGAGTGCAGAATGACCTCCCAATCCAATTCTAGTATAAAGTTTTTGGTCAGTCTCACAGAATGGGCGCGGGCGTTATCGTGGAGTAGCATCACTTTTCGCAGTCTGCCTGGTCGTTGTCCTCGAATTGCGTCCATAAGATGTCTCAGTTACTGACAATAAATATCATCAGTGATGGTTACATCTCAGAGAAGCAATCTGTACTACACCACACCATCACTGTTCAACTAGATGCATAATATTATGGATGCATGCAGGCTTTTATATGGGGAGTTGCTGCTTTGTTTGGGGGCAACCATTCTTTTCTTTTCCTTATGATCTTAGGATAAAGACACCATTTCTTGTCACCTATAAGGCTATAACGATACAAGTTAGGAATGGTCAACGTTGCTTTCAAGCAAACTGATCACTAACAATGAGAAAAGCACATACATCCACCTGCTGATTTATGTGTTTTCGGCTTAGAGCATGTGGTACCTTTTTGCAACCTTCTCCATTGCATGCAAATGTCGCACAATGGTAGAATGATCACAGTTAATAACATTTGCCAGTTCTCGAGTTTACTGACATTGATTATTGTGGGTTAATGTGTTTAAACAATCTTTATGAAACTTTGACTGTCTTCCTGAATGTGCTGAATCACTAATGTCAAAATGATCCTTCTTAAAACAAGAAAACTGCATTCTTGCCATGATCTGTCTCATGGAATTATCCCCCTCCCACATGTGGCGTGAATGTTTCTGACTGCCTCCGTAGCTGTCATTCCTATTGAACTGTAATAGAAGAATACATAAGAAATGTATAGATTTCTCCACTAGGCACTCCATTTTCTAGTGTCCGAACCTCCACTCATTATCTCTATATAACAAAATGACAATATGTGAACCCATATAGCAACAGTGAATTACAAAGTAAAAAATGACAACTCCTAGCATCCACAATATCAACTAAAATCTTATTTTTAGACAAAGCTTTAACTGCATCATACATAGCTTGAGACTTGGTTGTCTCTGAATACATCCTTTTACCTTGCTGTCAGATGCTGTCGACGATGGCAATTCATTTACTGTCCAGTTGTTACCTTTAGATTTACTAAGTTTTGCTTCTTTGTCTAGTAATCTACCCTTTAAGAAATTCGGTTCCAATTCCTCACTTGAGAAGGTATTCAGAGCAGTAACAACTACTTCGGATTCTGGTGGAATTGTTTGTAAGAAACCGCATACTATATCAGTTCCTCCAATATTATCATCCGATCCTTCAAATTACCCATTAACTTACGAAACTCCAAAAAATTAATTTCAAGAGTTATTGTCATTTGCATTAATCTTTAAAGGTCGTTCTTAATAAAAGCCATAACCTTTCAGCTCAAATGTTTGAATTAATGTATTTCTTATTTTTGGTGTAGGCCTACTCCAAGCAACTTTGTGAAATTCTTTGGATTACTTGAGACTTACACTTCTTATCGGTTTTGCCAATCTCTCCCAGAAGAGTTTTCTTCCATGCACACTATTCAGCTGTCTCAGCCATGTCCATGTATCTCTTTCACACAAAACTCACTTCCAGCTCATATAGAAGTATTTCAGTCCTAAATTTTCAGTTGCTAAAGTTCTTCCCATTAAACAACAGTACCTTGTATTCCTCTTCTTCTTGAGCCATGACTCTAAATTAGGTACTGGATTAATTTTTTCCACCTTTATTTGTTGTACTGCAACACCTGGCACCTGGGTCCATGACCAGTTGCTAAGAAAATAACAGTTATTTAGGATAAGTAATTTCAACTCGTTACTTCACACAATTTACAATTACAACCATGGGACAACAATGAAGACAAAATATAAACAGAGCGAAGAAACACAGAAAAAACACATAAAAAGGCAAAGAGAAAATAACTCAAAGGATTATTATTACATTATCGTCATTTCAACACACTTTGTATTAGATAGGAAACTCCATGTCCAAACAATGAACAATGGCACCATTTAACCAAGATACAGAACAGCCTGCCACCACAAGTAAAAAACATAGCCTTGACTTTAGAAATCTGAAGTCATTAACTGATCATTGCTCTGAATTGTGTGAATTTTTGGTCCATATGTGTACAGTGAAATATGAAACAAGCAGCAAGTGCATGAACGATTTTTATAAAATTAATAATCACTGTGAATGAGACTTTTATACAATGTGTAGCTATCTCCATACTGTGGTCTTTGTCCATGTTTGTACTGTATTGTAACACTCTTTTGGTCTCCTTCAACTATTATTTATGCTACTTGTCAACTCAGATTATACAACCTGGGTCCAGCAAAAATTGTCATTTTAACAGCCCTGGACATCTGCTGCCGTTTAGCTTACGGAATCTTCTTCTTGATACAGTTATGAAGTGTAGTGGTATGACCGAGAGGGAATTTGTTCTCGCTTGATATGGCTAATAACTATATGACATTGTTTGTCGTCTATCTTGATATATACACTCCTGGAAATTGAAATAAGAACACCATGAATTCATTGTCCCAGGAAGGGGAAACTTTATTGACTCATTCCTGGGGTCAGATACATCACATGATCACACTGACAGAAAAACAGGCACATAGACACAGGCAACAGAGCATGCACAATGTCGGCACTAGTACAGTGTATATCCACCTTTCACATCAATGCAGGCTGCTATTCTCCCATGGAGACAATCGTAGAGATGCTGGATGTAGTCCTGTGGAACGGCTTGCCATGCCATTTCCATCTGGCACCTCAGTTGGACCAGCGTTCGTGCTGGACGTGCAACCGCGTGAGACGACGCTTCATCCAGTCCCAAACATGCTCAATGGGGGACAGATCCGGAGATCTTGCTGGCCAGGGTAGTTGACTTACACCTTCTAGAGTACATTGGGTGGCACGGGATACATGCGGACGTGCTTTGTCCTGTTGGAACAGCAAGTTCCCTTGCCGGTCTATGAATGGTAGAACGATGGGTTCGCTGACGGTTTGGATGTACCGTGCACTATTCAGTGTCCCCTCGACGATCACCAGAGGTGTACAGCCAGTGTAAGAGATCGCTCCCCACACCATGATGCCGGGTGTTGGCCCTGTGTGCCTCGGTCGTATGCAGTCCTGATTGTGGCGCTCACCTGCACGGCGCCAAACACGCATACGACCATCATTGACACCAAGGCAAAAGCGACTCTCATCGCTGAAGACGACACGTCTCCATTCGTCCCACCATTCACGCCTGTCGCGACACCACTGGAGGCACGATGGACGATGTTGGGGCGTGTCCGGAGCAAGTATGGTTGGTCTGACACATCGGTGTCAATGTGTTCTTTTTTCCATTTCCAGGAGTGTATATAAGGCTGTAAAAATGAATTTTACTGCAGATGTTTTCCCCAGTATTCAGTAAATCAGTATCTCCTGGCGTAATGGTGTACATTAGAGGTGACAAGAAAATAACGTAACTGATAGAAATAACTGGTTATTGAGAAGTAGCAGTTACTGTGATAAGGGCTCATCTGATACTAGCAGTTACTTAAAAAACAGTGCTTTGCGCCACCTGTTTACAGAAGATCATACTATGCTTTCACGTCAATTAATCTGAGATCTGGCTATGATAGAGAGGGATATGTCAACTGGAAGAGGTTCTACATGTCATGGAAATAACAGAGACTATGCGCCATCTATTAATACAACTATGTGTTATTTTGTGCGCTCTCGCTACTTTCAGCACAAAAACTAAATAAAGTTAATGTCAGAGTGGTTGGTGATAGGAGCAAACTTAAAGGCATTGTACATGTACTAGAGTTCCCTTGCGTCATTAGTTTGGTCAGTTAGTACAAATAAAGCAATTGGAGTGACAATGGAAATGACAGTCAGAGGTTGCTATTTTTCTCTAGCTGTTATTATTCTCTTTAAGTTTCATTCTCTGACACTTAACACGCTACCACTACAGGTAACCCAGTGACATTTCCGGAGAGAATAGTTACTGGAGTGAGCAAAATATTTTTGTACCGCTATGGAAATAACTATCTAGAACCCCCAGTGTCCAGCAGTTGACAACTAATGGGATTCTATTCTTTCCATTTCTTGTAATTCCTGAAACAGTTGACCTTCTATCTGGCCTTCGGTTATGTTAGAGGGTATTGTTAATGGTTTTTAGGGCTTTACACATATTGAAATATTTGAGCATTGTAGGTGGTCTAAAAATGGAAAATAGTGGAGTACCTTCTCAAAGAATACCATATCCCCAATGCCTAGCTGGACCATTATGATGAAAAAACGCTGCTGCTGTATGTAATTAGTGTATCTGATCAACTTGAGTACAAAAAAACTTGTGTAATTTCATAAAACTTGTCTTTGCGGCTTTACTAAGAAAAATGAGCTTTCTCAATTTGTACATATACACTGCAAATGGACTTTTTTTATTTAATTAATTATTGGCTACTGATTTTGAATCATTTTCCACATAGTATTGAGCACATCAGTTTTATACAGGGAAATTGTACAATGGAATATTTACACTTCACACACAAGTATGGAAAATTAACCATTTGATCGCAGCATAGATGGAATGAATACAGGTATGCTTACAACAATAGTCAGATCAGGTACTTTGTCAGGAGCATTCAAATAAAAATATAGATTTACTTATATTAGGGTCTACTTGTACTTGGGCATTCTACATGAAATTTTTTGAATAATATATGCTCTTTCTGTTTTGAAAGAGGCCAAGGGAGTTCATTTTGGCCCTTTGGCCCTTTATTTTAAGTGCTCATCTATCTCGTTCATGAATTAGTATAATATATATTCAAATAATGGAAAATCCTGGATAGAATTAACAATATTACGAGAAAGAAAGCTGCTACTCACTATCTAGTGGAGATGCTGTGTCGCTGATACACACAACAACGACTCTCACAATTCACACACACACACACACACACACACACACACACACACACACACACACACACACACACACACACACACACACACACAGCAACATTGCATGATGGGAGTGGCAACTGGGTGGGGGTATGGAGGATACTGGGGCAGGGAGGGAGGGGGGAAGTGATTTAGAGTAAAGTGCTGCAGGTTAGACCACGGGCAGGGGAGAGGTGGGGAGGGTGGCAGAAGTAGCAGAAACGGAGGGAAATAAAAAGACTGGGTGTGGTGGTGGAATAATGGCTGCATAGTGCTGGAACGGGTGCAGGGAATGTGTGGGATGGATGAGAACAGTGACTAATGAAGGTTGAGACCAGGAGGGTTATGGGAATATCGGATGTATTGCAGGGAAAGTTCCCACCTGCACAATTCAGAAAAGCTGGTGTTGGTGGGAAGGATCTATATAGCACACACTGTGAAGCAGTCATTGATATATCATGTTTGGCAGCATGTTCAGCAACAGGGTGGTCCACTTGTTTCTTGGTTGCAGTTTGTTGGTGACCATTTGTGTGGACAGACAGCTTGTTGGTTCTCATTCCTACATAGACTGCAGCACAGTGGTAGCAACTTAGCTTGTAAAGCACATGACTAGTTTCACAGGTAGGCCTGCCTTTGATGGGATTAGTGGTGATGGTGCCTGACCTGGAGTAGGTGGTGGCAGGAGAATGTATGGATGTAGGTGTGTTACAGAGGTATGAACCATGAGGTAAGGGATTGGGAGCAGGGGTTGTGTAAGGATGGGTACATTATGTAGGTTCGGTGGATGACAGAATACCATGTGAGGCATGGGAAGGATAGTGGTCTGGATACATCTCATTTCAGGCCACGACAAGAGGTAATCAAAACCCTGGCATAGAGTGTAATTCAGTTTCTCCAGTCCTGGGTGATGCTGAGTTATGAGGGGCATGGTTGTCTGTGGTCAGACAGTGGGATTTTGGGAGGTGATGGGAGACTGAATAGATAAGGCATGCAAGATTTGTTATTATACAAGGTTGGGAGGATAATTATGGTCAGTGAAGGCTTCAGTGAGGTAGTTAGATTGGGGCTGCTCATCACTGCAGATGCGGTGACCAAGTGGGGATAGGCTATACGGAAGGGACTTCTTGGTATGGAATGGATGGCAATTGTTGAAGTGGAGGTATTGCTGGTGGTTAGTAGGTTTGATATGGACGGAGGTACTGATGTAACCACATTTGAGGTGGAGGTCAACATCTAGGAAGGTAGATTGTTGGGTTGGGTAGGACCTTGTGAAGCAAATGGGGGAGAAGTAGTTGAAGTTCTGGAGGAATGTGGATTGGGTATCCTTATCCTCACTCCAGATAGCAAAGATGTAATCACTGAATCTGAACCAGGAGTGGGGTTTAGGATTCTCTGTTTTTAGGAAGGGTTCGTTTATATGGCCCATGAATAGGTTGGCATTAGATGGTGCTATGAGGGTGCCCATAGCCATACCCTGGATTTGTTTGTGGGTAATGCCTTCAAAGCAGAAGAAATTGTGTGTGAGGATAAACTTGTCATGGTGAATAGGTTGTTGGTTTGGAATCTGTCAATCTTTGGGAAAGGGAGTGTTCAATAGCAGGAAGGCTATGGGCATTAGGAACATTAGTGTACAGCGAGGTGGCACCAATAGTGAGAAGCATGGCACTTTGTGGTAAAGAGTCAGGAACTGTGGAGAGTCAGTGAAGGAAATTGTTCAAATGCCTCTGAGCACTACGGGACTTAACTTCTGAGGTCATAAGTCCCCCAGAATTTAGAACTACTTAAACCTAACTAACCTAAGGACATCACACATATCCATGCCCGATGCAAGATTCGGACCTTCAACCATAGCGGTCGCGCGGTTTCAGACTGTAGTGCTTAGAACCGCTCGGCCACTCTGGGTGGCTGGAGGAAATCGTTGGTGCCTTTTAAATAGGAAGGTATGTTAGGGGTAATAGATTGTAGGGGTTGGTCTATGAGAGCAGCAATTCTCTCAGTAACCGGCCACAATGGGGCGTCTTGGGTGATTAGGTTTATGGACTTTAGGAATCATGTAGAAGGTAGGATTTATTAGTGGAGTGAGAGAGTTGAGCAGAGGCATGGACTCCAGGGAGAGGCTCTGAGGTGGGCATAAGGATTTGAGTAGTGACTGGAGATCTTGCTGGATTACTGGAATGGGGTCGCTGTGGCAAGGTTTGTAGATAGAACGGAGGGGTATCTGTTGAGAGGCCAGACAAACATGTGGTTCCTGAAGAGGGGCAGCAGCCTTTTCAGTAGTTGCAGGGGCAACAGTCTGGATGATTGACTGATCTGGCCTTGCAACATTAACCAAAACGGCCTTGTTGTGCTGGTACTGGGAAAGGCTGAAAGCAAGGGGAAACTACAGCCGTAATTTTTCCTGAGGACATGCAGCTTTACTGTATGATTAAATGATAATGGCGTCCTCTTGGGTAAAATATTCTGGAGGTAAAATAGTCCGCCATTTGTATCTCCAGGCGGGGACTACTCAGGAGGACGTCATTATTAGGAGAAAGAAAACTGGCGTTCTACGGATCGGAGCGTGGAATGTTAGATCCTTTAATCGGGAAGGTAGGTTAAAAAATTTAAAAAGGGAAATGGATAGGTTAAAGTTAGATATAGTGGGAATTAGTGAAGTTCTGTGCAGGAGGAACAAGATTTTTGGTCAGGTGAATATAGGGCTATAAATACAAAATCAAATAGCGGTAATGCAGGAGTAGGTTTAATAATGAATAAAAAAATAGGAGTGCGGGTAAGCTACTACAACCAGCATAGTGAACGCATTATTGTGGCCAAGATAGACAGAAAGCCCATGCCTACTAGAGTAGTATAATTTATATGCCAACTAGCTTTGCAGATGATGAAGAAATTGATGAAATGTATGATGAGATAAAAGAAATTACTCAGGTAGTGAAGGGAGACGAAAATGTAATAGTCATTGGTGACTGGAATTCGTCAGTAGGAAAAGGGAGAGAAGGAAACATAGTGGGTGAATATGGATTGGGGCTAAGAAATGAAAGAGGAAGCCGTCTGGTAGAATTTTGCACAGAGCATAACTTAATCATAGCTAACACTTGGTTGAAGAATCATAAAAGAAGGTTGTATACATGGAAGAATCCTGGAGATACTAAAAGGTATCAGATAGATTATTTAATGGTAAGACAGAGATTAAGGAATCAAGTTTTTAATTGTAGTGGATTTCCAGGGGCAGATGTGGACACTGGCCATAATCTATTGGTTATGACCTGTAGATTAATACTGAAGAAACTGCAAAAAGGTGGGAATTTAAGGACATGGGATCTGGATAAGCTGAAAGAACCAGAGGTTGTACCGAGTTTGAAGGAGAGCATAAGGGAACAATTGGCAGGAATGGGGGAAAGAAACACAGCAGAAGAAGAATGGGTAGCTCTATCAGTTTAATGTGATGTAGGTGATATTATTATATATATATAATATTATCGAAATCGAAGAGGATGTAGGTGAAGATGAAATAGGAGATATGATACTGCGTGTAGAGATTGACAGAGCACTGAAAGACCTGAGTCGAAACAAGGCCCCGGGAGTAGACAAGATTCCATTAGAACTACTGACAGCCTTGGGAGAGTCAGTTCTGACAAAATTCTACCATTTGGTATGAGACAGGTGAAATACCCTCATACTTCAAGAAGAATATAATAATTCCAATCACAAAGAAAGCAGGCGTGGACAGATGTGAAAATTACCTATCAGTTTAATAAGTCACAGCTGTAAAATACTAAAGTGCATTCTTTACAGACGAATGGAAAAACTTATAGAAGCCGACCTCGGGGAAGATCACCTTGGATTCCATAGTAATGTTGGAACACGTGAGGCAATACCTACCCTAAGACGTATCTTAGAAGAAAGATTAAGGAAAGGCAAATCTACGATTCTAGCATTTGTAGACTTAGAGAAAGCTTTTGACAATGTTGGTTGTAATACTATCTTTCAATTTCTGAAGGTGGCAGGGGTAAAATACAGGGAGCGAAAGGCTATTTACAATCTGTACAGAAAGCAGATGGCAGTTATAAGAGTCGGGGGTATGAAAGGCATGCAGTGGTTGGGAAGGGAGTGAGACAAGGTTGTAGCCTGTCCCCGTTGTTATTCAATCTGTATATTGAGCAAGCAATGAAGGAAACAAAAGAAAAGTTCGGAGTAGGTATTAAAATCCATGGAGAAGAAATAAAAACTCTGACAGAATTACAATGTCATCGGCGAACGTCAGAGACAGCAAAGGACTTGGAATAGCAGTTGAACAAAATGGACAGTGTCTTGAAAGGAGGGTATAAGATGAACATCAACAAAAGCAAAACGAGGCTGATGCTGAGGGATTTTTGTTTAGGAAATGAGACACTTAAAGTTGTAAAGGAGTTTTGCTATTTGGGGAGCAAAATAACTGATGATGGCCGAAGTAGAGAGGATATAAAATATAGGATGGCAATGGCAAGGAAAGCGTTTGTAAAAAAGAAAATTTTGTTAACATCGAGTATAGATTTAAATGTCAGGAAGTGGTTTCTGAAAATATTTGTATTGGAGTGTAGCCATGTATGGAAGTGAAACATGGACGATAAATAGCTTAGACAAGAAGAGAATAGAAGCTTTCGAAATGTCGTTCTACAGAAGAGTGCTGAAGATTAGATGGGTAGATCACATACTTAATGAGGAGGTATTGAATAGAATTGGGGAGAAGAGGAGCTTGTGGCACAACTTGACTAGAAGAAGGGATCGGTTGGTAGGACATGTTCTGAGACACCGAGGGATCACCAATTTAGTATCGGAGGGCAGCTTTGAGGGTAAAAAACGGCGAGGGAGACCAAGAGATGAATACACTAAGCAGATTCAGAAGGATGTAGGTTGCAGTAGGTACCGGCAGATGATGAAGCTTGCACAGGATAGAGTAGCATGGAGAGCTGCATCAGACCAGTCTCAGGACTGAAGACCAAAACAACAACCAATATTGTCTAGATTCTCCAGTAATAATAAACATGCAAGGTGTACGATTGCTCCTATCACACCTCCTTTTATACTCTAAAAATCCACAGTGATGGCATATGATCACCCCAATCAAACTATTTTGTGAGCTGGATGTCCATTGTACTAATGCACCAATACCCCCAAGGAGGATGAAGCATTTTATGTGTTAAACTGTACCCAATTATAAGGGGGATATTTCCAGAGTCGGTGTCCAATGTTATGAGATTAGGGCTGCAAGTGTAATATTTAATTCTAATTACAGCGATAAATAAATTTTGCTGGTTTCCTAGGACGACGCGGTTTCGAATGTGAGGCGTGTGCCAGAGGAGGCATGTGGCCAGAACAAATGGGCTTTTCTGGCAATCGGTGGTTACAACGAGAAGTTCCAGTAGGCCAGCTAGTCGGTTATTGCACACAGCTACAGGAGTAAGTCCCAGCCACAGTGCCCTTTCGATAGCTAAACAGCAAACTAATACACAGTGTGCATTGGGCTGTCTCTGTGATCGCATGTGTTGCATGTATTCCCCTTGGAAAATTGAGTCATTCAATATCGATAACTGCCAAGTGTTGGCAATGAACGTGTTGATAACATCCTAATTCCTACCACTCCAATCACTTCCAGACGCCCTCCACGTCAGGGTGGTGCACTCTGGCGGACACACGCGTCCACCAAACTGGCTACGGCCGTCCGACCTCTGAGCGTTGGCGCTGGTTGCTCATGAGGAGATTGGCGAGTGACGTGTGGACACTGGGCATGTGCATTCAGGATGTATTTCAGCGATATCCAACATCTGGCCATGACAACTACTGCTACGGCCTGGATTGTGGTATTTTCTGTGTCTTTGTCCTATCCCCTAACACACCCTTTCTCCTCCTCCTCCTCCTCCTCCTCCTTCCGAATGTAGTGGAGAGAACCAATTTAGGAATTCTATAAAGGTTTAAAAATCCAATCGCAATATCCAATCCCCGTTTAATCAATTTATTGTTGTTGCTTTATTGCGAGCACACATACCAGTCCGAAATCTCCACAGATTTTCTATGGACACAGCATGCAGCTGAGCTGAAATTTGAAATTTTCAGCTACCTCCAGCTTAATGGACTTTCTATAAATGACTTAACTGTATCAGTATACACCAATAGGAGGCAACGGGAATAAATAACAGTAGGGTTCGGAAATTGGGAAGCTGTAGGATCGAATCCCATCAAATATTATAATCCTAGTAATCCACCAATAGAAAGCAACGGAAAACTGTCCCACACGAAGGGCATCGATTTAATTAATTAGACAATCAATCTGATGGAGATATTACCTCACTCTAAGAAATGCACAGGTGGGGTTTACTAGGTAAATGCTGCTTTGTGTGTGATTCGATCCGACCATGGCCAATGGTGAATGCAGTCCTAGCAGGGTTACACTACAGGACATGACCGGTTGTGAGGAGGGGGGGGTGGAGGGAGAGATAGGGTGATAGGGGAAAGAGAGAGAGCGCATGTGCTTGAACAGGAATTTCTCAGCAATCAAATAATAAAGGACAGCCACCATCAGAAGCTCTTTTGTTTGGGGATTACTGCAACGTCTGCTCTCATAGTGGCCAGTCACGGACCTGAGCAGGGGTAGCGTGGCCTCCACATATAGTAATACGTGGAATGACAAGCCCAGTGAAGTGTTTGGGAGTGTGGGCTAAAAAAAAAAAATTTCGAAGTTGTTTAATATACCAAGTATCTTCTCACCCTCAAAGAATTTGTAGGGAATGGAATTTTGTGTATTTAAATATTTAAAGTAAATAAATGAACTATATGATATACACTGCCTTGTATCCCTTTAATTGTTTAAATAAAGAATCTTTCACACATTGTCTTGTGTATGAGAAACTTTTTAACTCTTTATTTGGCAAATGGTGAAAATAAAAAGAAATTAAGTGCTTATATCTATTTATTATACTTAAAGAAATACAATTCAGTCAGTCTTAGAAATTTTTGACAAAAATTATGAAAATTATGAAACGTTGCTTACAAGCAACATTGCCAGCAGTAGATCACACTTATACATATTATAGGAAAAAGGAGTTTGCCGATAACCTCAAGCAAAATGTTTGCCGTACGTGAATAATTTAATTTATAAACACATTTATGCATTCCTGCTGTGTAATAGAACTGTTTCATTTTCCCTTCTTGTTCTTCTTGCAATGGAATTTTTGGAAACAGTTCCTCTTTGGATCGAAGTACAATACTAGATTGCAATTGGAACACATGACTGTAGAATATTCAGACGGACAATAACGACAACGACCTTTGGGACCGTATACGGGCCAATGCTCCATATTATCAAATCGGGCATCTTGTGTAACAGTCGGAGCTGTTGCCTTCCTCCTCTTCTTTTATGGTGGTGGTTTGTCTGTTGAAGGTCTTCCTACTTTACTTTTACCTGAAAATATCAAACCATTGGCAGTATCTGCCCTAAATGACTTTGATGAGGTCTTTTTGTCCAGAGATTCTCTTCGAAAAATGCAGGCAAGCATTTAAAACACTCAGATCTAGAATAAATCTAAACCATCTCATGTACCATCGCCTAGTTTTCATTGGTACTCTGTAGAGCTCTATCAGCATACCAGCAAGATCAACTCCTCCCATGTGCTTGTTGTACTGACGTACATTACTGGGACAGGGCACATCAATTCTTTTTTGATTGCTGTCCCATCGTTTTCCTTTTGAGAGTGGTTGGACACCAAAAAACGAGCTTGCAAGTGTCACGATTTTATAGCCTGCCCACCTTACTAAAATGAGGTCGGAGTGACTGTCCTTCCTGTAGTCATAGCTGACTCGTCATTCAGTAACCGCTTCTCGTCATGTAGAGGACAGTTCTTTATTCAGTTCTTCCTTATGGTGCCCATGGACTCAATGTTTTGATGTTTTTTAAGTATGTTTTAAGTTCAAGGCTGCAAAATAAATTGTCAAAATAAAAGTATTCCAATTCCATTATTTTCACGTCATCAGCAAGATCAGTTATCATCCCCTTGCCAGTATAGGGAAGAAAATCATAGACAACTCTAGACACACCAGCACGAACAAAAATCTTAAAACGCCACTTGTGTGGCTTATTTGAATATATTGGCGCAAATTACCTGCTCTTGTACCTTTATATGCAACCATCTTCTCATCTGTAGAAAATGCCAACTCTTGTTTCTGCTCACGGCAGTTCTATACAATTGACTCAAGAACAGGTCTTATTTTCAAAAGTCTTTCAGAACAGTTCACAGCATTCTCATTGCTCGTAAAATGCATGTATCGGCGGAGTTTCTGAAAGCGCTTCAAACTGAAAATGCTGGTGAATTTTTCACAGTTCATTGACTGAGACCAATAGTCAGTCTACTAAGACATAGAAACAAGACCCATGTATATCAGAACACCGAAAAATTGTTCTATTTAATTTATATTGCTGTTTACTGACGTGTAGTTCGTTGGTCAGAGTTTAAGTTCGTTTCATGCACAATTTTGTCAATTAGTTCTGAATCAAAGAATCTTCTGAAATAACCCAGTGGTGTATTGCCTTCATCAGAAAACACAGGAGAGAGACTTTCTGCCCTAGCAGTTGTATCTTCCTTCACCCACATGTAAGTGACTGCTTTTGTAATTTACTTTTTCACTTGACTGCCACTTGCACTAGAAGGATTCACTGCAGAAGGTCCTTGCACATGTTCAGCTTCTGAGATTTCACTTCCTAAATCAGAATCAGTGTCTGGTATAACTTGGTTATGGAACTGAGATTGACGCTCTGGAATCACTACAGCCTGCCAAAGCTTCGAGTTCAGTGTCATCAGATTCACTTAGATCAGACAAAGCCGGGTTTTCTAGTGGAACTACTATTCCTCTCGCTTTTTCGATTCCATAAAATATTCTGGGATCCATTGCTAAAAAGCCCCTAAAAATAAAAATATCTTCTCTGTCACACCGTAAACATGTGTAATATACTAATGGCACATGTCCCAACTATAGGCAATGTTGCTCACAGGCAACATAAAAGTTTTATACTACTTACGTATTTCCAAACAAAGATTGAAATATTTCTGCTGTAAACTTACCTCTGGGTATATCTTGCCAGTAATCTTAGCAGTTTTTCTTCAATCTATTTAAATCCACTCTTTTAGAACCAAAATAAGACACCTCTGTTGCTCACACGAGGAGATCTCTGTAACACCACTGCACAAACTGCTATCTCGTGTGGAAAACCTTAAGCTATTACAAAAACTGGCGTTGGCAGTGTGTAAAGGAATGTTGCCTGGAGGCAGTAATGCCAGTAAAATGCACTGGGAAGAGTTTGTTGTCCCATAAGGCCAAGGTAAATGTGATGTTGCTTGAAAGCAACACTGCCAAATAAAGGGTTAAACAATATTCCATACACTGCAATCAATTTTCCACCTGCTAGCCAATCAATTGGGTCTTTTTCTAGACAAATTCCTGGAGGGGGAGGGGAGGGGAGGGGAGGGGAACTGCTGGGGGTGTCCCAAATAGGGAGAGGTTAATTAATTGGTCGATTTAATTGATTAGTCAAATGGGTCCATATCATAAGTGTGCTTGCATTGCGAGACAATTTCCAGAGGGGTGGTGGAAAAGGAGGAGAAGTGGGGAGAAGGAGAGGGAAGGGAGGAGTGTGGAGGGTTTCTTGGAATGACGGATTATCCTCAGATGGTCATAATCCACTTAGCAAAATAGTAAGTTAAGGACTTGTCAATCAAAAGAGACCAATAGGTTTTCCACTGAATGTATGCTTGCTCCTGATGTAGGCAACCTGCGCTAACAAAATGTGCTGATCCTTTCCTTACCCAACTACTCCTGTTCACAGATAAATGTGAGTTCACTGGGGAGGGACTGTGTTCTGAATTCGCTAAACAGCCATGTCTGGCAGCCAAAAACCCTCATGCTAAGCACATTCCGAGGCTTCGGTGCCTGTTGGATATTTGTTTGTTGGCAGGCATTCCAGACTGTCGTGTAACTGGGCCGTACCTCCTTCCACTCTAACTGGTCTTGCATATCTTATGTTTCTACAAAAGATATTGGGGCCGTTCTTGAAAGTTGTGCCACTGATTGCCCAGCAGGAAATGTGGTTTCAGCATGATGATGCACCAACTCGCTTGTATCGTGCAGTTCGCAGACATCTGAACAAACGATATGGTGACAGATGGACAGGGCGAGGAGTCTTAACACAAACAAATGTGCTTAAGTGATAAACAGGTGTTCCGTTATGTTTCATTTCGAATTGTTTTGTATTGCCTTATGCGTAATTTAATCCCTCAAACAGAAGTGGATGAGTTAAAAATCTAAGTTGAAACCATTGTAGAACTGAAACGGTACATTCCTGGGCATGGGTTTGTACTCAAAATATTCTTTCCTGTCTCCCTTCTACAAGTCCTAGAAGTTTGTCCGAACACCTGGCATTCAGATTTTTTGTTCGACTATCGATCGTTTATATGCTTGGACAGCGTTTTGTGTCTGTTCTTAGTTTTGACAATTATTAGCGAAAAGTGTTTTACCGTGGAACACACTTCAGACTTTCACACTTTAAAAGACCTTTACTCCATTTTGTTATTCTATTTTGAAATGACAGCATTCACTTTAGGAGTGGTGCACTTTCTTTCTGAAATTACAATTACTCCGGAAAAGTAAGATTTTTGACAAATGAGAGACTGTTCCAAGATACAACATGGTCATGTTCCTATGTACAAATATCAGTTCAAATCGCTGCAATCGAGAAAAAATTTTGTCAGTAGTCTATTTCTCTATGAGAAATGTCTTACGTTATTACTCTACTACACAAGAATAATCAGCAAGCGAAATCAATCGTTTTATCAAAAACCAGTTAGAAGTTAACAACGATCTGAAATAGAAGCTGTTGCAGCTATCACAAATTTCCCTTTTCGAGACAGGTAACTTCGTTAATACATTACATAAACTTACTTCTTTTGCAAATCTCATATACTCCATGGTGCAAGGTCTTCCGTTTGAAGGTACGAGATGGTTTGTGACTCACGAACTATAACTTATTCATCCACACGTTATGTAACTAGTCAAAATTTAACAATATTTTATTCACCACAAAATTCTTTAACCATAGAACAGACAGTATCCTCCAAATATCTTTAATATATTACACAACACTAAATATGTATAACTCGTTATATTTGCAAACCCTGCAGAAAACAAAACCTCAGGCCCCACAACAGCAGCAGTCGAAAATGCCAGGAACTACTTACCGCGTCCTCTAGTACGCGTTGCTTCATATAGTTCTAAAATCGGTGACTAACTGAAACACCGACCAAGAAAGAAGATGTGCTTGTAGGTACACTATCCTATGCCCCCCCCCCCCCCCCTTATTCTCATATTGTCATAGCCGGAGCAGCAGAAACCGATATTGCTTACATACAGTTGTAGTCAGTTTCGTATTATAGGATCCCAATCACATTTCTTTGGAATAGTAAATAGCGTTTTCAGGAGCTCTTAATTTTAGTCTCTGAAAGTACCGGTTCACATGCGATTAACTTTAATCTTCAGCATATACTCGACAAATGAAGATCAAGTACTTTCAACTAAATTCAGTCCTTCATACAATAAAGGAGCCGCCACAGTGGTATGGAATCAGCTCCCGTGGTCTCACTTCACCCCAATAGACCCCGTCAGACCTTTTTCGTTTTCGATTATAGTGCTTTGCGAAACTCCGGGCCAGAGTAACTTTCACATGTTGTGTCACTGTCAAGCAAAATAGAAATAATTGTTGCTGCATGGTACAGATGGTAACAAAGAAACATGCAATGATACGAACATAACTGACGTTTTTGTTCAAAGACAGTAGTCACATTGCAAAAGGCAGAACGTGTTCTCCATAAAGCATCTGATCACCAAACACAGCTATGCGTGCTCTGTAACCAGCTCCCAAGCTGGGCACGAGGTTGGTAAGGAAATGTGGTAGAGCGTTCCATTCCTCAACAAGTTTGACTGAGAACTCTGGATGGTAGGTGGAACATGTAGGCGAGCTGCGGTATGCATCCCCAATGCATAACGACGTGGCCCACGGGGTTTAAGTTTGCCGAACATCCACTCATTCAAAGACCTCCTACACCAGTGCTTTCGATGCGATCACGCATTGTCGTCCTTAAAAGTACAGTGAGGGTCGCATACAGCCTTAAAAGATACGCATGGGAAACGAATGCAGTGTCACAATGCCGCTGACCTGCGAGTGTACCATGATCAATTTGCCCAACCAACGGTATGCCTCTCCAAAACATAACATGTGAGCATCGGAACGATTATATGGAGAATTCGCATCGTATCCTCATATGGCCAGAAGTGGGAGCACGTAATGCACCCAGGAACGTCGCCGAATTTCAAGATCACTTACTGCCCTCCAGTTTTTGAGAAGCAAGACGACCCGCAAATAATAACTATAACCTCTTCTATTCGTAAGCTGTTCATCGCAAGGAGACGGTATTTTCGTTGTGCACAGCGGCCAAAATGAACGATCAGTTACTTAACACAATTCGCTCGTCTTGTATGATTATAGAGATCGTTTATTTATTGGCGAGAGATAGTAATTTCGATTTTCCCTTGGTTTGTATTGTTTCAAGATACAGAGATCACAGCTTCCGCAGCAAAAGGAGCAAAAAAGGTCATGCGGACATATGGCCGGAAATGCGTTCCCAGTGAGGTAGGCCATTTTGATGGCGAAGGTAAGAGATCATTATCAGAGAAGGTATCAATGACACTTGAGAGCGCACCAGACGAATGGGAATGTTCTGCCTCTATCAGTGTTCCAGCTGCACACTCTAGGGGGCGCAATGTTATCCACGAGGGCGGTGCACTCGCACTTTGTTATCAGGGGCTACGGCCGTGCACCGCAAAGTTATGTGCAGACTATGAACGTAACTATACAGACGATTTTGGTAGGCTTTACGTTAGTCAAATATTCGAATCAGTTACATTTTTTGAAAATTTGAAGCAAGCCATGTTAATAAGCCAGTATCTTTCACTACTACCTCATTTATCGCTTTCGCCGGCCGTTGTGGCCGATCGTTTCTAGGCGCTTCAGTCCGGAACCGCGCTGCTGCTACGGTCGCAGGTTCGAATCCTGTCTCGGGCATGGATGTGTGTGCTGACCTTAGAACTACTTAAACCTAACTACCCTAGGTCTATGGGACTGATGACCTCAGATGTTAAGTCCCATAGTACTCAGAGCCATTTGAACCATTTATCACTATCTCTGTTGGTGTCTCGTTGTTTACATTGACAATAATTCATTAAGATCATAAGAAAGAACTAATTCATTGACCAGAGACTGTTGAATGACGTAAGTCTGTCACCTGTCATAATGTTTTTATTGTACACTAGCTGACAGCCGGCACTGTCGGTCGGGGTGTTCACTTTGCTAGTTTTCCACAACGAGGAACCTTGCACGCACACCTGCCAGTAGGCTCGGCGTGGGATGATGCGCTTGGCACAGCTGCTTCGAGTATCTGCACGCCTCTGTGGCGAGGCCTACAACCGTTTGCGCCTCATAGTTGAAAGCTGCCAAAAGCGCTGCCTGGAGTCACTTCACTCGACTGCACGAGTGGCTCGGCAGTAAAGAGTCCTACAACGATGCATTCATGTAGGCGCATTCAGCGGCGTATGTCGATACCGTCAGCAAAATATGTTGCTAACAGAGTGAGCAGCAAGGATAAATATAAACATTAGGCACACTCCGGCAGTTCTTCACACATCTTGGTGTTCATGACGTCGGATCTCCCGAATCATGTGTGGCATCATGATATAGTTTTGTATGTGCCTTTCGCTGCGAATGTCTGCGAAATTTGTTACGAATAGAGTTAGTAGTACAGAAGCAAATTTCAACATCAGGCATGGTGCGGCTGATTTTCATGCATCTCATCGTTTATGATGCCGCACCTCCTGAATTATGATTGTTACCTGTCAGTAAGTGGTATGTGCACAAACTTTGGTCCATATCAGTCCAGTGGTCTAGGGGGAGATGTGCCACATATGTACATACATCAATTTTTTGTAATATGTGTGGGTTCTTTCCACGTAAACAGTGCAGTTACAATCGTCTACTGTGTGTATCTGAATAACCCAATTCCTTCTGTCCTTCACTTGAGACAGTTCCACACCACCAGTCAGAGACGTTAATCTCACCTACCGTTATCTATTTCATGGAGACTACGAAAATATTCAGATTTCGTAAGTCCCCCAAATAAAAAATAAGAGTAGTCATAACAGTTATGAGAGAACTAGTTCTGTATTTGTTTTTCGCATTTACCACTACATATTTCCCGTGTGTCTTTCCTAAAATAAGCTCGTATAGCATATAGAAATAGTACTGTGTTTACGACACAATAAATTCTTTTAAAGCTGAGGGCCTCATGAGCTAAATGAAGAAGAGAGTTTCAACTACAGGGTGAGGCATAATAAAGAGCGATTTTTGAAAAGCTGTTAAATAAAGACACTTTTTCTATTTCATAATCTTAAAATATACGAAAAATTATTTTCTGTAACAGTAAAACGTCAGTTACTTTTTCACCGAGCGAGGTGGCGCAGTGGTTAGCACACTGGACTCGCATTCGGGAGGACGACGGTTCAATCCCGTCTCCGGCCGTCCAGATTTAGGTTTTCCGTGATTTCCCTAAATCGCTTCAGGCAAATGTCGGGATGGTTCCTTTGAAGGGCACGGCCGATTTCCTTCTCCATCCTTCCCTCACCCGAGCTGGCGCTCCGTCTCTAATGACCTCGTTGTCGACGGGACGTTAAACACTAATGTCCTCCTCCTCCTCCTCAGTTACTTTTTCAAGATAACTGTCTTATTATGGCGTCCGCTTAGAAGCACGCATTCCTCCAGCCAGACCTTGTACTGGCTCATCACACTTCCTGTCGCATCCACTCTTTCAGGGCTTCAGTTGTTCGAGGTGGGTTATCTTGCTAAACTTTCCGCTTCAGATAACCCCAAAGAAAAAGTCACAAACATGTGTCGTCCAGTGAACGAGAGGGCCATGCAATGTACCCATTTCGGGAGGCCATATCTTTGGAAACAAACGACTGACTATATTCATGCTTACTAGCGTATCTCTGCGAAGTCACTGTTACAACTTAAAAATAGTTTGGCCTTATGATCCCTAATTGAAGACATTACGAACCACACAGTAACTTTTGCCCAGTGCAGTGGTTGCTGATGCAGTTCTCTAGTATTAACGTCACTGCAAAATCGAAAGTTCTGCTTGTTCACATAACTGGAGAGACGGAAGTGAGCTTCATCCCTCATCCACAAACGGTTTACAATGTCCTGGTCCCGAATAATCATGACCAAAACTTTTAATCAGAAGCGGCTGCGGATCACATAATCTATTCCCTTAAGGACCTGTACCGTTTAGATTTTGTAGGGGTGAAAGTGCAAATCCTGGGGTTAAATCCTTCCTACCGTTCTCTTTGAAATCCCAAGTTTAGCGCGCGTTTTTGCAACTTCACAGGTTCAAATGGGACCGCGGAAACTGCGACGCGACGCGACTGGGACGCGACACGCGCCTGCGCCAGGTCGCGCGGCTTTGTGGTAGCGGCGCAGTTTCTCGCGCCGCGCGTCACGCGGGTACTGACGGATGTGTGAGGCGGGGAGCGGGAGGGCAGTTCTGCCATATACTCACTTCGGCATGGCGCATACGGGCAGTGGAAGTATTGTCCATCCGAAGAGTACGGCCTGTAATGTAAACTGAAGTTTTCTATCACTGAGCAGTGTTCTTTTTTTCGCTGTTTAAGCGCTCCGTCCATTTTCGTTAGCACGTAATAGTTTTCATTTACATACATATGTATAGTTCTTTTGTTTTGTTTATTCTTTGTCAAAAAACCCAATGCACAGTTCAATAACCGGTGAGCCATTAGCCACTGAAAGTATATCGTCTGCCTCCACAATTTTTTCAGAACGTAAGAAGGGACAGACGATTTACCGTGAGGGTAGTGAATAAGGAAGTAAGGAATATTATAAAATCGTGTCATCTAGAAGCAAGACAGGAAAGTAAAACAAGGTTACCTACTTGCTGCCTCTTATGCTGAAGTATCTCTGCGATCCATTACAAAAAGTCGGGAAGGCATAATTTCCACAGGTATGACCCCTTTGCGCTCCTGGTAAAAAGCGTCCGAGATAGTAAAACTTAAGTACTTCATATCATCATGTGGATATGGGTCTAATAAGAGACGTTATACTTCGTACATGTGGACGTGACATTTCCATTGCAAGCCCGAAATAGTCGAGAAGCCCTCGTAAATAACGATGTTTTAATCGGCTCGTCGTGACGAGGAAAAGTATTTCAGTGGTTGCATACACGCTATCAGCATTAATAAACTAATTACACAACAGGCTACACAAAGGAATTAGTGGTCGGTACTATTATAAAAGTAGGAATATCCTGAAAGAGTGTGGTGATATGTAGAAATGTAATGGTGACAATGTTTTCGGAACGATGTGAACTCTTCCTCTCACAAAGCATACTTTCTGGCTTCCGCATTCCTGTCGCGCGATTTATTCCCAGCTGCTGACGATACACTGGCCATTGTGTTGTGCCACGTATCAGTTGTTTACTTTTCTCAGTAACAACTATTTTATTCGCGAACCACGGACTGTCAGTTTGGCAAGGCGTTGGTGAGGAACCGCCATCAGTAGTGTGCGTGGTATCCCGCCTGAAGACCACGCTCTTCATTACTTTGCTATTGCTCAGATGAAGGAAAGGAATAAAACTCTTTGGTAAGTTTCCATTTCAGTCGCTCGGTGTTAAAAATAAAATGGGTTGTGAGATTCAACAAAAATTCCAACAGAATTAGCGATTTATTTTCGTGTGAGTTGTTAACCTCGTCTCATTCGAAGATGCAATACCATTTGCGAGTAACGGCCACACTTCTCTTGTTGAAGGGTTTGAGAGCACTTCTTTTGCCAAAACACAATATGATTTGCATAAACTCATTTTTGCAGCAGTTATTGTGACACACTGTTTTAGAAATCTGTCTCATTAAACAAGTAACTGGCGACCAGAGAGCCGAATATCTTATCAAAAAACTCATTGTGACGGTTTGTGGCAACATAAGAGAAGAAATTTCATGTTTACTTTCATATTAGGACACTCTTGTCTCACTAGCTGTCGATAACTCTAAAAAAATTAGACAGTGGAATGAAAAAAAATAAATAAATAGGGAAGTGTAACTACTGATATACCGTGATAGATAAGAAAGCTCAGTGTGTTTACGACGTGGCAAAGTATGGTTCAAATGGCTCTGAACACTATGGGACTTACAATCTGAGGTCATCAGTCCCATAGAACTTAGAACTACTTAAACCTAACTAACCTAGGGGCATGACACACATCCATGCCCGAGGCAGGATTCGAACCTGCGATCGTAGCGGTCGCGCGGTTCCAGACTGAAGCGCCTAGAACCACTTGGCCACACCGGCCGGCGTGGCAAAGTACTCTCTTCCTTGTATCATTATTAACCAAAATCTTGTTTCCATGTCTCGAGCGGTTTAGGAAATACCAGTGATGAAGGAATATTTCATTCCCGTGGCGTAAGATTGGGAGTGAATGCTCTACATGGGATCCATTTTCTCGAAATCGAAGACAGATGGAGACCTCCTCCTAAGTCTAAACAAAAATTTAATATGTTAGCTGAATTTCATACTCATAAACATATGGTGTAATACGCACCAAACGCTAAATCATAGCGCCCCCTATTTTTCATTGCAAACTTTTTGAGTTTTGCGTAGTGACTTACTAAAATGTGTAGATCCCAGTAAGCATGACAATTAGCGAGATGATGGGCACTTGGCCAAGACGTTCACACATAAAGCTACAAGTACGGAAAAAAATCAAATATTTTCAGTGAATAGTTTCTGTAAATTATTAGAGAAAGATAAGAAGGTGCGCGCGCTTCGGTTCTGTCATTGCAGAGCGTCGCCAGTCGGCGCGTGCTAAGTACGGTGTACGTGTCGCAATATGCACTGCAGCCGCGCGACTCGTGCGGCACGTGCGTGTCGCGCTGTAGTGTCGTGTCAAGGCACACGTGCTATACGCGTTTCATTTGGCGTACACGTTCGATGTTTTTCAGGCGAGTGCACAGTTTTTGGTTTCCCCGTTGGCGCCGTCTCCTCAATGTTCCCCAGCCACTTTTTAATCGCCCAGGCAGGTGCACCGGCCGATTTCGATTAACGCTGAAGTGGTTGCGGATTGCACGACGTGCTAGCTGGTACGAACTACCGTTTTGATAAAATGCTTTGACAGTGTACGCTCCATTATGACTAAATGCTATTTCGCGTCAAACGTAACTGAAGCTTTCCCCTCCACCTCTATCCGACGCAACTTGA
Source organism: Schistocerca gregaria (assembly GCF_023897955.1). NCBI lineage: Eukaryota > Metazoa > Arthropoda > Insecta > Orthoptera > Acrididae > Schistocerca > Schistocerca gregaria. Next base: position 839,792 of record NW_026061747.1, read on the forward strand.
TTTACTCGCTTTTTAAAATCGCTAAATATTATATCTCACTGTGCATAAAACTATAAAAAGGTAGCACGTGCAAGAATGTAATGAATCATGAAGAAATCCCAAGAAAGATCATCGAAATGCCAGCAAGATTATTACCGAAGTAGACGCCTTGTGATTAACCGAAGAACCTTAACTTGGAAGCCACGGTCACATTATTTGCTACTGGTGGATGTCTGCTCATGTCCGAGAAAAGTGAACTAATAATACAAATTAAGCCCATAATACTGAAGTAGCCAGATCAGTTATTCATGTTTTCCGAGTGAGCTACGTGGTGTGCTTACAATTTAAAGCCACAGTGGCCACAAGACGGCAGCCTTTTCTGATGAACGGAGTGCTCCAGTATTCATCTACAGACAAGAAAACGAAGTAAACGCGCTCTCATACGGCTTGTATTTGACTTTCTCTGCAGGAAAGCCACAACAACGACAAGACTAAAAAAATACTTGCATTAAGGTCTATGCCCATTCTGTTTGAATGTTTTTTGTTTTGTCATATTTTGCCTGATAAAGAGGTGATAGCTCGAAACGCGTTGCAATATTAAATAATTTAAGTAAGTGAACTGGTAGGAATTTCTGAAAAACCTGTTTGTAAAGTCCTGTGATAATATTCTTTTGTACTCGCTTTCGAAAGATGTATTCGAATCCAGGCGGATTGCTTCGGTTTACGCTTTCGACGACACCACCTCAGAATGGGTTTTTGATGTCGCCGTAGAGAACGTCACAACTACTTCTCACCTCAGTTGTGTACAAAACGGTGGGACCCCGAGTGAGTAAACAAAAGAGTTACTATAACGGATTCAGTTTTTAGACTACAATAACGCACCGATAACTGATTACCGCCCGAATGCACGGTTATTGGTTGCGGGACTGAATTAACGCAAAAGATAACAGCAGGAACGAATCGCCTTACGTAACAGGTTAAAGAGTGACTGATACGGCGCACTCGGAGTGTCTCTTAAAAACAGTGTAAATTACCAGTCTGTGTGAGAGGATCTCTTGAAAAATACTCACCCAGTAAGCAACTACGTCGTTCCACTATACGAAAGGTATCGACTGGCTTTATTACCTAATTCTGCCTCAAGTAAAACGTGTGAAAATGTAATTTTATTTACGTTTCGTACTCCTAACACAAAGTACCTCTTAGAAAGCCACCGAATGATTTTATAAAATAAGGGCAACAAAATATATTAGGAAAATACTTTAATCGGTCTTAATGATCAACTCCATTAGTCACGATACACTTCTGGCTACATTTATAAAGCTGGAACTGTTCTTCGGACAGATTCAAGCATTACCGCCACACTACTTCGGATGTCTGTTCGGATACCAACCACACAGCTACACCCAACTACCGTAAAGGCTACCTAAACCGTTCTGGGTTGAACTATTAGTACTACGTTTTTTTGAGGATCAACCTCAATAGCCACGAGGCTAACGATGTAGCTTGTATTCTTTTGGGAAACGATTTCGATAAGGGAGAAACCACGAATAGATCTTACATCAAACCTCCTCCAACCTTTCTGGTGCGATAGAAACGCTTGCATATAATTTTATATGCAGGGAACAAAACCAGATCTACACGTAGGGTGGAAAAAAGTTAGCATAAATCAAGAGAACCACCCACAACGTTAATAAATATTGAAGGCATCTTATGTTCGTCACTCTTCTTTCAACCTGTAGTGCAAAGTGTCGAATATTTCGAGAGGTGGGGCTGTCCACCAAAACAAGAAAAAAAATCCATTACACGTTGTAACATTACAGGACATATTGGGACATATTGAAGTATTCGATACTGTAGACTTTTAGGGGATGTCGATACAGATATGCAAAATGTAAAGGGAAACTTTGGTGATGTTTAAATATTGTACTGTGTCAATATTAGGACTTTTGCACAGAAAGAACAAAAATAGAATTAATGTAAATATATATTAGTGTTAGTAATCTATTTTCATTCAATTTTGTAATTATATTTCATTTTGTAAAAGAAAGACACACTGTTTGCTGTAGCTCTGATTAATTGTATAAATTATCAGTTTTGAGCTAAATTATTTCGTATAATATGGACAAGATACTTTTAAAAACTCTCCAGCTAACGAGAAAGTCTGTAAATGAACGTTTAATGCACACTTCTGGAACTTTCAATGGAGAAATTCTATATTATGATCGCAAAAATAGGAAAACTTGTGAAAACTGTTTCATAACCTAATTTCGGAAGACGATTTGTATCAAGAAATATTGCTAAAAAGATTTATTTACGTTTTGAAACACGATTTAAATCATTTTACATATAAATAGTTGTTCTAAATCACTCAAGAAATATCCAGAATCAAATGTCAAAATATTTCTGGGAACACCGGTACAAATCTGGTGAAGGTTATCCAGAAGCTGGTAGAAAAATGTTATGAAATCTATTTGTAAATAATGCTTGTAAGAATTTATATGTACTGATCCTCTTACTTACTTTAATCTGTACTAAAATTCTGTAATGTCTAATTTAGTTTTAAGTCGTGAATTGCTATCGTGTTCTAAACAAAACATTGTCAAAGACTCTCATTGTTTGGAAAGATATTAATACACCTAGGAGTTATCAGTTGCCAGTTCGGATATGCAGTGCGGTTAGCTCGGAGAGTCAGTTGTTGAGTCTGTGAAGTCTGTCAGTTCTGTTTGTATATAAACGTCTGTAACGAAGAATTACTTGTTGTCGTCAATATGAACTCAAGACCTTTTGCACGAAGCAGACACCTCCTAATGCAACGTTTTAACTTGGTGTTGAGGAGCTGAAATGTTATAATTTGGTGCAGAAAGTCCTGGGACGTTATAATTTGGTTGAGGAAGCTGGGATGTCATAATTTGGTGGAGGCGCTGGAGCTGGGATATTTTAATTTGGTGGAGGAAGCAGACTATTTGACGACCACCCAGTGATTCTTCTAAATAAAATACGTCTCTTCTGGGATCACAAGAAGTAAATACGTCGATTCTGGGGTCACTAGAAGAGGAGTGAATCAACCGAGTGAAACCATCCTGGAATTGAAGAAATTTCGCAAAACACGGACACCAACGACCGCCGACGGACACTAAGATAAGTAACTGCCTCCTAAAATAATGGAAAAAGACGCAGATTTCAGTACTGACAGCGGTGTAGCGAGTACACCTATTAGGGAAAGTGCTTCTGACAGTGGAGGAATGTTGGAAATGTTAAAACAAATGTTTTCAGAGTTAAACTCGAAGATGGACGATTCTCGTGCCGAATTACGTCAACAAATTGAACAGACACAACAGATGGACAGGTCGATTTCGAAGGCTGTGTGTGATTTAAAATCAGAAATAAACTCAAATACAGAACAGATTGCTCACACTAATCAGGTTCTCGAAGAATGGCGAATTACTTTTGAGTCAAACCAAAAAGAAGTTAGTTGTCGTGTGGACACGGTTGAGTTCAAAATTTCTGTCCTTGAAACTGATTTAAGTAACGAAATTTCAAATAACCAGTCAAAACTTAAAAAAGTTGTTGATTTTGTAAATGAGGAAAATTCTCAATTGAGAAATGAATTTGACCAGACAAAACGATTTTTTGAAAACGAAATTGAATCTTTCAAATCTGATACGGAATCTGATACGGACAAAAAGGTCACAGAAATTTGTAGTAGAGTAGGTAATGTCGAAAAAACTGTAGACGGAAAATTTGTAGAAATACAAGAAACTATGTTTCAAAAAGGTTTTAGTAATAGTTGTAATGGGATATGGGGAAATTTTCCAATTAAAACTTATCCCGGTGACAAGAATATACACCCAAAAGACTTCATGCAATTCTGCAAGGAGCAGTTCACGTCCATAATGACAGATAGTGTTAAGATAAAATTTGTAAAGAAATTACTTGATGGTGAGGCGCTTTCGTGGGCCAATCAGAATTGTTATGTGGAAATGTCCTTTGAAGATTTCGAAAAAATGTTTTCTAACCAAATTTTGGTCTGAAACTGAGCAAGCTCGAATCAAAAGTGAATTCTTGAATGGTCCTAGTTACAGAGAATCTGATGGGTCAATGAAAGCCTATTGTGAGAAACAGTTGCAAAAATTAGTGCATCTGGATAAGCCATTTGATGAGCTAACTCAAATTGATGCACTAAACCGGAGACTTCCGAAAAGAGTACAATGGGGTTTAGTATATGGTCCAGATGAGTCCATACAACAATTCTTGAAATATGTGGACAAACTTGATAGAGCCTTTGAACAAAACAACACATTCAACGACTTTGTAGGTTCAGCACACAGAGGGTGGGAACCGAACCGTGCAAATAATAACAGTAATAGTGAATGAAGAAACTTTAACAACAGGGATAATTATAATAGCAATGACAGAAGAAATTTTGGTAGGAATGATCAGCACTTTAATTCAAACAGAGAATGGGAAAATCGAAACAGGTCCTGGGGTAATGACATGAGAGAAGGTAACCCGAGGCAGGGAAACGACAGACATAGGCCTTTAAACGACTAAATGCTCCACTGGGAGTCTGTCAGTTTGAGGCAAGGAATTTTCAAAATCAGGCTAATTTCACTCGGAACAGACAGCACTATAATCAGAGACCTAACCAGTATAGACAGTATGCTATGATCGATCTGTAGATAGAGGTAATGAAAAAATTAAATTTGACAGGAAATTTTGGAATGTCATCAGAGAAAATACTAGAAACAACTGTAATAGGAACCAGGCTACCGTTGATGAAGTAGGCCTAGAAGATGATATAATTGCAAATTTATATAATCAAGAAGAAGCACCTAATGCTGAAATGAAAGGTAAGAATAACTTTGATAATTTTGGATTGTACAAACGTATGTGTGGTGATGTTTTAGATGTAAGTTGTCATAATGATGTTCGTACTGAAGTTTCTGGAGAGTCTGATATTCATGTGGATGTGGTTGGTGAAGATGGTGTTGTGAGTAATGTTGGTGATACTAGTAGTGTTTGTAGTGTAAGCTCAGGCAATGATGATGATAATGTTGATGTTAAGGCTAATGGTGATTATGTACTAGAAGATTTTGATGGTGAATTGGATGGAATAGTTTATGTTGAGTTTAAGGAGGATGTTATAAGCAATAGTGTTGAGAATAGTTGTGCCAGGAACTCTAACTACATTCCACATGAGAATCAGATTGTGCCAGTTCAGCTTAGTAATACATCAGGAGACAGGGGGGTTGATTGTGCTGATGCATCTGTGATTATTTTGAAATCTGTTTGGGACAAATTTAAAGATTACAGTGATGACAATGATGTTAAGATCAAATTAAGGGAAATTTGTGAACCAGTTTCTGCTTTTAAGCCTAATGAAATCATCAAACGGGGTACTAGTCAGGATGTGAGTGAGGTAAATAGTAATCCAGACATTCCAGTAAATTCCAGTAGACCTAGAAGTTTGAAGAAAGTATTGCCTAATAAAGGAAACCTAAATATGGAACAGAGGTATGATGAGATAGCAGAAGATCTTTTGTATGAAGAACAGGAAGAAAGGGAAAACACCACTATGGGTTGTCCATACATAAAAATTAAAGCTGCAGGTTGGGAAGGGTATTGTTTGATTGACACATGGAGTCCAATTAGTGCCATTTCAAGCAAATTAAGAGATATAATTAACCATGATCCTGACTTTGTTGAATTACCTGTTGTTGGAATAAAAATTAGAGGCATTACTGGCAAACTGAGCAAAATTGTTAATAGACAGATGTTGTTGTCCTTCAGTATAAATGATGTACAGTTTACCCAAGGATGTCCTGTAATAAGTGACCTAAATGAGAATGTACTGTTGGGTATGGACTGGATATTAAAAGCTAATGCAGCATTTGATTGGGAAAAGAGTTTGTTTACCTTTATTGATCCTAAGACGAGAGTATGTTCCAGTACTGACATGTCGGTTCAAAACTGTGCTGATAAGGGAATTGAAATTAGGGACGTTACATTTTCTAAAGACAGTGGTTATTGTGTAGATGAAATTACTGAGGATTATGATGATGGAGAATATGGGGATATAGTTCAAGAAAAATTACGGGAATCAGATAATTTGAACCAAGAACAGAAGGTAGAGTTAGAAAGATTATTGTGGAATTACTGTGATGTTTTTGATGATAGACCTGGCAGAGAAAAGAATTACCAATGTAAACTCAGGTTAAAACCACATGAGCCATTCTTTATAAAACCTTATAGTGTACCCATTGCAAAGAGAAAAGATGTAGAAAAGGAACTTCAAAAGATGGAAGAGTGGGGCATCATTGAGAGAAGTAAGAGCCAATACAATAATCCTTTGGTAGTGGTTGCAAAACGTGATGGCAGTGTCAGGCTTGTACTAGATTCAAGACACCTAAATAAGTATGTGGAAAGAGAGACCGATCATCTCGAGAATATAGACGAACTACTTCATAAATTTGAAAGAATGAAATATATGACCAGTTTAGATCTCACACCAGGATTTCACCAAGTAGAATTAGAAAATGATTCCAAAAAGTATACTGCCTTTTTGTATGGGGGAAGATGTTACCAGTATTGTGTGGTACCATTTGGGCTGAATGTCTCAGTAGCCGAATTCATTAGAGCACTTGACTTTGTTTTGGGAAAAGATCTTTTATCAAAATTAACTGTGTATGTAGATGACATTATGATCACTGGAGAAACTTGGGAAGAACATGTTAATACTTTGAGGGAGGTTTGCAATAGATTAAGGAAAGGGGGAATGTCACTTAAATTATCTAAATGTAAGTTTGGTATGAAAAAATTGAAGTTTCTGGGGCACAGTATTTCTGAGGATGGTATTTTGCCAGATCCTGAAAAACTCAAGGCAATTGCAAAATTCCCAATTCCAAAAACCAAGAAACAACTCAAGTCAATTTTCGGGATGTGCGGTTAGTACAGAAAGTTCATTAGTACCCAAGCTCTAATTGCTCCAAGTCTTAACAGATTGCTGAAGAAAACGCAATGTGGGTTTGGGATCAGGAATGTGAAGCTGCTTTTGAAGAAATAAAAACACAGTTATGTAACAGTAAAATTTTGTACCATCCTGATTTAAGTTTACCTTTTTGCATTATGGCAGATAGTAGTGATTATGGCCTAGGTGCTCACCTTTTCCAAGAAGTAAATATAAATGGGAAAATAGAACACAGGCCTATTGCTTTTGCTAGTCAAACCTTGAAAAAACATGAGAGGCAATACACTGTTACTGAGAAAGAGCTTTTGGCCATTTACTGGGCATTTTCTAAATTCAGAAATTGTTTATTGGGAAACCAGGTAGTTGTCTACACACACCATAAGGCATTAATTTATATTCAAGAATGTAGGTTGCATCATGGAAGGATTACCAGGTGGGCACTCTTGTTACAACAAATTAATTACTCAATAAAATATCTTAGAGGACCCGATAATGTAGTTGCTGATGCTTTATCTAGACTACCTGTGGGGGGTGACTTTGAAGATGACAGTGGGGAATGTGAAAAAGAATTCAAAATTATGTATTTAAGAGGGGTGGACAATGAACAAGAAATCAGAGACATTTGTAATGACATCCGACGGAATCAGAACCACGATGAGAACTGTAAACTGGTCAAAAGTTATTTAGGGAAATAGGGACATGAAAAAGTGGGAGATTATTACAAAATCTACAAAGGGATTCTATTCAAGAGAAACAGTGTAGATAGCGATGTATGGAAATTATGTTGGTCTGAACAGTACATCAATGTACTCATCAAGTACATTCATGAAAGTTTTGGTCATTGTGGGATTCAAAAGTGTATCCAGAAAATCCAAGAAAATGTGTACTTTAACAACATAGCCAGGAGGGTTAGAAAAATTTTAACGGGTTGTGACAGGTGCCAAAGAGTAAAAGTATCCAACCAAACTTGTCGAGGATTGATGCAAAACATCTTACCGAAAGAACAACACGAGTTTGACGCTGTCAAATTATATGGACCATTACCGAAGACCAGAGGAGGCTATTGCAACATTTTTGTTATGGTTGATGTTTTTTCAAAATTCATTAAGTCATACCCTCTTCGCAAGGCAAACAGTAAGAGCATTATTTCAAAAATCAGAGGAGACTATTTTGGCAGGGTTGGAAAACCTCAGAAAATATTATCAGACAATGGGACTCAATTTACTTCTGGAGTATGGAAAGCTTTTGTTGAAGATGAAAATATAAGTCACATTCTTATTTCAGCTTATCATCTGTCAGGAAACCCTTCGGAGAGATACATGAGGGAAATTGGGCGATTCTTTAGAACCTACTGCAATACTGATCATGCTAGTTGGATTGACTATGTTGAGAAATTCGAAGATGTTGTGAACAGCCTACAGCATTAGTGTTTTCGCCGTATGAAATACAGTATAATAGCAAACCACCACATCCAATTAGTGATTTCATTGATTTTCCAGTCTGCAAACCATTAAGTACTCAAGAGAGAGAGAGGAAATAGTGAGAAAGACCATGAAATCTCAAGGTGATAAGAGGAAATGTAGACGTGACAAAAGATTGGAGCCTACTCAATTTAAAATTGAAGACTTGGTCCTTGTTAAAACACAAGAGAAGTCTAAAGCCATCAGTGGTGAATTAAAAAAGTTTTTTGACATATACATTGGACCTTTCAAGATTCAGGACAATCCTCATCCAAATGCTTACCATCTAGTCTACCCAAATTCTTGGAGACTGTTTGACCTACAAAACGTGACCGAACTGAAATTGTATAAAAAAATGTAAAAAAGTGTTTTAGATAATAGATGTTTATAGACTTTTATATGTAATGTTACCAGGATATTTTTGTATACTTTGTTATGTTGTATTTACCTGATTCCTCAGGGGAGCATACATTCTTTGTGTGCTAAGTGTTTGGCGAGCACTAGGTCCCCTAGCTATGCAATTGTCATATTTCATGTTAGTATTCTGGCATTGCATCTTACACTTATTCTGTGATCCTGTATAATCAATTTTCTCCACCTGTCAGTCTATCCTCTCTTAGCTTTAAGAAATTATTTAGAGTAAATTTTCTTGAGTAATTAGACTTTAGAGAATTCAAATTTCTGTGTCCTTAAAAACCGGTGCACCGACTATTAAATGCTTTTGCTAATGTTTAACTGGGTTTGACCACTGTGTGCTGTATATTCATAGCGGAGTGTGCTATTGCAGCCTGTGATTGCATGCAGTGTATATGGAAACCATACGGACTGTGAAGATGAGACTGAAATACAGTGTGCGGCATTGAGGTATACCGACCTTTAACGAAGAAGATCACTGACCTTCAAGAAAGAAGATCACCGGTCTTCAAGAAAGAAGACACCAAAGATATGTGTAAAACTTTTCTGTTTTGTAATGTAAGGACATCAACCCTTCCGTGTTTCACGTGGAAGTGCTGATGGGGGGGTTGTGTAACATTACAGGACATATTGGGACATATTGAAGTATTCGATACTGTAGACGTTTAGGGGATGTCGATACAGATATGCAATATGTAAAGGGAAACCTTGGTGATGTTTAAATATTGTACTGTGTCAATATTAGGACATTTTGCACAGAAAGAACAAAAATAGAATTAATGTAAATATATATTAGTGTTAGTAACCTATTTTCATTCAATTTTGTAATTATATTTCATTTTGTAAAAGAAAGACTCACTGTTTGCTGTAGCTCTGATTAATTGTATAAATTATCAGTTTTGAGCTAAATTATTTCGTATAATATGGACAAGATACATTTAAAAACTCACCAGCTAAAGAGAAATTCTATATTATGATCGCAAAAATACGAAAACTTGTGAAAACTGTTTCATAACCTGATTTCGAAAGACGATTTGTATCAAGAAATATTGCTAAAAAGATTTATTTACGTTTTGAAACACGATTTAAATCATTTTACATATAAATAGTTGTTCTAAATCACTCAAGAAATATCCAGAATCAAATGTCAAGATATTTCTGGAAACACCGGTACAAATCTGGTGAAGGTTATCCAGAAGCTGGTAGAAAAATGTTATAAAATCTATTTGGAAATTATGCTTGTAAGAATTTATATGTACTGATCCTTTTACTTACTTTAATCTGTACTAAAATTCTGTAATGTCTAATTTAGTTTTAAGTCGTGAATTGCTATCGTATTGTAAACAAAACATTGTCAAAGACTCTCATTGTTTGGAAAGATATTAATACACCTAGGAGTTGTCAGTTGCCAGTTCGGATATGCAGTGCGGTTAGCTCGGAGAGTCAGTTGTTGAGTCTGTGAAGTCTGTCAGTTCTGTTTGTATATAAACGTCTGTAACGAAGAATTACTTGTTGTCGTCAGTATGAACTCAAGACCTTTTGCACGAAGCAGACACCTCCTAATGCAACGTTTTAACTTGGTGTTGAGGAGCTGAAATGTTATAATTTGGTGCAGAAAGTCCTGGGACGTTATAATTTGGTTGAGGAAGCTGGGATGTTATAACGTGGATCGGGAAATGCATACTTTCTGTGATCTGTACACTTGTCCATACGAGCCGTCCATCCTGATATCCGTTAATGACATTTCTCATATGAGGTGCTCAACGTGACGTTCCTCCAATGGAAATGTATCGCTCTGATCCTCAGCTTAAGAGATCACGCACTCTCCGAAATACGCTTGCTCGTAGTTGCGTCGAAGACGCGATCCTGTAGTGTCTGGGTATCATTGACCGGCGTGGCGTCGGCTGAAATGTTACAAGCAATCTGGGTTGCTCCATCCATTGATAAACTAACACCACCCACTCCTTATGACGGAGAAATGCTGGAAGACGATTCTCATCACTTTATTAAACTCTCATTAATATACTTGATTTTCACTATTGTGCCTGATAAAAATTCCAGAGGTTGTGTGTCTTAACTTACATCACTTCAGCTGAGAGAATTCGTGGGAACCTCGGAGTTCGTTTCCCCAAGAGTTGTAGAACGTCAGAGGCACACAACAATGGGAATAAGGGAGGGACAGCCTGCTCACCGCTCAGAGCATTGAGTCCCCGGTTATAAGTCCGGCAGGGCAGCTACATTGGGGCCCGCAGGGGTCACGCGCCGTTTGGAGGAGGGTGGGATCTTTGGTGTTGCGTGCGCTACTGGCGGCTAGCAGGTCTGAGTCTCAAGACCCGGCGTTAATTCCTTAGCTTTCTGGGATTGTGACTCGCGACGTCGCGCCAAAGGTACCCAGTGCTGCCGCTAGGTGTCACACTCAGCGAGTCGGCACCAGAGACGGAGAGAGAGAGACAGAGAGAGAGAGAGAGAGAGAGGGAGGCCAACGCCGCGACTGTGCGGCAACCGGGTTTCTCTCCAAAAATGTAGCGGAACATACGAATGGACGACAGCCAAGCGCAAACTCTGTTGTTGTACCTCTGACACTGAGGCAAGAACGTAAGATCAAATTGCGGAAAATGAGGTAGTAAACGAGTTTTGAAGTATTGTACGCTTACTGAATCTATAATGCACCTCCCTAGCGCTATTTACGCTAACAGTGTATACAGTTCTGTACAGACAAAGTAAAAATGTACATACAACAAAAAAGTTTCGCATCACCTCGGCTCCAAGAGCTCCGGAACCTGTACACAAAATTGGAATTGAGATCAACATGAATATCCTTTGCACCCTTTTTATTGCTAATGAAAGTCAGGCATTGCATCTTGTACCACCATACAGGGACACCTTCGGAGGTGGTGGTCAACATTGCTGTACACACCTCTCCCTCTAATAGCCAGTAGCACGTCCTATTGCATTGATTCGTGCCTGTATTCGTAGTGGCATTTTAGCCATAAGTTCATCAAGGCACTGTTGGTCGAGATTGTCCCACTTCTCAACGGCGATTGGGCGTAGATCCCTGAGAGGGTTGGTGCGTCACGTCTTCCATAAACAGCCCTTTTCAATCTATCCCAGACATGTTCTACAGCGTTCATGTCAGGAGAAGATGCTGGCCACCCTAGTCGAGCGATGTCGTTATCCTGAAGGAAGTCATTCAAAGGATGTGCACGATGGGGGCGCGAACTGTCGTCCATGAAGACGAATGCCTCACCAATATGCTGCCGACATGGTTGTACTATCGGTCGGAAGGTGGTATTCACGTATCGTACAGCCGTTACGGCGCCTTCCATGACCACCAGCGGCGTACGTCCGCCCTCCATAATGCCATCCCAAAAGAGAAGGGAACCTCCACCTTGCTGCACTCGCTGGACAGTGTATCTTGAGGCGTTCATCCTGACCGGGTTGCCTCCAAACACGTCTCCGACGATTGTCTGGTTGAAGGCATATGCGACACTCATCGGTGGATAGAACGTGATGCCAATCCTCAGCGGTCCATTCTGCGTGTTGTTGGGCCCACCTGTACCGAGCTGCAAAATGTCGTGGTTGCAAAGATCGACTTCGCCATGGACGTCGGAAGTGAAGTTGCGCATCATGCAGCCTGTAGCGCAAAGTTTGAGTCGTAACAAGACGTCCTGTGGCTGCACGAAAAGCATTATTCAACATGGTGGCGTTGCTGTCAGAGTTCCTCCGAGCCATAATCCGTAGGATACGGTCATCCACTGCAGTAGTAGTCCTTGGACGGTCTGAACGAGGCATGTCATCGACATTTCCTCTCTCTGTGTGTATCTCCTCCATACCCGAACAACATAGCTTTGGTTCACTCCGAGACGCCTGACCCCTCCCTTGTTGAGAGACCTTGTTGGCACAAAGTAACAGTGCGGACGCGATAGAATACGGTATTGACCGTCTAGGCATGGTTGAATTACAGATAAGACGAGCCGTGTACCTCCTTACTCGTGGAATGACTGGAACTGATCTGCTGTGGGATTTCCAGCTATTTTGGTGGAACGAATTATGTTTGCAGAAACAAAATAATATAGTTACATAAAACTCTCAGAGTTCATGTGATTAAAGTGAAAGAGCAAATAAATATCGTGATAAGCATCCTTCACAGAAATAGATTATAGTACTTAAAAATTCAAAAGGATAGACTGTATCTGCAGAACGATCTGCTGGTCAACTGCAAATGTGTATTGATTGCCCTTTTTGTACATACTCTAGTCACTGTGAATGTCGAGTAATTCTTTTTTCTCCATTACATGGAGAAACGAACATATAAAGCGCACCAGTATTACTGATGGAACCTTCTGGCAGATTATTCTAGTTCTGAGAGGACGTCTCATCGCAGCGCACTCTCTGCTGCAGAGTGATATTCTTTCTGGGAGTTTTATTAGTATAGACAAGTCATTTCACATGTCTGAATCAAATTTTAATTTATTTGATTTGACTCAAATAAAATCGTATTTTCATTAGAATATTATAATTCAGTATTTCCAGTTGACAAAAAAATACAATATTAATACAATTAAAGAAACTGCTGAAAATGAGGTTCTAACCTCGAGACTGTTTCAATATGAAACTCAAATACTTACGAATAGATTTGTATTTAAGTGAGCCGGAAAAATATCTCCCTTTTTTAGAATTAACAATTTTGAGTTTTACAAAATTGTCACGTTGTTTTAGTAAACTGATGTCTGGGCACAGATTTTCGAATTACATAAATGTACGTAAAGGAAATCGAACGGCCAGTCCACAAGCTCCTCTAGCCACATAACAACGTATATATACGCTCACAAGTGTAAAATCTATACCAGCTGCTGTCTGAGCAGGGTGAAAGCACATACAGAGCGCATAACAAATCCGGCAATAACTCACGCATTACAGTCATTTTCACGCCTTGAAGAAGAAAGTTTTTCCGAGTCTGACATCCAGTGGCACACATAGTGACGTCACGAGTCACGACACCAGGAAGCTCAGAATTTGACGCTGAGTGTCTTACCCGGTAACATCTGGAGAGAACTGACCAGTTCTTGACGAGGAGCGGCCTGCTGCTGTGTGAACCTGACCTGGTGGGGTTCCAGCGGCGTTTGCTTGGCTTGTTGGAAATTCTGAGTTGTTTATACAAGGCTCTGATTCGTCTGCTGTCATTGGACAGAAGTACATAACGTTTTAAATGACATGCTTGTTGCCATGACGGCCCAAACTGAGGAGTTGAATGTGGATGATCGAACACTCTTGGGTCGATCGTCGTAGAGGAGACTTCTCGTGCTCGATCGCTGAGGGGGGGCGAACATTCTGGTGTTCTGCACTAGGAAGTCGTCCCGACAACTTAGCTCGGTCCACAAGTTCCATGGGGGCGCAGATCTCGTGTTGACGCACACATCTTAGTGTTGCAGGCCCTTTGCTGTTCCTTATCCGTATAAACGATTTGTGAGACAATCTGAGCAGTCGCTTAGGTTGTTTGCTGATGACGCTGTCGGTTATCGACTAATAAAGTCATCAGAAGATCAAAACACATTGCAAAGAAATAGATAAATGGCTCTGAGCACTATTGGACTTAACATCTGTGGTCATCAGTCCCCTAGAACTTAGAACTACTTAAACCTAACTATCTTAGGGACATCACACATATCCATGCCCGAGGCAGGATTCGAACCTGAGATCGTAGCGGTCACGTGGTTCCAGACTGTAGCGCCTAGAACTGCTCGGCCACACCGGCCGGCAAACAAATTGCAACGACCATAAGTAACGAAAAGTGTGAGGTCATCCACATGAGTGCTAAAAGTAATCCGTTCAACTCCCGTCACACGATAAATCAGTCAAATCCAAAGGCCATACGTTCAACTAAATACCTAGTAATTACAATTCTGAACAACTTAAATTGTAAGGAACACACAGAAAATCATGTGGGGAAGGCTAACCCAACACTGCGTTTTTAGCAGGTACATCGAAAAAGTGCAAAGATGGTAGCATGTTTTGCATCAACGCGAAATAGGGGGGAGAGTGTCACTGAAATGATGGAGGATTTGTGATGGAGATTATTAAAACAAAGGCATTTTTCGTTGCGGAGCAATCTTCTCACGAAATTCCAGTCACCAGCTTTCTCCTCTGAATGCGAAAATATTTTGTTGACGCCGATCTAGATAGGAAGAAACGATCACTATGATAAAATAAGGGAAGTCAGAGCTCGTACAGCCGGTCTCTGTGGCCAACCGGTTCTAGGCGCTTCGGTCTGGAACGGCGCTTCTGCTACGGTCGCAGGTTCGAATCCTGCCGCGGGCATGGATGTGTGTGTGGTTAGGTTCGTTAATGTTTAAGTAATTCTAAGTCCAGAGGAATGATGACCTCAGATGTTAAGTCCCATAGAGCTTAGAGCCATTTGAACCATTTGAAGAGGTCGTACGAAAAAGATGTAGGTGTTTGTTATTTCCGCGCGCTATACGACATTTGGAGAATAGAGAATTTTGAAGGTGGTTCGAAGAACACTCTGCAAGGCACTTCAACGTAATTAGCAGAGTATCGATGTAGATGTGGATGTAGATCGAGATGGCTAGTAATTGGTGAGCACATTGTAGCGGCACCAATTTGTCTGGGAGATTACCATTTTGTAGTTGTACACCACCGCAGTACCGTAAGATTACGGATACGAAGAGAGGTTCTTTTCATTTTAGTCCCGATAAGGAATCACTACATAGTAAAATTCAGATTCGTAGGGTTTATTCACATTGTAATGACACATTCCGACGCCGAGACATACAACACCTTAAAGGCTGCGCCAAAGATCAAATTGAGAGGGATGTAGGATATAATCTCTGTAATGTTCAAATTGGATTCCCTTTTGTTTCATACTCCAAGAAGGAGCTGAGAGACACTTTCGATTGTTGCCTTGTGGAGGACGGACGTAATTTCGGACTGTGCGGAAAGGCAGCCATGTTGTTAGTAATCATGATTTGTGCGACGAGCAGAGCAAGTCTTATTGTCTTGTGAATAAATAATTTTCGTAACACTTCGATACTTCTCACTATTTTTTAAAGTGACGTAGCATTGTATTTCCTTGGTTTCCACCGTCTACGTGAAGTGAACCGATGCCGACTTAGGAAGGTACACACGGTCAACAAAGAGAAGAACATCGAGGGCGACTAAAGAATTAATATTGTGGCAGAAGGACTAATTCTACGTCTAAGGTGAGAACTCTGATTAAATCAACAGTGACGTAGAATTCAAAAATGTAATTAATCGGAATGGTAAATTATATTACAGGCATATTTCACGCAGCACTGAATTTGTCCGCATTCAAGCTGGTTAATACAGCCCGTAAAAAAACAAACGCCTTTCAAAAATTCTGAAGTTACAATTCCATGTCCACAATTTTTCCTGTTTACAAAAAACCAAGAAATTTAATTTTTTTTATTTATTTCGCCTCAACATCGTGGAGGGAATGTGCAGCATGAACACATTATCCTTCCCTGGACATTATGCTTTTGCTGATTGTCAGTATTAGTCTAACATGATAGACAGTTAGTCTATTGGTTTTCTTGTGTATGAAGAAGACTTTTTGCAATAAATCACCAGTTCATTTTTTACTTGAATTTCATTTAAAGAATTTAGTGTTCCTTTCATTCGATTTGCATTATTAATTGTTTTTAAAATACAGTTATTAAGTAATTTTATACAAATTGTTCACCCTAGGACCTCATGTAAGGGCCAAATATCAAGTAGCATATTTCCATTGTATTATGTATATCAAAACTGTATCTAAAGGGATTTGTCAGAGTCTAAATAGTCTCCGACTCTGGTAACGATTTCTAATTTCACATACATGTGATACTGCAAGACTAACGCCTTGAACTGTTCCCATAACCAAAACTACAGGGGACTGAAGTCGAGGGAACAGGGGACCAAGGTGTGCCCCCTCCGCCCCAACCATTCCAAAAGACATGAAGCGTCAGCATCCGATATTCACACACATTGCAGATGAAATGTGACATAATGCATAAACCACATCGGTAGTCTTTACTGATGTGGTACCTTCTCAGACAAGGTAAGCAAAATGTTAACAAGAAGTTGACGATAATGAGCTGCATTAAATGTTTGGAGTAGGATATATGGCCCTAGTAACTTATCACCAAGAATGTCTATCCATTAGTTGACGGAGAAATGAGGTTGATGTACTCTTTGTACACCAGCATACGGGTTTTCATAAGCCCACACGTGCTGAGTATGGAAGTTCACAGCACGACCCTTTGTGAACCGCAAAGGATCAGAGAAATAAATTCTTCGTCGAAAACAGTGGACCTGCAGCACGCTTCTGTATGGGCCAATGACACAACTATGATAGGCTATCGTGGTCCTCTGGCATTAGTGCCTCGATGTTTTGAAGGTGTTACGGATACAGCAATAGCTCAAGCAGTACCAGCCGAACAACAGGATGACTTATGCCTTCTGTTGGTGTCAATCGCCAAATCCCCACACTGCTGTTGCACGTTTTTCGTCCAGCAAATCTGGTATGTCCTCCTGCATCTTAGGTGTGTGAACTGACTCATGCCATCCACTACTCGTCTTTTGGAAGCTAGAAAATCCGTGTCCTTAAGAAGCAGAAAACTTTGGGTCAACAACTTATCGAATGGTACTCTGCAACGTGGGTATTTTTCTGCGTAGTGGGAACGTGCTTACGGGCTATTTCCAATTGCTAACCCATAGCAGATAGTTATATCCGTCATGTCACTTTAGGAGTAGTACGCTTCCATTGTTAACAAGCAGAAGAGAAATGGAAAATTTACCAACCCATTCGTGCACAGTGCATTACAAATATCACAGTGACAGTAAACATTGCGATATGACTTACAGGGACTAGATGTTTGTCTGTGAACACATGTAATATAGAATAACGTGATGCAATTCTGAAATGTACTTAAATGCCATACTCCGAATAAATAAATGCGATACATACCCATAGTCGCAGGCAATTTACTACAAAATAACACACACTAACAACGCTAAAACTATAGTACATGCAACACAACTGCCTGTAGATTACCCAGTGCTCAGACTTGTGTACACTGGAGTACGTCAATACGGAAAGACACGTACAGTAGTGAACGCTATTGACGGATCATGGGTTGGGGTTCGGTTGTTTGGGGAAGGAGAGCTGACAGTGAGGTCATCGGTCTCATCGGATTAGGGAAGAACGGGGAAGAAAGTCGGCCGTGCCCTTTCAAAGGAACCATCCCGGCATTTGCCTGGAACGATTTAGGGAAACCACGGAAAACCTAAATCAGGATGGACGGACGCGGGATTGAACCGTCGTCCTCCCGAATGCGAGTCCAGTGTGCAAGCCACTGCGTCACCTCGCTCGGTTCACGGATCATGGGGGCAGCACCTGTGGCCATACGTCACTTGTTTATTTAATATCTACCTTGCGTGTCAGGCGGACATATTCACACCCGAACGTCTTCAGCCACTATGGACAAGTGTAGAGATCTCACAAAGTATGCATTTCCAGACCCACGTTCAAGGTATTTTTTTTCTTGTTCTTGTGGTTGGTATCACCTATCAAAATATTTGCCACTATTTCTCCAATATCCTGTGTAGGTATTCCACCCAAGAGTCTTCAGTCGCATTTGCTCTGGTGTTCCGACAGATATTTTCGATTTCGTGTTTGGAATTTGTAGGTGGAGTCAGTCGAAATTAATACTGTTCATTACGCCTGTCATGATGTGCCACTGTCGCCGCAAAGCGTCGGTTTGTTCCCCGTTAAAAAAAAATAATTTATTTTCAAAGCGGAATTTCACGTACCCATTCGGATGGACGGGCCACAAACTAGTCTACAACGTCATTCGCTTCATCCATTTGTATTAACAGGAGCGGGAAAACTCTAAGAATAACCGATACTCTAACAGCGACAACAAGGCCCTGGCCCAAATTGATAGCTACCGCCACTCTCCGTTTTCCAGTTTTCCTGCTAATACGTATCGCTAAAACGAATACCAAGCTGGACTAATCTCGGGCCGCTCTAACGAATGAAAATGTAAAATTCCGCTTCAAACAGCATTTCGCGTGTAACGGAAACAAACCGAAGCTTTCCGTCGACGTGATGACCAGTACACGTTTGGACTGACTGCATCTACACATTTAAAATATCTACTGAAAAACCAGAAGAAATGTGCCTGAAGACTTTTAAGAGAGACATCCGGTACATTTATACACTGAAGTAGCAAAAGTCACGGAGCACGTCGTTTCATCGTGTCGGACCTCGTTTCACCCAGTACAGAGCATCATCTCCGTGTGGCGTGTACTCAAAAAGTCGATAGAAGTCCCTTGCAGAAATATTGCACGCTGCCTCTGTAGCCACACATAGTTACGAAACACTGCCTCACCTGTAATAGAACACAGGCAGATGCAGCTCAAGTGCGTTCTGGGTACTGATACTCTAATAGAGGTGGTGATATCTGGCATAAAAGCTGAAACCTTACTGCCTGCAGCCTCCTGTAACAAATCGTCCCGTGTGCTGGATTTTTCCACGTGTAGAACATTCGCACTTACCTTGCTCAGAGATCCGTCCTGTTCCGCACCATTCTGTCGCGAGAGTTCCCGCCACTCATTGTCGTTAAGTGGATTATGTTGTGGATCAGCGGGTTCGATTTTCTCCAACTGTGGTGGTCCCGCCAAGGCATTCCTATACTGCTCACGGTCCCCTCATGAGCAGTCTCTGCTTTCGTGGTGTAACGTTCTCTGGCAGCATGCATCCAAAGTGAAAGTTAAAAGAACATTTCGATGTATAATGTTCATTGCAACAAATAATTTATATGTGTTTCTGTTAATTGTATTTCAAAAGGACATTTAAAAGATAATTATGAATTTTGCTATTATAAATGATTATTCAAAGACTGTTAAATACTATCTGTGGCGGAGGATGTGAAAACCGCTACAGAAGAAAGGATATGTTATCAGAAACGACAAAGACTGTACAAAAATTAGGTAAGATATAAATTGGCAATATATTGTAGTAGAATCGCTTGCCTTCTGCACAGACTGAATGGGAGAGGAACCCGTAACGTTGCATTAGGCTCTTACGTAGTCTTCATTTGTCATAAGTCGATGATCGACGCCATTTGTAGCTGGGATTGTAAACGGTGTGTAAAGATTTAAATTGTTTCTGTTAAAATATATTTATCTAGTAAAATCTGTTTGTCACAATTACTGCAAAGTTCGCACCGGACATTACCCATTTTATTTTAGAATTTCCAGCATTTTATTGTATATCGCTGGCAGTACGGAGCTGCACCGTGAGCGAGCATTCTGGAACAGCGGCAGATTAAAATATACCATCGCAATAACGACCACATCCTAAAAAGGGTACAGGTAGAGGTGAACGAAAATAAAAACGTGTTTCTTTTCACAGCATTCCATAGGCAGAATACAAAGAGATAGTAGATTTTATCTTGTGCATTCACAGGTGGATACAAGCTGCAGCTCTTTTAAATTTTCATTCAAAAAGTGATAAATTCTGAACATAACGTGAAGTGTATTTAAAAGTGGATAATTTTTCAGGAGAGCTTAGAAATATAAAAAAGAATTCATAAAGTAAAGATAGTCTTACGCTTCAAAGCTAGTCGGGCTATATCCAGTAAACAAAAATCCAGTGCAACGTGAAAATCTTTGCTAAGTTCGATGAAAAATTATATTTTCATTCTTGTACAAACAGCTGCAGTCCTTGAATAAAAATATAACTTGAACATTATTTTGGGAACAATTAAAGAAATTCGTTTTTATTAATCTGCAATAGAATATTTCATATGTAAAGTAATAATCATAGATGAAAAATTTATTGCAACCTTTGAAACCTCCCTTTAGAAAAATTTATGAATGATTGTGCTGATAATCTCCTTTACGTTATTTGATTTTCAAACAGCTGAGCAAAACTCAACGTACTCAGACATTTCTCTTTACTTACTCTGATCATCACTAAACGGACTCACAATATTTTAGCGCAACGCAATCTGACTTATATAATCCCCACAAAAGAATGGCCCCGACTAACAATAACCTATACCTTTCACGAATCACTAACCTCATAAAAATCTTCCTTACTCGAACTACTGCAATATAGCGAGCGCCAGTACTGCCAGCTACATAAATGATTCTAACTATTGAAGGCACTAACTAGAAATCCAGTCCTACAAATTTACTCTGATGGACACACGTCCAGATCATCCGCTCTCAAAACTCTTGTCATCTCTCTCCCCACATCCAACACTGCTGGCGGCTCACCTCCAACTGCGCTACGCTAAGGGCTGTTCACATCCAACTGCCCAACACTACAATAGAGAATATTTCAACAATGCCAACCAGCCACAGACTGCACACAGCACAATCAGTGATTTTCATACAGAGTGCTATGTGGCGTTACCAACATAAAAACCTAAACAGCCTACTTACACCTTTCATTTCTCATGTCCATCCATGTATATGTTAAGTTTAATCTCAACGGTTTCCCAATCAAATTAAACGCAGAAAACAAAGTTTAAAACCAAACGGTCAGCTCCCGAATAATTAAATAGACAGAAAGGCCTTAAAGTGGTTTCTGATCCCACTGCTTCCAGGGTTTTGTGATTGCGTTCGCGTGTCTCTTCATTCCTGTACTGATTTGCCCTATCTTTTTCTATTCCCCAGTTGTTCCCAAATCACCGCCACCCGTTATTGCTATCACCACTCAGCTGATTCCAGCCCCGTAATCGAACTCACTACGACCGCCCGTTGTTGTCGCTACTACATCTACATTTATACTGCGCAAGCCACCCAACGGTGTGAGGCGGAGGGCACTTTACGTGCCACTCTCATTACCTCCCTTTTCTGTTCCAGTCGCGTATGGTTCGCAGGAAGAACGACTGCCGGAAAGCCTCCGTGCGCGATCGAATCTCTCTAATTTTACATTCGTGATCTCCTCGGGAGGTATAAGCGGGGGGAAGCAATATATTCGATACCTCATCCAGAAACGCACCCTCTCAAAACCTGGACAGCAAGCTACACAGTGATGCACAGCGCCTCTCTTGTAGAGTCTGCCACTTGAGTTTGCTAAACATCTCCGTAACGCTATCACGTTTAATAACCCTGTGACGAAACGCGCCGCTCTTCTTCGGATCTTCTCTATCTCCTCCGTCAACCCAATCTGGTACGGATCCCACACTGATGAGCAATATTCAAATATAGGTCGAACGAGTGTTTTGTAAGCCACCTCCTTTGTTGATGGACTACATTTTCTAAGGACTCTCCCAACGAATCTCAACCTGGTGACCGCCTTACCAAAAATTAATTTTATATGATCATTCCACTTCAAATCGTTCCGCACGCACACTCCCAGATATTTTACAGACAGAAATGCATAAAAATGGTTTTTCATCCCACTGCTTCCAGGGTTCTCGTGACCGCGTACGTGTGCCCCTTCATTCCTGTACTGATTTACCCTACGTTTTTCTATTCCCCAGTTCTTCCCAAAGGAACTAGGGTGGCCGCGTACGGTCAGTCACTCTGGTCTAGGTTTTCGACTGCGCCCGCAACTGGAATCGTGCGTTTGCGCACCGCGTGACTAGATCGTATACTTAGACACATAGTCCCCCAAATCGTACTCGAACTCTTATTGCGCCGCTTTAAATGCTTCCACATCACCCTTTCATTTTGCAAAAAGATGAGGTATCAGTCCCCTATAACTTAGAACTACTTAAACCTAACTAACCAAATGACATCACACTGAAGCGCCTAGAACCTCATGGCCACACCGGCCGGCTGCATTTGGCAGCTGGGATGATGTGACACATGTGGGTTGGCATTATAGTCAGCCAGATACTGATCAGCTCTGCTGCTCCGAACGTATAAAATAAAAATTAATTAGCCTGTACCATGTGTTCGAGCAAACGGGCGGCGCTCGTAAATCCAGAATATTTAAGGAAGAGTATTACGATAGTGTTGTGTGGGCTCGTGCAGCCTCCGACTAGTAGGCTGAAAGGAATGTGTGTGAGTGAATTCCTAAAGTACCAAACTGCTGAGATCATCACTTACAATAACCCCACCTAAGAACAACACACAACCCATGCAAGAGGCAGGACTCGAACCTCCGGCAGGAAGGGCTCTCAATCCGTGACATGGCGCCTCAAACCTCGTGGCTACTCCGCCCGGCGCTGAAAGGAAAGCCTGCCGAAATTCCCTTACTGTCTCACAACGCCGCTATCTGGTCCTCATTGGCATGGCAGGTTCCCCTGCTAAGAAACAACGCACGAATTCAGTTGTGTGTGCTGGGCCACACTGGGGAAAGCACAAATTCGAACAGTTCCGACCAGGCATAGGGTGAATTCAGTTAACCGAGTTCAGGAACAACTCAAACTCACGTAGTGAAAGGAAATGCTTAAAACAGAAGCTTTGCTTTTCTCTCCCGAAGGTCTGTCCTCCGCCGCGAGAACCTCCCGCAACATTGCTTTCCCTGTAATCGCACTTATCCTCGCGTTCCGAGTCCCTCTTTGCACTTTATTCCCTGAGGCTCCAACTCCATCAGCCCCTATACATCTACATTTACATGGATACTCTGCAAATTATATTTAAGTGGCTGGCAGAGGGTTCATCGAACATCGCGTGACCGTTACGGTTGCAGGTTCGAATCCTGCCTCGGGCATGGATGTGTGCGATGTCCTTAGGTTAGTTAGGTTTAAGTAGTTCTAAGTTCTAGGGGACTGATGACCTCAGATGTTGAGTCCCATAGTGCTCAGAGCCATTTGAGCCATTTCGTCGAACAACCTTCACAATTCCCTATTATTCCAATCTCGTATAGAGCGCAGAAGAAACTAACATATATATCTTTCAATGCTAGGTCTGGTTTCCCTTATTTTATTATGCTGGTCGTTTCTTCCTATGTTGGTCTCCGTCAGCAGAATGTTTTAGCATTCGGAGGAGAACGTTGGTGATTGAAATTTCGTAGGAAGCTTCCTCTGCAACGAAAAACGCCTTTGTTTTAATGATGTCCATCCCAAAGCCTCCAACATTTCAGTGACACTCTCTCCCCTATATCGTGATAATACACTTTTTCGATGCACCCCGTCAGTCCTATGTGGTAAGGATCCCACACCGCACAGCAGTATTCTAAAAGATAACGGACAAGCATAGTGTAGGCAGTCTCCTTAGCAAATGTATTACACTTCCTAAGTCTCCTGCCAGTAAAATGCAGTCTTGGGTTAGCCTTCCCCAGAACACACTCTGTGTGTTACTTACAATTTAAGTTGTTCGTAATAATAATTCCTACGTATTTACGGCCTTTAGATTTTTCTGATTTATCGTGTAACCGAAGTTTAACGGATTACGTTTAGCACTCATGTGGATTACCTCACACTTTCCGTTATTTAGGGTCGATTGCCAATTTTCGCACCATCCAGATACCTTTTCTAAATGGCTTTGCAATATGTTTTGATCTTCTGATGACTTTATTAGCCGATAAACGACAGTGTCATCTGCAAACAATCAAAGACGGATGCTCAGATTGTCTCCCAACTCGTTTATAGAGATGAGGAACAGCAAAGGACCCTAGAGAACGCCAGGAATCACTTCTGTTTTACTCGATGACTTGCACCACCAAACTCTGATAGGAACCTAATTGGTATACACTCTGGGCCAGAAGACTTGCCTTTATTAAGTAATTCATGTTGCTTCACTACTCCAAGGATATCTACTTCGACGTTACTCATGTTGGCACCTGATCTTGTTTCGAATTCTTGAATATTTACTTCGTGTTCCTTTGTGAAGGCATTTCGGATAACTGTGTTTAGTAGCTCTGTTTTGGCAGCACTGTCTTCGATAGTATCTCCATTGCTATTGCGCAGAGAAGGCATTGATTGTGTCTTGCTGCTAGCATACTTCACATACGAACAGAATCTGTCTGAATTTTCTGCCAGGTTTGGAGATAAAGTTTCGTTGTGAAAACTATTATAAGCATGTCGCATTGAAGTCAGCGCTAAATTTCGAGTCTCTTTAAAAGATCGCCAATGTTGGAGATTTTGTTTCCGTTTAAATTTGGCATGTTTGTTTCGTTGTTTCTGCAACAGTGTTTTGACGCGTTTGGCGTACCAATGAGGATGAACTGCGTCGTTTGTTAATTTATTTGGTGTAAATCTCTGAATTGCCGCCGATACTATTTCTTTGCATTCAAGTTTCATCTGGTCTGCAGTGACATTATTAATGTGGAAGGAGTGGAGGAAGGTGTTATGTGAATTTTTATGTGCTTTTTTGAACAGGTATATATTTCGTTTATTTGTGGAGGACTTGGGGATCTGGGTACGTTCAATAATACCAGTATACGTTTTAATCCTCGTTACTAGTTCAGGATTATTCCTTGTTAACAGGTAAAGCGCGGTTTTCACAACCTTTTACTATTCATGAAGTAACTGCTCGAAATAGTTGTCGGAGAAAGCGTTTAGCAAAATTTCGGATGATGTTTTATGCGTACCTCCGGAATTAAACATGTATTTTCACTAACATATCGAGGATAGATTACAGGCACCACGAACTATATTTGTATGAGTCGGGTACGCGTTTGAAATTAAACTCAACTCGTCTTTGAACCTTTCAGCTACTGTATCATCTAAATTGGGAGGTCGGTAAAAGGATCCAGTTATTATTTGATTCCGGTTGCCAAGAATGTCCTCTGTGCATACTAATTCGCAGGAACTGTCTACTTCAATTTCGGGACAACCTGCTTTGAGGTGAGCCACACGTTTCTTCAAGTCACGAGCTACGTATCGTCTCCTCCGGACCAAACCTGGGTGTTGCTCACAGTAGCCGGCAGTCTGTTGCTTTATCGCCACCGCCTGCGGCCGAACTGGTGCTCGCTGTCTCTGCGACGTTAACTCCCGGCTCTCGGCAGCTCTTAGGAACAGGAACTCGGGCGCAGCAAAAGACAGAGTACGTATCGCGCTGATTCTCTGCTCTGCCTGACCCTTCGTGGCTTCCAAACGCCCGGCAGCCGCTCTCTCAGCTCGGGACAGTAGCTCTACGCGTTCACTTTGGGACAGCCACGAACGTCGCCATAACCTTGCTCTCCTGTTCTTCGAGCACTCTGTTTAGCGGCAACTGCTCGCTTTCAGCTTCACAGACGCTTCTCGACGACCCTCGACGTTTTCGCTAACTCGATCACTATTTCATCCCGTAGCATCTTCTAAAGTCATTCGCTTTACTTTCCACGTTCCGTTCGAGCTTAAGATTCGCAGCTTCTAAGTCATCAAATAGCTTTTCATTCACTTTCCTCGGCTCATTAAATTTCTCTTCAGTCCCTTCGTGAGTTCACCAACCGGCACAGAGGTTGTTTGAGCATAGTGGAAAAAAAATTTGCATGCAGTTAATGCAATACTAAATCTAACCATAGTACATAACATCGTTAAATGAACCTGTATAATTAATCAATGGATTGTGAATTTGGCACATTAGTTCTACTCATTCCTCTCTCTGGGTACTTCGTTATCACTGTCTTTTTGTGCAGCATATAAAAATCAGGCTAATATATCAAAGAAAGAAGCCGTTAAGAGCATCGAGTTGAAAGTCTGGCAGCTATTTGGTGCGTTCTGAAGTAGTTAGAGGACACACGATTTGAGTTTTCATGAAACACATTTATTCAAAAATAGCCACAAAGAATTATGGGTGGACATTCTGTAGATATACTTAAGTTGTGCCTGAACACGAAATAAACTAATCTGATCTGGCAAGAAGAAATTACATAGCGCAATTTAACTATGCATACGTGAGGGAAAAGAGAGGAAAGGGAACAGAAACATATGACTTCAGTTATCCAATCAAGCTTCACACGAAAACGACGAAATTCAGAGGAACATTACCTGCATTGCGTGCATGCACTAACATCAAAGGGGTTTACACCGATTGAAACATCTTGTTACAGCAAATACACCACCTGAGAATTCACGCAAGCATCATGGAAAGAAGTCACCTGAGTTGCACATCCATCTGTTTCAAACAGATGTGAGTGAAAATCGCTAAATGTATAAATCAATGAGAGTACACCACTGTAAGAACGAATAGATCATGAATCACACCGAATTCATAATAAAACCATCAAGGCGGAAGGCCCCAATGATTCGAGAAACATATGGCCCCCATTAAACAAAGGCAGCTGCTACACGTTCCCACAAAACACGGAAATGCAGTAACGCAAATATTCACCCATCACTTATCAGTTAAAATAACACGGACCAACTATTGAGATTCAGTAATAGAGCGCAACGCTCACAGAATAAAGACAACTCGAGATCACAGCAGAAAATAGAACATGTGATAAACTACAATACATAAAAAGAAATATCGCACATACACGAAAACACAAGTTCTGTCATATTCACAAAGCTTTAAAGCACATTAACTCAGGCTAACCATATCCCGTAGAGCGCATTGACACCACAATAGTAGAAAGGAACAAAGCAAACTCCGGACACTGACAAAATCATAGACTCAAGCATTGCCTATCAAGAGCAATATAAAGCAAGAAGTAATCGAAACACTTCATTCAGGCCAAGAGCTTTTCCGAACGGCTCCACGCATGAAGACCGCGTTTGAAGCTACGACCTATCTCATCACTGGCAGGAGAGGGCTCACTTAAGAGCACAGCTACATCCACCGAGTTCAGTACGGAACCGCGCGACTGCTACGGTTGCAGGTTCGAATCCTGCCTCGGACATGGATGTGTGTGATGTCCTTAGGTTAGTTAGGTTTAAGTAGTTCTAAGTTCTTGGGGACTGATGACCTCAGATGTTACGTCCCATAGCGCTCAGAGCCATACATCCACCGACAGCCACCGCTCGGCTCGGAGCGCATGGAAAGCCCACACGGGAAACGGACAATACCAACTTGACAACCACGAAGCTGTCGAACAGCACCGATAGACCTCTTTGCCCACGTAAGAGGTACAAAATTGGTTATCCTGTGCTTCTAGCAGACGAAAAGCAGCTCAAGTACCAAACCCAAGACAAACCTGAAAAGACACATAAAAAGACCTGGTCACACAAGGTAGGCTAATGGACGAACTTTATAAATATGGGGCTAGATTACACATGGAATATTAATGGATCACTTAAAGTACTGACATACTGATGCGCAGAACGAGTTGCTTGCACTTAACGTCAGATTATCACTGAAACTTCTCAGTCCTTCTGGGAGGGTTAGTAGAACCAACTGCAGACAAACAGAATCAAACAGGGCAACAGTCTTATAAAGCGACTCTACACAGACATTTCAACATATCATAAACACACTAATTATAATCCTTCATGCAGTGATTTTTGCGTTTTCTCCTGTGGAGTTACGGGGTACTTTTATTGATATGAGCGTCCACTGTCTACATCTATATCTACATGGGTAGACTGCAAATCACACTTAAGTGCCTGGCAGAGGGTTTATCGAACCACCTTCACAATAATTCTCTATTATTCCAATCTCGAACAGCGTGGTGGAATAACTAACACGTATATCTGTCAGTGCGTGTTCTTATTTCCCTTATCTTATTATGATGATCGTTTCTCCCTATGTAGGTCAGCGTTAACAAAATATTTTCACGTTCGGAGAAGAAAGTTAATGACTGAAATTCCGTGAGAAGATTCCGCCGCAACGAAAAACGCCTTCGTTTTGATGACGTCCTCCCCTAACTGTGTATCATGCAGTGACACTCTCTCCCCTATTCTATATTAATACAAAACGAGCAGCGCTTCTTTGAAGTTTCTCGTTGTACTCCGTTAATTCCATCTGGTAACAATCCCACACCGCGCAGCAGTACTTCGAAAGGAGACGGACAAGCACAGTGTAGCTAGACTCATCAGTAGATCTGTTACATGTTCTAACTGTTCCGCCAAAAAAACGCAGTCTTTGGTTTGTCTTCCCCGCATCATTTTCTCTCTCTTCTTTCCACTTAAGTAGTTCGTAACTGTAATTTTTAGGTATTAATTTAAAATTACGGCTTTTAGATTTGATTTATCGTGTAGCCGATGTTTAACAGATTCCTAGTAGCACTCTTGCGGATAACCCCACACTTTTCATAACTTTGCGCTAATTGCCAACTGCCAACTTTCGAACCATACAGATATCTTTACTAAATCGTTTTGCAACCGATTTCGATCTTCTAATGACTTTACTAGACATTACCTACAAACAGTGATCGTAGATGGCAACTACTCATGATCGCAACAGAGTTTCACTGGACACGGGGAGAAGAACATTTTTCCATAACACATCCGTCAGTAGTTCTCTTTGATGAACAGGATGTGCTTCACTTCAGCAACTGCTTCATTTCTGCACTACAATAGGGTGTCTCACGGAGACCTAGGAGCTATAAAGAGCTTGGAAAATCTCTGTCGGCTAGTCTCATAGTCTTTAAACCGGAGATGCTTATTTTGCTGTAATTGGTTTTGTGGAACCGAGAATTCATTGAGATCTTCTCTTGCAATGCTGCGTGGTGATTGCCCTTTAATCGCCTTAATGAGCTCAGGTCTTATTGCCAAAGGTAATTCAAACTGAGTTCGAGGATGTTATAAATGCATAAGATCCAAAGATAATGAGATGTAGATTGTTTACATAGGAAAGTATCACTTTGCTTATGTCACCGAGAAATACTGGCAATGAGTGTTGTGTATAGAGTGACTAACTTATACTTCTCCACAGTACTGCTTGTGAGTCAGGTAGATCTGTGGTACATCTACATCTACATCTACATCTACATGACTACTCTGCAATTCACATTTAAGTGCTTGGCAGAGGGTTCATCAAACCACAATCATACTATCTCTCTACTATTCCACTCGCGAACAGCGAGCGGGAAAAACGAACACCTAAACCTTTCTGTTTGAGCTCTGATTTCTCTTATTTTATTTTGATGATCATTCCTACCTATGTAGGTTTGGCTCAACAAAATATTTTCGCATTCGGAAGAGAAAGTTGTTGACTGAATTTCGTAAAAAGGTCTCGCCGCGACGAAAAACGTCTGTGCTGTAATGACTTCCATCCCAACTCGTGTATAATATCTGCCACACACTCTCCCCTATAACGTGATAATACAAAACGAGCTGCCCTTTTTTGCACCCTTTCGATGTCCTCCGTCAATCCCACCTGGTAAGGATCCGACACCGCGCAGCAATATTCTAACAGAGGACGAACGAGTGTAGTGTAAGCTGTCTCTTTAGTGGACTTGTTGCATCTTCTAAGTGTCCTGCCAATGAAACGCAACCTTTGGCTCGCCTTCCCGACAATATTATCTATGTGGTCCTTCCAACTGAAGTTGTTCGTAATTTTAACACCCAGGTACTTAGTTGAATTGACAGCCTTGAGAATTGTACTATTTATCGAGTAATCGAATTCCAACGGATTTCTTTTGGAACTCATGTGGATCATCTCACACTTTTCGTTATTTAGCGTCAACTGCGACCTGACACACCATACAGCAATCTTTTCTAAATCGCTTTGCAACTGATACTGGTCTTCGGATGACCTTACTAGACGGTAAATTACAGCATCATCTGCGAACAGTCTAAGAGGACTGCTCAGATTGTCACCCAGGTCATTTATATAGATCAGGAACAGTAGAGGTCCCAGGACGCTTCCCTGGGGAACACCTGATATCACTTCAGTTTTACTCGATGATTTGCCGTCTATTACTAAGAACTGCGACCTTCCTGACAGGAAATCACGAATCCAGTCGCACAACTGAGACGATACCCCATAGCTCCGCAGCTTGATTAGAAGTCGCTTGTGAGGAACGGTGTCAAAAGCTTTCCGGAAATCTAGAAATACGGAATCAACTTGAGATCCCCTGTCGATAGCGGCCATTACTTCGTGCGAATAAAGAGCTAGCTGCGTTGCACAAGAGCGATGTTTTCTGAAGCCATGCTGATTACGTGTCAATAGATCGTTCCCTTCGAGGTGATTCATAATGTTTGAATACAATATATGCTCCAAAACCCTACTGCAAACCGACGTCAATGATATAGGTCTGTAGTTAAATGGATTACTCCTACTACCCTTCTTGAACACTGGTGCGACCTGCGCAATTTTCCAATCTGTAGGTACAGATCTATCGGTGAGCGAGCGGTTGTATATGAGTGCTAAGTAGGGAGCTATAGTATCAGCGTAATCTGAAAGGAACCTAATCGGTATACAATCTGGACCTGAAGACTTGCCCGTATCAAGCGATTTGAGTAGCTTTGCAACCCCTAAGGTATCTACTTCTAAGAGACTCATGCTAGCAGATGTTCGTGTTTCAAATTCTGGAATACCCCATTCGTCTTCCTTGGTGAAGGAAGATCGGAAAACTGCGTTCAATAACTCCGCTTTAGCGGCACAGTCGTCGATAACAGTACCATCGGCACTGCGCAGCGAAGGTATTGACTGCGTCTTGCGGCTTGTGTACTTAACATACGACCAGAATTTCTTCGGATTTTCTACCAAATTTCGAGACAAAGTTTCGTTGTGGAACCTATTAAAGGCATCTCGCATCGAAGTACGTGCCAAATTTCGAGTGTCTGTAAATATTAGCCCATCTTCGGGATTTCGCGTTCTTCTGAACTTCGCATGCTTTTTCCGTTGCCTCTGCAACAGCGTTCGGACCTTTTTTGTGTACCACGGGGGATCCGTTCCATCTCTTACCAATTTATGAGGTATAAATATCTCAATTGCTGTTGCTACTATATCTTTGAATTTGAGCCACATCTCGTCTACATTCGCATAGTCAGTTCGGAAGGAATGGAAATTGTCTGTTAGGAAGGCTTCTAGTGGCACTTTATCCGCTTTTTTAAATAAAATTATTTTGCGTTTGTTTCTGATGGATTTGGAAGAAATGGTATTGAGCCTAGCTACAATGACCTTGTGATCACTAATCCCTGTATCAGTCATGATGTTCTCTATCAGCTCTGGATTGTTTGTGGCTAAGAGGTCAAGTGTGTTTTCGCAACCATTTACAATTCGCGTGGGTTCGTGGACTAACTGCTCGAAATAATTTTCGGAGAAAGCATTTAGGACAATCTCGGCAGACGTTTTCTGCCTACCACCGGTTTTGAACAAGTATTTTTGCCAACATACCAACTATAACCGTATGAGTCGGGTATTTATTTGTTACGAGACTCAAACTTTCTCTCAACTGTTCCGCAACTGTATCATCGGAGTCTGGGGGTCGGTAGAAGGAGCCAGTTATTAACTTAATTCGGCTGTTATGTATAACCTCCACAGACACCAATTCGCACGGAGTATCTACTTCGACTTCACTACAAGATAAACCACTACTGACAGACACAAACAGTCCACCACCAATTCTGCCTGATCTATCTTTCCTGAACACCGTCTGAGACTTCGTAAAAATTTCTGCGGAACTTATTTCAGGCTTTAGCCAGCTTTCTGTACCTATAACGATATCAGCTTCTCTGCTTTATATTAGCGCTTGAAGCTCAGGGACTTTTCCAGCGCAACTACAACAATTTACAACGATAATTCCGACTGTTCCTTGATCCAAGCAAGTCCTGTATTTGCCAAGCACCCTTTGACATTGCAGCCCATCCCGCACTTTCCCGAGGCCATCTAACCTAAAAAACGCCCAGTCCACGCCACACAGCCTCTGCTACCCATGTAGCCGCCAGATGAGTGTAGTGAACTCCTGACCTATTCAGCGGAACCCGAAACCCCACCAACCTATGGCGCAAGTCAAGGAATCTGCAGCCAATACGGTCGCCAAACCATCTGAGCCTCTGATTCAGACCCTCCACCCGGCTCTGCACCAAAGGTCCGCAGTCGTTTCTGTCAACGATGATGCAGATGGTGAGCTCTGCCTTCATCTCGTAAGCAAGACCGGCAGCATTCACCAAATCAGATAGCCGCTGGAATCCAGAGAGAATTTCCTCAGATCCAGAGCGACACACGTCATTAGTGCCGACATGTGCCACCACCTGCAGCTGGCTGCACCCTGTGCTCTTCATGGCATCCGGAAGGACCCTTTCCACATCAGGAATGACTCCTCCCGGAATGCACACGGAGTGCACACTGGA
The DNA here is from genome assembly GCF_023897955.1 of Schistocerca gregaria. NCBI lineage: Eukaryota > Metazoa > Arthropoda > Insecta > Orthoptera > Acrididae > Schistocerca > Schistocerca gregaria. Next base: position 872,704 of record NW_026061747.1, read on the forward strand.
TTTCTTCCCCTCCTTAGCCGCCGTATCCCTAAGGGGCCCCGTTACGCGCCTAACATTGGAGCTCCCAACTACCAGTAAGCCCACCCTCTGCGATTGCCTGGACCTTGAAGGCTGACAATGATCCTCTGAAATAGGGCAGGCAGCTGCATCTGGCTCAGCCAGAGACAGTGCCTGAAACCGGTTTGTCAGACACACCGGGGAGGCTTTCTGATCAGCCTCCGGGGACGCCTTTCGCTGCCTGCCAGGCCTTGGAACGACCTCCCAATCAACCACAGGCGAGGGCTCAGCCCCACTGCGGGCAGCAACCGGGGCAACCACAGCGGCAGACCAATAACTTAGGTTATCTGAACATGAGAGAAACTACAGATTAAGAAAGAAAGGTTAAACCTTTGCTAATTATCTGATAACAGAAAACTAATCGCTCAAAGTATGTTGATTGTAAGATTTTACATTCTGTAAAGAATATCAAAAGGATGATCCACCTGGAAATACTTGAAATGAAGAAACATATGACTCAGAATGCCATGTTAGTATTAAATGACAAAACTCAGTTTCCTTGGGTCTCTGAGTGGAGGACCATCCTGCAGGTGATGTGCTGTTCATTAGGTAGGTTTGTTGCAGATACTGCTCACCTCTCCAGAGGCATATTTTGTAGTGCTGTTGTACAAACACAGTAGCTTTGATTGGAAGCATCAAAATATCGCTATGACATCACACAATCTGACGATGTATTTGGTATTTATGTATCACAGTGTAGTATTTGTTATATATAGAATATCTTTGGTTAGAAATTCTTTATTATGTATTAGACGAGACGTCACTATTTCTACCAATTTCTTCATTTCTAACACTATGACGTAACACACACACTAGTAATGGAGTGGTGGCTTAGCAGTGATCCGTAAATCGGAACCACGCTGGACTGTGATTGGCAGATAGAGTCACAATGGCGACGTGACGCCGGGAAAAGTGTGGTGGAAAATACGTAAAATTGTGGAAAATCTGGTAGCAATAAGAAAAAGAAAGAAAAATACATAAAACTGAGGAATACACAAAAAAATATGAAAATGGGTGAAAACTACAAAAAAAATATGGAATAATGAGAGTACTTCCTGGATGCGGCATCCGCTGGTGCCTCTAATTATATAATACTGGTATTAACAAATATAACTCAAGTGACATGACTTAATGTAATTCGTTACAAACAAATAGCCATTGGCTGATGCCCCCCCCCCCCCCCCCCGTGCTTTACAGCTCTGGAGTAGCCCCTCGCACTCAAGTGTCCCAGTTATAAAAGAGGGGAGGAGGTAATGCTTGATCCTCATTGCTTAGAGGGGAGAGTAAGTGAGCCGGTTGTCGTCACCTTTGTCACATGACAAAGTTGCCTCGATGACTACTATGGGGACTTTAATCAATTCTCACTGGTTCTCGGGGAATAGGGAGGGGGGGGGGGAGTTTACCAAGCATTCCCAAGTTGGTAACCTGACACCTAATGTAAGATATTTGCAGGTTCAACACACCTGTCCTGCAGTCCTCCATTGCCTCAATAGACATCTCTGCTGGCCAACGTCCCGTACTGAACAGAAAGACTTGCTATGTGGGTCCCATTAAATAATGTAGACGGCATTAGCACATCTGCATCTTAGCAGGATGACCAACTGAAAATAGAATGTTTGCAGTGGTGCACATGTACATTTAGATTGGAGATCTGCATCTCAAGATTGCACATAGACCGAGTATTGGGGACTGAAGACGCCAAATAAACTGTTTCAGCGCAGTGGCTCCGGGGTAAACTGACCTTATGGCATCTTCCTCAACCGAAACAGTGCATAGCAGCTAGGAGAGAAGGAGCGCAACGTCAAACTGATAAATGGGCTCATACTGTCAAGTTCTTTGTAACTTGACAGTATTATGTAATCACTGAAATAGCGTCACACATGCAGTAACCACTCACAGACACCAAGTGCAGCTCTAGCAGTGGAGGGTGTACGCATAGCGTGTCAGGGGACGCGGTAAACGGTGCAGTCGTTGATAGGAAAAGGAGAAACTGAATTGGCGACCAAAAGGGCACGACAATTGTTTTTCGAGCCAGGGATAGAAAGGGCTAAGTTTAAAAATTGTTCGCTGTCACCGTGGCTGAAGCATGAAGTCAACGGTAAGACGGCGCTAACGAAACCTGGCGCCAGTGGAAGTGTAGTGCAGCGCGCCCCACAGATGACAGGAGTGAATGATGGCTGTGGAGACGTGTACGGCCGAAGAGACGAGCAGCTGTTGAGCAGCTGGCCGCCCATCTTAGCCGAGGGGCTGCCGACTGCGTCTCCTCAGCGGCCGTTCACCACACGTTGTTGTGTCTGAACCTCTACAGCAGGCGCCCGCTTCAGGTCAGCATGCTGACCGCTGTTCGTCGTCGACAGAGGCTGGAATTCGCAGCCCAGTACCGTAATTGGACGTCCACCCAGTGGCAACAGATGGCCTCATCACGTGGTTCCCGTTTTTATGGTCCACTAGACTGACGGCTGCTGGCGTTTATGGCTAGAAACATCTAAAAGAAAACACCCGGCAACAGTCGTCAGAAGAGTCCAGGCCAGAGGCGGGAGCGTTGTGGTATTGGGAACGTTTTCATGGCAAACCCTGAACAGTTTTGTGAACGAAACGGCATTCGTCATCTAACAAGTGCTCCGTTTCACCCGCAGACCAGCGGACAAGCAGATCGCTTCATACGGACTTGCAAACAACAGTGGCCAAGCTTCTCACCACCTACACATTTACTATAATACAGAATAAAATCTGATTAATAGTTTAAATTAAAAACCTCGGAATGGTGTTTTATTGTAAAATTATTAAGATTCTAATTCGGAACAGGCGCTGCAACTCTTTTCCGCCTCCTATCGCTCACACCCACGAGACGGACCATCACTGCCGGAACTTCTGCACGGCCGCAGCCATAGGTCAGTGCTTCACTTGCTACACCCACCACAGCACCCGGTGCCGGTGCCGCGAATGGGCCGCAGGTACCGCTTCGTGCCGCGTAATCTTGTTTTTTTTTTTTTTTTTTGTACTGTTTATGGCAACAGTGAGCGCTGGTGCAAGAGGCGTGGTTCAGGAACGCATTGGCTCTTTACATATATGATTGCGGCTCCGAATGGTTTGCACCGCCGCCATCAGAACCAAATTCGTGCGTGTCATCTCTCCACCATTCTGCTGCTTTCCTTCCCCCATGTTCACTGCCTCACAGGGGCGCACAGCCTTCGCAGATGCCCGCTGGTGCCACCAAGGAACAGATGGACAATACGCCCTCGCCCTGACCGTACCCGCTCGCCGACCCAATGGAGGTGGACATGGCATCTGCATCGCCGTCGCCCTCATCGCCCCAGGACACGCCCTTAGGCCTGAATGTGTGGCCTGGCAGCAGTTTTCTGGAGTGCGTTGCTGTTGCCTCACAAGCCAGAAGGCAGGGTACAGCCAGAAGCACGCCATTCTCCACAGCTACGGCTCCTCGCTCATCTCTACGTCCAGCATCCTGCCTCCCTCCCCATTGTCATTAACTGCCTCACTACACGGCAACGGTGTGCCATTTCGGGGGGAGGAGGGGGGGGAGGTAATGTGCTGGCATAAGATCTCGCCAGCAGAGCAGGTGACACAGAGGTTGTGAGAAGATTGATTGTAGTCACCGGAGCAAGCGAGCCTATCGGGAGAGAGGCCAAAGACGCACTCGCAAACAATGCGCCGCCAGCGCCCTCTCGACCTCTAGTATTTAGATCGCCGCCGCAGATTTGGGGTGGAGAGGGGGGTAGTCAGCAGGCGTCCAGTGAGTCAACGAACTGAGTCATCAGTCACAGCCTAATGGGAGTCGAAATCGCAGTTAGCTCAGCCTCTAGCTCACAGTCAGTACCTAGCCATCAGAATAGTGTGCATAGTCCAGGTCTTGTGTGAAGTAAAAGTCGGCCATCTTAAGTAACTTCTTGTTCTTATAAGTAAAGAACCCTGTTAATACACCCATGCACTTTTTGTTATAGAAGAGGATACTGGCCACCAAACAACATGCTCTCCTTGCTTCGCACAATACAAGTCTACAGTGACAACAAGACGACACAAAATTCCTTGAATGATCTTGTCATTCTGGAAACCACAGTGGATCAACACAAATATGCGTCGATGTCAACCTCTACATGCAGTTTGTTTTTCCTAAGCGCGATGGCATCTACCAACAGGACAATGCAACGAGTCACACAGCTCACAGTGTACGAGTGGTTTCAAAGAGTGGCTGGATGGGGCTGCTCGTTCCATGCTTGCTCAGCTGAGACAAGTAGCCAGGCTGGCCACGACTGTAGACTTGGCACGGCTCCACATCCCTGCCGGTACCTTCCAGAACCTCAGCGACTCTCTTCCCACGCGTCTCCCAGCAGGTTTGTGTTGGGATAGCAACTTTCTAACGAAATACGACACAATTAAATAAGAAACACCTCGAATATGTCGCTCTTGAATATCATAAGAATTCTCTTCATTATTGAGTACCGTACAAAAAATTTATTACCATTAACGTATTCACTGGCATTGAAATGCATAGTGTAAAGGCCTTGTCCATGTATGTGTGTAATGTCCATAGAACTACTTAAACCCAACTAACACAAGTTCTAAGGGACTGATGACCTCAGATGTTAAGTCCCACAGTGCTCAGAGCCATTTCGTAGAGGCCTGTAAGCGTAAAATCGTTAGTTCGAATTTCGCTATTAGCATCCACTTTTACTTTTATTTAAATACCGAATTTGTGATGATATGGAAACGTTTCTTATCAAGTATCGAATCACATTTTTTAATAAAAATAACGTCCTTTTTAAAATTTATTGGGTACAAAAATGCGAAACATCAGATACAAAATAAACCCTATTTTCATTTCTAGAGATTGAACTACGTTGCTGATGTACAACTTTCTTATTTAATAAACGCATTTCGCCTCTCTATATCAAATTTTTACGCGGTCAGTAATTCGAAATGGAGAGATTTTATTATCATTAAAGACTATGAGATAATGTCAGTTAATAACATTTTCATTTGTTAATAAATGTGAAACATAAATACTAAAAATAGACATTGTTACTAGCAAGATTCGAATCACAACTACGCTCCTTTTTACTTTTCCCATTTAGCTCCGTCTTACGCTCACCATAAAAGAATTCCTAAGTTGATGGAGGCTTGTAGCTCGTAACGGTATTTTCCTCACAGGATTCGACCTGATTCCTCTTCCAGAATGCTTAAGTAACCCTCTCAAAACTATAACCTGGTCTTTGTACAAGGTGAGCTGCTTCGTGAAAAGCAGAGAAACAACTTCTTCATACAAAAGAATGGAATAAACTGTGAAGTAACACTCCTCTTCGCAAAATTGTTAAACATCGTCACGCGAAGAAAGGAAGTTATAACAAATTACTCTGGAAGACAACAAGAAAAAGGCTCCTCTTCACAGGAAAAACAAGCAATAACAACTCTTCTTAAAAAAACAATCAAAATACATGTACAGCGGCTATTAATCTATTTTACTGGGAGAAATTTCTAGAAAATTGCAGGAAAATTATTTCTATTTCTGTTGTAAGTTGGTTATTAAAACTACTGTTGCATATTTAAGTAGTCACTAACGCCCGTTGTGTCTCTCATTGAAGTGAGTATGTAAGGGACAATGTGAGTCACGTACCACACGCAAATGTTATGTTAGAACTGCCAATCCGATGGTAATATACACTGAAGAGCCAAAGAAACTGGTACACCTGCCTAATATCGTGTAGGTCCCCCACGAACACACAAGTGCCGCAACACGACGTGGCATGGACTCGACTAACGTCTGAAGTAATGCCGTACAGAACTGACGCTGTGAATCCTGCAGGGCTGTCCATAAATCCATAAGAATACGAGGGGGTGGAGATCTCTTCTGAACAGCACGTAGCAAGGCATCCCAGATATGCTCAATAATTTTCGTGGCTGCGCACCTTGGTGGCCAACGTAAGTGTTTAAATTCAGAAAAGTGTTCCTGGAGCCACTCTGAGGCAATTCTGGACGTGTAGGGTGTCGCACTGTCCTGCTGAAATTGCCCACGTCCGTCGGAAAGCACAATGAAAGTGAACGGATGCAGGTGATCAGACAGGATGCTTAGGAACGAGTCAGAGTAGTATCTAGACGTATCAGGGGCCCCATATCACTCCAACTGCATTGAAATTTGCAGCAATTTTCGAAAGGACTGCACTTCTGTCACATTGAACGATTCTCTTCGGTCGTCGTTGGTCCCGTTCTTGCCGAATATTTTTCCGGCCACAGCGATGTCGGGAATTATATGTTTTGCCGGATTTCTGATATTCACGGTACCCTCGTGAAATCCTCGTACGGGAAAATCCCCAATTCTTCGCTACCTCGGAGATGCTGTGTCCCATCGCTCGTGCGTGGACAGTAACATCCCGTTCAAACTCACAATCATGACCTATTGTAGCAGCCTTGACAGGTCTAACGACTGCGCGAAACACTTGTCTTACGTAGGCGTTGCCGACCGCAGCGCCGTATTCTCCCTGTTTACATACCTCTCTGTTTGAATACGCATGCCTATACCAGTTTCTTTGGTGCTTCAGTCTATTTTCTAGCGGTATGGTTGAAGGCGCCGTGTGCGTGACACGGGCCAATCATTTCGCTGCACACTCACTTGCGGAGGAATATATTAAGAAGATAACTATAAGAGTTCTGTGAAGGTTACAGAACTTCCGAGTATATTAAGCAAAGGCGATATTTCAACCTTTTTTGAGAACTGTGTCGTACTATACGTACGCAAGGAAGTACACGTGCGACACTGACCTTGAACTGCGGTAGGTATGAAGGAAGTGGCAGAGGGCAATTCAGCAAGGTCCTCTCGTCTGCCTCAGAGCAGGTTACAGCAACGGAGCGTATCCGGTATCGGGACATCATTGTCGTTTCTTTCGTGTCAGAAGCGCTACTTGAAATTTCTCTATAGAGCGTAAGAACACGTTTGCAGGAAATTGTTGGTCCACTTTATCAGTTTTGATGCAATTTTTGTGATGGCGTAGTGGCGCTATCGCAGGTCAAAAACGACACACTCAGAAAATGTTCGTTAAAAAAAATTGTTAGTAATGCGAGCAATATCGTTTCTTTTTTGCGAGTTAGTAGTATATCGGTCAAATATAGTAATGGAAATCCTAATCACTTACAGTCTTGACCAGTAACCCTCGCAATACTCGCATTACCAGGGGGGGGGGGGGTACTTTGTACCCACCTTTTGAAAATATTGAAATGTACTCGGGTACTTTATTTTCTTAAGTTTTGTAAAAAATGTTTGTTGTCTTTGATGAAATCTTCTTACAGATTTTATGATTGTTTTACATTTTTCGTTTAAGATTAATCCGAAATTTTAAGTTGAAGGGAGGTGGTCATAATGTCTTACCCCCTTGGTAGTAGATGAGACTTCCCACAATGTTTGTCTTACTCCACAAATAACAGCATTATATGACCTTAGAACACATGGAAATTATATTTCTCTGGACTGATAGCAACAATAGTCCCAACAATGATTCATTTCCCTTTGTTTCTTTATTGTTTCCTGTTCAGTGGCACTTAGTTCAGTCTTAATACAACTGTGCTTCAAAACTTGTCGACATTCACTTACTGATGGAGAAATACCACAGATTTTGGAAGAAGCTACGGCTTCTCAAATGGAATCTGATCAAACTGAAGCTGTAGTGAGTGGACCTGAAGAGGATTGTGTTGTGCGCTAGGATGTGGACAGTGATAGAGCACTTACAGAAGCTGATGATGAACTCTGGGTACCTGAAACTGATGACGTCGCAGTTTGCGAGGTTAGTGACAAGGATATTACAAGCACTGGAAAAACTTATACCTCCAAACCACCTCAAATTAGAAGACGAGTAGCAGAAAACACAGTGAAAGAAAGAGAAGGCATAAGAGACGAAGGTAAACTAGGAACAATAACAGACATATTTGAAGAGTTTTTGTCTCCAGAAATTGTCAACATCATAATAAAGCATACCAATCAAGAAGCATTGAGGCAGAAAATACCCAAGACTGACAGACAGACAGACAGACAGACAGACAGACAGACCTGCGTTCATGGCGTATATAGGACTATTTATTATAATGGGGAAGGAAAACGACAGTAAGTCATCATTTACAGATTTATGGTTCTTTACTTAAGGAACGTTTGTTTATACTGCTACAAGTCGTACCAGATTGGAGCAGCTTACTAAAGTAATAAGATTTGATCACAGAGAGTCACGAAGCGATCGCAATAAACGTGATAAGTTTGCTGCAATACAAGAAGTTTTTGATAAAAAGAATGAATTTTGTCCAAAATATTATTCTGTTGGGATGCACACTGTTATTGATAAAAAGTTTCCATTGTTCCGTGGCAGGTGTCCCGTCAAGGTCTTCGTGAAGGAAAAGCATGGTAAATACGGTGTACTTACACGCATGCTCACAGACGCTAAAACCAGATATGTTATCTGCACGGAGCCTTATGCTGGGAAAAGAAATAATGGTACACAGCACTCAAATTCCGCTGCAGCTGTGGTCAAACGCCTGAAAGTTCCTATACATAATTCAGTGAGAAAGGTCACCACATATAGATATTACACTTCAATTGATTTGGCCGAAGATCTATAGAGGAATCACAAGCTGACTCTCGTGGGAACATTACAAGCTAATTGGAAACACATACCTCAAGAACTGAGAGACATCTCAAGACGAGAATTACATATTAGTGTTGGAAATATTCCAATCACAATTGTATCCCCCGTAAAAAACCCAAAAGAAATCTGCTATTTCTATCATCTGATCATAAATTTATACTATAATGAGACTAAAGGTGGCGTTGACACGATAGATCCAATGGTGAGGAAATATTCAACTAAGAGGGCTACAAGAAGGTGGGCGCTATCTGTTTTCTGTACTCTTGTGTACATAGCAGTGGTGAATAGGTCTACACTATTTTTGTTGAACTTGCCGGACTGGGATAAGAAGAACCTAGTAAGTGACGACTTATTCTTCAAGAACTTGGACTACAGCTCGCGAAACCATACACTGAAGAAAGGGCTAAAAATATTTCTGGACTGCCAAAGCCTGTAGTTTCAAGAATGGAGGGTATTCTCAGAGGAAAATCCAGCAGGACTACGGTGCAAAGGAAGCTCATGGAGGTAAAGGTAGATGTCTTTTGTGTGTTAGTGAAAGCCTTTCGAAAGCAGAAAAGTACAACAAAGTGAACAAAACAATAATAGTCTGCCACAATTGTAAGAGGTACATATGTGCAAAACAGCAAAAAACTGTTGTATGTTCCAAGCCCAAGAAAGTCGTGAATAATTACTCTCACGACACTATGTTATGTACATAACATATATTTCTATATTACGTCAGGTATTTGTAACTATTTTAATTATAGTAAAGTGCACTTCAATAGTATTATAACGACTTTTACTAATAATTTTTCTCAAGATAATTAGACTTACTTAACTTAAAAGTGAAGTAAGTGAAAGGTTAAAACTGTTTTCAAAAATGCATTTTATAAGACATATTGAGGTACTGGATCCCGATTATGTTCAATAGATCTTTCAAAAGTATGCTATTAACGCAATTTAAAAACAATTAATGAAACGTTTTTATTTTATAAATTCTTTACGGTGGGTACAAAGTAGCCCCCCGCCCCCCTCTCTTTGGTAATACACGTTACTGAAAATGGCTTGGTATTGAGAGTGTTAAAACTGCACTGGAAGGAGAGTAAATAACTAAATCTTCTCACTGTGTACTTCACACAAATTATATACATGTTTGTATGTATATGTGTATGTATGTATGTTCGTTCCACACCTCTGCCTAAACGACAGGACGAATTTCAACCAAACTTGGTGCACGTATCATTTACTGAGTGGAAAGGAGCACTGTGGTGGTAAGGACCACAAGGGTTGGGGGTGGGGGGTGGGAGTGCAAAACCAGCGCAGCCCACGAGCCAGAACACCCACTCTTCAGTCATCCAGCATTTGTAGCTCAGATCACTTACAGACTTGCAATAAACTTGACACATAATTTCAAATCTTTACGAAACTTTTTCTCTCTCATAACACCAAAAAATGATGAAAACAAAAAAATGTCGCTTACTACAGTGTTGCTGTTCACTTGGCAAGTGACGTTTTAATTAATTGGGTATTTGTTGCTAACGTTTTCGTGGCCAATTTTTTATGCAGACAGTATTCGCCTATAGCTCTGAATGTAGCAGAAAATTACATCGTGGAACGACATTTACACTCCTGGAAATTGAAATAAGAACACCGTGAATTCATTGTCCCAGGAAGGGGAAACTTTATTGACACATTCCTGGGGTCAGATACATCACATGATCACACTGACAGAACCACAGGCACATCGACACAGGCAACAGAGCTTGCACAATGTCGGCACTAGTACAGTGTATATCCACCTTTCGCAGCAATGCAGGCTGCTATTCTCCCATGGAAACGATCGTAGAGATGCTGGATGTAGTCCTGTGGAACGGCTTGCCATGCCATTTCCACCTGGCGCCTCAATTGGACCAGCGTTCGTGCTGGACGTGCAGACCGCGTGAGACGACGCTTCATCCAGTCCCAAACATGCTCAATGGGGAACAGATCCGGAGATCTTGCTGGCCAGGGTAGTTGACGTACACCTCCTAGAGTACGTTGGGTGGATCGGGATACATGCGGACGAGCATTGTCCTGGTGGAACAGCAAGTTCCCTTGCCGGTCTAGGAATGGCAGAACGATGGGTTCGATGACGGTTTGGATGTACTGTGCAATATTCAGTGTCCCCTCGACGATCACCAGAGGTGTACGGCCAGTGTAGGAGATCGCTCCCCACACCATGATGCCGGCTGTTGGCCCTGTGTGCCTCGGTCGTATGCAGTCCTGATTGTGGCGCTCACCTGTACGGCGCCAAACACGCATACGACCATCATTGGCACCAAGGCAGAAGCGACTGTCATCGCTGAAGACGACACGTCTCCATTCGTCCCTCCATTCACGCCTGTCGTGACACCACTGGAGGCGGGCTGCACGATGTTGGGGCGTGAGCGGAAGACGGCCTAACAGTGTGCGGGACCGTAGCCCAGCTTCGTGGAGACGGTTGAAAATGGTCCTCGCCGATACCCCAGGAGCAACAGTGTCCCTAATTTGCTTGGAAGTGGCGGTGCGGTCCCCTATGGCACTGCGTAGGATCCTACGGTCTTGGCGTGCATCCGTGCGTCGCTGCGGTCCGGTCCCATGTCGACGGGTACGTGCACCTTCCGCCGACCACTGGCAACAACATCGATGTACCGTGGAGACCTCACGCCCCACGTGTTGAGCAATTCGGCGGTACGTCCACCCGGCCTCCCGCATGCCCACTATATGCCCTCGCCCAAAGTCCGTCAACTGCACATACGGTTCACGTCCACGCTGTCGCGGCATGCTACCAGTGTTAAAGACTGCGAAGGAGCTCCGTATGCCACGGCAAAATGGCTGACACTGACGGCGGCGGTGCACAAATGCTGCGCAGCTAGCGCCATTCGACGGCCAACACCGCGGTTCCTGGTGTGTCCGCTGTGCCGTGCGTGTGATCATTGCTTGTACAGCCCTCTCGCAGTGTCCGGAGCAAGTATGGTGGGTGTGACACACCGGTGTCAATGTGTTCTTTTTTCCATTTCCAGGAGTGTAGTTTAGGCGACAAGACTTCATAAACACTGACTGCGTGGAAAACTACCATATCATGCAAGACGTTTAAATCTATTACTTAGTTGCTACTTATTCTATTTGCAACATTTTTTGCAGACAATATCCACATTTGTCGCTGAATGTACCTACAATGTATCATTCTACAGCTCATCTCAGTATTTGACATGTCTCCTGAACCATGAGTGAAAAACGTTCAGATTATGCATGACGTTTTAATTTATCACTTATTTGAAACCAACTCTAGTCGCAAACATCATCCATATATGCCGCTCAACGTACCTACAAAAATATATAATTTTATAACAAATAGTTCAAGAGATATTACGTCATAAACAGTGAGATGCGCGAGAAACTGTCAGATGGTGTGTGACGTTTTAATTTATTACTTCTTTACTGCCAACTGTGTTCACAACGCATTTCGCAGATAGTGGCCACGTATACTGCTGGATCTACCTGGAAAATTATCTTTTTGTACAACACATATTTCAGGATATACGACGTCATAAACATTTAGCTATATGAAAACACAACAGCAGGGTGAAAATTCGCTAGGCATACAGGTGAAATATGTATACAAATATGATCGAAATTTGTCTGAAATTAGGTGACGTGTACGTATACGAGCAAACTAGCGGTAAAATGCTCATCCTAATCCTTGGAACGACTTCAGTCATATTTGGCACACATATTAGTCGCTGTCTAGAATGAAGAGCTAAAAACCACCAGCTTCCTGCTGGGGTGAGCGTGATAGCGTGGAGAGAGACGAGGGGAGGAGGAGGAGGACATGTACAGCAGAAGAGAGGAAATGGACAGAGAGAGGGGAGGGGACGAGATGGCAAGAGACAGGGGAGGTGTGGAGGCCGTGGATAAAGGAGGGACGGGGGATAAGAGTGGACAAAGAGAGAGAGAGGATGGCTAGAGAAAGGGGGGAAGAAGGTGGACAGAGTGAAGCGGGAGGAAGAGATGGAATAACGGAAGACTAGAAGAAATAAATACTTGCTCAATGCCTGGTTTCTCTTCTAGTTAGAGTACTTAATTTTTTGTTCATTCAGGCTTCGAAAATTAATAGACAGTGAAGCTACATCAGGCAGTGACAAGCGGCAGCACATCGAGTCGAACTAAGCTCGTGTGACAGACAGGGGTGCCGCGAGGCATTCCACGCTGATACGACTCTGTATCGTACTGAATGGAGGGTGGTGATCCGCCACACAGAATACCAAAATATCACAAGAGTAGCGACTATGTTAAGGTACGGTCGCAGAGACCGACACTAGCGCTCCAAATGGCCTGGCGGTGAACATTGAATTCGGGGAAATATGACGTGATAATCTGTATTCTTGCTCTGCAAAATGCGAGTACTATATGATAATATTTTTCATTTATATGAGTGGGTCTGGTGCCAAAGTGCATTTATTTTAAAACCCAATAATGCAATTTCTACCGTTTGGCTGTAATCGAGTTGAAATTATGTTCCCGATTAAGACATCTCTACCGCGCGACCGCTACGGTGGCAGGTTCGAATCCTGCCTCGGGCATGGATGTGTGTGATGGCCTTAGGTTGGTTAGGTTTAAGTAGTTTTAGGAGACTGGTGACCTCAGATGTTAAGTCCCATAGTGCTCACAGCCATTCAAACCACTTGAGGACCTCTCTATGTGTATTGCAGTCTTTGAATTGCATTGCAAATACGTTGCTCGTATTCTGTTTAATATTTGCTGACATCCGTATTATAGGGTGAACTAAATGCTTCTGTATTTGTTTTTGTTGCATGCTAAAGGACGCTGGTTTTGTCTCGCGGTGTTCTGCAGACTCACGTATTTTTGTTACAGCTTAAGAACCTCGATTGAAATCCATTGTTAGTGTACTCTTCGTATCCTTTGTTATTTTTGTTCCCATTCGTTTTTCGTACTCCACCAAAATTTTCATTGACTTCTGCTAAAATGCACTATCTGCACTGCCTGTTAATAACGTGTGAAAACATTTGCTAGTTACTGAGACTACGAAACAGACATCTACACCTACATCGACACTCTTCGAGCCATTGTGAAACGCATGGCATCCAGTGACGAGAAGCAACAGTACTCAATGCAGAATTAGATACAAGTTCCGGAACAGATGTAATAATGTGGAATAGCAATACTGTCGACACCCGCTAAGATGGAGTTCTTCATTAAAAGCGTGAAAGTACAGGACACGTATGTAAACAGATATAAAGTGTTGTGTTGGCAGAAGAGCCAACACCGTGTTACAAGAGGAGGCCGAAATGCACGCGTTTTAGCTCACGCAGGCTGGCGTGAGGAGGAAAGAACTATACTGACGTCAGATCTGGAACATGACAAGGAATTAGAATTCAGAAAGCGGACGCAATTATTTTGATACTTAACTTTAATCCATTAATGATGAACGTCGCTCTTGACGGTACATGATTCACAATATTATTTGTTCAGAATACATTCATATTAACTGAATATGGCGCCTTGCTAGGTCGTAGCTAATGACGTAGCTGAAGGCTATGCTAAACTGTCGCCTCTGCAAATGAGAGCGTATGTAGACAGTGAACCATCGCTAGCAAAGTCGGCTGTACAACTGGGGCGAGTGCTAGGGAGTCTCTAGACTATACCTGCCGTGTGGCGGCGCTCGGTAAGCAATCACTGATAGTGGCGACACGCGGGTCCGACGTATACTACCGGACCGCGGCCGATTTAAAGGCTACCACCTAGCAAGTGCGGTGTCTGGCGGTGACACCACATAAAGTATAATAAAAGCGGCGTTCTTAACAATTGTCTAAATCGCGTAGTTAACACAGATTCGTAAGTGGTAATAAAAATCATAAATCTCAGAACATCATGTGAAGAAACCAACTTCTGTTTTATATGAACAACAACCAAATATGGAATCATTTACCCGACCCAGTATTACTGATGTCAACAGAGCTCAATCAGAATATGAGCAACATACTTACAACGTAACTCAAAGAGTGCAAAGCACACAATAAGGAATAAGAAGCACAATGATTTGAAACGAGCATCTGTTAAGTTCCGTTCACTACGGAACGAAAACAAACACAGAACCTAACGATCATCCAATAAGAAAGCGACATGATGCATTAATAAACTTGCAGCACTGCAAGTGGCCTGACAGCGAACCGAAGTCGTGTTACGTGTAGCCCCTACACGGGTTTCACCCCCTGTTGTGGCTGTCTCTGCACAGTTCGTAGCCAGTGTTTCTGGTGTCTGTTTAAAGCAACAGTCTGGAACGCTCTGTATCGACGCAAAGAGGATTATATACTGAGCATGGTGGCGCAGTGGTTACCACACTGGACTCTAGTTAGGGAGAACGACGGTTCAAACCCATTCCGCCATCCTGATTTAGGTTTTCGGTGATTTCCCCAAATCGCTTCAGGCAAATGCCGGGATGGTTCCTCTGAAAGGGCATAGCCACCTTCCTTCCCCATCCTTCCATAATGTGAGGGACCGATGGCCTTGCTGTTTGGTGCCTTCCAACAATTCAACCAACCAACAGTGGATTACATGTACCGAAATCCTGGCCAAAATTATTTTTGATAGTTTCAAACCTTTAAAGCACTCCCTTTCACTACTAGGTTAACTGTAGTTGTGAATACCCCTAAACTACTCCACTGCCGTCCATAGAGATTGGCCTGGGATGACTCGGCATGCATTTGTTAGTTTGTCTGCCTGTCTTTCAGTTTGTACCATGCCACTTTCCACTAGTTCTTAACCTTTTGTACTTGAAAATTTCAAAGTAGATTCGTGTGATACCCTTAATTTGCTGTACCAATTTTACTGGTGACGTGATGACAGGACTGCTTCTACTAGGGCACCGAATTGCTCGTCACGTGTGTGATTGTTCCATATGTAGTTAGTTTGCCATACTTTTCTCGCAATTTTTAAATGCGCCTTCAAACTAATTATAGCTATGTACTGTGTTATATATGTGCGTATTGAGAAGTGAATGTTAGTGTGTGTAATCTAGGTTGGTTCTGCTACGTTGACTTGTCTAATGTTACCGATCACAGCAGGTGATTGTCCCAGGCCTCTCGCAAAGTTCTTTTCAATTGCACGTTGGTTTATTTTCTTACTTCTCGCAGTTCACAGCCTGATGCGATAGATGGTGCTGCATGCATCGCTAGATTGCAAGCAAAATCTATCTACGTAGGGGGGCAACATATCTGTATGCTCCACCGTGACGTAATCCAGCAAATCAGATGCCTTCCTATGAGTATGAAAGAGGGAACCTTGCCAGTTCACGACAGTCAGTTTTAGTCCCTGACGACGATGGTGGAGGGTATCATCGAAAGCGTGGAATTTTCTGAAAATATGACGAGGCAAGTGAACCGAGAACCTTTCATGTACTTGCTACAATAGTTGACCAAACGTCCATTTTTGCCATTTTGGCCATAATTTCGGTAAATATACTCCGGTGTGCGGCACAGGTCAGCACAGCATGGGCAACATGCGATGTTGGTGTAATGTGTTGAAAGATAATGTCACGAAGATCTCGGAGAAGGGTCATAGCCACCGTCCTTAAGGCGCCAGAAATGTGATAGGTACAGTCCAAATTACCATCTGTGTGGACAAGACGCGATCATCTTATTTACCCAGTGGTACCCCATACCAACAAGTCAGATGATGAGCCCATGAGAAGATGACGAAAGCAGCCTGGCAACGTTCGTCCTCCTCAGAGCTTGCATGCATGGATACGTCCAATGTGATGTTGTACACAGGACTGGGACTCGTCTGCAAAGACGACATAGTGCCACTCTGGTATGTCCAGTCTCCTTGTTGGGAGTTCCACTGTCGGCCGCCTCGGTCTCCTGCCGCGTCGATGTGGGCTTCGACAGCAGTTGTCGCAGGACGTCGCCGCACTGTCCGTGAGGGCGCTCTTCTGGCCACCAGTGAGATCGCTGCGTTCCATGACACAGGGAACCTGGTGTGTCTGTGTGGTCCTGCACAGCCAACCAAACAGCACGTCGAGCCTCTCAGGCGCTAGTCACGTAGGGCCATTAACAGCCTACGTGACCCTCGCGAACCGATGGGCACCGTATTCACGTGACAGCGCGAGCAGCGTAACGACAAACTGCAGTCTCGGACTTTGGTAAGTGCTGGTAGACGTTTCCCCTTCGTACACAAGGTGTCACACAGTCTTCCCACAAACAAACAACACTCAAATGCGATTTCTGAACGACAAACCCGCTGTAAAATCTTTACTTACATACAGAGCATAGTGGCAGCTGTGGAAAATCACTGGTCCACATCTACCCTATACCTTGCAAGCCGTGTAATATGCTGTGGCAGATGGTGGAATCCGTGCTGGATACAGTGGCCGATGCGCAGGGAACAGTTACTGAGCGATTTCATTTGTTTCTTTAGGCGGGGCCGACCTTGTCTGGCCACTTCCAGCCGGCTGGCGACACACTGCGATGGCAGAAGCGAGCCACACGCCCTGCGTTCTTCCTCAAACGATTTTACAGATACTATTCCGTAAAAAAAATCTTTTTTCCCTACTTATAGCTTTATATGCCAGCTTCGTGTGACGTGCCCATCATTTCGTTAATGGTGACATTTATTATGGTACTTCGATTTAAGTAAGACACTGCATGAAATATGAAAAAGTTTAAAATAGAAAATAGGGGTTGCTAAGATTTTGCGTTTGGTACACATTACATAATATGTTGCCGCGTATAAAATTCAGCTGAGATAATGAATTTTTCTTTAGACTTTGGTGGAAGTCTCAGTCACCAATGACGGAAAAATTAATCTGATGTAGCGCACTCATCTGCAACCGTCCGAGCCAGCGAAAGAGCCAGAATGAGATATTCTCAACATTCCTCACATCTCAAACGGTTTGAGATATGGAAACAAGATTTTCGCAAATGACAGCACGCAAAGAGAAGAGTGCTTTGCCGTATGGTTAACATGCAAAACTTAATTATTGACCGCATTATACGATGAAACAATGTAATTATTAAGGGGCATCGATAGCTGGTGAAACGAGACATACTGTGGGATATAGTACAACGTAAGTGAAGACATTACAAGCTCATTTTTGAATCGGCGATGTGCTTTTTCATAAACGTTTCCTCCCTATTTTTCCTCAGTTTCTCACTTAAAAAACTTCATAACCACTGTCCATTTTCAATTTCTCGCCGCGTAATGAACAGTCCATTAAATTTTGGGCACGCAGCCGCGCAAATAAAATTTCCTCCGCTGATATTTCGGCCGCGTATCGTCCGGCCATCCTCAGAGTGAGTCATAAGACTGACGACAAGATGCCAAGCGCGGCCTTAGATGCTCCACCGAAGCGGTACTGCGCATGCGATTGACAGATGTTGGTCGGCGGCAAAGAAATACGCTTATACATGCACCGCCTGTGGCGAAGGCGTACAGACATTTGATTCGCTTATCGATGTATGATCGGCGGCGGTGACACCGTGACGACTTCTCTGCAGTTCAATTACCCCAAGAGCCGGATGCCATGCTTTGTCCAAATTAAAAAAAAAATTATCTCTGTTTATTAAATTATTAGCTGCTCTAATCTCTATACCTTGACGGCAGATTCCCAAAAGGAAGACGTGGATGTTAAAATATTCACATCACTGTAATTCATGGAATGACCTGTACCAAGACAATGTTCGGCCACAGCTGACTTGTCTGGCTGTAATAAGCGTTTGTATCTTCGATGCTCTACACATCTCTCATGAACGGTGCGTGTTGTTTGATCTCTGTACGATTTCTCACAATTTCCGCTATAAATCTGATACACACCCGCTTTTCGAAGCTGTAAATCGTCCTTCACAGAGTAAAGCTGCAGCAGTCTTCGTTGGGGGGGATGGGGGGGGGGGGTGAAAGACCACCACAACACAGAATTTCTCAGGAATACACCCACATCGGCAAAAAAGTACTAGATTTGAAAGAATTACTATCTTCTTCCTAGGTTTTACATTGAATGCTCTACAAATTTGTTGCGGAGAAAATCCATTCGATTTAAAAATGCTCTTAAGGTACGTGAGCTCTTGTTGCAAATTGTCTTTATCGGAAATACAGTGTGCCCTATGCACTAAGGTATTAAGAACACATACGGTCTGTGAAGGGTGATGGCAGCTACTGGCATGAACATTTAGATTTGTATACGTTGGTTTCCGGTATACGGCGTGTCCTAATGTGCCATCAACTTTACGGCGAGCGACAACATCCAAAAATTGGAGGTAGACGTTTTTTTATATTTCCATAGTAAATTTGATACTAGAATGGATGGAATTCTAATGCTCAAGAAATCGATGTAATTCATTCATCCCGTGCGTCGATACCACAAATGTGTCGTCCACGTACCTCCAGAAGACCGTTGGTTTAAAACTTGCTGAGTCCAGTGCCTTGTCCTCGAAGTCTTCCATGAATAAATTAGCTACCAGAGGGTAGAGGGGGCGTCCCATGACAACACCATCGATCTTGTATGAATGCATGGTCTCTCGGCGATATGAATTAATAAAATATTCTCAGGCTTCCAGCGGTTAAAATCGCACGAGCTTCCGACCGAGCTCTCCCCGGTCATTGTCAAGTGGTAAGACTGACTGCTGTGTCGACGTGGCCGCGTCGTTATACAGCCGCACTGCTAGCTGTGACGTCACTGGTGCTCTCTTCCTCGACAAACAGGGTGTTGCAAAAAGGTACGGCAAACTTTCAGGAAACATTCCTCACACAAATAAAGAAAAGATGTTATGTGGACATGTGTCCGGAAACGCTTAACTCCATGTTAGAGCTCATTTTATTACTTCTCTTCAAATCACATTAATCATGGAATGGAAACACACATCAACAGAACGTACCAGCGTGACTTCAAACACTTTGTTACGGGAAATGTTCAAAATGTCCTCCGTTAGCGAGGATACATGCATCCACCGTCCGTTGCATGGAATCCCTGATGCGCTAATGCAGCCCTGGAGGATGGTGTATTGTATCACAGCCGTCCACAATACGAGCACGAAGAGTCTCTACGTTTGGTACCGGGGTTGCGTAGACAAGAGCTTCCAAATGCCCCCATAAATGAAAGTCAAGAGGGTTGAGGTCAGTAGAGAGTGGAGGTCATGGAATTGGTCCGCCTCTACCAGTCCATCGGTCACCGAATCTGTTGTTGAGAAGCATACGAACCCTTCGACTGAAATGTATAGGAGCTACATCGTGCATGAACCACATGTTGTGTCGTACTTGTAAAGGCACATGTTCTAGCAGCACAGGTAGGGTATCCCGTATGAAATCATATTTACGTGCTCCATTGAGCGTTGGTGGAAGAACATGGGGCCCAATCAAGACATCACCGACAAATAATGCCTGCCCAAACGTTCACAGAAAATCTGTGTTGATGACGTGATTGCACAAATGTGTGCGGATTCTCATCAGCCCACACATGTTGATTCTGAAAATTTACAATTTGATCACGTTGGAATGAAGCCTCATCCGTAAAGAGAACATCTGCACTAAAATGAGGATTGACACATTGTTGGATGAACCATTCGCAGAAGTGTACCCGTAGAGGCCAATCAGCTGCTGATAGTGCCTGCACACGCTGTATATGGTATGGAATCAACTGGTTCTCCCGCAGCACCCTCCATACAGTGACGTGGTCAACGTTACCTTGTACAGCAGCAACTTCTCTGACGCTGACATTAGGGTTATCGTCAACTGCACGAAGAATTGTCTCGTCCATTGCAGGTGTCCTCGTCGTTCTCGGTGTTCGCCAGTCGCGAGTCATAGGCTGGAATGTTCCGTGCTCCCTAAGACGCCGATCAATTGCTTCGAACGTCATCCTGTCGGGACACCTTCGTTCTGGAAATCTGTCTCGATACAAACATACCTCGCCACGGTTATTACCCCGTGCTAATCCATACATCAAATGGGCATCTGCCAACTCCGCATTTGTAAACATTGCACTGACTGCAAAACCACGTTCGTGATGAACACTAACCTGTTGATGCTACGTACTAATGTGCTTGATGCTAGTACTGTAGAGCAATGAGTCGCATGTCAACACAAACATCGAAGTCAACATTACCTTCCTTCTATTTTGCCAACTGGAGGTGAATAGAGGAAGTAGGGTACATACTGACGTAACTAAAATGAGCTCTAACACGGAAATTGAGCGTTTCCGGACACATCTCCACATAACATCTTTTCTTTATTTGTGTGTGAGGAATATTTCCTGAAATTTGGCCGTCCCTTTTTGTAACACACTGTATATAGTCATGTTTTCATTCCGCGTCCGTCGCGCCCGTTTTAACATCGCGATAGTCGGGTTCCGTCCTTGTTGATGGTGTTTTCAGCGGTTTTTATTTCAATAGCTTCTTTTATGACGCTATCGCAAAATCCCTCCTTCATATCGACATGTTTCGTCGAATAGAATTCGATGTCCACTTTCTAAGGCGTGTTCTTCCACGGCTGAATTTTCTGGATAGCGTAGGTGTAAGCACCTCTCGTGTTCCTTCCCGACGTTGCTCTACCATGCGTACTGTTTGGCTGACGTAGTAACAGCCACACTGACATGGTATCTTGTACACTCGAAGCGTTCTAAGATCTAGATCGTCCTTCACAGGCCTCATGAGCTGACGAACTTTTGCTGGGGACCTGAACACCGATGAAATGTTATATCTCTTCAGGAGCCGGCTAATCTTTCCCGACACTGTACCACAGAAAGGCTAAAACACAAGTTTCTTGTTTGCTTCTTCGGTGGTGTTCTCACCTCTCTTAGTTTGTTTTTTTGCGTGTCGCGCCAGATATAGCCTGTGATACCTGTCCGTGGCTGTAACCGTTTTCCAGGAAGACGTTTCGGAGGTGGCTCAGTTCTAGTGGCAGACTTGCTGCGTCTGGGACGACTTTAGCACAATGAACGAGGGTATTCAGAAGGCCACTTTTTGTGCCGGATGGTGGTGGCTGAGTTACCGATCTGTGCGTGTAGGTTTCCTGCGGGCACTGTGGCTGAGGTGACCGTTGGTTTTCCGTCGAACGAGTACGTCAAGCAAGGGCAGTGCATCATCTGTCTCGACTTCCATCGTAAACTTTATGTGGCCGAGGAGAGCTCGGTCGAAAGTTCGTTGGATTATAACCACCTGACGCGGCTGGAAGCCCGAGAAAATCTTATTAATTCATATCGCCACGAAACCACGCATTCATACATGGCGTACCTCTACGGGGGGGAAACGTGGCGCCTAGGGAACCTGCTTGGGAAGAAGGCTAACCTGTTAAGCTCTCTAGCCTTCCTGCTACGCTGTCGAGATGAGAACGCGATTCCACGATTTACCTCGGCAGCCAGGTGAATCTACCGTTCAGCCAGCTCTGCCCTGTTGCGGGAAACGATACACTTCACTAGGAGGCAGCTGGATTTAAAAGGTCGCGAACTGCTGGCTATACATCTGCAGTTGACAGAGGTACTCTCACAATTAGATTTTGAGTGGGTCGACGCGGCCACCACAGCAAAAGAAGGCCACAGAGAAACAGAAAGTGTAGTTCGCGCGGATTTCTTAACAACAACACGGTGCAGAACGGAAATCAACAGAAGGAACTGTCATCAATATGACGGAGAAAGAGGTCGATGCGGGTGCCATTTCGGCGCTTAAGAAAGGTATTAACTTCGCACCAGCGCTTCAGAGCATCCCTGTCTGTGATGATATAAGTGGGGTTGAACAAACAATCCGTAAGATGCCTAGTGAGAATGCTGACGAAATTCATCGCGAAACGTGTCGCATCATTTCAAAATCTAAACCACCGAGGTCTAACTTGACTAGGGCTAAACGCAATGGTCTTCACGCACTCCGCAACGACGCACTCATCGTGGTTCTGCCAGTCGACAAGGGCAATGCATCCATCATTGTAAATAAAGCTGACTACGATGCCAAAATTCAGTTAATGCTTGAAGAGGATATATAGCGTTAACTGCCACGGGACCCGACGTCAAGAATAATTAGGAAGACAACAGAGCTTCTAAAACAGTCAATGCTGGAAGAGGGCGTTATTAAGACTCTCCTCCCTCAGGCGCCGAGACCACCTACGCTTTCTGGACTACCAGAAATCCACAACCGGATTCACCTCTTCGTCCCATTGTGAACACCATTGGGTCACCCACTTATAGACTGTCAGAACACCTGACCAGCCTCCTTGCACCGCATGTCGGTCGTTGTGTGCATCACATCAAGAACACCGTCGACTTTCTCAACAGAATTAAACAACTGCGTCTTAGTCAAGGAGATATGATGGTTAGTTTTGGTGTGGTCTCCCTGTTTACACGTGTTCCGGTCAAAGACTGTATAGATCTCCTCTCCCAATTATCTGATAGCACAATTGTGGGACTGTTTAAGCACACAGTGACATAGTCGTACTTCCTACATGGCGGCCAGTATTTCGACCAGTTGGACGGCGTGGCTATGGGAAGCCCTCTGGCTCCATCCATAGCCAAACTTTTTATGGCAAAATTTGAAGACTTCGCCTTGGACACGGCTCCAGCTAAACCAAGTTGCTTTTAGCGTTACGTCGATGACACTTTCATCATGTAGCCCCATGGTCGTGAATTTTTGGAACACCTGAACAGCATTCACGGCCACATCAAGTGTAAGATGGAAGTCGAGACAGAGGGTACATTGCCCTTGCTTCACGTCCTCATTCGACGGAAAACCAAGGGGCCCCTCAGCCACAGTGTCTACAGAAAACGGAGACACACACACACACACACACACACACACACACACACACACACACACACACACACAGATCAGTATCTGCACGCTCTCAGCCACCACCATCCGGCACAAAAACGTGGCGTTCTGAATACCCTCGTCCATCGTGCTAAAGTCGTCCCAGGCGCAGCAAGTCTGCCACTAGAACTGAGCCACCTCCGAAACGTCTTCCGGGAAAACGGGTACAGCCACTGACAGGTGTCCAGGCTATATCTGGCGTGACACGCAAGAAACACACCAACAGAGAAGAGAACACCACCGAAGAAGAAAGCAAGAAACTTGTGTTTTAGCCTTTCTGTGGTACAGTGTCGGGAAAGATTAGCCGACTCCTGAAGAGATATAACATTTCATCGGTGTTCAGGCCCCCAGCAAAAATTCGTCAGCTCATAAGGCCTGTGAAGGACTACCTAGGGCTAAGAACGCCTGGAGTGTACAAGATACCATGTCAGTGTGGCTGTTACTACGTCGGCCAAACAGTACGCATGGTAGAGCAACGTCGGAAAGGAACCCGAGAGGTGCTTACACCTACGCTATCCAGAAAAATCAGCCGTGGAAAAACACGCCTTAGAAAATGGACACCGAATTCTATTCGACGAAACATCTGTCGTTATGAAAGCGGAGGGATTTTGCGATAGCGTCATAAAAGAAGCTATTGAAATAAAAACCGCTGAAAACACCATCAACAAGGGCGGATGTTTGCAACTCAGCACAGCCTGGGACCCGGCTATCGCGATGTTAAAACGGGCGCGATGAACGCGGTATGAAAACATGATCATATATGGCGTGGAAGAGAGCACCAGTGACGTCACAGCCAGCAGTGCGGCTGTATAACGACGCGGCCACGACGACACAGCAGTCAGTCTTACCACTTGAGAATGACCGGGGAGAGCTCGGTCGAAAGCCCGTGGGATTTTAACCACCCGACGCGGCTGGAAACCCGCAAATTTTTATTAACTATCAATCTTCTCATAAAATTCACCATTAAACTGGAAATAAGATGATAAAAGCACATGATCAAATAAGGCCGTAATGTTCGTATCAAGATGTTGGCTGATAAGAGAAAGAGTCCTTTAAAGGTACCGGTGCATAATGACAGCAACGTCAGGCTAAATAATAATGATGTGCTAGTTAGTTTTGACGTGTTAAGTCTCTGAATAAAATCCATAGAATTACGAATGTGGTGACTCCATTTTCCTACCAATTGTTTTAATTAGGAAGTCAAGTGTTTGGCAGAAAAATACGTCGGTGAACCAATAGCGCTCGTTATAGGTCTCATAGACCTCTACACTCTCATACTTAGACATTTTGTGAACTTTAGGAAGACCATAATATCTCGGTGGTACTTCTTTTGACTTCCTTTGGTAGTGATGAAGTGTTCAGCAAGGCAGCAGTCCATACTGTCACCTTGATAGTAGGATCTTTGTTAATCTTCCGTTATGCACCAGAACTAAGTAGACCACATAGCTCTTCCTTGTAGACTTTCTGAGGCAAAAGGACGGGAGCATTACCCGCACGCGCTGCAGTCGGAAAACTATAACCGCGATGCCATAGATAGTACAAGGGTACTAATATCGATACGCGCTGCTGCTGCGACTCACGGAGACAGAGGATAACAGCATAACCGCGAGAGACTAATCACAGAATATCAACCAAGACCAAGATTTAATGGGAAGCATAACACGAGCCAGCCACGGCTCAACCTCCCGCCCTCAAACAAACACGATGCTGGAAGGGGGGGGGGGGGGGGCTACTTAACCATCAGACTAACTAACTGGATTTAACCTGGCTAAGGTGAACCCAGTACTGGTTACCGGAATGGTTATCCTTAACCAGCAGATTCACCGGGCCTAAAATGCGCAAATTGGTGCTAGGCCCCAGAAAATGAGGAGTAAATTTACTCATATTTCCGACACGCAGCTGCCTACTGGGGAAACTACGGACATAGACCTGATCTCCTAGCCTCCCTCTAAAGGTTCGCCGATTACGATTGTAACGCTCACCTTGATTATTATGGACCCTGAGTATATTACGTCTGGCACGGTTCCAGTTTTCATTGATGACTTGAGGAACTAGATCTTGAATTCCCCACAAGTTCTAAAAAGGGGAATTAACAGGATAGGAAAGGATCAAAGAGGCGGGAGTGGCTCCCAAGGCTTCATGATTGGTGGTATTAAAAGCAAAACTAAGCCAAGGAAGACTAGAGTCCCACTTACTAGGCGTTTTCTGAAATCAAAGCGGATTTACGATTTCGGTTAACCCTCTCCGTAAAGCATGCCTGCGGATAATACGACGCAGTCGTGATATGCTTGACACCGTTCTGAAAATAGGACGCCTTGAAAGGAGCCGAAAGGAAGGCCGGCGCATTATCGCTAACAATTTTCTTAGGGGGGCCAAAAACAATGAAAACTTTAGTTAAATGAGAAATAGTGGTGGTAGCAGTGACGTTACGGCTCGGAAGGAGCCAAGTGAATCCGGAGAACGCATCAATAATAACTAACACGTATCGATGACCTTTCTTAGTACGAAGAAAGGGTCCTAGATAATCGATATAGAGCTTGTGCGTAGGACAGGACTCGCGCTCAGAGCTCAGCAAACCCTGTTGAAGAGCATTCTTGGGTTTGACTACATTATACATCCGATATTGCTATACCATCTCTCTGACATTTCGCTCCATGGTGGGCCAAGTCAAATGCTCCTTGACTTTTTTCAGAGTCTTAGGAACTTATAAGTGGCTACCCACCAACGAATCATGAAAGTACCGAAAAACCGGGCGCACCAGAGCTACTGGCAAACTTCTTTAACTGCTTCGCATGCCCGACCCTTTTACGCAGAATGCAACTGTTAATAATATACTCATGCGACAGTTCCCCAGCCAAATAGGGTCCTGATCCCGACGCTGAGCGACATCAAACTAAAGAGGAATTTCTCCCAATCCTGCCTCCATCTGTCTCCCGGGTTCCCTCACTAGGTGTAGATTCGGCGAACTACCGGCTGAGGACATCCGCAAGGATATTTTCAGTGTCTCTCACGTGTTTAAATTCAAATTAAATGCGTACCTCTCATCTGGCACTACGGCCAGTTTTACGGCTAAAATACCAGCATTAGATGTGTCATTTTGGACAATAAACCTTTTATTAAAGTATGGTACTCCTAGAAATGGACGATTGGCTACAGCTGCCTTAATATACTCAAACGCGGGCTCCTGGACAGGTCCTTATTCAAAACGCACTCTCTTCCGGCACTGTTCGTTTGAGGTCGCGGCCAACTAAGCAAAATTAGGGACAAAACGCCTAAAATAGTTCAACATGCCTATGAACCTAGCAATTCCGAGTTTATCAGTAGGCGGAGGCAACGCCCGTATGGTCTTAGTTCGCTCTTGTTCGATGCGAATACTCTGACCTGACACTAGGTGACCTAAGAAGAACACCTGCTGCCTTTCTAATGTCATCTTACTGGGTTTAACAGTCAGCCCGGCTCCCTGAAACCTCGAAAGAACTTTCTGGATATGATCCAAATGGACTGAAACGAACAGCTATAGATGACTAAATCGTCCAAATAATTATAGGCAAACACTAATTTCAAGTTCCTAAGGATATTATCCAGCAAACGACTTGCCAAACCAAAAGGAACTCTGTCAAACAGATTCCAATGAGTACAAAATGCGGTAACATGTTTACATTCTTCAGCTAATGGAATCTGACAACAGGCTTGGTTCAAACCAAGAACAGTAAACCAATTAGTACCGGCAAACCAGGTAAAAGTTATGCAGATCAGAGGCAGAGGTACATTCGAAGACAACCTTAGTGTTCAAGCACCCGGTAGTTAACCACAGGTCTGAAATAGTGCTCCTGATCCTTGGGAACATGGCATATGGGGGAAGCATAAGTAGATGTAGAAGGCGTAATAACTCCTTGTTGGAGCATTTGTGATATTCTCGCCTTCAGTATCTTCACCTTAGGAGGTGAGAGGCGACGTGGGGGCTGCCTGACAGGACTATCGTCGGATAGAAGGATATGGTAATTAAGAACATTAGTGACACTCAAGTTATCACTAAGAAGCTCAGGAAAACTCTGTAACAAATCCCGTAATTGAGAAGCGTGATGCGGCGAGAGATGGGTAAGATCAAACTCATTAGCCACATCCTGAACGGCCAATGCATCTGCATTTCGATGCACAATACGTTTAGCGCACTTATAAAACGAAACATAAGGTGGCTTGCGGAGTATGGATGTAGATGTAGAAACTTCTCCACAGGACCTAACTTAAAGAAAAAGGTGTGCCCAGAATAATCCAAGAATAACCCAGTATTTACTGAAATCACATCCCAAAATTAGATCGACCGGCAGCTCCTTGACCGAGGCTAATGACAAGGGCCAGGAAAAATCCCCCATCGATATACTCCCTCGGACCCAATCATGCAGAGGCAACACCTGGTCATTGGCCACCCGACATCTCTGCACCGGAGAAAGCACCGACCGAAGTTTCGTAAAATGACCAACTTCCAAAAACCACTCGAAGCACAATAATGAAAATGAGCTACCAGAATCGGAAAGAGCACAGATCGGTTCGCCACCTACTCGAGAACAAACGTAAGGCGAGGGCGGTGAAGAGGGAGCGACAACACGGGTACGCCAGCGTCTAAAGGCTCGATCACGAGATAGCTGCCCAGTCCGGCGTCATTTATTGGCTCTGAGAGCGCGAGGCTGAATCCGAGAGCGCTCCAAGTGAGCCGTGCTGCCGCACCTGAAACAACCCCGGGGTTCCAGTTTTACGGCTTCAGCGGATGCAGACACTTCGGAATTTCCCTTGCCAGCGCCGGTGGCCTGCCCCTTAACTTCGTGACATACATCGTATCCAAGTGGCAACACCCATATCGCTACAACCGCGGCACGGAGTTCTTCCCAAGCTGAAGGCTGATTACGGAAAACATAGTGCTACTTATCCGCAACGCGCATTCCCCTAAGAACAATAGACACCGGCTGTTGTTCAGGCAAATCGATTAACAAAGCCAAGGACGCCGTCTGAACTCTGTCCACATACTGATGTAACTGCTCTTTATCCCGCTGCATCTCCCAAATGTAACGACATTCAAGCTGTTTTCGAACTCCGGTGGTCAATCTCTGCCTAATGACGAGCTCCCTCAATTGCTGTAAGGAGAACACTTCAGTCATGGCTCGGAAGAGGAGGTTCTGCAACTCACTTCTAGCTAACAGGTACGGCAGTGACAAAATTACTTGGTGTGGAACCACGAAAGGGAGAAGCATAAAGTTCAAGACGAACCGACAACCGTAATAATTTTTCGACCTGTTCAAGCCACTCCACGACTAATTCAGTAATATCACGAGAGGATTAGGCAACTTGGCAAACATTGCGTCTAACTTCACCAAGGACGTAACAGTACCATCCCGGGTAGGCTCTCGCCTTCTCCCGAGCACAGCAAGTCCCGCTCCTCAATCCTCTTCTCACCAAATCTAAACACGTAACATTAAACTGCAATGCACTAACCAAAGAGCCCAATTCGGCGGATAATTTTTTATGGTGATCTTCCAAAGCTAACATGCCCAAATCCGCTTTCCGATTTGTTAAATACATTAACTGGGCCTACACCCTATCCAATAGACTGGCACTAGGTTGAGTGCCTTCCAAAACGCAAATAGTGTCCTCAAGGCCCCTAACAGCCTTCAACAAAAATTCAGTGGCCGCTCCTGTCTCACCCAACACCGCCGGCGTGACGTCAACCGGCTGAAAAACGGCAGCACCTAAACGGGCCACTAAATCCGGATCACTGCTCTCAGTAGCTTGGCGCCTTATTTCCAACTCGTAAACAAGATGTTCCTGAGCAGGCCGATCCCCGGACTCTGACTGACCGCCATTACAATACACCTGAAACAATCAACACCCAAAACAATGTGGTGTCACAGAACAGAAATAAAATTGAAACTAACAGTAACTGAAATGGCAAGAACACAAACGTAACCACGCTCTGCTACCAGTGAAATCCCTGGGCTAGCAGGACGGAGCGTATGCGGTTATATTTGTGGAAAGAGGTCAAAATATGTTACTGTCAGTTGCACACCATCATACAAAATTTATTTCTTAAAACACACAATCAGACAAGCAAGAATCAAAACTCTCAAGGTTTTAACGAAAGACCTCCTTTGATTTAATTTAGATCGGCTGAAGGCCACATCGAAAATCCAAGGCACAAGGCCTAAGCAAGGTACAGGAGTTCTTCTGGCGGTTTCACTTCTTCAGAATTTTTTATCTTCAATATAAATAGGCTGAAAGCCTTAGATTTAATGTTATCCCATATAACGCGGCTGAAGGCCTCACGTTAATCAAGAATAGTCTCGCGGCTTAAGGCCGAGACAAAGATTTTCAAAGTTTAATTTAAATTGGCTGCAAACTCGGTTGAAGGCCGCATATCAACAAAACAATTTTACGGATTTTGCATGGGAAGAAGAGCTTTCAATTTGAAAAGGCTGAAGGCCTGATCTCAAAATACTTCGTGTAAAACTCTGCTGCAGGCCTCATATTAAAAAATAACATTCTTATGACTTAAGGGCAAGACAAGGATTTTGAATTTTTAATTTAATAGAGATTAAAACACACATCATGGAGAAAACAATTTTACGACCTAAGGCCTAAAGGAAGAGATTCTGAATTTCAACTAAAATAGGATAAAGTCTTTATCCTAAAATGCTTCACATAACTCTCGGCTGAAGGCCACATATGAAACCCAAATAATCTCACGTCTTAAAATTAAAAATTGGAAATTTCTTTGTCTGGGCTTTAACTGAAAAACTCGGCTGAAGGCCACATAAAAACTACAAAATATTTCTTCCGGCTTAAATCCTAGACAAAATTTTCAACTCTTGATTTGAAAAGGCTGAAAACTCGGCTGAAGGCCACATACCTACTTGAAACCAATTTACGGCTTAATGTCTAGGCACAAGGAATTTGCAATTTTAATTTTGAAAGGCTGAAACTCGGCTGAAGGCCACATACCAGTCAAGAAACTTTTTTACGCCTTAAGGCCTAAGAAGAAAAGCCTTGAAATTTCAATAAGCAAAAACTCCGCTGAAGGCCACACACAGTACTTAAGACTAAAAAGGAAATCACTCTGTAAAACACAAGGAGCGGCGCTCAGAAGGTTCCAACCTGGGGAAGTAACTAACGCACTTTTAGGTGAAACAGGCAGCCAGACCGACAACTTCTTAATCAAAAGGCAACCCAACAAAAAGCCAGCCGAGGAACCAACCAACAACATCAGTTCTACTGCACCTGAACAGCAAAACGACAACAAGATGTCAATCGCACAACGTTCCGGATACTGGTGGCCAATCAAGCCAAATGAGAATAAACGCCCAAAACTACCAACACCTCAGCTGTCACACTACACGCTGTGCTGTACAATACCAACACGATGTGGAAAATACACTGCCAGAAACTACGTCAACAACCACTTTAGGTCACTGGAACGTCAACGGCCACAACACAGGAGATACCTCTGGTACACTTAATTTAAGTCATTCCTTCATTAATGAAGTTTAACACCACACAGGAAGACGGCTGCAATTCTAATCGACTTGAACGCACACACGTTGTTGCTCGCGTGGATCTCTCAGAAAGTGACAACCAGGATCAAACCAAGAGATGTGATAGCAGTTGAGGCTTGATAGTAGGTTAAGTGAGCACTCAACTTTAGTGTCCAGTTTCGGTGGCTGACGAACTTCGTAACCCTCGCAAGAAGTGCCTCACAACTCCAACCGCACGTGCACGCCGCCAGCGGCTCCGGTCTGACCACGCGCCACAGAGACTTCCTCGTTGCTCTGACCCAACGGACCGACTGTCACACACAGCACACCCGGAAAACATATCCGCCACACCAGACATAGTACAGCAGTACTAGTATCGATACACACTGCTACTGCGGCTCACGGAGAGAAGACAGCAACGTTATTGCGGTAACCACTGGGCTACAACAAATGATTAAAAAAAAAAAAAAAAAAAAAAAAAACAAGGCACCCATCCAGCCAGCCACGGCTCACATACGTTGCAAAGAGCAATGGTGCTCACAATTCCTTTCAGTATTCAATACTGCCTTCTCACGTTGCCATCCTGATAAGTCAATGTTGACTTTTATAGAAGAGATATTCATTTTCCAAAAACATCGCAGTTCTTCCACATAAAACATGTTCCTTAATTCTACAACACTTATTCAAAAAATGGCTCTGAGCCCTATGAGACTTAACATCTATGGTCATCAGTCCTCTAGAACTTAGAACTACTTCAACCTAACTAACCTAAGGACAGCATACAACACCCAGCCATCACGAGGCAGAGAAAGTCCCTGACCCCGCCGGGAATCGAACCCGGGAACCCGGGCGTGGGAAGCGAGAACGTACAACAGTTATTGTTTCTATACAGGCTACACTTTAGTTTCTTTTTTTGGCGTGCTTTTGCCTAGAGCGGAATGCTGTCTGTGTATTTCATTGGTCAAATTTTTCAGTGTAACGAAAATATGATTCTCTATAAATTGTTCGAAGCAAAGAGTAGGATATGACCAAATGAGGAAGCAAATAGACCAGCGTGAGGCCTAGTTTTGCGAAAAACGATTTAACTTCTTTAAATAAATCAGGGTAACTGAGAAAAACTTAAATCTTTCGTTGCTGTCATACTAAAGTCATACGCAGTGTTTAGAATTGTCACGTCGATGTCTCATATCTGCCTAGTGTTAGCGAGATGCTTTAGGAGCTTTAAGTAGAATGCTATGGACCACAGGGTGTACTCAAAAAATGTCTGAAGTAACTAATTGTGTTTTCTTATACATCATAGTTATTGTTTTGCAACACTACTATAAATCTCAGAAATTCTGCTGGTTTGTACATAATGCGGATGTAGTGGAACATAGATGCTCCAGAAAGTGGCGCAAAATGTGCAAAATATTGATTTGTGTTATGTCAAAGTCATGTGTAAATATTATGTCGATATTTTGTGACCATACTTTGTCCATAATTAGCGTCCTGATATAATCGCTCTTAAAGAAAAAAAATTAAGTCTGAAATCCTAGGTTCACTAGAAAATATGTATCTATTAGGCTGGTGCAGAAGTTCACAGCTTTTTTTTTTTTTTTTTTGTCAGCTGGTATTCAGGTTGCTAAGGGTTTATTTAACGATTGTCAGTTTTTATTGTTAGTTCACTGTTGCTATTTGAGTTTACATGTTGAAATTTTGTGTCTGAAGATAGTGAGTGGAGCTGTCGACGCTACAAAATGGAGTACAAACAGGATAAATCGGAACATTTCCGACATTTTACACGGTCTGAGTTCATTCGAGGGGCTACAGCAGCGGAGGCACCCAGAAACATTTGCACCGTGTGTGGGGATAATACTATTGGACAGAGAACTCTAAGGAAGTGGTTTTCTCTTGATAAGGAGGATCGTTTTGACGTTAATGATTTCGCTGTTTGATGGAAGTCGTTCACACTCATGAACCCACAATGATCCACGCGAGTGTACTCGAGAGCTGGTAAACTGCAATTATTTCACCACCGTACGAATTTAAGTGCAATGGGAAAGGCTCAAACATCAAGAGTACGGGTGCCGCATGCCCTAAGCCAAAATCACAAAATCAGCAGGTGACCACATGTGCATCATTGCTTGGCTCGTGAACAACACCGGCGATGACTACTCCGTACCGCTATTGGGGTGCAAAATAACTGATGATGGTCGAAGAACAGAGGATATAGAATATAGACTGGAAATGGCAGGGAAAGCGTTTCTGAAGAAGAAAAATTTGTTAACATCGAGTATAGATTTCAGTATCAGGAAGTCGTTTCTGAAAGTATTTGTATGGAGTGTAGTCATGTATGGTTCAATTGGTTCAAGTGGCTCTGAGCACTATGGGACTTAACATCTATGGTCATCAGTCCCCTAGAACTTAGAACTACTTAAACCTAACTAGCCTAAGGACAGCACACAACACGCAGTCATCACGAGGCAAAGAAAATCCCTGACCCCGCCGGGAATAGTACCCGGGAACCCGGACGTGGGAAGCGAGAACGCTACCGCACGACAGCCGTGTATGGAAGTGAAACATGACGATAAATAGTTTGGACAAGAAGAGAATAGAAGCTTGCGAAATGTGGTGCTACAGAAGTATGCTAAAGATTAGATGGGCAGATCACATAACTAACGATGAAGTATTGAATAGAATTCGGCAGAAGAGGAATTTGTGGCACAACTTGACAAGAAGAAGGGACCGGTTGGTAGGACATGTTCTGAGGCATCAAGGGATCACAAATTTAGCACTGGAGGACAGCGTGGAGGGTAAAAATCGTAGACGGAGACCAAGAGATTAGACGGAAACCAAGAGATGAATACACTACGCAGATTCAAAAGGATGAAGGTTGCAGTAGGTACTGGGAGATGAAGAAGCTTGCACAGGATAGAGTAGCATGGAGAGTTGCATCAAGCCAGTCTCAGAACTGAAGACAGCAAACAACAACAACAATGCTAACACAGGGAAACGAAAGGAATGGTTGAGCCCAGCAAAGCAGCAACTCCCCGAACAACGACCTGTAATCATCTACAAAAGATGATGTTATGCATCTAGTGCGCTACGAATTGCTTCCCCGAAGTGTAACCATCACTGCTGACGTTTATTCTCAGCAACCGAGACGTTTTGCAGACGCAATCCAAGAACGACAAGGAGGAAGACCGCGTGAAGTGATGCTACTCCACGATAATGACCACCCGCATTTTGCTAGGCTGAGGGAAGACACTATACGGGAGTTGTGTTGGGGAGTCCTTCCGCAACCACGTTATTCAGCTGATCTGGTGTCCTCAAACACAGATACAACCTTGAAGGAACTTCCCTTTCCAATGAAGATGCTCTATGAACATGGCTCGACGAGTTCTTCGCCTCAAAACCACGTGATTTCCACAGTCGCGGAATATAAAACGTACTCCAGCGTTGACAGATTGTTTTAAATAGAGAAGGAGAATGTATTATTGATAAACGTCTGTGTTACGTTAGAACTTATGCACCAGACAAATACCTTTTCTGCGTGAGACACGGCAGTCCGCAGAGCTTACCGGTGTGACGGGATGCCGCAGCGTGAGGGGAACGTGCATCCAGCCATGAGGTTGCCCCGCTGAACTGCAGGCGTTCATGAACAGTACAAGGCGTAGGGTAGTATCTGACAACTTCTCGGGCTTCAAACTACCCATTTCAGCGATAGTATTGCTCGTAACGGGAATATTTTTCAATCTCTGAGTTTTGACGTTATAACAACAGCAGCTGCCGAAGAGCACTGAAACACATAAATCAAAAGAAGGCAGCTGGAGTAGACGAAATTCCTTCAGAATTCTTGAAACTCTGGGTGAACTTACCTTCGTAGCACCATTCCACTTAGTAAGCGAGATATATGTATCGAGTAACACATACTCTGACATCAATAAAAAATATAAAACAGCAATTCGGAAGATGCTGACATCTGTGAAGAATATTACGGCTACAAAGAAGTCTCGGACGAAATATCAGCACAGGTCAGTTACTGGATGCAGCAGTATTCCGAGCACTTTATTCACCGTGGTCGTTTCTTTACGTTTGATTAGCCAGATAGGATTCTACAAGCAGTCAGCTGAATTACTTCTTAGCAGCTTTCCTTACGGTTGGGCAATGCCTTTGCCACACACATAAAAAAAGACGTATTTCACAAAAAGATTGTCAATGTAAAAGGATTCCTTTCCTGGTTAATGGTTGGCTTACGATATCTCTCAGCATTCGCAACCACTGTATCCTGATGATTAGTAAATCTTCTTGGCCTCAGTATCATCCACGGGCAATTATCGTCCTAACTTACAGGCAAAGCAAGTGGAGGTCCTTTCTGTGCATACAAAAGCTTGGTGAATGTTGGGCGGTCACATCATTGTCCGGCGAGTTGCCATACCTACCTGTCACTCTGGGAATGATGGGATTCCCTCAAACATATATACATGAGATAGTCCTTCAGATGTACGCGTGAGACTCCTAGCAGTTGACGTCTAAATGTGGTTCTTTATGTATTTATTTGCAATGGATTTCGGTGTCTCTCCATTTTCTGGCATGTCTACGGTACCACGTGATCAGGCGTGTACCGGGTAATCATCAATATACACATGTCTCATAGAGGGTATAAAACCAAAAATGCAGACAAAGTACCGTCTGCAACATCCAAAATTTTCGCCGTTTAATTTTCGTTGATATCTTGCACTATACTCTTGATTCTGATGCTATATGCTGTACTACAGAAACTAAATACATCAATACTTCGATTACGTATTAAATAAAAATTTGACTGTATATAATTGATTGTAATTATAATAGAAGTATTATAAATTGCCGGGTAATAGCCAAGGGAACTTTAATGAGATGTATCAATATCAAAGACGAAATGATAATAGCTGTACCGATGTTTATCTTTGTGCATGGAGAGCCTCTGTCGCGTGGCGTGCAGATGGGAGGCAGAGCAGTTTGTGTCATGAAAGAGTGCGGAAGTGTTTGTTGAACGCTCCGGCCGACCCGTTGTGTACCTATACTCGCGCCAGTGTAGACATCCCTAACTCGTTAACCTGCGATTACTGAGAGCACGGTAGGAGTGGACCGACGGGGGAAGCTGCAGTTTCAACTGTTGCCTGTCCCGTAAGTATCCGTGGCTCTGGAGACGACTCGGGGTTCCTCTCATCAAGCAGCAGCAGCAACAGCAGCTCCGCATTGTCGTCGGCTACATACTTGTCATCCGCACAGCTACAATATCGAAGGACTGTTAATTGACAAACATTGTAGTGTAGAGAGGCTTCAACCAGCAACATTTCATTCACAGAGTGTGAATAACTTGAATAATAACTTGCAAAAGTTAAAATTTCTAGGACACCTGTGTTGCATTGTCCTCATACATTATTACCATGCAGGGTCCCTTTCCTTTCCATGCAATCGTCGAGTGTCATAAGAATATCAAAACTGATTAAATATTTACTGCTAGTTTCGTGTACTTCATACTGACCAGTTTCAGTCTAAATTTTCTGCCTTAGTAACTACATTGTTGTATTGCTTAACAGAAGCTACTTACAGCAAAGTAAGTTTCGCTGGCAAAACAAATAACTACAGATACAATATAAATCTCCCACATGAACCATGGACCTTGCCGTTGGTAGGGAGGCTTGCGTGCCTCAGCGATACAGATAGCCGTTCCGTTTGTGCAACCACAATGGAGGGGTATCAGTAGAGAGACCAGGCAAATGTGTGGTCCCTGAAGAGATGCAGCAGCCTCTTCAGTAGTTGCAGGGGCAACAGTCTGGATGATTGACTGATCTAACCCTGTAACACTAATCAAAACGGCGTTGCTGTGCTGGTACTGCGAACGGTTGAAAGCAAGGGGAAACTACAGCCGTAATTTTTCCCGAGGGCATACACCTTTACTGTATGCTTAATGATGATGGCGTCCTCTTGGGTAAAATATTCCGGTGGAAAAATAGTCACCCATTTGGATCTCTGGGCGGGGCTACTCAAGGGGATATCGTTATCAGGAGAAAGAAAACTGGCATTCTACGAATCGGAGCGTGGAATGTCAGACCCATTAATCGCGCAGGTAGGTTAGAAAATTTAAAAAGGGAAATGGATAGGTTAAAGTTGGAGATAGTGGGAATTAGTGAAGTTCGGTGGCAGGAGGAACAAGATTTCCGGTCAGGTGAATACAGGGTTATAAACACAAAATCAAATAGGGATAAAGCAAGAGTACGCTTAATAATGAATAAAAAAATAGGAGTTCGGGTAAGCTACTACAAACAGCATAGTGAACGCATTATTGTGGCCAAGATAGATTCGAAGCCCACGCCTATTACAGTAGTACAAGTTTATATGCCAACCAGCTCTGCAGATGACGAAGAAATTGATGAAATAAAAGAAATTATTCAGATAGTGAAGAGAGACTAAAATTTAATAGTCATGGGTGACAGGAATTCGACAGTAGGAAAAGGGAGAGAATGTAACGTAGTAGGTGAAGATGGATTGGGGGTAATAAATGAAAGAGGAAGCCGCCTGGTAGAATTTTGTACAGAGCACAACTTAATCATAGCTAACACATGGTTCAAGAACCATAAAAGAAGGTTGTATACATGGAAGAGGCCTGGAGATACTGACAGGTTTCAGATAGATTATATAATTATAAGACAGAGATTTAGGAACCAGCTTTTAAATTGTATGACATTTCCAGGGGCAGATGTGGACTGTGACCACAATCTATTGGTTATGAACTGTAGATTAAAACTCAATAAACTGCAAAAAGGTGGGAATTTAAGGAGATGGGATCTGGATGAACTGAAAGAACCAGAGGTTGTAAGGAGTTTCAAGGAGAGCATAAGAGAACAATTGAGAGGAATAGGGCAAACAAATACAGTAGAAGAAAAATGAGTAGGTTTGAGGGATGAAGTAGTGAAGGCAGCAGTGGATCAAGTAAGTAAAAACACGAGGGCTAGTAAAAGTCCTTGGGTAACAGAAGATATATTGAATTTAATTGATGAAAGGAGAAAATATAAAAATGCAGTAAATGAAGCGGGCAAAAAGGAATATAACCGTCTCAAAAATGAGATCGACAGGAAGTGCAAAATGGCTAAGCAGGGATGGCTATAGGACAAATGTAAGGATGTAGAGGCTTATTACAAAAAACTCGATGGTTTGTCACCTCATGGTTCCATGTCACAGACATCAGCGAAAGTTCTTCACCAAGTGTTATGCACAGATCACATCTGGTTCACCAGTGAAGACGGAACAGGCTAATATTGTTGCTCACATGCCAGTTGCGCAGTGAACTAGCTTTATTGCTGTACACTTGTACTGTGTTGAAGGACAAGGATAAAGTGATGGCGTGGCGATGGAACTTGATGAGGTTTGTTTGAAATAGATACATTGACTCTGCACAAAAGAGTAAACAAGTAACCGGCAAATGAAATCTATTTACAATGTCTACTAGCTGGTGAATGCGGTAAATGATGTTCTCACAGGAGTGCACGTTGAGGGCATACAGGCCTCAGTGATATGAGCATGTCGTCCTATCACGTGACCACGGAATAACAATGGACGTAAGTCTGGAGTGAAGCAAACTTTCTTTATGAACCACCAGGCACACTGTACTTATGAACGAAAGCGAAACATGTGGACAGCCCTAAATAAAGCCAAACACATCAGTAGCTCACGTTAAGCTCAACCCAAGTAGTCCATGGCTCGTGCACCAGACCCAGAATACGTGTATACTCGGTACTATAGCCCATCTCAAACTGGTTTGTTTTTTACTCCTGTGTGCATCATACCATTGCCATAATTTGGCCTAACAGAATATTTGCTTGTGAGTGGACACCACGTGCCACACGCTTTGCGCTGATTGCCGTCCACATATTTCTGCGGGACAGCTGTCGTGATAGTCACTAGGGGAAAGATAGACACTGCCTACAGGAAAATTAAGGAGACCTTTGGAGAAAAGAGAACCACTTGCATGAATTTCAAGATTTGAGATGGAAACGCAGTTCTAAGCAAAGAAGGGAAACCTGAAAGGTGGAAGGAGTATATAGAGGGTCTATACAAGGGCGGTGCTCTTGAGGACAATATCATACAACCGGAGGAAAATGTAGATGAAGTTGATATAGGAGATATGATACTGCATCAAGAGTTTGACAAAGCACTGAAAGACCTAAGTCGAAATAAGGCCCCGGGAGTAGACAACATTCAATTAGAACTACTGACAGCCTTGGGACAGCCACGCCTAACAAAACTACCATCTGGTGACCAAAATGCATGAGACAGAAAAATTACCCTCAGACTTCAAGAAGAATATAATAATTCCAATCCCAAAGAAAGCAGGTGTTGGCAGATGTGAAAATTACCGAACTATCAGTTTAGTAAGTCATGGCTGCAAAATACTAACGCGAATTCTTTACAGACGAATGGAAAAACTGGTAGAAGTCGACCTCAGGGAAGATCAGTTAGGAAATATTGGAATACGTGAGGCAATACTGACCCCACGACTTATCTTAGAAAATAGATTATGTCTACAAAAGCTAGAAACG
Source organism: Schistocerca gregaria (assembly GCF_023897955.1). Classification (NCBI taxonomy): domain Eukaryota; kingdom Metazoa; phylum Arthropoda; class Insecta; order Orthoptera; family Acrididae; genus Schistocerca; species Schistocerca gregaria. Next base: position 912,279 of record NW_026061747.1, read on the forward strand.
TAGGTTTGCCTTTCCTTAGAGTATTCCAGTCAACACTGTCAAAAGTTTTCTCTCTTTGAATTTCTGAAGGTGGCATGGGTAATATACAGGGAGTGAAAGGCTATTTACAATTTGTACAGAAACAAGATGGCATTTATAAGAGTCGAGTGGCATGAAAGGGAATCAGTGGTTGGGAAGGGAGTGAGACAGGTTTGTAGCCTCTCCCCGATGTTATTCAATCTGTATATTGAGTAAGCAATGAAGTAAACAAAGTTTTTATTTCTTCTCCATGGATTTTAATACCTACTCCGAATTTTTCTTTTGAGGTTCGGCGATGACATTGTAATTCTGTCAGAGAGGGCAAAGGACTTGGAAGAGCAATTGAAAGGAATAGATAGTGTCTTGAAAGGAAGATATAAGATGAACACCAACAAAAGCAAAACGATGATAATGGAATGTAGTCGAATTACGTCGGGTAACGCTGAGGGAATTAAAATAGGAAATGAGACACTTAAAGTAGTAAAGGAGTTTTGCTATTTGGGGAGCAAAATAACTGATGATGGTCCAAGTAGAGAGGATATAAGATGTAGACTGGCAATTGCAAGGAAAGCGTTTTTGAAGAAGAGAAATTTGTTAACATCAAATATAGATTTAAGTGTCAGGAAGTCTTTTCTGAAAGTATTTGTACGGAGTGTAGCCATGTATGGAAGTGAGACATGGACGATAAATAGTTTGGGCAATAAGAGAAGAGAAGCTTTCGAAATATGGTGCTATAGAAGATTGCTGAAGATTAGATGGGTAGATCACATAACTAATTAGGAGGTATTGAATAAAATTGGGGAGAAGTTTGTGGCACAACTTGGCTAGAAGAAGGGATCGGTTGGTAGGATCAAGGGATCACCAATTTAGTATTGGAGGGCAGCGTGGAAAGTAAAAATCGTAGAGGGAGACCAAGAGATGAATACACTAAGCAGATTCAGAGGGACAGAGAAGCATAAGGAGCTGCTTCAAACCAGTCTCAAGACTGAACACTCCAACAACAACAACGTGGGATATGGAGGGCTGTCGTTGATGATTCCCACCATTTGACGAGTACAAATGATGGTCCCTTCACAGTGTTGATGTGCTCGGTTGACAGTCATCTGTCGAGTCCGTGTTTGTGGCATAACGGAACACTACCTGAGGATGGCGTAGTAAAAGTCTGCGATTCCCGGATGGGGGGGGGGGGGGGGGTCAGGCATTTTTCTGCCACGTGATGACCGAGTGTTGTGTAAAGTCCTTAGGTTAGTTAGGTTTAAGTAGGCACAGTCTACACGTGTCTCCAACTGACGGTTGACATTCCGGTGAGATCAGGTAAGCGGGCAGCGGCTACGCCATAGTAGTTGTCGCCAAAGCTTGATGGTACAGGCGTAAGCAGTGTGATCAGTAAATGCAGCTGGCCACAACTCGGCTGCCTTGACTGCATCCTCGAGAGAGCGGGATGTATACATCCTATTAATGTAGACTGGCAATGGAAAGGTAACCATTTCTGAAGAAGAGAAATTTGTTAACATCGAGTATAGATTTATGTATCAGTAAATCGTTTCTAAAAGTATGGAGTGTAGTCATGTATGGAAGTGAAACATGTAGGATAAATAGTTTGGACAAGAATAGAATAGAAGCTTTCGAAATGTGGTGCTACAGAAGAATGCTGAAAATAAGGTGGATAGATCACGTAACTAATAAGGAGGTATTGAATAGAATTGGGGAGAAGAGCAATTTGTAGCACAACTTGACTAGAAGAAGGGATCCGTTGGTAGGACATGTTTTGAGGCATCAAGGGATCACAAATTTAGCATTGGAGGGCAGCGTGGAAGGTAAAAATCGTAGAGGGAGACCAAGAGCTGAATACACTAAGCAGATTCAGAAGGATGTAGGTTGCAGTAGGATCTGGGAGATGAAGAAGCTTGCACAGGACAGAGTAGCATGGAGAGCTGCAGCAAACCAATCTCAGGACTGAAGACCACAACAACAACAACAACAAAACATTTTTCGCAAGCTCGGAACCTTCTGGTCCGTCAGAAACTATCACATTCATTTTTCCATAAATACAGTGTACAAATCTCACAAAATTTAACAAGACAACCGTCTGGACCTTACAAAAGTAAGAGAAAGAATGAATAAGTAATTGTTCCTTCTCTTTCAACAACATTCAAATATTCACAAATAATGTTTGACGTCGCACTGAGACGGCGCGTTTGTTCCTTGAGCTTGACATGTAACTCCTTACAAATGGAAGGCCTCAGACACGGCCAACCGATTCGGCTAAAATTTGGCAGGTCGCTTGTGTACAACCTAAAACGGAGGAATCTAAGATATTTTAGGTCAACACCGCCGCGTTATTGAAAAAATCACCCCTAAAAGTTATGAAGAGCAATCGACTCAAAATTGGTGGGATCGATAGATAATTGTAAATAGAGCATTTTTCAATATCAGCTATGGTATCCGAAAACGCATACTATTCCAGAAACCGAGGAAAGAAAGTTTTACAACTGTCGCTTCTGTTCCTACTTTTTAAACGGTTTTTGCCGACAGCACTGATAGCGCAACAGCCAAGGTAACTGGCTGGGAATCTAAGAACCCGGGTTCGAATCGCGAGGAAACCCAGTGGATGTTATTATTTTCGTTTGTATTTTTCCATATCTCAATTCATAGGAATAGGAGGGTTAATAAGGTAAGTAAATCTATAAGGAACGATAAAAATAAGGTAGGCAAATAAATTTCTGAAACTTCTTGGGGTAGTAAACAACTAAAATGTTACTCCAGGTCACTTTAGAATGGCTCTTCCAGTCACTGTTACGTGTCCTCATTTTTCGTCGAACAACGAGATGGCTGGTACTTGTCACATAAAAATTTGAAGCAAATATACTCACGGCACCAAGAACATCTAATGAATGCAATCTTTCGATAGCTACACTGTTCCTTCCCAAGAGTAGGCGGAAAACAAACTTGGTTTACATTTAAAAATGTCTTTTTCGGGAATTAATTTTGATGCGTACCACGCATACGATATCATTGCGTGAAAAATCGGTGCTGAAAGTTGGTTATGAATTATGTTGTAAATAGTTATTGTATCCGTGCGGTCGTCCAATTCCCGCTGGGCTTCCAGAAGCACACTGCAATCCTGAAGCCTGGAAATAAAGTTTTTAACCTGGCGACAGAAATCAACATCACACGGCTGGTACACAGGTGTACAGTTGGGCGCTATTACTTTTACCGTGTACGTCGGCTGACCCTCGCCATCTATAATCATTGTGTCATATAATATAGCATTACTTTGTCCACTCCAGGAATCCACTACTAGAAAAAACTTGCTATCAGAAACGTATGGTCTTAAAACATTCTCAATAAATGTTCTGTAAATCACATTCGTCAGTTTGGAGAAGGTAATGTAAACATTTTTCAACGAGTCGGTTAAACGGTTGACCTCTTCTATAACCTGAGGACCAAATGTAACATTCGTTTCTTGTAAACATAGGAAAACCTTACGTAACAGTTTTCCAGAGGCTGTAGTGGCATGTTGCGCCGTGTACGAATGTGTTAGTAGGTTTTTACTACCAACTGCGACAAGGATTCCTTTTTTCTCCCTTATGCGATAACGTGCGTCGAATGTTCACCCAATACTCGCATCCTGTATGCCGGTGTTGATCACGTAATCACTATTAAAACCGGTCATAAGTGACGCCGTTTGCCTGTTGAAAAGAGCTCCCACTTCCTGTATATCTTCTATATTTTGTACCTCCTTATGAGAGACGTATTTAGTGACGCGCCGTTGACGAATTTTATACCCCGATCTGAAATTTTTTGCCCAAGATAATGATGCAGCAGACGTAGAATCCTTATGGCCGTATATTGAAGCGCTGCACCTGCAGCCCACTCCTGAAGTATTCTCGCTGTTACATTCTAGTTACGTCAACAAGATTCGACAAATCGGTCGTATGTCCACATATTTATCGCCTGGTATTTGTCGTATCTTGTCCCTCCTTTAACGATATCACTTTCACACAATTTCAAGTCCTTCTTCTGTTCCAGGGCTGTTGTTGCTCCATTCCTTTGCAGTGTTTGTAAGTTCAAATTTGGATGATTCCTGGCTAGCGCTACCGCCTTAACTTTTACTTCAAGGGGTATAGAGCTGTAGTTAAGTCGTTTAGTAACCGGTTCGTGATACTTATCGGGAACAGATGAAGCACATATTCCCAGTGATGTGGAGATTTCTGAAGTGTTATGACAATTTAGCGATTCACTAGTCGGGATATCTTCCACTGAATCACCTTCTGCTTCGTCTTCATGGTATAGTACCTCAGTATCAAGAAAAGTCATTTCGTTTGTCACCACCAAAAATCTCTCGACCATAGCCGTTCCTATCAACCTGGAACGCCGAGAAACAGACCTGGCTGCTTCCGGTAGTGCGTTGATAATGCATCTGTATTTTGCAAACCAAAACACAGTGACAGTAACTTCCCGCTTGCCATCGTCTGTGACAGGCTCCCAACTATATATTACAACGCTAGTCGAAGGGTGTACATCCTCCGTTACTCAGATTATGCACCTGAAAGATATGACAACAAATAATAACTAGTTACTACGGCATAAACAGACGAGCTAATTTCTACAAACTACAGACAGCACTCGTCATATGTTACTTACAGAATAACACTGTATTCATTCACGAAACTTATTTCATTCGGCACATTAATGATGGAAAAATCACTACTGTATCCGCCATGATCGCGGCAGCCTAATGACGGAAAACAACTCTTTCCGATTTACGTCTATAAGGCTCGTGCTGGACACCTTCTCTCTTCCAGATTCAAAACTATGATATGACGAAGAGGCAACCGGGACAACATAACTCTCCCCGCGTGCATTCTGTCCCGTGCCTCGCTGTAAACAAGCGTCGCGCGGTTGGCTGTCTGTGATCCCTCGTGAGGAATTCGAAGCACTCTTACAAGGGGAGGCCGCCAATTGTGAAATTCAGATTCAATTCATACTGCGCATAATAAAAGCTCATGGCCAGAGGTGCTATGTGGGAAAGCACCAAGATGTACTTCTCAGCCGTTGTCGAGAAAATTGACAGTTAAAAGAAACCGTTGCGGTGAAATACTCACTACGATTGATATTATTCTACAGCGTCGTGGCGCAGCGGTAAACTCTCGGGTTCGGGTTGGTAATTCCGAAGTTCGCCGGATCGAATCTCGCGCCATGCAACCATTTTTTTTTTAGTATTTGTTTTTTGTAATTCAAATTTGTGTACATACACACAATATATATATATATATATATATATATATATATATATATATATATATATATATATATATATATATATATATAATTCCCAGCAATCAGTTGCAACAATTATGCATATAATAAGTTGTTGAAAGTAGTTTGTCGTGGAAAAACTGGCAACTTCGAACATCATTATGTTTTCCGAAAACAAAGCTGTATTTCATTAATGTTATTAATTGTCTTCATAATGTTAACCAAGTATAGTTAACGGAAGACGTAGAAACGATATTCCGAAACGAATACGTATAGCGTAAATCAAACGTTCGAATTAGAATACAAACCCCACGTACACAAATTTTCTGTGGCAGGTATGAAATACACTCCTGGAAATTGAAATAAGAACTCCGCGAATTCATTGTCCCAGGAAGGGGAAACTTTATTGACACATTCCTGGGCTCAGATACATCACATGATCACACTGACAGAACCACAGGCACATAGACACAGGCAACAGAGCATGCACAATGTCGGCACTAGTACAGTGTATATCCACCTTTCGCAGCAATGCAGGCTGCTATTCTCCCATGGAGACGATCGTAGAGATGCTGGATGTAGTCCTGAGGAACGGCTTGCCATGCCATTTCCACCTGGCGCCTCAGTTGGACCAGCCTTCGTGCTGGACGTGCAGACCGCGTGAGACGACGCTTCATCCAGTCCCAAACATGCTCAATGGGGGACAGATCCGGAGATCTTGCTGGCCAGGGTAGTTGACTTACACCTTCTAGAGCACGTTGGGTGGCACGGGATACATGCGGACGTGCATTGTCCTGTTGGAACAGCAAGTTCCCTTGCCGTTCTAGGAATGGTAGAACGATGGGTTCGATGACGGTTTGGATGTACCATGCACTGTTCAGTGTCCCCTCGACGATCACCAGAGGTATACGGCCAGTGTAGGAGATCGCTCCCCACACCATGATGCCGGGTGTTGGCCCTGTGTGCCTCGGTCGTATGCAGTCCTGATTGTGGAGCTCACCTGCACGGCGCCAAACACGCATACGACCATCATTGGCACCAAGGCAGAAGCGACTGTCATCGCTGAAGACGACACGTCTCCATTCGTCCCTCCATTCACGCCTGTCGCGACACCACTGGAGGCGGGCTGCACGATGTTGGGGCGTGAGCGGAAGACGGTGTGCGGGACCGTAGCCCAGCTTCATGGAGACGGTTGCGAATGGTCCTCGCCGATACCCCAGGAGCAACAGTGTCCCTAATTTGATGGAAATTCGCGGGGCGGTCCCCTACGGCACTGCGTAGGATCCTACGGTCTTGGCGTGCATCCGTGCGTCGCTGCGGTCCAGTCCCAGTTCGACGGGCACGTGTACCTTCCGCCGACCACTGGCGACAACATCGATGTTGTGTGGAGACCTCACGCCCCACGTGTTGAGCAATTCGGCGGTACGTCCACCCGACCTCCCGCATGCCCACTATACGCCCTCGCTCAAAGTCCGTCAACTGCACATACGTTTCACGTCCACGCTGTCGCGGCATGCTACCAGTGTTGAAGACTGCGATGGAGCTCCGTATGCCACGTCAAACTGGCTGACACTGACGGCGGCGGTGCACAAATGCTGCGCAGCCAGCGCCATTCGACGGGCAACACCGCGGTTCCTAGTGTGTCCGCTGTGACGTGCGTGTGATCATTGCTTGCACAGCCCTCTCGCAGTGTCCGGAGCAAGTATGGTGGGTCTGACACACCCTTGTCAATGTGTTCTTTTTTCCATTTCCAGGAGTGTATTTGCAGTATCCTTAAAATGGGAAAACCAATAATAATTAGTCTACAACAGATTGCTGTTCAAAAAGGACTGTCATCCCTTTTTTGCAAAGCATTTGCAGAAGAGAACGCTTCTGCTCATATAGTGTGTTTACCTTTAATCAGTTTCAATAGATGGTTCAAATTGCTCTGAGCTCTATGGGACTTAACATCTGAAGTCATCAGTCCCCTAGACCTGGAACTACTTAAGCCTAACTAACCTAACGACATCACACACATCCATGCCCGAGGCAGGATTCGAACCTGCGACCGTAGCAGCAGTGCATTCCCGGACTGAAGGGCCTAGAACCGCTCGGCCACAGCGTCCGGCAAATTCCAATAGATCATCGAACATTGAGAACAGCTGAAATCTCTCAAACTGAATGAAGCTCCATGGCTCGGCCGATCCCTTAACACGGTGCATGGTATTTGCGGCTGCGTTAGCAGTTCTGTGAACTATAATCCATCGTCCATCGCACGAACAAAAAGCCCTGCCCAGTAGTTGGAAGAAGTCACAGATCGCACTCGTTTACAAGAAGGGCAGTACACGTGATCCTCAAAACTTCCGTCCGGTATCCTTGATATCGATTTGTTATAGAATCTTAGAATATATTCTAAATTAAAAAAATAACGAGGTATGTCTGACAGAATGACCTCCCTATGGCAACCTGTATGATTTCCGAAAACAATGATCACGTGAAACCCAAATCGCTATTTTATCAGATGACTGCTAAAGGTAATGGACGAAGGCAGATAAATGCAGTATTTTTCGATTTTCGAAAAGTATTTGATTCAGTACCAATGCTATACTATTATCAATAGTAAGGCACTATGAGGAATCAATGAAAATTTGCGTCAGTTGAGGATATTTGATAAGGAGAATGTAGCTTGTAATCTTGGATGAAGAGTCATCATTAAGTATCAAAGTAACTTAGATTGTGCCCGAGGGAAGTGTCTTGGAAGCCTTGCTGTTGATATTGTGCAGGGATATGCTAAAGTCCATATTATTTCAAAAGTCAATATTTCACGGAATAATGCAGGTAGAGATAGCCGCACGCGGTAGCCGAGTTGTCTTGGGCGCCTTGCCACGGTTCGCACGGCTCCCCTCGGAGGTTCGAGCCCTTCCTCGGGCACGGGTGTGTGTTTTGTCCGTAATGTAAGTCAGTTTAAGTTAGGGACCGATGGTCTCAGCTGTTTGGTCCCATAGGAACTTACCACAAATTTCCCAAATTTAGGTTTTTACTGAAACTAAAGAAAGTGCAAATGACAAATAATCCTGAGTTAATAACGAGCATCAAAACCGTTATAGGGATTAGTGAACACAGGGTTGTCGTAGCGAGACTGTATATTGTAATCCCGAAATCCTCGAAAAACAAATAAAAATTATACCTATTCAAAAATGTTGATAAAAATTCACTTGACGCCTTCCTGAGAGACAATCTCGACTCATTCCAAATTAATAATATAAGTGTAGACCAGAAGTGGTTTGCATTCAAAAAATAGTATCGGCAGCAATTGAGAGATTTATACGAAATAAACTAACAAACGGCGGAGCTGATCCTCCGTGGTACACAAAACGGGTTAGAACACTGTTGCAGAAACAACGAAACAAACATGCCAAATTTAAACAGACGCAAAATCCCTAAGATTGCTTAAATTCCGGGCTTCTCTAAAGGATAGCCAGAGTTCAATGCGAGATGCCTATAACAGTTTCCACGACGAAACTTTGTCTTGAAACCTGGCAGACAAATCCAAGATATTCTGGTCGTATATGAAGTATGCTAGTGGCAATTTACAATCAATGCCTCCTCTGCGCTATAACACTGACACGCAGTCAACATGGGTTTAGTAATGATTGTTCCTGTGAAACACAACTAGCTCTTGTTGAGTGCTATTGACAAGGGATTTGAGATCGATTCCGTATTTCCGGAAGGCCTTTGACACTGTACTGCACAAGCGGCTCGTAGTGAAAATGCGTGATTATGGAATATCGTCTCAGTTTTGTGACTGGATTGGCCATTTCCTGTCACGGAGGTCACAATTCTTAGTAATTGACGGAACGTCATCGAGTAAAGCAGAAGTGATTTCCGGCGTTCCCCAAGGTAGTGCTATAGGCCCTTTTCTGTTCCTTATCCATATAAACGATTTGGGAGACAATCTGAGCAGCTGTCTTCGGTTGTTTGCAGATGACGCTTCCGTTTATCGACTAATAAAGTCATCAAAAGATCAAATTTAAATTACTCTGAGCACTATGGGAATCAACTGCTGCGGTCACTAGTCCCCTAGAACTTAGAACTACTTAAACCTAACTAACCTAAGGACATCACACACAGGATTAGAACCTGCGACAGTAGCAGTCGCACGGTTCCGGACTGCGCGCCTAGATCAAAAGATCAAAATAAACTGCAAAATGATTTAGAAAAGATATCTGATTGTGCGAAAAGTGGCTGCTGACCCAAAATAACGAAAAGTGTGAGATCATCCACAAGAGTACTGAAAGGAACTCTTTAAACTTCGGTTACACGATAAATAGGTCTAATCGAAAAGCCGTAAATTCAACTATATATCTAGGTATTAGAATTACGAACAAGTTAAATTGGACAGAACACATAGAAAATGTTGTGGGAAAGGCTCACCAAAGGCTGCGTTTTATTTTCAGGACACTTAGTAGGTCGGTTATATTTTCTAAGGAGACTGCCTACACTACACTTGTCCGTCCTCTTTTAGAATACTGCTGCGCGGTATGGGATACCTACCAGATAGGACTGACGGAGTACATCGAAAAAGTTCAAAGAAAGGCAGCACATTTTGTTTTATCGCGAAATATGGGAGAGAGTGTCACCGAAATGATACCGGATGTGGGTTAGCCATCATTTAAGGCGTTTTTCGTAGTGACGGAATCTTCTCACGAAATTCCAATCACCAACTTTCTCCTCCGGGTGCGAAAATGTTTTGTTGACACCGAACTATATAGGGAGGCACGATCACCACCATAAAATAAGGGAAATCAGAGCTCGTACGGAAAGATACAGGTTTCCATTCTTTCCCCGCGCTATACGAAATTGGAATAATAGAGAATTGTGAAGGTGTTTCTATGAACCCTCTGCCAGGCACTTAAATGTAATTTGCAGAGTATCCATGTAGATGTAGATGTAGATGTACACCAACAGATGGCTCTTTATATGATACAAAAGCAATATTTAGCATAGCAATGGAGTTTTGAAGATGTTACTTATAACAAATGCTCAGTATGTCGGCCGTCATTCACCCACAGTGCCTGTAGTCAGGCGACAACGTTGTGAAATGCTCTGTACAACTCACCAGTAGGTATGGTGAAAAACTGCCGTCGAGTGTTGTCTTTTAGCATCGTTAATGCGATCGGACGATCGCGGGTGACTTGAGACTTCAGCTAAGCCCACAGCCAATAATCACACGTACTGAGGTCTGGGGAGCCGGGAGTGGCTGCTCAGCTCGTGATCCTCACTAAATAATGTGCGCGAGACATCTTGCACACGTGTAGCAGTGCGGAGTGGGGCGCCGTCCTGGATAAAAGTCGTACCTTTCGGAGAGTGTTTATTAGCCAGACATGGGACGATGCGATTTAGTAACATCGACCTACCTCGCACCCGCCACGCTGACAGTTTGCAAAGTTGCCCGTCTGTTGCCCAGTTTTACTGTCTTTTTCCATTTCAATAAAAGCCGATGCCATTTCAGGCATTTGTTTCACTTTTTACCACTCGACCGAAATTGTTCTGTGAATTAGGCTACAGGAAAGTTAAGGAGGTATTCGGGAAACAAAGAGAAGCAGCTGTACGAATATAAAGATCTCAGATGGAGAACCAGTCTTCAGCAAAGATGGGAAAGGTGGGAGGTCGAAGGAGTATGTAGAGGGTCTATACAAAGTGTGGGGCAGCGGGTTAACAGTAGTCATTGTTGTTGTTGTTTTGGTCTTCAGTCCTGAGACTGGTTTGATGCAGCTCTCCATGCTACTCTATCCTGTGCAAGCTGCTTCATCTCCCAGCACCTACCCCAACCTACATCCTTCTGAATCTGCTTAGTGTAGTCATCTCTTGGTCTCCCTCTACGATTTTTACCCTCCACACTGCCCTCCAGTACTAAATTGGTGATTCCTTGATGCCTCAGAACATGTCCTACCAACCGATTCCTACTTCTAGTCAAGTTGTGCCACAAACTCCTCTTCTCCCCAATTCTATTCAATACCTTCTCATTAGTTATGTGATCCACCCAACTAATCTTCAGCATCTTTGTATAGCACCACATTGCGAAAGCTTCTATTCTCTTCTTGTCCAAACTATTTATCGTCCACGTACTATATACAAATACTTCTAAATCTATACTCGGTTTTAACAAATTTCTCTTCTTCAGAAACGCTTTCCTTGCCATTCTCGGTCTACATTTTATATCCTCTCTAATTAGAACATCATCAGTTATTTTTTTCCCCAAGTAGCAAAACTCCTTTACTACATTAAACGTCTCATTTCCTAATCCAATTCCCTCAGCATCACAGGCCTTAATTCGACTACATCCATTATCCTCGTTTTGCTTTTGTTGATGTTCATCTTATATCCTCCTTTCAAGACACTGTCCATTCCGTTCAACTGCTCTTCCAAGTCCTTTGCTGTCTCTGAGGTTCGCGAATGACATTGTAACTCTGTCAAAGTTTTTATTTCTTCTCCATGAATTTTAATACCTACTCCGAATTTATATTTGGTTTTCTTTACTACTTGCTCAATATACAGATTCAACAGCATCGGGGAGAGGCTACAATCCCGTCTCAATCCCTTTCCAACCACTGCTTCTCTTTCGTGCCCCTTGACTCTTATAACTGCCATCTGGTTTCTGTTAAAATTGAAAATAGACTTTCGCTCCCTGTATTTTACCCCTGCCCCCTTCAGAATTTGAAAGAGAGTATTCCAGCCAACACTGTCAAAAGCTTTCTCTAAGTCTACAAATGCTAGGAATGTAGGTTTGCCTTTCCTTAATCTTTCTTCTAAGATAAGCCGTAGGGTCAGTATTGCCTCACGTGTTCCAGCATTTCTACGGAATCCAAACTGATCTTTCTTGAGTTCGACTTCTACCAGTATTTCAATTCTTCTGTTAAGAATTCGTGCTAGTATTTTACAGCCGTGACTTATTAAACTGATAGTTCGGTAATTTTCACATCTGTCAACACTTGCTTCCTTTGGAATTGGAATTATTATATTCTTCTTGAAGTATGAGGGTATTTCGCCTGTCTCATATATCTTACTGACCAGATGGTAGAGTTTTGTCAGGACTGGCTCTCCCAAGGCTGTCAGTAGTTCTAATGGAATGTTGTCCACTCTCGGGTCTTTGTTTCGACTCAGGTCTTTCAGTGCTCTTTCAAACTCTTCATGCAGTATCATATCTCCCATTTCACCTTCATCTACATCCTCTTTCATTTCCATAACATTGTCCTCAATTACATTGCCCTTGTATAGACTCTCTATATACTCCTTCCACCTTTCTGCTTTCCCTTCTTTGCTTAGAACTGGGTTTCCATCTGAGCTCTTGATATCCATGCAAGTGGTTCTCCTTTCTCCTTTCTTCCTGTAGGCAGTATCTATCTTACCCCTAGTGAGATGAGCCCTCTACATTCTTACATTTGTCGTCTAGCCATCCCTGCTTAGCCATTTTGCACTTCCTGCCGATCTCATTTTTGAGACGTTTCTATTCCTTTTTGCCCGCTTCATTTACTGCATTTTTATATTTTCTCCTTTCATCAATTAAATTCAATATTTCTTCTGTTACCCAAAGATTTCTAGCATCTCTCGTCTTTTTACCTACCTGATCCTCTGCTGCCTTGACTACTTCATCCCTCAGAGCTACCCATTATTCTTCTGCTGTATTTCTTTTCCCCCATTCTTGTCAATTGTGCCCCTATGCTCTCCCTAAAACTCTGTACAATCTCTGGTTTAGTCAGTTTATCCACGGTCCCATCTCCTTAAATTCTCCCCTTTTCGCAGTTTCTTCAGTTTTAATCTGCAATTCATAACCAATAGATTGTGGTCAGAGTCCACATCTACCCCTGAAAATGCCTTACAATTTGTCGGCCTGAGTGGCCGAGCGGTTCTAGGTGCTACAGTCTGGAACCGCGCGACCGCTACTGTCGCAGTTTCGAATTTTGGCTCGGGCATGGATGTGTGTGATGTCCTTAGGTTAGTTAGGTTTATTTATTTCGGATTTCTAGGGGACTGATGACCTCAGATTTTAAGTCCCATTGTGCTCAGAGCCATTTGAACTTTTTTTTTTTGTCATTAAAATTTAAAACCTGGTTCCTAAATCTCTGTCTTACCATTATATAATCTATCTGATACCTTCTAGTATCTCTAAGCTTCTTCCATGTATACAACCTTCTTTCATGATTCTTGAACCAATTTATATTCACTCATAGGGGGAAATATTTGAAATATTAGAATGATTAGAATTATTTAGATTTTCTGTAAATACTTCTCGCGGTCGTTTACGAGAGCTTGGAAAATTTTGATGGTGACAATGTAGTTCGGAATATTTAAACAATTGTGGCGCTTTATTATCCCAATTGTGCAAGGAATTCCATCAACATAACTCACCAAGCGTTATTACACTGTTGAAAATCCTTTTCATCAACCTCATAGCACTGTGCGACCACACCTCCTACCACTTCGCGAGGCTGGCCATTTCGCCTATTTCTTCATACGGAGGCTGCACTACTCCCACTCAGGTCCATGACTGGCTACTGGCAGAGCGGAAGTTGCACTAATCCCTAAACAAAAGCTTCAGCTGGTGGCAAAGTTTCGATATTTGATACCTGAGAAATTCCTGTTGAAGCACATGCTCTCTCTCTCTCTCTCTCTCTCTCTCTCTCTCTCTCTCTCTCTCTCTCTCTCTCAAGCACTCACGTCATGTAGTGTGCCACTGCCAGGACTGTACGCACCGTTGGTCATTGTTGGTTTAAACCACAAACAAAGCAGCATTTACCTGGTAAACCCCAGGTGTGGATGTCTTGGAAATATTCCCGCACTCTATCTGACTGATTGAGTAATTAATTACATCGATACCCTTTTTGTGGACAGTTTTTCCTTGCTTCCTATTGGTGGATAATAGAACTGGAATATTTGATGGGATGTTATCCTACAACCTCCCAGCCGGCCGGAGTGACCGAGCGTTTCTAGGCGCTTCAGTCTGGAACCGCGCGACTGCTACGGCCGCAGGTTCGAATCCGGCCTCGAGCATGGATGTGTGTGATGTCCTTAGGTTAGTTAGGTTTAAGTAGTTCTAAGTTCTAGGGGACTGATGTCCTGAGCTGTTAAGTCCCATAGTGCTCACAGCCATTTTTACAACCTCCCAGTATGCAAACCCTACTGTTATTTTTTTTCACTTGCCTCCTATCGGTCGAGACTAGTACAGTTACGTCATTTGGTAGAAAGTCCATGAAGTTGAAGGTAACTGAAAATTTCGAAGTTCAGTTCAGTTGCACGCTATGTCTATAAACAATCTGTGGAGGGTTTGTACTGGTGCTACAATGAGATGGAGATGGAGGAGAACGAGAAGGAAGGGTCTACTGCCTGATATGATAGAGACAACAGCAAATACCACTGAAAGACAGAGATCACTGTGATGTATTGAGAAGCACTAAACCTGACACACTTAAACCACCTCCTGATCGTCCACACACAGCGCACCTGTCCCCTCGTACACCGCCATTGCCAACGCTCAGAGGCCAGAGAAAACTGTAGCAGCCATGGATGTGCGTGTATACCAGAATGCACCATCCAAGCCATGGGGTGCGTCCAGGGATAATTGGAGTGGTAGGACTTCGGATTTCATCAATGCGTTCAGGACCAACACTTGGCAGTGATCAATACTGAATTGCTCAATTGTCCATGGAGAATACATGCAACACACGCGATCGAAAAGACAGCTCAACTCGTACTGAGTATCAGTTCGCTATTCAGCTATCCAGAGGGCATAATCGCCGGGAGTTGTCCTGCAGCTGTGCGCAAAAAACGACTAGTCCGCTGGCCTGAACTTTTCCTTGTCTCTACCACTCGCAAGAGCTTTTAGCCAGCAAACCCATTTGTTCTGGCCACAGTCTACCTCTGCCACGTGCTCCTCATGACGAACTTTGTCGTCCTAGGAAACCAGCGACGTATTTATCACTGTAATTACAATCACATAGTTCGATTGCAGCCCCAACCTGATAACATTAAAAAGAGATCGAAGTAACAGAAACACCTCCTCCTGAAGACTGTGGCTCTGGAAATATCAATAACCCTCTTATGACTGGGCACCTCCTTATGGCTATCGATGCCTTGAAACTGCAATCCCCCATGTCAAACCCATATCTCCCTTATGACTGGACACAGCCGTTTTCTTTGTACATGTTGAAACAATAACCACAGTCACTTCACACCCCCAAAACTAGCTTTATAAACCTGCCATTCACACCGCCTACTAAGTACAATACTTCGCCAGTAACTGAATGCTGTTGGCTCCAAGCAATATTCAGTGGAAAACCGCGATGGATCGACATGCCTCATTTGTTTACCTTGCATGTGTGTCTTAGGAAGAGAGGCATAATCGTCCTATGAGCTACCAGATATTAAAAACACGATTGCAAAGATCGTGTTATTGTAACCCCGCATAAAAATCGGTCTTCGTTCTACAGACACCCAAGTATCAACAACGATATCCATGCTGAAAAGTATACCTTCCTTATAAATCGAGGTATGCTAGTGCTTCTGAATAAAGTAGTCTTCCGCACAAATACCAAGATATTGAACGTGGATAGTGATTGCGGTTTCTGTATTAACAGACCGAAAGTGTAGGTGCACATTGCTAGCGATGTAAGCCCGTAATAAAATCAACACTATCACCGAATTTAGAAAGTGATGCAGCTAAGAAACATGGTACTAGTCCAATATTTGCAACTGCTTCTTGCAGCTGCTACGTATTTGTCACACTAACAAACAGTATTTGTAGCGTCTTCTATATCGATAGTATGTAGACAGTGTAACAGAGGTTCTGCGATATATCCACGTGGTTATAGGGGAGGTTGATGGTTGATTGAGAATGATCACATACAGTGGATGGTATGTTATATGAGCAATCACTTAAAAATGCATCACTAGATGGACCTCATAAAATATGTATAAAATCCCATGACTTCTCAGGTCTTTAGTGTCAAGCTTTCAGCCAGAAATGCTGTCTGGAATTTAGTACCATTCAGCCACATATTTTGGGTGCATCCTATCGCGTTGTCTTAATGATTACACCGTCCAGTCCCGGTAGCTGAGTGGTCAGCTCGACAGAATGTCAATCCTAAGCGACAGGGTTCGATTCCCGGCTGGACTGGAGATTTTTTCCGCTCAGTGACTGGATGTTGTGTTGTTCTAACCATCATCATTTCATCCCCCATCGACGCGCAACTCGTCGAAGTGGCGTCAAACCGAAAATGTCGTCCTAACCGCCGTCTGCTTCACGTCTGCTGTGCAGCGAGTTACGTTATTTAAGTATTAACTGTATTTTTCTTACTTGTCACTTCTTTTACCGTGTGTTTTTTCTTTTAGGAAGCTTTAATAGTCGACTGCTATTAATAGTGTTCCATAGATTTCGTGTTAGTTTTGAATACAGTCAGAGAGAGTCCCTTTAGTGAGCCATAGTGCCAGTAGTGCTAGTGTTTGTTTTCAATACAGTCCAGAGACGGGTAGTGCTATTTTCATTGTTTTCTACAAGAAGTGGCTAGCAATCACAGTTTAGTCAATAATCAGCCGCCTTTAGTGAATTAGCAGTCTAGTTAAAAGTTTATTAAGTCTCTTCAGTAAATTAATTCCTTAGGATGGATAGGATGTGTGACTGCTGTGTACGGACGCACGAGGAGCTGGCCACTCTTCGCGAACAGCTGAGCGTGTTGATGGCCGCGGTCATCCGACTTCAGGCTGCTACCTCGGAGTGTAGCGGCAGTGGGGAGTCTGGAGCGTCTCAAGGTACACCCCAGGTGTTACATGCTTCACCCACTGTCCCTGCTGTCAAGATATCTTCTCGGGTACCGGGCGCGGTTGGGCCACCCTCTCCGCAAGGGGAGTGGCGGGTTCAGTGGCGTTCGCGGCGCACGAGGCGGAGGGTGAATGTGGAGGCTGGCCGTGTGGCATCACCCGCTCTGTCTGTGAGTGGACATGTGGCTGCTCCTTCAGCAAGGTCCGAGCAGGCACACGGGGGGAGGGGTTTATTAGTTATTGGGAGCTCCAACGTTAGGAGGGTGATGGAGCCCCTTAGGAAAATAGCGGAAAGGTCGGGGAAGAAGGCCAGTGTTCACTCTGTCTGCTTGCCGGGGGGTCTCATCCGAGATGTGAAGGAGGCCCTACCGGCGGCGATAGAGAGCACTGGGTGCACCTGACTGCAAATTGTTGCTCATGTCGGCACGAATGACTCCTGCCGTCTGGGTTGAGAGGTCATCCTCAGTTCGTACAGGCGGTTGGCGGAATTGGTGAAGGCGGAAAGCCTCGCTCGCGGGGTGGAATCTGAGCTAACTATTTGTAGTATCGTTCCCAGAACCGATCGCGGTCCTCTGGTTTGGAGCCGAGTGGAAGGCTTAAACCAGGGGCTCAGACGATTCTGCGGAGAGCTGGGGTGCAAATTTCTTGACCTCCGCTATCGGATGCAGAAATGTAGGGTCCCCCTGAATAGGTCAGGCGTGCACTACAGGCCGGAAGCGGCTACAATGGTAGCGGAGTACGTGTGGAGTGCACATGGGGGTTTTTAGGTTAGAGAATTCCCTCCCTAGGCCCGACAAGACGCCTCCTGAGACGCGGCAAGGTAGGAGTAGGCAAAATGCAACAGGGAATAACAATATTAATGTGCTAATAGTAAACTGCAAGAGCGTCTATAGAAAGGTCCCAGAACTGCTCTCATTAATAAACGGTCACAGCGCCCATATAGTACTAGGGACAGAAAGTTGGCTGAAAGCAGACGTAAACAGTAATGAAATCCTAAACTCAGACTGGAATGTATACCGCAGAGACAGGCTGGACAGTGAACGGGGAGGCGTGTTTATAGCGATAAGAAGTGCAATAGTATCGAAGGAAATTGACGGAGATCCGAATTGTCAAATGATTTGGGTGAGGGTCAAGGATAAAGCAGGCTCAGACATCGTAATTGGATGTCTCTATAGGACCCCGGGCTCAGCACATGAAGAATAATTTGGAAAACATTTCGAGTACATTTCCCCACCATGTTAGAGTTCTGGGTGGAGATTTTAATTTGCCGGATACAGACTGGGTGACTCAAACGTTCATAACGGGTGGCAGGGACAAAGAATCCAGTGAAATTTTTTTAAGTGCTTTATCTGAAAACTACCTTGAGCAGTTAAACAGAGAACCGACTCGTGGCGATAACATATTAGACCTTCTGGTGACAAACAGACCCGAACTATTTGAATCAGTTAATGCAGAACAGGGAATCAGCGATCATAAAGCGGTTACTGCATCGATGATTTCAGCCGTAAATAGAAATATTAAAAAAAGGTAGGAAGATTTTTCTGTTTAGCAAAAGTGACGAAAAGCAGATTACAAAGTACCTGATGGCTCAACATAAAAGTTTTGTCTCAAATACAGATAGTGTTGAGAATCAGTGGACAAAGTTCAAAACCATCGTACACTATGCGTTAGATGAGTATGTGCCAAGCAAGATCGTAAGCGATGGAAAAGAGCCACCGTGGTACAACAACCGAGTTAGAAAACTGCTGCGGAAGCAAAGGGAACTTCACAGCAAACATAAACATAGCCAAAGCCTTGCAGACAAACAAAAATTACGCGAAGCGAAAGGTAGTGTGAGGAGGGCTATGCGAGAGGCGTTCAATGAATTCGAAAGTAAAGTTCTATGTACTGACTTGGCAGAAATCCTAAGAAATGTTGGTCCTATGTCAAAGCGGTAGGTGGATCAAAACAAAATGTCCACTCTGTGATCAAAATGGTACTGAAACAGAGGATGACAGACTAAAGGCCGAAATACTAAATGTCTTCTTCCAAAGCTGTTTCACAGAGGAAGACTGCACTGTACTTCCTTCTCTAGATTGTCGCACAGTTGACAAAATGGTAGATATCGAAATAGACGACAGAGGGATAGAGAAACAATTAAAATTGCTCAAAAGGGGAAAGGCCGCTGGACCTGATGGGATACCAGTTTGATTTTACACAGAGTACGCGAAGGAACTTGCCCCCCTTCTTGCAGCAGTGTACCGTAGGTCTCTAGAAGAGCGAAGCGTTCCAAAGGATTGGAAAAGGGCACAGGTCCTCCCCGTTTTCAAGAAGGGACATCAAACAGATGTGCAGAACTATAGACCTATATCTCTAACGTCGATCAGTTGTAGAATATTGAAACACGTATTATGTTCGAGTACAATGTATTTTCTGGAGACTAGAAATCTACTCTGTGGGAATCAGCAATGGTTTCGAAAAAGACGGTCGTTTGAAACCCAGCTCGCGCTATTCGTCCACGAGACTCAGAGGGCCACAGACACTGGTTCACAGGCAGATGCCCTGTTTCTTGACTTCCGCAAGGCGTTTGACACAGTTCCACACAGTCGTTTAACGAACAAAGTAAGAGCATACGGACTATCAGACCAATTGTGTGATTGGATTTAGGAGTTCCTAGATAACAGAACGCAACATGTCATTCTCAATGGAGAGAAGTGTTCCGAAGTAAGAGTGATTTCAGGTGTGCCGCTGGGGAGTGTCATAGGACCGTTGCTTTTCACAATAAATGACCTGGTGGATGACATCGGAAGTTCACTGAGGCTTTTTGCAGGTGATACTGTGGTGTATCGAGAGGTTGCAACAATGGAAAATTGTACTGAAATGCAGGAGGATCTGCAGCGAATTGACGCATGGTGCAAGGAATGGCAATTGAATCTCAATGTAGACGAGTGTAATGTGCTGCGAATACATAGAAAGATAGATCCCTTATTTATCTACAAAATAGGTCAGCGACTGGAAGCAGTTAATTGCATAAATTATCTGGGAGTACGCATTAGGAGTGATTTAAAATGGAATGATCATATAAAGTTGATCGTCGGTAAAGCAGATGCCAGACTGAGATACGTTGGAAGAATCCCAAGGAAATGCAATCCGAAAAAAAAGGAAGTAGGCTGCAGTACGCTTTTTCGCCCACTGCTTGAATACTGCTCAGCAGTGTGGGATCCGCACCAGATAGGTTTGATAGAAGAGACAGAGAAGATCCAACGGAGAGCAGCGCGCTTCGTTACAGGATCATTTAGTAATCGCGAAAGCGTTACGGGATGAAAGATAAACTCCAGTGGAAGACTCTGCAGGAGAGACGCTCAGTAGCTCGGTACGGGCTTTTGTTAAAGTTTCGAGAACATACCTTCACCGAAGTGTCAAGCAGTATATTGCTCCCTCCTACGTATATCTCGCGAAGAGACCATGAGGATAAAATCAGAGAGATTAGAACCCCCACAGAAGCATACCGACAACCCTTCTTTCTACGAACAATACAAGACTGGAGTAGAAGGGAGAACCGATAGAGGTACTCAGGGTACCCTCCTCCACACACCGTCAGGTGGCTTGCGGAGTATGAATGTAGATGTAGAAAGACTTCCACCCGGCGAACACTCTACCCGACGGGAGGCCATAGTGACACGAGATTCACATTTTCATGATTACAGCCACTGGTAGATTATATTCACGGCACTCTCCTATCTCAAAACTAGTTACCTCTTTCGATCCTGTCTGCTAAGGACCCTGTACGGCAAAACTCCATCGTGATTTTAATCAGTCCCTCTGCACCTTGTAACTCTCCCTCGGTCTCTGCCACGATCTCACTGCAGCCTTGTCCATGTGGTCATCACAGTTTGAGTCGTAACTGAGCCGAAGTTGGAGAGAGAAACACGGAGAGCTGAGTTAATGCAACGGGACCATCTTTTTACCGTCTGGTGGAAATGGGAACATTTTGTCGTAGCTCTGCTAACCGGGTGCAATGTGTAAAGCCAGTGCCAAACAAAGCTTTCTCCTGCGACACAAGCTAGTAGGAAAGACAGTACCAGCATTTACAGTAGTGTTTATGAGGAAAGTTAGGTAGACTCCACATAATATGTCAACTAGAAGATGGACAATGATTTTGCTACAGCTTTGAGGGATGTTTTCAAACTACAAATGGTTCAAATGGCTCTGAGCACTATGCGACTTAACTTCTGAGCTCATCAGTCGCCTAGAACTTAGGTTAGTTAGGTTTAATTAGTTCTAAGGACATCACACACACATCCATGCCCGAGACAGGATTCTAACTTGCGACCGTAGCGGTCTCTCGGCTCCAGACTGTAGCGCCTAGAACCGCACGGCCACTCCGGCCGCCAGCGGCGGACTTAGCGCACAGTATCCCTCAGGGTGCATTTCTATCTGTCACCAAAACATTATCTCTATCTTCGTTATTTTGTACCATCCAATAGAAAGAAACTATGAGCTATAAAATCTTCACTCTCACCCAATAGAGAATTTGATAAGGTGTTACTGTGTTCCTCTCTTCCGATATGTCAAAACAAGTACCGTCTGTGTGCTATGTGGAGATCCTACTGAAAATATACAGGTACTGCTCGACTGGAGCAGGTAACCAGTGATCGAAGTCGCTTCAGGACCTGCACTGTAGGACCACCATATCCCACAGATTATCAATTAAAATAGAGTGTCATTGGGCCTTTGTTTGATATGTTGCTTTCCGCTGTAACACATCGAAGTAGTATATGTCTGCAGCTTTGTACACCGCCATACATTTTTTTTTTTTTTTTTATCCACCATGACTTCAAGGTCTGTGTCAGGTGTTAAACCGACATAAACACATTTCGATCCATTGGCTCTCACAGAAAGCTGGACATTGCATGGTGTAAACTATGATGCTGTTCTCACAGCACACAGGATGGTTGAAATAAGAGAGAGGCGGTGTTTCTTACTGACAAAAATGTGGAAAACATCACAACATGTGGAAACTGGAAGAGTGTGCGGCATTGTGGAGCGTTTCCAAACAGCTATACAGAGGTGATGACCTGTACATTTAATCTCATCTTCAATAGTGATGGGGGTAGCAGACGTCTTGGTGTTCCATTATGATTGAAACAGATATCACGTACATAGCTGCAATATAAGGAATCAGTGCTGGTCATCCCTGGAACGTGTTGCTCTCATAAAGACTCTCTCCCCCTCAAACAGGTGGAGTCGGTCAATCATTATGTGGTAATCAACCATGTACCAGTAGATGGAAAAGATGCCACCGATGCACTGTAATAAGCACCACAGTTGGTGGTGCTATCAATTTCAGCAATATTATCAGTTTTTCCATAATGTCAACGCGGACCAGTGACATGGTAGCATGTTTCCCAGGTTCTGCATCATCACTAAACTGCCCCCCCTCTACTTTTCGAGTACCATTGCGAATGTAGATAGATGACTGGTGCATATGTACAAGAATTATCGATGAATGGATGTACTGCACAAAGTAGACCAGACAGCATCTCTACTCATGAAGTTAGGTTACCTACATATTTCTAGCAGTTTGATCATACTGCGTAATTTAGTATTACGATTGCCCATCTTTCCCTTCGTGGATGTGGGTCACAGACTATTCTTGCATTGATTAGATAAAGTTGGATATTGAAAGGTCTCCTTGCACTGTCTTTAACCAACCCTCCCTAAAAACTGGCTCCTATTTAATTTTCAACTGACTAGAAGTAGGAGGTTATTATACCCATTAAACCCCAGGTCTCGTGAAGGAACAGAGAGAGCTGAATCCGTAACAGGTGTTCAGGGAGACTATTCTACACCAATCGTACTCACAGCGCATCTCCAGATGCAGACATGTGGAAGAGGTTAGCACCCCTTATCGGTGTATGGTAGATATGAAAGTGTTGTGATGATATAACAGATGATCGTAAAGAAGAAATTTGTGCATGATTGAGCTCCAGACGAATGTAGTTTAGAACTGGTAGCACAGTAGATTCATATAAAATATTCCAAATTATTGGTCCTGTGTTTGGCGCCCATACAAGTAAGGTATCAGAAAGAGAGAAATGATCGTGGAACATAAACACATTCCAAGGGCTACATGGTCCTGCACTAAACACGCTATATTGCTAGAGCTGTGCTGCTTGTGACTTCTGAGTCGTGTGGAATATAACGCTGTTAATATTCCAGTGCAATAAAGCGCATGATATACATTCTTCCTGTGAGTTTCTTTATGGTGAACTATGGTGACGCACTGTAAGGTGATAAAACTACTACTTATCACGCCAAAGAAGGCATTAATTCTTTGTAAAACAAACACTCCAACTTTGTAAACACCTGGTGTCATACACCTCTGTAAAAGTATGAAGGCCAATTACAGTTCAGAAATTGTGATCTTTTCACAACAGTCCCATAAAATGGTCGTCAGCAGGCAAAAATGCATACGAAGGAACAGCGACAGCTTACAAGGAAATAAGCACTACAGGCAGTGCCAGAGAATGTGTAACAGTCCTACAGTTTACCATAGCCCCTTGTAACCTTCCTCTTGCACACAGATGTCATGGTTCGATTTTAGGTTGTATTGCTCATGTGCACGATAATATTGCCATCTCCGCTATTAAGGTGTCTTTATGTAGCGCCATTCTACCACCCTCCTCCAGAATATGCAGTCCTATTGATTTCGCTAGCTTCATATCTCATGGCATTCTTCTCTAATTTTGTATATTTAACTAGTTTTTCGTGATTTTACATATTTTATCGCATTTCCCTCAATTTCAACGTATTTCACATCAGTATTTCGTGATGAAATCGGTAAAATTCGAGAAAAACCTCGTATAATGTGTTATTCAATTTTTCGTCAAAGTTTCCCATAGGTGTGGTCGTAATGCTGACATCCCATGTACTGTCTGATATTCTACAAGAATATTTGCGTTTATTGTACACCAAACTATTAAAAATCCCAAGACTTGCCCTTTCCCTTATGGTCCACATGCATGAATTTTGGATAGGCCGATCATTAAAAATATAGTAGCAGTCGATTAGTACCTGTATGAGACTCCACTACATCCATCATCCGCGCCAGCCGTTGAAAAACAATTCCATGTGCTGATATGATCCATGAGAGAGGCTGTCTGCAGACTCATGTAGTGCAGCTCCCGTGGCTTTAGATATTGACTTGTGTTGTGCAACAAATCGCCTCCTTTGCTTTTTCTAATGTTTAGAATTAGCATTCAGTGTAATAGATAGTCTGAACACAAATCAAATGTGCTAATCAGACCCCTGCTGCAAGTATCGAGTCTCAACATCTGCATCTCTTGTAGATGCCCTGTGACACCGTTTGACGCTGATCCAAATCATCAACCTCCCTTCACTGGATATTTGTCTGCCGGCATTTACTTCTCACCATTCAGAACTTGTAGACTGACCTTAAACCCCTGTCTTCCCTCCATCCTCTGTTAGGACACCACAACATTTAAATTCGTGCTGCTAAAGATCATACCTATTTCGATATAACTTATATTACCAATATTTGTGCAAGACATTTCCAGGGGCAGATTTGGACTCTGGCCACAATCTATTGGTTATGAAATGAAGATTAAAGCTGAAGAAATTGCAAAAAGGAGGGAATTTAAGGACATGAGACCTGGATAAACTGAAAGAACCAGAGGTTGTACAGAGTTTCAGGGAGAGCATAACAGAACAATTGACAGGAATGGGGGAATGAAATACAGTCGAAGAAGAATGGGTAGCTTTGAGGGATGAAATAGTCAAGGCAGCAGAGGATCAAGTAGGTTAAAACACGAGGGCTAGTAGAAATCCTTGGGTAACAGAAGAAATACTCAATTTAACTGATGAAAGGAGAAAATATAAAAATGCAATAAATGAAACAGGCAAAAAGGAATACAAACGTCTCAAAAATGAGATCGACAGCAAGTGGAAAATGACTAAGCAGGGATGGCTAGACTATAAATGTAAGGATATAGAGGCTTATCACACAAGGGGTATGATAGATACTGCCTACAGGAAGATTAAAGAGACCTTTGGAGAAAGGAGAACCATTTGCATGGATATCAAGAGCTCAGATGGAAACCCAGTTCTAAGCATAGAAGGGAAAGCAGAAAGGTGGAAGGAGTATATAGAGGGTCTATACAAGGACAATGTACTTGAGGATAATATTATCGAAATCGAAGAGGATGTAGGTGAAGATGAAATAGGAGATATGATACTGCGTGTAGAGCTTGACAGAGCACTGAAAGACCTGAGTCGAAACAAGGCCCCGGGAGTAGACAAGATTCCATTAGAACTACTGACAGCCTTGGGAGAGTCAGTTCTGACAAAATTCTACCATTTGGTATGAGACAGGTGAAATACCCTCATACTTCAAGAAGAATATAATAATTCCAATCACAAAGAAAGCAGCCGTGGACAGATGTGAAAATTACCTATCAGTTTAATAAGTCACAGCTGTAAAATACTAACGTGCATTCTTTACAGACGAATGGAAAAACTTATAGAAGCCGTCCTCGGGGAAGATCACCTTGGATTCCATAGTAATGTTGGAACACGTGAGGCAATACCTACCCTAAGACGTATCTTAGAAGAAAGATTAAGGAAAGGCAAATCTACGATTCTAGCATTTGTAGACTTAGAGAAAGGTTTTGACAATGTTGGTTGTAATACTATCTTTCAAATTCTGAAGGTGGCAGGGGTAAAATACAGGGAGCGAAAGGCTATTTACAATCTGTACAGAAAGCAGATGGCAGTTATAAGAGTCGGGGGGTATGAAAGGCATGCAGTGGTTGGGAAGGGAGTGAGACAAGGTTGTAGCCTGTCCCCGTTGTTATTCAATCTGTATATTGAGCAAGCAATGAAGGAAACAAAAGAAAAGTTCGGAGTAGGTATTAAAATCCATGGAGAAGAAATAAAAACTCTGACAGAATTACAATGTCATCGGCGAACGTCAGAGACAGCAAAGGACTTGGAATAGCAGTTGAACAAAATGGACAGTGTCTTGAAAGGAGGGTATAAGATGAACATCAACAAAAGCAAAACGAGGCTGATGCTGAGGGATTTTGATTAGGAAATGAGACACTTAAAGTTGTAAAGGAGTTTTGCTATTTGGGGAGCAAAATAACTGATGATGGCCGAAGTAGAGAGGATATAAAATATAGAATGGCAATGGCAAGGAAAGCGTTTGTGAAGAAGAAAATTTTGTTAACATCGAGTATAGATTTAAATGTCAGGAAGTGGTTTCTGAAAATATTTGTATTGGAGTGTAGCCATGTATGGAAGTGAAACATGGACGATAAATAGCTTAGACAAGAAGAGAATAGAAGCTTTCGAAATGTGGTTCTACAGAAGAGTGCTGAAGATTAGATGGGTAGATCACATACTTAATGAGGAGGTATTGAATAGAATTGGGGAGAAGAGGAGCTTGTGGCACAACTTGACTAGAAGAAGGGATCGGTTGGTAGGACATGTTCTGAGACACCGAGGGATCACCAATTTAGTATCGGAGGGCAGCTTTGAGGGTAAAAAACGGCGAGGGAGACCAATAGATGAATACACTAAGCAAATTCAGAAGGATGTAGGTTGCAGTAGGTACTGGCAGATGATGAAGCTTGCACAGGATAGAGTAGCAAAGAGAGCTGCATCAGACCAGTCTCAGGACTGAAGACCAAAACAACAACCAATATTGTCTAGATTCTCTAGTAATAATAAACATGCAAGGTGTACGATTGCTCAAATCACACCTCCTTTTATACACTGAAAAACCCACAGTGATTGCACATGATCACCCCAATCAAACTATTTTGTGAGCTGGATGTCCATTGTACTAATGCACCAATACCCCCAAGGAGGATGAAGCATTTTATGTGTTAAACTGTACCCAATTATAAGGGCGATATTTCCAGAGTCGGTGTCCAATGTTATGAGATTAGGGCTGCAAGTGTAATATTTAATTCTAATTACAGCGATAAACAAATTTTGCTGGTTTCCTAGGACGACGCGGTTTCGAATGTGAGGCGTGTGCCAGAGGAGGCATGTGGCCAGAACAAATGTGCTTTTCTGGCAATCCGTGGTTACAACGAAAAGTTCCAGTAGGCCAGCTAGTCGGTTATTGCACACAGCTACAGGAGTAAGTCCCAGCCACAGTGCCCTTTCGATAGCTAAACAGCAAACTAATACACAGTGTGCATTGGGCTGTCTCTGTGATCGCATGTGTTGCATGTATTCCCCTTGGAAAATTGAGTCATTCAATATCGATAACTGCCAAGTGTTGGCAATGAACGTGTTGATAACATCCTAATTCCTACCACTCCAATCACTTCCAGACGCCCTCCACGTCAGGGTGGTGCACTCTGGCGGACACACGCGTCCACCAAACTGGCTACGGCCGTCCGACCTCTGAGCGTTGGCGCTGGTTGCTCATGAGGAGATTGGCGAGTGACGTGTGGACACTGGGCATGTGCATTCAGGATGTA
This sequence comes from Schistocerca gregaria, assembly GCF_023897955.1. NCBI lineage: Eukaryota > Metazoa > Arthropoda > Insecta > Orthoptera > Acrididae > Schistocerca > Schistocerca gregaria. Next base: position 939,848 of record NW_026061747.1, read on the forward strand.
TTTCAGCGATATCCAACATCTGGCCATGACAACTACTGCTACGGCCTGGATTGTGGTATTTTCTGTGTCTTTGTCCTACCCCCTAACACACCCTTTCTCCTCCTCCTCCTCCTCCTCCTTCCGAATGTAGTGGAGAGAACCAATTTAGGAATTCTACAAAGATTTAAAAATCCAATCGCAATATCCAATCCCCGTTTAATCAATTTATTGTTGTTGCTTTATTGCGAGCACACATACCAGTCCGAAATCTCCACAGAATTTCTATGGACACAGCATGCAGCTGAGCTGAAATTTGAAATTTTCAGCTACCTCCAGGTTAATGGACTTTCTATAAATGACTTAACTGTATCAGTATACACCAATAGGAGGCAACGGGAAAAAATAACAGTAGGGTTCGGAAATTGGGAAGCTGTAGGATCGAATCCCATCAAATATTCTAATCCTAGTAATCCACCAATAGAAAGCAACGGAAAACTGTCCCACACGAAGGGCATCGATTTAATTAATTAGACAATCAATCTGATGGAGATATTACCTCACTCTAAGAAATGCACAGGTGGGGTTTACTAGGTAAATGCTGCTTTGTGTGTGATTCGATCCGACCATGGCCAATGGTGAATGCAGTCCTAGCAGGGTTACACTACAGGACATGACCGGTTGTGAGGAGGGGGGGTGGAGGGACAGAGAGGGTGATAGGGGAAAGAGAGAGAGCGCATGTGCTTGAACAGGAATTTCTCAGCAATCAAATAATAAAGGACAGCCACCATCAGAAGCTCTTTTGTTTGGGGATTACTGCAACGTCTGCTCTCATAGTGGCCAGTCACGGACCTGAGCAGGGGTAGCGTGGCCTCCACATATAGTAATACGTGGAATGACAAGCCCAGTGAAGTGTTTGGGCGTGTGGGCTAAAAAAAAATTTCGAAGTTGTTTAATATACCAAGTATCTTCTCACCCTCAAAGAATTTGTAGGGAATGGAATTTTGTGTATTTAAATATTTAAAGTAAATAAATGAACTATATGATATACACTGCCTTGTATCCCTTAAATTGTTTAAATAAAGAATCTTTCACACATTGTCTTGTGTATGAGAAACTTTTTAACCCTTTATTTGGCAAATGGTGAAAATAAAAAAAAAATAAGTGCTTATATCTATTTATTATACTTAAAGAAATACAATTCAGTCAGTTTTAGAAATTTTTGACAAAAATTATGAAAATTATGAAACGTTGCTTACAAGCAACATTGCCAGCAGTAGATCACACTTATACATATTATAGGAAAAAGGAGTTTGCCGATAACCTCAAGCAAAATGTTTGCCGTACGTGAATAATTTAATTTATAAACACATTTATGCATTCCTGCTGTGTAATAGAACTGTTTCATTTTCCCTTCTTGTTCTTCTTGCAATGGAATTTTAGGAAACAGTTCCTCTTTGGATCGAAGTACAATACTAGATTGCAATTGGAACACATGACTGTAGAATATTCAGACGGACAATAACGACAACGACCTTTGGGACCGTATACAGGCCAATGCTCCATATTATCAAATCGGACATCTTGTGTAACAGTCGGAGCTGTTGCCTTCCTCCTCTTCTTTTATGGTGGTGGTTTGTCTGTTGAAGGTCTTCCTACTTTACTTTTACCTGAAAATATCAAACCATTGGCAGTATCTGCCCTAAATGACTTTGATGAGGTCTTCTTGTCCAGAGATTCTCTTCGAAAAATGCAGGAAAGCATTTAAAACACTCAGATCTAGAATAAATCCAAACCATCTCATGTACCATCGCCTAGTTTTCATTGGTACTCTGTAGAGCTCTGTCAGCATACCAGCAAGATCAACTCCTTCCATGTGCTTGTTGTACTGACGTACATTACTGGGACAGGGCACATCAATTCTTTTTTGATTGCTGTCCCATCGTTTTCCTGTTGAGAGTGGTTGGACACCAAAAAACGAGCTTGCAAGTGTCACGATTTTATAGCCTGCCCACCTTACTAAAATGAGGTCGGAGTGACTGTCCTTCCTGTAGTCATAGCTGACTCGTCATTCAGTAACCGCTTCTCGTCATGTAGAGGACAGTTCTTTATTCAGTTCTTCCTTATGGTGCCCATGGACTCAATGTTTTGATGTTTTTTAAGTATGTTTTAAGTTCAAGGCTGCAAAATAAATTGTCAAAATAAAAGTATTCCAATTCCATTATTTTCATGTCATCAGCAAGATCAGTTATCATCCCCTTGCCAGTATAGGGAAGAAAATCATAGACAACTCTAGACACACCAGCACGAACAAAAATCTTAAAACGCCACTTGTGTGGCTTATTTGAATATATTGGCGCAAATTACCTGCTCTTGTACCTTTATATGCAACCATCTTCTCATCTGTAGAAAATGCCGACTCTTGTTTCTGCTCACGGCAGTTCTATACAATTGACTCAAGAACAGGTCTTATTTTCAAAAGTCTTTCAGAACAGTTCACAGCATTCTCATTGCTCGTAAAATGCAGGTATCGGCGGAGTTTCTGAAAGCGCTTCAAACTGAAAATGCTGGTGAATTTTTCACAGTTCATTGACTGAGACCAATAGTCAGTCTACTAAGACATAGAAACAAGACCCATGTATATCAGAACACCGAAAAATTGTTCTATTTAATTTATATTGCTGTTTACTGACGTGTACTTCGTTGGTCAGAGTTTAAGTTCGTTTCATGCACAATTTTGTCAATTAGTTCTGAATCAAAGAATCTTCTGAAATAACCCAGTGGTGTATTGCCTTCATCAGAAAACACAGGAGAGAGACTTTCTGCCCTAGCAGTTGTATCTTCCTTTACCCACATGTAAGTGACTGCTTTTGTAATTTACTTTTTCACTTGACTGCCACTTGCACTAGAAGGATTCACTGCAGAAGGTCCTTGCACATGTTCAGCTTCTGAGATTTCACTTCCTAAATCAGAATCAGTGTCTGGTATAACTTGGTTATGGAACTGAGATTGACGCTCTGGAATCACTACAGCCTGCCAAATCTTCGAGTTCAGTGTCATCAGATTCACTTAGATCAGACAAAGCCGGATTTTCTAGTGGAACTACTATTCCTCTCGCTTTTTCAATTCCATAAAATATTCTGGAATCCATTGCTAAAAAGCCCCTAAAAATAAAAATATCTTCTCTGTCACACCGTAAACATGTGTAATATACTAATGGCACATGTCCCAACTATAGGCAATGTTGCTCACAGGCAACATAAAAGTTTTATACTACTTACGTATTTCCAAACAAAGATTGAAATATTTCTGCTGTAAACTTACCTCTGGGTATATCTTGCCAGTAATCTTAGCAGTTTTTCTTCAATCTATTTAAATCCACTCTTTTAGAACCAAAATAAGACACCTCTGTTGCTCACACGAGGAGATCTCTGTAACACCACTGCACAAACTGCTATCTCGTGTGGAAAACCTTAAGCTATTACAAAAACTGGCGTTAGCAGTGTGTAAAGGAATGTTGCCTGGAGGCAGTAATGCCAGTAAAATGCACTGGGAAGAGTTTGTTGTCCCATAAGGCCAAGGTAAATGTGATGTTGCTTGAAAGCAACACTGCCAAATAAAGGGTTAAACAATATTCCATACACTGCAATCAATTTTCCACCTGCTAGCCAATCAATTGGGTCTTTTTCCAGACAAATTCCTGGAGGGGGAGGGGAGGGGAGGGGAGGGGAACTGCTGGGGGTGTCCCAAATAGGGAGGGGTTAATTAATTGGTCGATTTAATTAATTAGTCAAATGGGTCCATATCATAAGTGTGCTTGTATTGCGAGACAATTTCCAGAGGGGTGGTGGAGAAGGAGGAGAAGTGGGGAGAAGGAGAGGGAAGGGAGGAGTGTGGAGGGTTTCTTGGAATGACGGATTATCCTCAGGTGGACATAATCCACTTAGCAAAATAGTAAGTTAAGGACTTGTCAATCAAAAGAGACCAATAGGTTTTCCACTGAATGTATGCTTGCTCCTGATGTAGGCAACCTGCGCTAACAAAATGTGCTGATCCTTTCCTTACCCAACTACTCCTGTTCACAGACAAATGTGAGTTCACTGGGGAGGGATTGTGTTCTGAATTCGCTAAACAGCCATGTCTGGCAGCCAAAAAGCCCCATGCAAAGCACATTCCGAGGCTTCGGTGCCTGTTGGATATTTGTTTGTTGGCAGGCATTCCAGACTGTCGTGTAACTGGGCCGTACCTCCTTCCACTCTAACTGGTCTTGCATCTCTTATGTCTCTACAAAAGATATTGGGGCCGTTCTTGAAAGCTGTGCCACTGATTGCCCATCAGGAAATGTGGTTTCAGCATGATGATGCACCAATTCCCTTGTATCGTACAGTTCGCAGACATCTGAACAAACGATATGGTGACAGATGGACAGGGCGAGGAGTCTTAACACAAACAAATGTGCTTAAGTGATAAGCAGGTGTTCCGTTATGTTTCATTTCGAATTGTTTTGTATTGCCTTATGCGTAATTTAATCCCTCAAACAGAAGTGGATGAGTTAAAAATCGAAGTTGAAACCATTGTAGAACTGAAACGGTACATTCCTGGGCATGGGTTTGTACTAAAAATATTCTTTCCTGTCTCCCTTCTACAAGTCCTAGAAGTTTGTCCGAACACCCGGCATTCAGATTTTTAGTTCGACTATCGATCGTTTATATGCTTGGACAGCGTTTTGTGTTTGTTCTTAGTTTTGACAATTATTAGCGAAAAGTGTTTTACCGTGGAACACACTTCAGACTTTCACACTTTAATAGACCTTTACTCCATTTTGTTATTCTATTTTGAAATGACAGCATTCACTTTAGGAGTGGTGCACTTTCTTTCTGAAATTACAATTACTCCGGAAAAGTAAGATTTTTGACAAATGAGAGACTGTTCCAAGATACAACATGGTCGTGTACCTAGGTACAAATATCAGTTCAAATCGTTGCAATCGAGAAAAAATTTTGTCAGTAGTCTATTTCTCTATGAGAAATGTCTTACGTTATTACTCTACTACACAAGAATAATCAGCAAGCGAAATCAATCGTTTTATCAAAAACCAGTTAGAAGTTAACAACGATCTGAAATAGAAGCTGTTGCAGCTATCACAAATTTCCCTTTTCGAGACTGGTAACTTCGTTAATACATTACATAAACATACTTCTTTTGCAAATCTCATATACTCCATGGTGCAAGGTCTTCCGTTTGAAGGTACGAGATGGTTTGTGACCCACGAACTATAACTTATTCATCCACACGTTATGTAACTAGTCAAAATTAAACAATATTTTATTCACCACAAAATTCTTTAACCATAGAACAGACAGTATCCTCCAAATATCTTTAATATATTACACAACACTAAATATGTAGAACTCGTTATATTTGCAAACCCTGCAGAAAACAAAACCTCAGGCCCCACAACAGCAGCAGTCGAAAATGCCAGGAACTACTTACCGCGTCCTCTAGTACGCGTTGCTTCATATAGTTCTAAAATCGGTGACTAACTGAAACACCGACCAAGAAAGAAGATGTGTTTGTAGGTACACTATGCTATGCCCCCCCCCCCCCCTATTCTCATATTGTCATAAATGGAGCACCAGAAACCGATATTGCTTACATACAGTTGTAGTCAGTTTCGTATTCTAGGATCCCAGTCACATTTCTTTAGAATAGTAAATAGCGTTTGCAGGAGCTCTTTATTTTAGTCTCTGAAAGTACCGGTTCACATGCGATTAACTTTAATCTTCAGCATATACTCGACAAATGAAGATCAAGTACTTTCAACTAAATTCAGTCCTTCATACAATAAAGGAGCCGCCACAGTGGTATGGAATCAGCCCCCGTGGTCTCACTTCACCCCAATAGACCCCGTCAGACCTTTTTCGTTTTCGATTATAGTGCTTTGCGAAACTCCGGGCCAAAGTAACTTTCACATGTTGTGTCACTGTCAAGCAAAATAGAAATAATTGCTGCTGCATGGTACAGATGGTAACAAAGAAACATGCAATGATACGAACATAACTGACGTTTTTGTTCAAAGACAGTAGTCACATTGCAAAAGGCGGAACGTGTTCTCCATAAAGCATGTGATCACCAAACACAGCTGTGCGTGCTCTGTAACCAGCTCCCAAGCTGGGCACGAGGTTGGTAAGGAAATGTGGTAGAGCGTTCCATTCCTCAACAAGTTTGACTGAGAACTCTGGATGGTCGCTGGAACATGTAGGCGAGCTGCGGTATGCATCCCCAATGCATAACGACGTGGCCCACGGTGTTTAAGTTTGCCGAACATCCACTCATTCAAAGACCTCCTACACCAGTGCTTTCGATGCGATCACGCATTGTCGTCCTTAAAAGTACAGTGAGGGTCGCATACAGCCTGAAAAGATACGCATGGGAAACGAATGCAGTGTCACAATGCCGCTGACCTGCGAGTGTACCATGATCAATTTGCCCAACCAACGGTATGCCTCTCCAAAACATAACACGTGAGCGCATCGGAACGATTATATGGAGAATTCTCGTCGTACCCTCATATGGCCAGAAGTGGGAGCACGTAATGCACCCAGGAACGTCGCCGAATTTCAAGATCACTTACTGCCCTCCAGTTTTTGAGGGGCAAGACGACCCGCAAATAATAACTATAACCTCTTCTATTCGTAAGCTGTTCATCGCAAGGAGACGGTATTTGCGTTGTGCACAGCGGCCAAAATGAACGATCAGTTACTTAACACAATTCGCTCGTGTTGTATGATTATAGAGATCGTTTATTTATTGGCGAGAGATAGTGATTTCGATTTTCCCTTGGTTTGTATTGTTTCAAGATACAGAGATCACAGCTTCCGCAGCAAAAGGAGCAAAAAAGGTCATGCGGACATATGGCCAGAAATGCGTTCCCAGTGAGGTAGGCCATTTTGATGGCGAAGGTAAGAGATCATTGTCAGAGAAGGTATCAATGACACTTGATAGCGCACCAGACGAATTGGGAATGTTCTGCCTCTATCAGTGTTCCAGCTGCACACTCTAGGGGGCGCAATGTTATCCACGAGGGCGGTGCACTCGCACTTTGTTATCAGGGGCAACGGCCGTGCACCGCAAAGTTATGTGCAGACTGTGAACGTAACTATACAGCCGATTTTGGTAGGCTTTACGTTAGTCAAATATTCGAATCAGTTACATTTTCTGAAAATTTGAAGCAAGCCATGTTAATAAGCCAGTATCTTTCACTAATACCTCATTTATCGCTTTTGCCGGCCGTTGTGGCCGATCGTTTCTAGGCGCTTCAGTCCGGAACCGCGCTGCTGCTACGGTTGCAGGTTCGAATCCTGCCTCGGGCATGGATGTGTGTGCTGTCCTTATAACTACTTAAACCTAACTACCCTAGGTATAGGGGACTGATGACCTCAGATGTTAAGTCCCATAGTACTCAGAGCCATTTGAACCATTTATCACTATCTCTGTTGGTGTCTTGTTGTTTACATTGACAATAATTCATTAAGATCATAAGAAAGAACTAATTCATTGACCAGAGACTGTTGAATGACGTAAGTCTGTCACCTGTCATAATGTTTTTATTGTACACTAGCTGACAGCCGGCACTGTCGGTCGGGGTGTTCACTTTGCTAGTTTTCCACAACGAGGAACCTTGCACGCACACCTGCCAGTAGGCTCGGCGTGGGATGATGCGCTTGGCACAGCTGCTTCGAGTATCTGCACGCCTCTGTGGCGAGGCCTACAACCGTTTGCGCCTCATAGTTGAAAGCTGCCAAAAGCGCTGCCTGGAGTCACTTCACTCGACTGCACGAGTGGCTCGGCAGTAAAGAGTCCTACAACGATGCATTCATGTAGGCGCATTCAGCGGCGTATGTCGATACCGTCAGCAAAATATGTTGCTAACAGAGTGAGCAGCAAGGATAAATATAAACACTAGGCACACTCCGGCAGTTCTTCACACATCTTGGTGTTCATGACGTCAGATCTCCCGAATCATGTGTGGCATCATGATATAGTTTTGTATGTGCCTTTCGCTGCGAATGTCTGCGAAATTTGTTACGAATAGAGTTAGTAGTACAGAAGCAAATTTCAACATCAGGCATGGTGCGGCTGATTTTCATGCATCTCATCGTTTATGATGCCGCACCTCCTGAAATATGATTGTTACCTGTCAGTAAGTGGTATGTGCACAAACTTTGGTCCATATCAGTCCAGTGGTCTAGGGGGAGATGTGCCACATACGTACATACATCAATTTTTTGTAATATGTGTGGGTTCTTTCCACGTAAACAGTGCAGTTACAATCGTCTACTGTGTGTATCTGAATAACCCAATTACTGCTGTCCTTCACTTGAGACAGTTCCACACCACCAGTCAGAGACGTTAATCACACCCACCGTTATCTAAGATTAACACAGCTATTTCATGGAGACTACGAAAATATTCAGATTTCATAAGTCCCCCAAATAAAAAATAAGAGTAGTCATAACATTTGTGAGAGAACTAGTTCTGTATTTGTTTTTCGCATTTACCACTATATATTTCCCGTGTGTCTTTCCTAAAATAAGCTCGTATAGCATATTGAACTGTGTTTACGACACAATAAATTCTTTTAAAGCTGAGGGCCTCATGAGCTAAATGAAGAAGAGAGTTTGAACTACAGGGTGAGGCATAATAAAGAGCGATTTTTGAAAAGCTGTTAAATAAAGACACTTTTTCTATTTCATAATCTTATAATATACGAAAAAGTGTTTTCTGTAACAGTAAAACGTCAGTTAATTTTTCACCGAGTGAGGTGGCGCAGTGGTTAGCACACTGGACTCGCATTCGGGAGGACGACGGTTCAATCCCCTCTCCGGCCGTCCTGATTTAGGTTTTCCCTGATTTCCCTAAATCGCTTCAGGCAAATGTCGGGATGGTTCCTTTGAAGGGCACGGCCGATTTCCTTCTCCATCCTTCCCTCACCCGAGCTGGCGCTCCGTCTCTAATGACCTCGTTGTCGACCGGACGTTAAACACTAATGTCCTCCTCCTCCTCCTCAGTTACTTTTTCAAGATAACTGTCTTATTATGGCGTCCGCTTAGAAGCACGCATTCCTCCAGCCAGACCTTGTACTGACTCATCACACTTCCTGTCGCGTCCACTCTTTCAGGGCTTCAGTTGTTCGAGGTGGGTTATCTTGCTAAACTTTCCGCTTCAGATAACCCCAAAGAAAAAGTCACAAACATGTGTCGTCCAGTGAACGAGAGGGCCATGCAATGTACCCATTTCGGGAGGCCATATCTTTGGAAACAAACGACTGACTATATTCATGCTTACTAGCGTATCTCTGCGAAGTCACTGTTACAACTTAAAAATAGTTTGGCCTTATGATCCCTAATTGAAGACATTACGAACCACACAGTAACTTTTGCCCAGTGCAGTGGTTGCTGATGCAGTTCTCTAGTATTAACGTCACTGCAAAATCGAAAGTTCTGCTTGTTCACATAACTGGAGAGACGGAAGTGAGCTTCATCCCTCATCCACAAACGGTTTACAATGTCCTGGTCCCGAATAATCATGACCAAAACTTTTAATTAGAAGCGGCTGCGGATCACATAATCTATTCCCTTAAGGACCTGTACCGTTTAGATTTTGTAGGGGTGAAAGTGCAAATCCTGGGGTAAAATCCTTCCTACCGTTCTCTTTGAAATCCCAAGTGTAGCGCTGTGCCGGCGAACTGAGCGACGAGTGTGTCTCTCAATGGCAACTCTAAAGGCTAGGCGCAGCGCAGCGCGCGTTTTTGCAACTTCACAGGTTCAAATGGGACAGCGCAAACTGCGACGCGACGCGACTGGGACGCGACACGCGCCTGCGCCAGGTCGCGCGGCTTTGTGGTAGCGGCGCAGTTTCTCGCGCCGCGCGTCACGCGGGTACTGACGGATGTGTGAGGCGGGGAGCGGGAGGGCAGTTCTGCCATATACTCACTTCGGCATGGCGCATACGGGCAGTGGAAGTATTGTCCATCCGAAGAGTACGGCCTGTAATGTAAACTGAAGTTTTCTATCACTGAGCAGTGTTCTTTTTTTCGCTGTTTAAGCGCTCCGTCCATTTTCGTTAGCACGTAATAGTTTTCATTTACATACATATGTACAGTTCTTTTGTTTTGTATATTCTTTGTCAAAAAACCCAATGCACAGTTCAATAACCGGTGAGCCATTAGCCACTGAAAGTATATCGTCTGCCTCCACAATTATTTCAGAACGTAAGAAGGGACAGACGATTTACCGTGAGGGTAGTGAATAAGGAAGTAAGGAATATTATAAAATCGTGTCATCTAGAAGCAAGACAGGAAAGTAAAACAAGGTTACCTACTTGCTGCCTCTTATGCTGAAGTATCTCTGCGATCCATTACAAAAAGTCGGAAAGGCATAATTTCCACAGGTATGACCCCTTTGCGCTCCTGGTAAAAAGCGTCCGAGATAGTAAAACTTAAGTACTTCATATCATCATGTGGATATGGGTCTAATAAGAGACGTTATACTTCGTACATGTGGACGTGACATTTCCATTGCAAGCCCGAAATAGTCGAGAAGCCCTCGTAAATAACGATGTTTTAATCGGCTCTTCGTGACGAGGAAAAGTATTTCAGTGGTTGCATACACGCTATCAGCATTAATAAACTAATTACACAACAGGCTACACAAAGGAATTAGTGGTCGGTACTATTATAAAAGTAGGAATATCCTGAAAGAGTGTGGTGATATGTAGAAATGTAATGGTGACAATGTTTTCGGAACGATGTGAACTCTTCCTCTCACAAAGCACACTTGCTGGCTTCCGCATTCCTGTCGCGCGATTTATTCGCAGCTGCTGACGATACACTGGCCATTGTGTTGTGCCACGTATCAGTTGTTTACTTTTCTCAGTAACAACTATTTTATTCGCGAACCACGGTCTGTCAGTTTGGCAAGGCGTTGGTGAGGAACCGGGATCAGTAGTGTGCGTGGTATCCCGCCTGAAGACTACGCTCTTCATTACTTTGCTATTGCTCAGATGAAGGAAAGGAATAAAACTCTTTGGTAAGTTTCCATTTCAGTCGCTCGGTGTTAAAAATAAAATGGGTTGTGAGATTCAACAAAAATTCCAACAGAATTAGCGATTTATTTTCGTGTGAGTTGTTAACCTCGTCTCATTCGAAGATGCAATACCATTTGCGAGTAACGGCCACACTTCTCTTGTTGAAGGGTTTGAGAGCACTTCTTTTGCCAAAACACAATATGATTTGCATAAACTCATTTTTGCAGCAGTTATTGTGACACACTGTTTTAGAAATCTGTCTCATTAAACAAGTAATTGGCGACCAGAGAGCCGAATATCTTACCAAAAAACTCATTGTGACGGTTTGTGGCAACATAAGAGAAGAAATTTCATGTTTACTTTCTTATTAGGACACTCTTGTCTCACTAGCTGTCGATAACTCTAAAAAAAATAGACAGTGGAATGAAAAAAAAAATAAATAGGGAAGTGTAACTACTGATATACCGTGATAGATAAGAAAGCTCAGTGTGTTTACGACGTGGCAAAGTATGGTTCAAATGGCTCTGAACACTATGGGACTTAAAATCTGAGGTCATCAGTCCCATAGAACTTAGAACTACTTAAACCTAACTAACCTAGGGGCATGACACACATCCATTCCCGAGGCAGGATTCGAACCTGCGATCGTAGCGGTCGCGCGGTTCCAGACTGAAGCGCCTAGAACCACTTGGCCACACCGGCCGGCGTGGCAAAGTACTCTCTTCCTTGTGTCATCATTCACCAAAATCTTGTTTCGATGTCTCGAGTGGTTTAGGAAATACCAGTGATGTAGGAATATTTCATTCCCGTGGCGTAAGATTGGGAGTGAATGCTCTACATGGGATCCATTTTCTCGAAATCGAAGACAGATGGAGACCTCCTCCTAAGTCTAAACAAAAATTTAATATGTTAGCTGAATTTCATACTCATAAACATATGGTGTAATACTCACCAAACGCAAAATCATAGCGCCCCCTATTTTTCATTGCAAACTTTTTGAGTTTTGCGTAGTGACTTACTAAAATGTGTAGATCACAGTAAGCATGACTATTAGCCAGATGATAGGCACTTGGCCAAGAAGTTCACACGTAAAGCCACAAGTACGGAAAAAAATCAAATATTTTCAGTGAATAGTTTCTGTAAATTATTAGAGAAAGATAAAAAGGTGCGCGCCCTACGGTTCTGTCAGCGCAGAGCGTCGCCAGTCGGCGCGTGCTAAGTACGGTGTACGTGTCGCAGTATGCACTGCAGCCGCGCGACTCGTGCGGCACGTGCGTGTCGCGCTGTAGTGTCGTGTCAAATCACACGTGCTATACGCGTTTCATTTGGCGTACACGTTCGATGTTTTTCAGGCGAGCGCACAGTTTTTGGTCTCCCAGTTGGCGCCGTCTCCTCAATGTTCCCCAGCCACATTTTAATCGCCCAGGCAGGTGCAGCGGCCAATTTCGATTAACGCTGAAGTGGTTGCGGATTGCACGTCGTGCTAGCTGGTACGAACTACCGTTTTGATAAAATGCTTTGACAGTATACGCTCCATTATGACTAAATGCTATTTCGCGTCAAACGTAACTGAAGCTATCCCCTCCACCTCTATCCGACGCAGCTTGATTCACTCGCTTTTTAAAATCGCTAGATATTATATCTCACAGTGCATAAAACTATAAAAAGGTAGCACGTGCAAGAATGTAATGAATCATGAAGAAATCCCAAGAAAGATCATCGAAATGCCAGCAAGATTATTACCGAAGTAGACGCCTTGTGATTAACCGAAGAACCTTAACTTGGAAGCCACGGTCACATTATTTGCTACTTGTGGATGTCTGCTCATGTCCGAGAAAAGTGAACTAATAATACAAATTAAGCCCATAATACTGAAGTAGCCAGATCAGTTATTCATGTTTTCCGAGTGAGCTACGTGGTGTGCTTACAATTTAAAGCCACAGTGGCCACAAGACGGCAGCCTTTTCTGATGAACGGAGTGCTCCAGTATTCATCTACAGACAAGAAAACGAAGTAAACGCGCTCTCATACGGCTTCTATTTGACTTTCTCTGCAGGAAAGCCACAACAAACGACAAGACTGAAAAAATACTTGCATTAAGGTCTATGTCCATTCTGTTTGAATGTTTTTTGTTTTGTCACATTTTGCCTGATAAAGAGGTGATAGCTCGAAACGCGTTGCAATATTAAATAATTTAAGTAAGTGAACTGGTAGGAATTTCTGAAAAACCTGTTTGTAAAGTCCTGTGATAATATTCTTTTGTACTCGCTTTCGAAAGATGTATTCGAATCCAGACCGATTGCTTCGGTTTACGCTTTCGACGGCACCACCTCAGAATGGGTTTTTGATGTCGCCGTAGAGAACGTCACAACTACTTCTCACCTCAGTTGTGTACAAAACGGTGGGACCCCGAGTGAGTAAACAAAAGAGTTACTATAACGGATTCAGTTTTTAGACTACAATAACGCACCGATAACTGATTACCGCCCGAATGCACGGTTATAGGTTGCGGGACTGAATACACGCAAAAGATAACAGCAGGAACGAATCGCCTTACGTAACAGGTTAAAGAGTGACTGATACGGCGCACTCGGAGTGTCTCTTAAAAACAGTGTAAATTACCAGTCTGTGTGAGAGGATCTCTTGAAAAATACTCAGCCAGTAAGCAACTATGTCGTTGCACTATACGATAGGTATCGACTGGCTTTATTACCTCATTCTGCCTGAAGTAAAACGTGTGAAAATGTAATTTTATTTACGTTTCGTACTCCTAACACAAAGTACCTCTTAGAAAGCCACCGAATGGTTTTATAAAATAAGGGCAACAAAATATATTAGGAAAATACTTTAATCGGTCTTCATGATCAACTCCATTAGCCACGATACACTTCTGGCTACATTTATAAAGCTGGAACTGTTCTTCGGACAGATTGAAGCATTACCGCCACACTACTTCGGATGTCTGTTCGGATACCAACCACACAGCTATACCCAAGTACCGTAAAGGCTACCTAAACCGTTCTGGATTGAACTATTAGTACTACGTTTTTTTGAGGATCAACCTCAATAGCCACGAGGCTAACGATGTAGCTTGGATTCATATGGGAAACGATTTCGATAAGGGAGAAACCACGAATAGATCTTACATCAAACCCCCTCCATCCTTTCTGGTGCGAAAGAAACGCTTGCATATAATTTTATATGCAGGGAACAAAACCAGATCTAGACGTAGGGTGGAAAAAAGTTAGCATAAATCAAGAGAACCACCCACAACGTTAATAAATATTGAAGGCATCTTATGTTCGTCACTCTTCTTTTAACCTGTAGTGCAAAGTGTCGAATATTTCGAGAGGTGGGACTGTCCCCCAAAACAAGAAAAAAAATCCATTACACGTTGTAACATTACAGGACATATTGGGACATATTGAAGTATTCGATACTGTAGGCTTTTAGGGGATGTCGATACAGATATGCAAAATGTAAAGGGAAACTTTGGTGATGTTTAAATATTGTACTGTGTCAATATTAGGACTTTTGCACAGAAAGAACAAAAATAGAATTAATGTAAATATATATTAGTGTTAGTAACCTATTTTCATTCAATTTTGTAATTATATTTCATTTTGTAAAAGAAAGACTCACTGTTTGCTGTAGCTCTGTTTAATTGTATAAATTATCAGTTTTGAGCTAAATTATTTCGTATAATATGGACAAGATACTTTTAAAAACTCACCAGCTAAAGAGAAAGTCTGGAAATGAACGTTTAATGCACACTTCTGGAACTTTCAATGGAGAAATTGTATATTATGATCGCAAAAATAGGAAAACTTGTGAAAACTGTTTCATAACCTAATTTCGAGAGACGATTTGTATCAAGAACTATTGCTAAAAAGATTTATTTACGTTTTGAAACACGATTTAAATCATTTTACATATAAATAGTTGTTCTAAATCACTCAAGAAATATCCAGAATCAAATGTCAAGATATTTCTGGAAACACCGTTACAAATCTGGTGAAGGTTATCCAGAAGCTGGTAGAAAAATGTTATAAAATCTATTTGGAAATTATGCTTGTAAGAATTTATATGTACTGATCCTCTTACTTACTTTAATCTGTACTAAAATTCTGTGATGTCTAATTTAGTTTTAAGTCGTGAATTGCTATCGTATTGTAAACAAAACATTGTCAAAGACTCTCATTGTTTGGAAAGATATTAATACACCTAGGAGTTGTCAGTTGCCAGTTCGGATATGCAGTGCGGTTAGCTCGGAGAGTCAGTTGTTGAGTCTGTGAAGTCTGTCAGTTCTGTTTGTATATAAACGTCTGTAACGAAGAATTACTTGTTGTCGTCAGTATGAACTCAAGACCTTTTGCACGAAGCAGACACCTCCTAATGCAACGTTTTAACTTGGTGTTGAGGAGCTGAAATGTTATAATTTGGTGCAGAAAGTCCTGGGACGTTATAATTTGTTGAGGAAGCTGGGATGTCATAATTTGGTGGAGGCGCTGGAGCTGGGATATTTTAATTTGGTGGAGGAAGCAGACG
Organism: Schistocerca gregaria; assembly: GCF_023897955.1. Taxonomy (NCBI): domain Eukaryota; kingdom Metazoa; phylum Arthropoda; class Insecta; order Orthoptera; family Acrididae; genus Schistocerca; species Schistocerca gregaria. The sequence goes on from NW_026061747.1 coordinate 955,460, forward strand.
ATTTGACGACCACCCAGTGATTCTTCAAAATAAAATACGTCTCTTCTCGGATCACAAGAAGTAAATACGTCGATTCTGGGGTCACAAGAAGAGAAGTGAATCAACCGAGTGAAACCATCCTGGAATTGAAGAAATTTCGCAAAACACGGACACCAACGACCGCCGACAGACACTAAGATAAGTAACTGCTTCCTAAAATAATGGAAAAAGACGCAGATTTCAGTATTGACAGCGGTGTAGCGAGTACACCTATTAGGGAAAGTGCTTCTGACAGTGTAGGAATGTTGGAAATGTTAAAACAAATGTTTTCAGAGTTAAACTCGAAGATGGACGATTCTCGTGCCGAATTACGTCAACAAATTGAACAGACACAACAACAGATGGACAGGTCGATTTCGAAGGCTGTGTGTGATTTAAAATCAGAAATAAACTCAAATACAGAACAGATTGCTCACACTAATCAGGTTCTCGAAGAATGGCGAATTACTTTTGAGTCAAACCAAAAAGAACTTAGTTGTCGTGTGGACACGGTTGAGAGCAAAATTCCTGTCCTTGAAACTGATTTAAGTTACGAAATTTCAAATAACCAGTCAAAACTTAAAAAAGTTGTTGATTTTGTAAATGAGGAAAATTCTCAATTGAGAAATGAATTTGACCAGACAAAACGATTTTTTGAAAACGAAATTGAATCTTTCAATTCTGATACGGAATCTGATACGGACAAAAAGGTCACAGAAATTTGTAGTAGAGTAGGTAATGTCGAAAAAACTGCAGACAGAAAATTTGTAGAAATACAAGAAACTATGTTTCAAAAAGGTTTTAGTAATAGATGTAATGGGGTATGGGGAAATTTTCCAATTAAAACTTATCCCGGTGACAAGAATATACACCCAAAAGACTTCATGCAATTCTGCAAGGAGCAGTTCACGTCCATAATGACAGATAGTGTTAAGATAAAATTTGTAAAGAAATTACTTGATGGTGAGGCGCTTTCGTGGGCCAATCAGAATTGTTATACGGAAATGTCCTTTGAAGATTTCGAAAAATGTTTTCTAACCAAATTTTGGTCTGAAACTGAGCAAGCTCGAATCAAAAGTGAATTCTTGAATGGTCCTAGTTACAGAGAATCTGATGGGTCAATGAAAGCCTATTGTGAGAAACAGTTGCAAAAATTAGTGCATCTGGATAAGCCATTTGATGAGCTAACTCAAATTGATGCTCTAAACCGGAGACTTCCGAAAAGAGTACAATGGGGTTTAGTATATGGTCCAGATGAGTCCATAGAACAATTCTTGAAATATGTGGACAAACTTGATAGAGCCTTTGAACAAAACAACACATTCAACGACTTTGTAAGTTCATCACACAGAGGGTGGGAACCGAACCGTGCAAATAATAACAGTAATAGTGAACGAAGAAACTTTAACAACAACAGGGATAATTATAATAGCAATGACAGAAGAAATTTTGGTAGGAATGATCAGCACTTTAATTCAAACAGAGAATGGGAAAATCGAAACAGGTCCTGGGGTAATGACATGAGAGAAGGTAACCCGAGGCAGGGAAACGACAGACATAGGCCTTTAAACGACTAAATGCTCCACTGGGAGTCTGTCAGTTTGGGGCAAGGAATTTTCAAAATCAGGCTAATTTCACCCGGAACAGACAGCACTATAATCAGAGACCTAACCGGTATAGACAGTATGCTATGATCGATCTGTAGATAGAGGTAATGAAAAAATTAAATTTGACAGGAAATTTTGGAATGTCATCAGAGAAAATACTAGAAACAACTGTAATAGGAACCAGGCTACCGTTTATGAAGTAGGCCTAGAAGATGATATAATTGCAAATTTATATAATCAAGAAGAAGCACCTAATGCTGAAATGAGAGGTAAGGATAACTTTGATAATTTTGGATTGTACAAACGTATGTGTGGTGATGTTTTAGATGTAAGTTGTCATAATGATGTTCGTACTGAAGTTTCTGGAGAGTCTGATATTCATGTGGATGTGGTTGGTGAAGATGGTGTTGTGAGTAATGTTGGTGATACTAGTAGTGTTTGTAGTGTAAGCTCAGGCAATGATGATGATAATGTTGATGTTAAGGCTAATGGTGATTATGTACTAGAAGATTTTGATGGTGAATTGGATGGAATAGTTTATGTTGAGGTTAAGGAGGATGTTATAAGCAATAGTGTTGAGCATAGTTGTGCCAGGAACTCTAACTACATTCCACATGAGAATCAGATTGTGCCAGTTCAGCTTAGTAATACATCAGGAGACAGGGGGGTTGATTGTGCTGATGCATCTGTGATTATTTTGAAATCTGTTTGGGACAAATTTAAAGATTACAGTGATGACAATGATGTTAAGATCAAATTAAGGGAAATTTGTGAACCAGTTTCTGCTTTTAAGCCTAATGAAATCATCAAACGGGGTACTAGTCAGGATGTGAGTGAGGTAAATAGTAATCCAGACATTCCAGTAAATTCCAGTAGACCTAGAAGTTTGAAGAAAGTATTGCCTAATAAAGGAAACCTTAATATGGAACAGAGGTATGATGAGATAGCAGAAGATCTTTTGTATGAAGAACAGGAAGAAAGGGAAAACACCACTATGGGTTGTCCATACATAAAAATTAAAGCTGCAGGTTGGGAAGGGTATTGTTTGATTGACACATGGAGTCCAATTAGTGCCATTTCAAGCAAATTAAGAGATATAATTAACCATGATCCTGACTTTGTTGAATTACCTGTTGTTGGAATAAAAATTAGAGGCATTACTGGCAAACTGAGCAAAGTTGTTAATAGACAGATGTTGTTGTCCTTCAGTATAAATGATGTACAGTTTACTCAAGGATGTCCTGTAATAAGTGACCTAAATGAGAATGTACTGTTGGGTATGGACTGGATATTAAAAGCTAATGCAGCATTTGATTGGGAAAAGAGTTTGTTTACCTTTATTGATCCTAAGACGAGAGTATGTTCCAGTACTGACATGTCGGTTCAAAACTGTGCTCATAAGGGAATTGAAATTAGGGACGTTACATTTTCTAAAGACAGTTGTTATTGTGTAGAGGAAATTACTGAGGAGTATGATGATGGAGAATATGGGGATATAGTTCAAGAAAAATTACGGGAATCAGATAATTTGAACCAAGAACAGAAGGTAGAGTTATAAAGATTATTGTGGAATTACTGTGATGTTTTTGATGATAGACCTGGCAGAGTAAAGAATTACCAATGTAAACTCAGGTTAAAACCACATGAGGCATTCTTTATAAAACCTTATAGTGTACCCATTGCAAAGAGAAAAGATGTAGAAAAGGAACTTCAAAAGATGGAAGAGTTGGGCATCATTGAGAGAAGTAAGAGCCAATACAATAATCCTTTGGTAGTGGTTGCAAAACGTGATGGCAGTGTCAGGCTTGTACTAGATTCAAGACACCTAAATAAGTATGTGGAAAGAGAGACCGATCATCTCGAGAATATGGACGAACTACTTCATAAATTTGAAAGAATGAAATACATGACCAGTTTAGATCTCACACCAGGATTTCACCAAGTACAATTAGAAAATGATTCCAAAAAGTATACTGCCTTTTTGTATGGGGGAAGATGTTACCAGTATTGTGTGGTACCATTTGGGCTGAATGTCTCAGTAGCCGAATTCATTAGAGCACTTGACTTTGTTTTGGGAAAAGATCTTTTATCAAAATTAACTGTGTATGTAGATGACATTTTGATCACTGGAGAAACTTGGGAAGAACATGTTAATACTTTGAGGGAGGTTTGCAATAGATTAAGGAAAGGGGGAATGTCACTTAAATTATCTAAATGTAAGTTTGGTATGAAAAAATTGAAGTTTCTGGGGCACAGTATTTCTGAGGATGGTATTTTGCCAGATCCTGAAAAACTCAAGGCAATTGCAAAATTCCCAATTCCAAAAACCAAGAAACAACTCAAGTCAATTTTCGGGATGTGCGGTTACTACAGAAAGTTCATTAGTACCCAAGCTCTAATTGCTCCAAGTCTTAACAGATTGCTGAAGAAAACGCAATGTGGGTTTGGGATCAGGAATGTGAAGCTGCATTGAAGAAATAAAAACACAGTTATGTAACAGTAAAATTTTGTACCATCCTGATTTAAGTTTACCTTTTTGCATTATGGCAGATAGTAGTGATTATGGCCTAGGTGCTCACCTTTTCCAAGAAGTAAATATAAATGGGAAAATAGAACACAGGTCTATTGCTTTTGCTAGTCAAACCTTGAAAAAACATGAGAGGCAATACACTGTTACTGAGAAAGAGCTTTTGGCCATTTACTGGGCATTTTCTAAATTCAGAAATTGTTTATTGGGAAACCAGGTAGTTGTCTACACACACCATAAGGCATTAATTTATATTCAAGAATGTAGGTTGCATCATGGAAGGATTACCAGGTGGGCACTCTTGTTACAACAAATTAATTACTCAATAAAATATCTTAGAGGACCCGATAATGTAGTTGCTGATGCTTTATATAGACTACCTGTGGGGGGTGACTTTGAAGATGACAGTGGGGAATGTGAAAAAGAATTCAAAATTATGTATTTAAGAGGGGTGGACAATGAACAAGAAATCAGAGACATTTGTAATGACATCCGACGGAATCAGAACCACGATGAGAACTGTAAACTGGTCAAAAGTTATTTAGGGAAATAGGGACATGAAAAAGTGGGAGATTATTACAAAATCTACAAAGGGATTCTATTCAAGAGAAACAGTGTAGATAGCGATGTATGGAAATTATGTTGGTCTGAACAGTACATCAATGTACTCATCAAGTACATTCATGAAAGTTTTGGTCATTGTGGGATTCAAAAGTGTATCCAGAAAATCCAAGAAAATGTGTACTTTAACAACATAGCCAGGAGGGTTAGAAAAATTTTAACGGGTTGTGACAGGTGCCAAAGAGTAAAAGTATCCAACCAAACTTGTCGAGGATTGATGCAAAACATCTTACCGAAAGAACAACACGAGTTTGACGCTGTCAAATTATATGGACCATTACCGAAGACCAGAGGAGGCTATTGCAACATTTTTGTTATGGTTGATGTTTTTTCAAAATTCATTAAGTCATACCCTCTTCGCAAGGCAAACAGTAAGAGCATTATTTCAAAAATCAGAGGAGACTATTTTGGCAGGGTTGGAAAACCTCAGAAAATATTATCAGACAATGGGACTCAATTTACTTCTGGAGTATGGAAAGCTTTTGTTGAAGATGAAAATATAAGTCACATTCTTATTTCAGCTTATCATCTGTCAGGAAACCCTTCGGAGAGATACATGAGGGAAATTGGGCGATTCTTTAGAACCTACTGCAATACTGATCATGCTAGTTGGATTGACTATGTTGAGAAATTCGAAGATGTTGTGAACAGCCTACAGCATTAGTGTTTTCGCCGTATGAAATACAGTATAATAGCAAACCACCACATCCAATTAGTGATTTCATTGATTTTCCAGTCTGCAAACCATTAAGTACTCAAGAGAGAGAGAGGAAATAGTGAGAAAGACCATGAAATCTCAAGGTGATAAGAGGAAATGTAGACGTGACAAAAGATTGGAGCCTACTCAATTTAAAATTGAAGACTTGGTCCTTGTTAAAACACAAGAGAAGTCTAAAGCCATCAGTGGTGAATTAAAAAAGTTTTTTGACATATACATTGGACCTTTCAAGATTCAGGACAATCCTCATCCAAATGCTTACCATCTAGTCTACCCAAATTCTTGGAGACTGTTTGACCTACAAAACGTGACCGAACTGAAATTGTATAAAAAAATGTAAAAAAGTGTTTTAGATAATAGATGTTTATAGACTTTTATATGTAATCTTACCAGGATATTTTTGTATACTTTGTTATGTTGTATTTATCTGATTCCTCAGGGGAGCATACATTCTTTGTGTGCTAAGTGTTTGGCGAGCACTAGGTCCCCTAGCTATGCAATTGTCATATTTCATGTTAGTATTCTGGCATTGCATCTTACACTTATTCTGTGATCCTGTATAATCAATTTTCTCCACCTGTCAGTCTATCCTCTCTTAGCTTTAAGAAATTATTTAGAGTAAATTTTCTTGAGTAATTAGACTTTAGAGAATTCAAATTTCTGTGTCCTTAAAAACCGGTGCACCGACTATTAAATGCTTTTGCTAATGTTTAACTGGGTTTGACCACTGTGTGCTGTATATTCATAGCGGACTGTGCTATTGCAGCCTGTGATTGCATGCAGTGTATATGGAAACCATACGGACTGTGAAGATGAGACTGAAATACAGTGTGCGGCATTGAGGTATACCGACCTTTAACGAAGAAGATCACTGACCTTCAAGAAAGAAGATCACCGGTCTTCAAGAAAGAAGACACCAAAGATATGTGTCAAACTTTTCTGTTTTGTAATGTAAGGACATCAACCCTTCCGTGTTTCACGTGGAAGTGCTGATGGGGGGGTTGTGTAACATTACAGGACATATTGGGACATATTGAAGTATTCGATACTGTAGACTTTTAGGGGATGTCGATACAGATATGCAATATGTAAAGGGAAACCTTGGTGATGTTTAAATATTGTACTGTGTCAATATTAGGACATTTTGCACAGAAAGAACAAAAATAGAATTAATGTAAATATATATTAGTGTTAGTAACCTATTTTCATTCAATTTTGTAATTATATTTCATTTTGTAAAAGAAAGACTCACTGTTTGCTGTAGCTCTGATTAATTGTATAAATTATCAGTTTTGAGCTAAATTATTTCGTATAATATGGACAAGATACATTTAAAAACTCACCAGCTAAAGAGAAATTCTATATTATGATCGCAAAAATACGAAAACTTGTGAAAACTGTTTCATAACCTGATTTCGAAAGACGATTTGTATCAAGAAATATTGCTAAAAAGATTTATTTACGTTTTGAAACACGATTTAAATCATTTTACATATAAATAGTTGTTCTAAATCACTCAAGAAATATCCAGAATCAAATGTCAAGATATTTCTGGAAACACCGGTACAAATCTGGTGAAGGTTATCCAGAAGCTGGTAGAAAAATGTTATAAAATCTATTTGGAAATTATGCTTGTAAGAATTTATATGTACTGATCCTTTTACTTACTTTAATCTGTACTAAAATTCTGTAATGTCTAATTTAGTTTTAAGTCGTGAATTGCTATCGTATTGTAAACAAAACATTGTCAAAGACTCTCATTGTTTGGAAAGATATTAATACACCTAGGAGTTGTCAGTTGCCAGTTCGGATATGCAGTGCGGTTAGCTCGGAGATCCAGTTATTGAATCTGTGAAGTCTGTCAGTTCTGTTTGTAAATAAACGTCTGTAATGAAGAATTACTTGTTGTCGTCAATATGAACTCAAGACCTTTTGCACGAAGCAGACACCTCCTAATGCAACGTTTTAACTTGGTGTTGAGGAGCTGAAATGTTATAATTTGGTGCAGAAAGTCCTGGGACGTTATAATTTGGTTGAGGAAGCTGGGATGTTATAACGTGGATCGGGAAATGCATACTTTCTGTGATCTGTACACTTGTCCATACGAGCCGTCCATCCTGATATCCGTTAATGACATTTCTCATATGAGGTGCTCAACGTGACGTTCCTCCAATGGAAATGTATCGCTCTGATCCTCAGCTTAAGAGATCACGCACTCTCCGAAATACGCTTGCTCGTAGTTGCGTCGAAGACGCGATCCTGTAGTGTCTGGGTATCATTGACCGGCGTGGCGTCGGCTGAAATGTTACAAGCAATCTGGGTTGCTCCATCCATTGATAAACTAACACCACCCACTCCTTATGACGGAGAAATGCTGGAAGACGATTCTCATCACTTTATTAAACTCTCATTAATATACTTGATTTTCACTATTGTGCCTGATAAAAATTCCAGAGGTTGTGTGTCTTAACTTACATCACTTCAGCTGAGAGAATTCGTGGGAACCTCGGAGTTCGTTTCCCCAAGAGTTGTAGAACGTCAGAGGCACACAACAATGGGAATAAGGGAGGGACAGCCTGCTCACCGCTCAGAGCATTGAGTCCCCGGTTATAAGTCCGGCAGGGCAGCTACATTGGGGCCCGCAGGGGTCACGCGCCGTTTGGAGGAGGGTGGGATCTTTGGTGTTGCGTGCGCTACTGGCGGCTAGCAAGTCTGAGTCTCAAGACCCGGCGTTAATTCCTTAGCTTTCTGGGATTGTGACTCGCGACGTCGCGCCAAAGGTACCCAGTGCTGCCGCTAGGTGTCACACTCAGCGAGTCGGCACCAGAGACGGAGAGAGAGAGACAGAGAGAGAGAGAGAGAGAGAGAGAGAGAGAGAGAGAGAGAGGCCAACGCCGCGACTGTGCGGCAACCGGGTTTCTCTCCAAAAATGTAGCGGAACATACGAATGGATGACAGCCAAGCGCAAACTCTGTTGTTGTACCTCTGACACTGAGGCAAGAACGTAAGATCAAATTGCGGAAAATGAGGTAGTAAACGAGTTTTGAAGTATTGTACGCTTACTGAATCTATAATGCACCTCCCTAGCGCTATTTACGCTAACAGTGTATACAGTTCTGTACAGACAAAGTAAAAATGTACATACATCAAAAAAGTTTCGCATCACCTCGGCTCCAAGAGCTCCGGAACCTGTACACAAAATTGGAATTGAGATCAACATGAATATCCTTTGCACCCTTTTTATTGCTAATGAAAGTCAGGCATTGCATCTTGTACCACCATACAGGGACACCTTCGGAGGTGGTGGTCAACATTGCTGTACACACCTCTCCCTCTAATAGCCAGTAGCACGTCCTATTGCATTGATTCGTGCCTGTATTCGTAGTGGCATTTTAGCCATAAGTTCATCAAGGCACTGTTGGTCGAGATTGTCCCACTTCTCAACGGCGATTGGGCGTAGATCCCTGAGAGGGTTGGTGCGTCACGTCTTCCATAAACAGCCCTTTTCAATCTATCCCAGACATGTTCTATAGCGTTCATGTCAGGAGAAGATGCTGGCCACCCTAGTCGAGCGATGTCGTTATCCTGAAGGAAGTCATTCAAAGGATGTGCACGATGGGGGTGCGAACTGTCGTCCATGAAGACGAATGCCTCGCCAATATGCTGCCGACATGGTTGTACTATCGGTCGGAAGGTGGTATTCACGTATCGTACAGCCGTTACGGCGCCTTCCATGACCACCAGCGGCGTACGTCCGCCCTCCATAATGCCATCCCAAAAGAGAAGGGAACCTCCACCTTGCTGCACTCGCTGGACAGTGTATCTTGAGGCGTTCATCCTGACCGGGTTGCCTCCAAACACGTCTCCGACGATTGTCTGGTTGAAGGCATATGCGACACTCATCGGTGGATAGAACGTGATGCCAATCCTCAGCGGTCCATTCTGCGTGTTGTTGGGCCCACCTGTACCGAGCTGCAAAATGTCGTGGTTGCAAAGATCGACTTCGCCATGGACGTCGGAAGTGAAGTTGCGCATCATGCAGCCTGTAGCGCAAAGTTTGAGTCGTAACAAGACGTCCTGTGGCTGCACGAAAAGCATTATTCAACATGGTGGCGTTGCTGTCAGAGTTCCTCCGAGCCATAATCCGTAGGATACGGTCATCCACTGCAGTAGTAGTCCTTGGACGGTCTGAACGAGGCATGTCATCGACATTTCCTCTGTCTGTGTGTATCTCCTCCATACCCGAACAACATAGCTTTGGTTCACTCCGAGACGCCTGACCCCTCCCTTGTTGAGAGACCTTGTTGGCACAAAGTAACAGTGCGGACGCGATAGAATACGGTATTGACCGTCTAGGCATGGTTGAATTACAGATAAGACGAGCCGTGTACCTCCTTACTCGTGGAATGACTGGAACTGATCTGCTGTGGGATTTCCAGCTATTTTGGTGGAACGAATTATGTTTGCAGAAACAAAATAATATAGTCACATAAAACTCTCAGAGTTCATGTGATTAAAGTGAAAGAGCAAATAAATATCGTGATAAGCATCCTTCACAGAAATAGATTATAGTACTTAAAAATTCAAAAGGATAGACTGTATCTGCAGAACGATCTGCTGGTCAACTGCAAATGTGTATTGATTGCCCTTTTTGTACATACTCTAGTCACTGTGAATGTCGAGTAATTCTTTTTTCTCCATTACATGGAGAAACGAACATATAAAGCGCACCAGTATTACTGATGGAACCTTCTGGCAGATTATTCTAGTTCTGAGAGGACGTCTCATCGCAGCGCACTCTCTGCTGCAGAGTGATATTCTTTCTGGGAGTTTTATTAGTATAGACAAGTCATTTCACATGTCTGAATCAAATTTTAATTTATTTGATTTGACTCAAATAAAATCGTATTTTCATTAGAATATTATAATTCAGTATTTCCAGTTGACAAAAAAATACAATATTAATACAATTAAAGAAACTGCTGAAAATGAGGTTCTAACCTCGAGACAGTTTCAATATGAAACTCAAATACTTACGAATAGATTTGTATTTAAGTGAGCCGGAAAAATATCTCCCTTTTTTAGAATTAACAATTTTGAGTTTTACAAAATTGTCACGTTGTTTTAGTAAACTGATGTCTGGGCACAGATTTTCGAATTACATAAATGTACGTAAAGGAAATCGAACGGCCAGTCCACAAGCTCCTCTAGCCACATAACAACGTATATATACGCTCACAAGCGTAAAATCTATACCAGCTGCTGTCTGAGCAGGGTGAAAGCACATACAGAGCGCATAACAAATCCGGCAATAACTCACGCATTACAGTCATTTTCACGCCTTGAAGAAGAAAGTTTTTCCGAGTCTGACATCCAGTGGCACACATAGTGACGTCACGAGTCACGACACCAGGAAGCTCAGAATTTGACGCTGAGTGTCTTACCCGGTAACATCTGGAGAGAACTGACCAGTTCTTGACGAGGAGCGGCCTGCTGCTGTGTGAACCTGACCTGGTGGGGTTCCAGCGGCGTTTGCTTGGCTTGTTGGAAATTCTGAGTTGTTTATACAAGGCTCTGATTCGTCTGCTGTCATTGGACAGAAGTACATAACGTTTTAAATGACATGCTTGTTGCCATGACGGCCCAAACTGAGGAGTTGAATGTGGATGATCGAACACTCTTGGGTCGATCGTCGTAGAGAAGACTTCTCGTGCTCGATCGCTGAGGGGGGGCGAACATTCTGGTGTTCTGCACTAGGAAGTCGTCCCGACAACTTAGCTCGGTCCACAAGTTCCATGGGGGCGCAGATCTCGTGTTGACGCACACATCTTAGTGTTGCAGGCCCTTTGCTGTTCCTTATCCGTATAAACGATTTGTGAGACAATCTGAGCAGTCGCTTAGGTTGTTTGCTGATGACGCTGTCGGTTATCGACTAATAAAGTCATCAGAAGATCAAAACACATTGCAAAGAAATAGATAAATGGCTCTGAGCACTATTGGACTTAACATCTGTGGTCATCAGTCCCCTAGAACTTAGAACTACTTAAACCTAACTATCTTAGGGACATCACACATATCCATGCCCGAGGCAGGATTCGAACCTGAGATCGTAGCGGTCACGTGGTTCCAGACTGCAGCGCCTAGAACTGCTCGGCCACACCGGCCGGCAAACAAATTGCAACGACCATAAGTAACGAAACGTGTGAGGTCATCCACATGAGTGCTAAAAGTAATCCGTTCAACTCCCGTCACACGATAAATCAGTCAAATCTAAAGGCCATACGTTCAACTAAATACCTAGTAATTACAATTCTGAACAACTTAAATTGTAAGGAACACACAGAAAATCATGTGGGGAAGGCTAACCCAACACTGCGTTTTTAGCAGGTACATCGAAAAAGTGCAAAGATGGTAGCATGTTTTGCATCAACGCGAAATAGGGGGGAGAGTGTCACTGAAATGATGGAGGATTTGTGATGGAGATTATTAAAACAAAGGCATTTTTCGTTGCGGAGCAATCTTCTCACGAAATTCCAGTCACCAGCTTTCTCCTCTGAATGCGAAAATATTTTGTTGACGCCGATCTAGATAGGAAGAAACGATCACTATGATAAAATAAGGGAAGTCAGAGCTCGTACAGCCGGTCTCTGTGGCCAACCGGTTCTAGGCGCTTCGGTCTGGAACGGCGCTTCTGCTACGGTCGCAGGTTCGAATCCTGCCGCGGGCATGGATGTGTGTGTGGTTAGGTTCGTTAATGTTTAAGTAATTCTAAGTCCAGAGGAATGATGACCTCAGATGTTAAGTCCCATAGAGCTTAGAGCCATTTGAACCATTTGAAGAGGTCGTACGAAAAAGATGTAGGTGTTTGTTATTTCCGCGCGCTATACGACATTTGGAGAATAGAGAATTTTGAAGGTGGTTCGAAGAACCCTCTGCAAGGCACTTCAACGTAATTAGCAGAGTATCGATGTAGATGTGGATGTAGATCGAGATGGCTAGTAATTGGTGAGCACATTGTAGCGGCACCAATTTGTCTGGGAGATTACCATTTTGTAGTTGTACACCACCGCAGTACCGTAAGATTACGGATACGAAGAGAGGTTCTTTTCATTTTAGTCCCGACAAGGAATCACTACATAGTAAAATTCAGATTCGTAGGGTTTATTCACATTGTAATGACACATTCCGACGCCGAGACATACAACACCTTAAAGGCTGCGCCAAAGATCAAATTGAGAGGGATGTAGGATATAATCTCTGTAATGTTCAAATTGGATTCCCTTTTGTTTCATACTCCAAGAAGGAGCTGAGAGACACTTTCGATTGTTGCCTTGTGGAGGACGGACGTAATTTCGGACTGTGCGGAAAGGCAGCCATGTTGTTAGTAATCATGATTTGTGCGACGAGCAGAGCAAGTCTTATTGTCTTGTGAATAAATAATTTTCGTAACACTTCGATACTTCTCACTATTTTTTAAAGTGACGTAGCATTGTATTTCCTTGGTTTCCACCGTCTACGTGAAGTGAACCGATGCCGACTTAGGAAGGTACACACGGTCAACAAAGAGAAGAACATCGAGGGCGACTAAAGAATTAATATTGTGGCAGAAGGACTAATTCTACGTCTAAGGTGAGAACTCTGATTAAATCAACAGTGACGTAGAATTCAAAAATGTAATTAATCGGAATGGTAAATTATATTACAGGCATATTTCACGCAGCACTGAATTTGTCCACATTCAAGCTGGTTAATACAGCCCGTAAAAAAACAAACGCCTTTCAAAAATTCTGAAGTTACAATTCCATGTCCACAATTTTTCCTGTTTACAAAAAACCAAGAAATTTAATTTTTTTTATTTATTTCGCCTCAACATCGTGGAGGGAATGTGCAGCATGAACACATTATCCTTCCCTGGACATTATGCTTTTGCTGATTGTCAGTATTAGTCTAACATGATAGACAGTTAGTCTATTGGTTTTCTTGTGTATGAAGAAGACTTTTTGCAATAAATCACCAGTTCATTTTTTACTTGAATTTCATTTAAAGAATTTAGTGTTCCTTTCATTCGATTTGCATTATTAATTGTTTTTAAAATACAGTTATAAAGTAATTTTATACAAATTGTTCACCCTAGGACCTCATGTAAGGGCCAAATATCAAGTAGCATATTTCCATTGTATTATGTATATCAAAACTGTATCTAAAGGGATTTGTCAGAGTCTAAATAGTCTCCGACTCTGGTAACGATTTCTAATTTCACATACATGTGATACTGCAAGACTAACGCCTTGAACTGTTCCCATAACCAAAACTACAGGGGACTGAAGTCGAGGGAACAGGGGACCAAGGTGTGCCCCCTCCGCCCCAACCATTCCAAAAGACATGAAGCGTCAGCATCCGATATTCACACACATTGCAGATGAAATGTGACATAATGCATAAACCACATCGGTAGTCTTTACTGATGTGGTACCTCCTCAGACAAGGTAAGCAAAATGTTAACAAGAAGTTGACGATAATGAGCTCCATTAAATGTTTGGAGTAGGATATATGGCCCTAGTAACTTATCACCAAGAATGTCTATCCATTAGTTGACGGAGAAATGAGGTTGATGTACTCTTTGTACACCAGCATACGGGTTTTCATAAGCCCACACGTGCTGAGTATGGAAGTTCACAGCACGACCCTTTGTGAACCGCAAAGGATCAGAGAAATAAATTCTTCGTCGAAAACAGTGGACCTGCAGCACGCTTCTGTATGGGCCAATGACACAACTATGATAGGCTATCGTGGTCCTCTGGCATTAGTGCCTCGATGTGTTGAAGGTGTTACGGATACAGCAATAGCTCAAGCAGTACCAGCCGAACAACAGGATGACTTATGCCTTCTGTTGGTGTCAATCGCCAAATCCCCACACTGCTGTTGCACGTCTTTCGTCCAGCAAATCTGGTATGTCCTCCTGCATCTGAGGTGTGTGAACTGACTCATTCGGTCCACCATTCGTCTTTTGGAAGCTAGAAAATCCGTGTCCTTAAGAAGCCGAAAACTTTGGGTCAACAACTTATCGCATGGTACTCTGCAACGTGGGTATTTTTCTGCGTAGTGGGAACGTGCTTACGGCCTATTTCCAATTGCTAACCCATTGGAGATAATTATATCCGTCATGTCACTTTATGAGTAGTACGCTTCCATTGTTAACAAGCAGAAGAGAAATGGAAAATTTACCAACCTATTCGTACACAGTGCAGTACAAATATCACAGTGACAGTAAACATTGCGATATGACTTACAGGGACTAGATGTTTGTCTGTGAAAGCATGTAATATAGAATAACGTGATGCAATTCTGAAATGTACTTAAATGCCATACTCCGAATAAATAAATGCGATACATACCCATAGTTGCAAGCAATTTACTACAAAATAACACACACTAACAACGCTAAAACTATAGTACATGCAACACAACTGCCTGTAGATTACCCAGTGCTCAGACTTGTGTACACTGGAGTACGTCAATACGGAAAGACACGTACAGTAGTGAACGCTATTGACGGATCATGGGTTGGGGTTCGGTTGTTTGGGGAAGGAGAGCTGACAGTGAGGTCATCGGTCTCATCGGATTAGGGAAGAACGGGGAAGAAAGTCGGCCGTGCCCTTTCAAAGGAACCATCCCGGCATTTGCCTGGAGTGATTTAGGGAAACCACGGAAAACCTAAATCAGGATGGACGGACGCGGGATTGAACCGTCGTCCTCCCGAATGCGAGTCCAGTGTGCAAGCCACTGCGTCACCTCGCTCGGTTCACGGATCATGGGGGCAGCACCTGTGGCCATACATCACTTGTTTATTTAATATCTACCTTGTGTGTCAGGCGGACATATTCACACCCGAACGTCTTCAGCCACTATGGACAAGTGTAGAGATCTCACAAAGTATGCATTTCCAGACCCACGTTCAAGGTATTTTTTTTCTTGTTCTTGTGGTTGGTATCACCTATCAAAATATTTGCCACTATTTCTCCAATATCCTGTGTAGGTATTCCACCCAAGAGTCTTCAGGCGCATTTGCTCTGGTGTTCCGACAGATATTTTCAATTTCGTGTTTGGAATGTGTAGGTGGAGTCAGTCGAAATTAATACTGTTCATTACGCCTGTAATGATGTGCCACTGTCGCCGCAAAGCGTCGGTTTGTTCCCCGTTAAAAAAAAATAATTTATTTTCAAAGCGGAATTTCACGTACCCATTCGGATGGACGGGCCACAAACTAGTCTACGTCATTCGCTTCATCCATTTGTATTAACAGAAGCGGGAAAACTCTAAGAATAACCGATACTCTAACAGCGACAACAAGGCCCTGGCCCAAATTGATAGCTACCGCCACTCTCCGTTTTCCAGTTTTCCTGCTAATACGTATCGCTAAAACGAATACCAAGCTGGACTAATCTCGGGCCGCTCTAACGAATGAGAATGTAAAATTCCGCTTCAAACAGCATTTCGCGTGTAACGGAAACAAACCGAAGCTTTCCGTCGACGTGATGACCAGTACACGTTTGGACTGACTGCATCTACACATTTAAAATATCTACTGAAAAACCAGAAGAAATGTGCCTGAAGACTTTTAAGAGAGACATCCGGTACATTTATACACTGAAGTAGCAAAAGTCACGGAGCACGTCGTAGCATCGTGTCGGACCTCGTTTCACCCAGTACAGAGCATCATCTCCGTGTGGCGTGTACTCAAAAAGTCGATAGAAGTCCCTTGCAGAAATATTGCACGCTGCCTCTGTAGCCACACATAGTTACGAAACACTGCCTCACCTGTAATAGAACACAGGCAGATGCAGCTCAAGTGCGTTCTGGGTACTGATACTCTAATAGAGGTGGTGATATCTGGCATAAAAGCTGAAACCTTACTGCCTGCAGCCTCCTGTAACAAATCGTCCCGTGTGCTGGATTTTTCCACGTGTAGAACATTCGCACTTACCTTGCTCAGAGATCCGTCCTGTTCCGCACCATTCTGTCGCGAGAGTTCCAGCCACTCATTGTCGTTAAGTGGATTATGTTGTGGATCAGCGGGTTCGATTTTCTCCAACTGTGGTGGTCCCGCCAAGGCATTCCTATTCTGCTCACGGTCCCCTCATGAGCAGTCTCTGCTTTCGTGGTGTAACGTTCTCTGGCAGCATGCATCCAAAGTGCAAGTTAAAAGAACATTTCGATGTATAATGTTCATTGCAACAAATAATTTATATGTATTTCTGTTAATTGTATTTCAAAAGGACATTTAAAAGATAATTATGAATTTTGCTATTATAAATGATTATTCAAAGACTGTTAAATACTATCTGTGGCGGAGGATGTGAAAACCGCTACAGAAGAAAGGATATGTTATCAGAAACGACAAAGACTGTACAAAAATTAGGTAAGATATAAATTGGCAATATATTGTAGTAGAATCGCTTGCCTTCTGCACAGACTGAATGGGAGAGGAACCCGTAACGTTGCATTAGGCTCTTACGTAGTCTTCATTTGTCGTAAGTCGATGATCGACGCCATTTGTAGCTGGGATTGTAAACGGTGTGTAAAGATTTTAATTGTTTCTGTTAAAATATATTTATCTAGTAAAATCTGTTTGTCACAATTACTGCAAAGTTCGCACCGGACATTACCCATTTTATTTTAGAATTTCCAGCATTTTATTGGATATCGCTGGCAGTACGGAGCTGCACCGTGAGCGAGCGTTCTGGAACAGCGGCAGATTAAAATATACCATCGCAATAACGACCACATCCTAAAAAGGGTACAGGTAGAGGTGAACGAAAATAAAAACGTGTTTCTTTTCACAGCATTCCATAGGCAGAATACAAAGAGATAGTAGATTTTATCTTGTGCATTCACAGGTGGATACAAGCTGCAGCTCTTTTAAATTTTCATTCAAAAAGTGATAAATTCTGAACATAACGTGAAGTGTATTTAAAAGTGGATAATTCTTCAGGAGAGCTTAGAAATATAAAAAAGAATTCATAAAGTAAAGATAGTCTTATGCTTCAAAGCTAGTCGGGCTATATCCAGTAAACAAAAATCCAGTGCAACGTGAAAATCTTTGCTAAGTTCGATGGAAAATAATATTTTCATTCTTGTACAAACAGCTGTAGTCCTTGAATAAAAATAAAACTTGAACATTATTTTGGGAACATTCAAAGAAATTCGTTTTTATTAATCTGCAATAGAATATTTCATATGTAAAGTAATAATCATAGATGAAAAATTTATTGCAACCTTTGAAACCTCCCTTTAGAAAAATTTATGAATGATTGTGCTGATAATCTCCTTTACGTTATTTGATTTTCAAACAGCTGAGCAAAACTCAACGTACTCAGACATTTCTCTTCACTTACTCTGATCATCACTAAACGGACTCACAATATTTTAGCGCAACGCAATCTGACTTATATAATCCCCACAAAAGAATGGCCCCGACTAACAATAACCTATACCTTTCACGAATCACTAACCTCATAAAAATCTTCGTTACTCGAACTACTGCAATATAGCGAGCGCCAGTACTGCCAGCTACATAAAAGATTCTAACTATTGAAGGCACTAAGTAGAAATCCAGTCCTACAAATTTACTCTGATGGACACACGTCCAGATCATCCGCTCTCAAAACTCTGTCATCTCTCTCCCCACATCCAACACTGCTGGCGGCTCACCTCCAACTGCGCTACGCTAAGCGCTGTTCACATCCAACTGCCCAACACTACAATAGCGAATATTTCAACAATGCCAACCAGCCACAGACTGCACATAGCACAATCAGTGATTTTCATACAGAGCGCTATGTGGCGTTACCAACATAAAAACCTAAACAGCCTACTTACACCTTTCATTTCTCATGTCCATCCACGTATATGTTAAGTTTAATCTCAACGGTTTCCCAATCAAATTAAACGCAGAAAACAAAGTTTAAAACCAAACGGTCAGCTCCCGAATAATTAAATAGACAGAAAGGCATTAAAGTGGTTTCTGATCCCACTGCTTCCAGGGTTTTGTGATTGCGTTCGCGTGTCTCTTCATTCCTGTACTGATTTGCCCTATCTTTTTCTATTCCCCAGATGTTCCCAAATCACCGCCACCCGTTATTGCTATCACCACTCAGCTGATTCCAGCCCCGTAATCGAACTCACTACGACCGCCCGTTGTTGTCGCTACTACATCTACATTTATACTGATCAAGCCACCCAACGGTGTGTGGCGGAGGGCACTTTACGTGCCACTCTCATTACCTCCCTTTTCTGTTCCAGTCGCGTATGGTTCGCAGGAAGAACGACTGCCGGAAAGCCTCCGTGCGCGCTCGAATCTCTCTAATTTTACATTCGTGATCTCCTCGGGAGGTATAAGCGGGGGGAAGCAATATATTCGATACCTCATCCAGAAACGCACCCTCTCAAAACCTGGACAGCAAGCTACACCGTGATGCACAGCGCCTCTCTTGCAGACTCTGCCACTTGAGTTTGCTAAACATCTCCGTAACGCTATCACGCTTAATAACCCTGTGACGAAACGCGACGCTCTTCTTCGGATCTTCCCTATCTCCTCCGTCAACCCAATCTGGTACGGATCCCACACTGATGAGCAATACTCAAGTATAGGTCGAACGAGTGTTTTGTAAGCCACCTCCTTTGTTGATGGACTACATTTTCTAAGGACTCTCCCAATGAATCTCAACCTGGTGACCGCCTTACCAAAAATTAATTTTATATGATCATTCCACTTCAAATCGTTCCGCACGCACACTCCGATATTTTACAGACAGAAATGCATATAAATGGTTTTTGATCCCACTGCTTCCAGGGTTCTCGTGACCGCGTACGTGTGCCCCTTCATTCGTGTACTGATTTACCCTACGTTTTTCTATTCCCCAGTTGTTCCCAAAGGAACTAGGGTGGCCGCGTACAGTCAGTCACTCTGGTCTAGGTTTTCGACTGCGCCCGCAACTGGAATCGTGCGTTTGCGCACCGCGTGACTAGATCGTATACTTAGACAGATACTCCCCCAAATCGTACTCGAACTCTTATTGCACCGCTTTAAATGCTTCCACATCATCCTTTCATTTTGCAAAACGATGAGGTATCAGTCCCCTATAACTTAGAACTACTTAAACCTAACTAACCAAATGACATCACACTGAAGCGCCTAGAACCTCATGGCCACACCGGCCGGCTGCATTTGGCAGCTGGGATGATGTGACACATGTGGGTTGGCATTATAGTCAGGCAAATACTGATCAGCTCTGCTGCTCCGAACGTATAAAATAAAAATTGATTAGCCTGTACCATGTGTTCGAGCAAACGGGCGGCGCTCGTAAATCCAGAATATTTAAGGAAGAGTATTACGATAGTGTTGTGTGGGCTCGTGCAGCCTCCGACCAGTAGGCTGAAAGGAATGTGTGTGAGTGAATTCCTAAAGTACCAAACTGCTGAGATCATCACTTACACTAACCCCAACTAAGAACAACACACAACCCATGCAAGAGACAGGACTCGAATCTCCGGCAGGAAGGACTCTCAATCCGTGAAATGCGCCTCAAACCTCGTGTCTACTCCGCCCGGCGCTGAAAGGAAAGCCTGCCGAAATTCCCTTACTGTCGCACAACGCCGCGATCTGGTCCTCATTGGCATGGCAGGTTCCCCTGCTAAGAAACAACGCACGAATCCAGTAGTGTGTGCTGGGCCACACTGGGGAAAGCACAAATTCGAACAGTTCCGACCAGGCATAGGGTGAATTCAGTTAACCGAGTTCAGGAACAACTCAAACTCACGTAGTGAAAGGAAATGCTTAAAACAGAAGCTTTGCTTTTCTCTCGCGAAGGTCTGTCCTCCGCCGCGAGAACCTCCCGCAACATTGCTTTCCCTGTAATCGCACTTATCCTCTCTTTCCGAGACCCTCTTTGCACTTTATTCCCTGAGGCTCCAACTCCATCAGCCCCTATACATCTACATTTACATGGATACTCTGCAAATTATATTTAAGTGGCTGGCAGAGGGTTCATCGAACACCGCGCGACCGTTACGGTTGCAGGTTCGAATCCTGCCTCGGGCATGGATGTGTGCGATGTCCTTAGGTTAGTTAGGTTTAAGTAGTTCTAAGTTCTAGGGGACTGATGACCTCAGATGTTGAGTCCCATAGTGCTCAGAGCCGTTTGAGCCATTTCATCGAACAACCTTCACAATTCCCTATTATTCCAATCTCGTATAGAGCGCAGAAGAAACTAACATATATATCTTTCAATGCTAGGTCTGGTTTCCCTTATTTTATTATGCTGGTCGTTTCTTCCTATGTTGGTCTCCGTCAGCAGAATGTTTTAGCATTCGGAGGAGAACGTTGGTGATTGAAATTTCGTAGGAAGCTTCCTCTGCAACGAAAAACGCCTTTGTTTTAATGATCTCCATCCCAAAGCCTCCAACATTTCAGTCACACTCTCTCCCCTATATCGTGATAATACACTTTTTCGATGCACCCCGTCAGTCCTATGTGGTAAGGATCCCACACCGCACAGCAGTATTCTAAAAGATAACGGACAAGCATAGTGTAAGCAGTCTCCTTAGCAGATGTATTACACTTCCTAAGTCTCCTGCCAGTAAAATGCAGTCTTGGGTTAGCCTTCCCCAGAACATACTCTGTGTGTGACTTACAATTTAAGTTGTTCGTAATAATAATTCCTAGGTATTTACGACCTTTAGATTTTTCTGATTTTTTGTGTAACCGAAGTTTAACGGATTACGTTTAGCACTCATGTGGATGACCTCACACTTTCCGTTATTTAGGGTCAATTGCCAATTTTCGCACCATCCAGATACCTTCTCTAAATGGCTTTGCAATTTGTTTTGATCTTCTGATGACTTTATTAGCCGATAAACGACAGGGTCATCTGCAAACAATCAAAGACGGATGCTCAGATTGTCTCCCAAATCGTTTATAGAGATGAGGAACAGCAAAGGACCCTGGAGAACGCCAGGAATCACTTCTGTTTTACTCGATGACTTGCACCTCCAAACTCTGATAGGAAACTAATTGGTATACACTCTGGGCCAGAAGACATGCGTTTATTAAGTAATTCAAGTTGCTTCTCTACTCCAAGGATATCTACTTCGACGTTACTCATGTTGACACCTGATCTTGTTTCGAATTCTTGAATATTTACTTCGTGTTCCTTTGTGAAGGCATTTCGGATAACTGTGTTTAGTTGCTCTGTTTTGGCAGCACTGTCTTCGATAGTATCTCCATTGCTATCGCGCAGAGAAGGCATTGATTGTGTCTTGCCGCTAGCATACTTCACATACGAACAGAATCTCTCTGAATTTTCTGCCAGGTTTGGAGATAAAGTTTCGTTGTAGAAACTATTATAAGCATGTCGCATTGAAGTCAGCGCTAAATTTCCAGTCTCTTTAAAAGATCGCCAATGTTGGAGATTTTGTTTCCGTTTAAATTTGGCAGGTTTGTTTCGTTGTTTCTGCAACAGTGTTTTGACGCGTTTTAATCCTCGTTACTAGTTCAGGATTATTCCTTGTTAACAGGTAAAGCGCGGTTTTCACAACCTTTTACTATTCATGAAGTAACTGCTCGAAATAGTTGTCGGAGAAAGCGTTTAGCAAAATTTCGGATGATGTTTTATGCGTACCTCCGGAATTAAACATGTATTTTCACTAACATATCGAGGATAGATTAAAGGCACCACGAACTATATTTGTATGAGTCGGGTACGCGTTTGAAATTAAACTCAACTCGTCTTTGAACCTTTCACCTACTGTATCATCTGAATTGGGAGGTCGGTAAAAGGATCCAGTTATTATTTGATTCCGGTTGCCAAGAATGTCCTCTGTGCATACTAATTCGCAGGAACTGTCTACTTCAATTTCGGGACAACCTGCTTTGAGGTGAGCCACACGTTTCTTCAAGTCACGAGCTACGTATCGTCCCCTCTGGACCAAACCTGGGTGTTGCTCACAGTAGCCGGCAGTCTGTTGCTTTATCGCCACCGCCTGCGGCCGAACTGGTGCTCGCTGTCTCTGCGACGTTAACTCCCGGCTCTCGGCAGCTCTTAGGAACAGGAACTCGGGCGCAGCAAAAGACAGAGTACGTATCGCGCTGATTCTCTGCTCTGCCTGACCCTTCGTGGCTTCCAAACGCCCGGCAGCCGCTCTCTCAGCTCGGGACAGTAGCTCTACGCGTTCACTTTGGGACAGCCACGAACGTCGCCATAACCTTGCTCTCCTGTTCTTCGAGCACTCTGTTTAGCGGCAACTGCTCGCTTTCAGCTTCACAGACGCTTCTCGACGACCCTCGACGTTTTCGCTAACTCGATCACTATTTCATCCCGTAGCATCTTCTAAAGTCATTCGCTTTACTTTCCACGTTCCGTTCGAGCTTAAGATTCGCAGCTTCTAAGTCATCAAATAGCTTTTCATTCACTTTCCTCGGCTCATTAAATTTCTCTTCAGTCCCTTCGTGAGTTCACCAACCGGCACAGAGGTTGTTTGAGCATAGTGGAAAAAAAATTTGCATGCAGTTAATGCAATACTAAATCTAACCATAGTACATAACATCGTTAAATGAACCTGTATAATTAATCAATGGATTGTGAATTTGGCACATTAGTTCTACTCATTCCTCTCTCTGGGTACTTCGTTATCACTGTCTTTTTGTGCAGCATATAAAAATCAGGCTAATATATCAAAGAAAGAAGCCGTTAAGAGCATCGAGTTGAAAGTCTGGCAGCTATTTGGTGCGTTCTGAAGTAGTTAGAGGACACACGATTTGAGTTTTCATGAAACACATTTATTCAAAAATAGCCACAAAGAATTATGGGTGGACATTCTGTAGATATACTTAAGTTGTGCCTGAACACGAAATAAACTAATCTGATCTGGCAAGAAGAAATTACATAGCGCAATTTAACTATGCATACGTGAGGGAAAAGAGAGGAAAGGGAACAGAAACATATGACTTCAGTTATCCAATCAAGCTTCACACGAAAACGACGAAATTCAGAGGAACATTACCTGCATTGCGTGCATGCACTAACATCAAAGGGGTTTACACCGATTGAAACATCTTGTTACAGCAAATACACCACCTGAGAATTCACGCAAGCATCATGGAAAGAAGTCACCTGAGTTGCACATCCATCTGTTTCAAACAGATGTGAGTGAAAATCGCTAAATGTATAAATCAATGAGAGTACACCACTATAAGAACGAATAGATCATGAATCACACCGAATTCATAATAAAACCATCAAGGCGGAAGGCCCCAATGATTCGAGAAACATATGGCCCCCATTAAACAAAGGCAGCTGCTACACGTTCCCACAAAACACGGAAATGCAGTAACGCAAATATTCACCCATCACTTATCAGTTAAAATAACACGGACCAACTATTGAGATTCAGTAATAGAGCGCAACGCTCACAGAATAAAGACAACTCGAGATCACAGCAGAAAATAGAACATGTGATAAACTACAATACATAAAAAGAAATATCGCACATACACGAAAACACAAGTTCTGTCATATTCACAAAGCTTTAAAGCACATTAACTCAGGCTAACCATATCCCGTAGAGCGCATTGACACCACAATAGTAGAAAGGAACAAAGCAAACTCCGGACACTGACAAAATCATAGACTCAAGCATTGCCTATCAAGAGCAATATAAAGCAAGAAGTAATCGAAACACTTCATTCAGGCCAAGAGCTTTTCCGAACGGCTCCACGCATGAAGACCGCGTTTGAAGCTACGACCTATCTCATCACTGGCAGGAGAGGGCTCACTTAAGAGCACAGCTACATCCACCGAGTTCAGTACGGTACCGCGCGACTGCTACGGTTGCAGGTTCGAATCCTGCCTCGGACATGGATGTGTGTGATGTCCTTAGGTTAGTTAGGTTTAAGTAGTTCTAAGTTCTTGGGGACTGATGACCTCAGATGTTACGTCCCATAGCGCTCAGAGCCATACATCCACCGACAGCCACCGCTCGGCTCGGAGCGCATGGAAAGCCCACACGGGAAACGGACAATACCAACTTGACAACCACGAAGCTGTCGAACAGCACCGATAGACCTCTTTGCCCACGTAAGAGGTACAAAATTGGTTATCCTGTGCTTCTAGCAGACGAAAAGCAGCTCAAGTACCAAACCCAAGACAAACCTGAAAAGACACATAAAAAGACCTGGTCTGACTTAACGTCAGATTATCACTGAAACTTCTCAGTCCTTCTGGGAGGGTTAGTAGAACCAACTGCAGACAAACAGAATCAAACAGGGCAACAGTCTTATGAAGCGACTCTACACAGACATTTCAACATATCATAAACACACTAATTATTATCCTTCATGCAGTGATTTTTGCGTTTTCTCCTGTGGAGTTACGGGGTACTTTTATTGATATGAGCGTCCACTGTCTACATCTATATCTACATGGGTAGACTGCAAATCACACTTAAGTGCCTGGCAGAGGGTTTATCGAACCACCTTCACAATAATTCTCTATTATTCCAATCTCGAACAGCGTGGTGGGATAACTAACACGTATATCTGTCAGTGCGTGCTCTTATTTCCCTTATTTTATTATGATGATCGTTTCTCCCTATGTAGGTCAGCGTTAACAAAATATTTTCACGTTCGGAGAAGAAAGTTAATGACTGAAATTCCGTGAGAAGATTCCGCCGCAACGAAAAACGCCTTCGTTTTGATGACGTCCTCCCCTAACTGTGTATCATGCAGTGACACTCTCTCCCCTATTCCATATTAATACAAAACGAGCAGCGCTTCTTTGAAGTTTCTCGATGTACTCCGTTAATTCCATCTGGTAACAATCCCACACCGCGCAGCAGTACTTCGAAAGGAGACGGACAAGCACAGTGTAGCTAGACTCATCAGTAGATCTGTTACATATTCTAACTGTTCCGCCAAAAAAACGCAGTCTTTGGTTTGTCTTCTCCGCATCATTTTCTCTCTCTTCTTTCCACTTAAGTAGTTCGTAACTGTAATTCTTAGGTATTAATTTAAAATTACGGCTTTTAGATTTGATTTATCGTGTAGCCGATGTTTAACGGATTTCTATTAGCACTCTTGCGGATAACCCCACACTTTTCTTAACTTTGCGCTAATTGCCAACTGCCAACTTTCGAACCATACAGATATCTTTACTAAATCGTTTTGCAACCGATTTCGATCTTCTAATGACTTTACTAGACATTACCTACAAACAGTGATCGTAGATGGCAACTACTCATGATCGCAACAGAGTTGCACTGGACACGGGGAGAAGAACATTTTTCCATAACACATCCGTCAGTAGTTCTCTTTGATGAACAGGATGTGCTTCACTTCAGCAACTGCTTCATTTCTGCACTACAATAGGGTGTCTCACGGAGACCTAGGAGCTATAAAGGGCTTGGAAAATCTCTGTCGGCTAGTCTCATAGTCTTTAAACCGGAGATGCTTATTTTGCTGTAATTGGTTTTGTGGAACCGAGAATTCATTAAGATCTTCTCTTGCAATGCTGCGTGGTGATTGCCCTGTAATCGCCTTAATGAGCTCCGGTCTTATTGCCAAAGGTAATTCAAACTGAGTTCGTGGATGTTATAAATGCATAAGATCCAAAGATAATGAGATGTAGATTGTTTACATAGGAAAGTATCACTTTGCTTATGTCACCGAGAAATACTGGCAATGAGTGTTGTGTATAGAGTGACTAACTTATACTTCTCCACAGTACTGCTTGTGAGTCAGGTAGATCTGTGGTACATCTACATCTACATCTACATCTACACGACTACTCTGCAATTCACATTTAAGTGCTTGGCAGAGGGTTCATCGAACCACAATCATACTATCTCTCTACTGTTCCACTCGCGAACAGCGAGCGGGAAAAACGAACACCTAAACCTTTCTGTTCGAGCTCTGATTTCTCTTATTTTATTTTGATGATCATTCCTACCTATGTAGGTTGGGCTCAACAAAATATTTTCGCATTCGGAAGAGAAAGTTGTTGACTGAAATTTCGTAAAAAGGTCTCGCCGCGACGAAAAACGTCTGTGCTGTAATGACTTCCATCCCAACTCGTGTATCATATCTGCCACACTCTCTCCCCTATAACGTGATAATACAAAACGAGCTGCCCTTTTTTGCACCCTTTCGATGTCCTCCGTCAATCCCACCTGGTAAGGATCCCACACCGCGCAGCAATATTCTAACAGAGGACGAACGAGTGTAGTGTAAGCTGT
The DNA here is from genome assembly GCF_023897955.1 of Schistocerca gregaria. Classification (NCBI taxonomy): domain Eukaryota; kingdom Metazoa; phylum Arthropoda; class Insecta; order Orthoptera; family Acrididae; genus Schistocerca; species Schistocerca gregaria. The sequence goes on from NW_026061747.1 coordinate 982,239, forward strand.
CTCTTTAGTGGACTTGTTGGGCTCGCCTTCCCGACAATATTATCTATGTGGTCCTTCCAACTGAAGTTGTTCGTAATTTTAACACCCAGGTACTTAGTTGAATTGACAGCCTTGAGAATTGTACTATTTATCGAGTAATCGAATTCCAACGGATTTCTTTTGGAACTCATGTGGATCATCTCACACTTTTCGTTATTTAGCGTCAACTGCCACCTTACATACCATACAGCAATCTTTTCTAAATCGCTTTGCAACTGATACTGGTCTTCGGATGACCTTACTAGACGGTAAATTACAGCATCATCTGCGAACAGTCTAAGAGGACTGCTCAGATTGTCACCCAGGTCATTTATATAGATCAGGAACAGTAGAGGTCCCAGGACGCTTCCCTGGGGAACACCTGATATCACTTCAGTTTTACTCGATGATTTGCCGTCTATTACTACGAACTGCGACCTTCCTGACAGGAAATCACGAATCCAGTCGCACAACTGAGACGATACCCCATAGCTCCGCAGCTTGATTAGAAGTCGCTTTTGAGGAACGGTGTCAAAAGCTTTCCATAAATCTAGAAATACGGAATCAACTTGAGATCCCCTGTCGATAGCGGCCATTACTTCGTGCGAATAAAGAGCTAGCTGCGTTGCACAAGAGCGATGTTTTCTGAAGCCATGCTGATTACGTGTCAATAGATCGTTCCCTTCGAGGTGATTCATAATGTTTGAATACAGTATATGCTCCAAAACCCTACTGCAAACCGACGTCAATGATATAGATCTGTAGTTAAATGGATTACTCCTACTACCCTTCTTGAACACTGGTGCGACCTGCGCAATTTTCCAATCTGTAGGTACAGATCTATCGGTGAGCGAGCGGTTGTATATGAGTGCTAAGTAGGGAGCTATAGTATCAGCGTAATCTGAAAGGAACCTAATCGGTATACAATCTGGACCTGAAGACTTGCCCGTATCAAGCGATTAGAGTTGCTTTGCAACCCCTAAGGTATCTACTTCTAAGAGACTCATGCTAGCAGATGTTCGTGTTTCAAATTCTTGAATATCCCATTCGTCTTCCTTGGTGAAGGAATTTCGGAAAACTGCGTTCAATAACTCCGCTTTAGCGGCACAGTCGTCGATAACAGTACCATCGGCACTGCGCAGCGAAGGTATTGACTGCGTCTTGCGGCTTGTGTACTTTACATCGACCAGAATTTCTTCGGATTTTCTACCAAATTTCGAGACAAAGTTTCGTTGTGGAACCTATTAAAGGCATCTCGCATCGAAGTACGTGCCAAATTTCGCGCGTCTGTAAATATTAGACCACCTTCGGGATTTCGCGTTCTTCTGAACTTCGCATGATTTTTCCGTTGCCTCTGCAACAGCGTTCGGACCTTTTTTGTGTACCACGGGGGATCCGTTCCATCTCTTACCAATTTATGAGGTATAAATATCTCAATTGCTGTTGCTACTATATCTTTGAATTTGAGCCACATCTCGTCTACATTCGCATAGTCAGTTCGGAAGGAATGGAAATTGTCTGTTAGGAAGGCTTCTAGTGGCACTTTATCCGCTTTTTTAAATAAAATTATTTTGCGTTTGTTTCTGATGGATTTGGAAGAAATGGTATTGAGCCTAGCTACAATGACCTTGTGATCACTAATCCCTGTATCAGTCATGATGTTCTCTATCAGCTCTGGATTGTTTGTGGCTAAGAGGTCAAGTATGTTTTCGCAACCATTTACAATTCGCGTGGGTTCGTGGACTAACTGCTCGAAATAATTTTCGGAGAAAGCATTTAGGACAATCTCCGCAGACGTTTTCTGCCTACCACCGGTTTTGAACAAGTATTTTTGCCAACATACCAACTATAACCGTATGACTGGGGTATTTATTTGTTACGAGACTCAAACTTTCTCTGAACTGTTCCGCAACTGTATCATCGGAGTCTTGGGGTCGGTAGAAGGAGCCAGTTATTAACTTAATTCGGCTGTTAAGTATAACCTCCACAGACACCAATTCGCACGGAGTATCTACTTCGACTTCACTACAAGATAAACCACAACTGACAGACACAAACACTCCACCACCAATTCTGCCTGATCTATCTTTCCTGAATACCGTCTGAGACTTCGTAAAAATTTCTGCGGAACTTATTTCAGGCTTTAGCCAGCTTTCTGTACCTATAACGATATCAGCTTCTCTGCTTTCTATTAGCGCTTGAAGCTCAGGGACTTTTCCAGCGCAACTACAACAATTTACAACTATAATTCCGACTGTTCCTTGATCCAAGCACGTTCTGTATTTGCCAAGCACCCTTTGGCATTGCAGCCCATCCCGCACTTTCCCGAGGCCATCTAACCTAAAAAACCGCCCAGTCCACGCCACACAGCCTCTGCTACCCATGTAGCCGCCAGATGAGTGTAGTGAACTCCTGACCTATTCAGCGGAACCCGAAACCCCACCAACCTATGGCGCAAGTCAAGGAATCTGCAGCCAATACGGTCGCCAAACCGTCTGAGCCTTTGATTCAGACCCTCCACCCGGCTCTGCACCAAAGGTCCGCAGTCGGTTCTGTCAACGATGCTGCAGATGGTGAGCTCTGCCTTCATCTCGTAAGCAAGACCGGCAGCCTTCACCAAATCAGATAGCCGCTGGAATCCAGAGAGAATTTCCTCAGATCCAAAACGACACACGTCATTAGTGCCGACATGTGCCACCACCTGCAGCTGGCTGCACCCTGTGCTCTTCATGGCATCCGGAAGGACCCTTTCCACATCAGGAATGACTCCTCCCGGAATGCACACGGAGTGCACACTGGATTTCTTCCCCTCCTCAGCCGCCGTATCCCTAAGGGGCCCCATTACGCGCCTAACATTGGATCTCCCAACTACCAGTAAGCCTACCCTCTGCGATTGCCCGGACCTTGAAGGCTGACAATGATCCTCTGAAATAGGGCAGGCAGCTGCATCTGGCTCAGCCAGAGACAGTGCCTGAAACCGGTTTGTCAGACACACCGGGGAGGCTTTCTGATCAGCCTCCGGGGACGCCTTTCGCTGCCTGCCAGGCCTTGGAACGACCTCCCAATCAACCACAGGCGAGGGCTCAGCGCCACTGCGGGCGGCAACCGGGGCAACCACAGCGGCAGACCAATAACTTAGGTTATCTGAACATGAGAGAAACTACAGATTAAGAAAGAAAAGTTAAACCTTTGCTAATTATCTGATAACAGAAAACTAATCGCTCAAATTATGTTGATTGTAAGATTTTACATTCTGTAAAGAATATCAAAAGGATGATCCACCTGGAAATACTTGAAATGACGAAACATATGACTCAGAATGCCATGTTAGTATTAAATGACAAAACTCAGTTTCCTTGGGTCTCTGAGTGGAGGACCATCCTGCAGGTGATGTGCTGTTCATTAGGTAGGTTTGTTGCAGATACTGTTCACCTCTCCAGAGGCATATTTTGTAGTGCTGTTCTACAAACACAGTAGCTTTGATTGGAAGCATCAATATATCGCTATGACATCACACAATCTGACGATGTATTTGGTATTTATGTATCACAGTGTGGTATTTGTTATACATAGAATATCTTTGGTTAGAAATTCTTTATTATGTATTAGACGAGACGTCACTATTTCTACCAATTTCTTCATTTCTAACACTATGACGTAACACACACACTAGTAATGGAGTGGTGGCTTAGCAGTGATCCGTAAATCGGAACCACGCTGGACTGTGATTGGCAGATAGAGTCACAATGGCGACGTGACGCCGGGAAAAGTGTGGTGGAAAATACGTAAAATTGTGGAAAATCTGGTAGCAATAAGAAAAAGAAAGAAAAATACATAAAACTGAGGAATACACAAAAAAATATGAAAATGGGTGAAAACTACAAAAAAATATGGAATAATGAGAGTACTTCCTGGATGCGGCATCCGCTGGTGCCTCTAATTATATAATACTGGTATTAACAAGTATAACTCAAGTGACATGACTTAATGTAATTCGTTACAAACAAATAGCCATTGGCTGATGCCCCCCCCCCCCCCCCCCCCGTGCTTTACAGCTCTGGAGTAGCCCCTCGCACTCAAGTGTCCCAGTTATAAAAGAGGGGAGGAGGTAATGCTTGATCCTCATTGCTTAGAGGGGAGAGTAAGTGAGCCGGTTGTCGTCACCTTTGTCACATGACAAAGTTGCCTCGATGACTACTCTGGGGACTTTAATCAATTCTCACTGGTTCTCGGGGAATAGGGAGGGGGGGGGGGGGAGTTTTCCAAGCATTCCCAAGTTGGTAACCTGACACCTAATGTAAGATATTTGCAGATTCAACACACCTATCCTGCAGTCCTCCATTGCCTCAATAGACATCTCTGCTGGCCAACGTCCCGTACTGAACAGAAAGACTTGCTATGTGGGTCCCATTAAATAATGTAGACGGCATTAGCACATCTGCATCTTAGCAGGATGACCAACTGAAAATAGAATGTTTGCAGTGGTGCACATGTACATTTAGATTGGAGATCTGCATCTCAAGATTGCACATAGACCGAGTATTGGGGACTGAAGACGCCAAATAAACTGTTTCAGCGCAGTGGCTCCGGGGTAAACTGACCTTATGGCATCTTCCTCAACCGAATCAGTGCATGGCAGCTAGGAGAGAAGGAGCGCAACGTCAAACTGATAAATGGGCTCATACTGTCAAGTTCTTTGTAACTTGACATGATTATGTAATCACTGAAATAGCGTCACACATGCAGTAACCACTCACAGACAGCAAGTGCAGCTCTAGCAGTGGAGGGTGTACGCATAGCGTGTCAGGGGACGCGGAAAACGGTGCAGTCGTTGATAGGAAAAGGAGAAACTGAATTGGCGACCAAAAGGGCACGACAATTGTTTTTCGAGCCAGGGATGGAAGCGGCTAAGTTTAAAAATTGTTCGCTGTCACCGTGGCTGAAGCATGAAGTCAACGGTAAGACGGCGCTAACCAAACCTGGCGCCAGTGGAAGTGTAGTGCAGCGCGCCCCACAGATGACAGGAGTGAATGATGGCTGTGGAGACGTGTACGGCCGAAGAGACGAGCAGCTGTTGAGCAGCTGGCCGCCCATCTTAGCCGAGGGGCTGCCGACTGCGTCTCCTCAGCGGCCGTTCACCACACGATGCTGTGTCTGAACCTCTACAGCAGGCGCCCGCTTCAGGTCAGCATGCTGACCGCTGTTCGTCGTCGACAGAGGCTGGAATTCGCAGCCCAGTACCGTAATTGGACGTCCACCCAGTGGCAACAGATGGCCTCATCACGTGGTTCCCGTTTTTATGGTCCACTAGACTGAGAGCTGCTGGCGTTTATGGCTAGAAACATCTAAAAGAAAACACCCGGCAACAGTCGTCAGAAGAGTCCAGGCCAGAGGCGGGAGCGTTGTGGTATTGGGAACGTTTTCATGGCAAACCCTGAACAGTTTTGTGAACGAAACGGCATTCGTCATCTAACAAGTGCTCCGTTTCACCCGCAGACCAGCGGACAAGCAGATCGCTTCATACGGACTTGCAAACAACAGTGGCCAAGCTTCTCACCACCTACACATTTACTATAATACAGAATAAAATCTGATTAATAGTTTAAATTAAAAACCTCGGAATGGTGTTTTATTGTAAAATTATTAAGATTCTAATTCGGAACAGGCGCTGCAACTCTTTTCCGCCTCCTATCGCTCACACCCACGAGACGGACCATCACTGCCGGAACTTCTGCACGGCCGCAGCCATAGGTCAGTGCTTCAGTTGCTACACCCACCACAGCACCCGGTGCCGCGAATGGGCCGCAGGTACCGCTTCGTGCCGCGTAATCTTGTTTTTTTTTTTTGTACTGTTTATGGCAACAGTGAGCGCTGGTGCAAGAGGCGTGGTTCAGGAACGCATTGGCTCTTTACATATTTGATTGCAGCTTCGAATGGTTTGCACCGTCGCCATCAGAACCAAATTCGTGCGTGTCATCTCTCCACCATTCTGCTGCTTTTCTTCCCCCATGTTCACTGCCTCACAGGGGCGCACGGCCTTCGCAGATGCCCGCTGGTGCCACCAAGAAACAGATGGACGATACGCCCTCGCCCTACCGTACCCGCTCGCCGACCCAATGGAGGTGGACATGGCATCAGCATCGCCGTCGCCCTCGTCGCCCCAGGACACGCCCTTAGGCCTGGATGTGCGGCCTGGCAGCAGTTTTCTGGAGTGCGTTGCTGTTGCCTCACAAGCCAGAAGGCAGGGTACAGCCAGAAGCACGCCATTCTCCACAGCTACGGCTCCTCGCTCATCTCTACGTCCAGCATCCTGCCTCCCTCCCCATTGTCATTAACTGCCTCACTACACGGCAACGGTGCGCCATTTCGGGGGGAGGGGGGGGGAGGTAATGTGCTGGCATAAGCTCTCGCCAGCACAGCAGGTGACACAGAGGTTGTGAGAAGATTGATTGTAGTCACCGGAGCAAGCGAGCCTATCGGGAGAGAGGCCAAAGACGCACTCGCAAACAATGTGCCGCCAGCGCCCTCTCGACCTCCAGTATTTAGATCGCCGCCGCAGATTTGGGGTGGAGAGGGGGGTAGTCAGCAGGCGTCCAGTGAGTCAACGAACTGAGTCATCAGTCACAGCCTAATGGGAGTCGAAATCGCAGTTAGCTCAGCCTCTAGCTCACAGTCAGTACCTAGCCATCAGAATAGTGTGCATAGTCCAGGTCTTGTGTGAAGTAAAAGTCGGCCATCTTAAGTAACTTCTTGTTCTTATAAGTAAAGAACCCTGTTAATACACCCATGCACCTTTTGTTATAGAAGAGGATACTGGGCACCAAACAACATGCTCTCCTTGCTTCCCACAGTACAAGTCTACAGTGACAACAAGACGACACAAAATTCCTTGAATGATCTTGTCATTCTGGAAGCCACAGTGGATCAACACAAATATGCGTCGATGTCAACCTCTACATGCAGTTTGTTTTTCCTAAGCGCGATGGCATCTACCAGCAGGACAATGCAACGAGTCACACAGCTCACAGTGTACGAGTGGTTTCAAAGAGTGGCTGGATGGGGCTGCTCGTTCCATGCTTGCTCAGCTGAGACAAGTAGCCAGGCTGGCCACGGCTGTAGACTTGGCACGGCTCCACATCCCTGCCGGTACCTTCCAGAACCTCAGCGACTCTCTTCCCACGCGTCTCCCAGCACTCTTAGCCGCAAAGTCATCCGACAGATGGTCATATTAATGTGAGTGCACATTGGAAGTCACAGGCAGCACTGCAGCCCTGCACGCCTTAGAGCTGAAGAGTGGGAAGCAATCAGGGCGCCATGGTTCTCAGACACTTTGTACCTCCTGTAAACCTCCAGAGGCAAAGAAGTAAGGAAGGCTGCATAGCACTGGCGTAACGGGATATTAAGGTTTGTGTTGGGATAGCAACATTCTAACGAAATACGACACAATTAAATAAGAAACACCTCGAATATGTCGCTCTTGAATATCATAAGAATTCTCTTCATTATTAAGTACCGTACAAAAAATTTATTACCATTAACGTATTCACTGGTATTGAAATGCATAGTGTAAAGGCATTGGCCATGTATGTGTGTAATGTCCTTAGAACTACTTAAAACCAACTAACCCAAGTTCTAAGGGACTGATGACCTCAGATGTTAAGTCCCACAGTGCTCAGAGCCATTTCGTAGAGGCCTGTAAGCGTAAAATCGTTAGTTCGAATTTCGCTATTAGCATTCACTTTTACTTTTATTTAAATACCGAATTTATGATAATATGGAAACGTTTCTTATCAAGTATCGAATCACATTTTTTAATAAAAATAACGTACTTTTTAAAATTTATTGGGTACAAAAATGCGAAACATCAGATACAAAATAAACCCTATTTTCATTTCTAGAGATTGAACTGCGTTGTTGATGTACAACTTTCTTATTTAATAAACGCGTTTCGCCTCTCTATATCAAATTTTTACGCGGTCAGTAATTCGATATGGAGAGATTTTATTATCATTAAAGACTATGAGATAATGTCAGTTAATAACATTTTCATTTGTTAATAAATGTGAAACATAAATACTAAAAATAGACATTGCTACTAGCAAGATTCGAATCACAGCTACGCTCCTTTTTACTTTTCCCATTTAGCTCCGTCTTACGCTCACCATAAAAGAATTCCTAAGTTGATGGAGGCTTGTAGCTCGTAACGGTATTTTCCTCACAGGATTCGACCTGATTCCTCTTCCAGAATGCTTAAGTAACCCTCTCAAAACTATAACCTGGTCTTTGTACAAGGTGAGCTACTTCGTGAAAAGCAGAGAAACAACTTCTTCATGCAAAAGAATGGAATAAACTGTGAAGTAACACTCCTCTTCGCAAAATTGTTAAACATCGTCACGCGAAGAAAGGAAGTTATAACAAATTACTCTGGAAGACAACAAGAAAAAGGCTCCTCTTCACAGGAAAAACAAGCAATAACAACTCTTCTTAAAAAAACAATCAAAATACATGTACATCGGCCATTAATCTATTTTACTGGGAGAAATTTCTAGAAAATTGCAGGAAAATTATTTCTATTTCTGTTGTAAGTTGGTTATTAAAACTACTGTTGCATATTTAAGTAGTCACTAACGCCCGTTGTGTCTCTCGTTGAAGTGAGTATGTAAGGGACAATGTGAGTCACGTACCACACGCAAATGTTATGTTAGAACTGCCAATCCGATGGTAATATACACTGAAAAGCCAAAGAAACTGGTACACCTGCCTAATATCGTGTAGGTCCCCCACGAACACACAAGTGCCGCAACACGACGTGGCATGGACTCGACTAACGTCTGAAGTAATGCCGTACAGAACTGACGCTGTGAATCCTGCAGGGCTGTCCATAAATCCATAAGAATACGAGGGGGTGGAGATCTCTTCTGAACAGCACGTTGCAAGGCATCCCAGATATGCTCAATAATTTTCGTGGCTGCGCACCTTGGTGGCCAACGTAAGTGTTTAAATTCAGAAAAGTGTTCCTGGAGCCACTCTGAGGCAATTCTGGACGTGTAGGGTGTCGCACTGTCCTGCTGAAATTGCCCACGTCCGTCGGAAAGCACAATGAAAGTGAACGGATGCAGGTGATCAGACAGGATGCTTAGGAACGTGTCAGAGTAGTATCTAGACGTATCAGGGGTCCCATATCATTCCAACTGCATTGAAATTTGCAGCAATTTTCGGAAGGACTGCACTTCTGTCACATTGAACGATTCTCTTCGGTCGTCGTTGGTCCCGTTCTTGCCGAATATTTTTCCGGCCACAGCGATGTCGGGAATTATATGTTTTGCCGGATTTCTGATATTCACGGTACCCTCGTGAAATCCTCGTACGGGAAAATCCCCAATTCTTCGCTACCTCGGAGATGCTGTGTCCCATCGCTCGTGCGTGGACAGTAACATCCCGTTCAAACTCACAATCATGACCTATTGTAGCAGCCTTGACAGGTCTAACGACTGCGCGAAACACTTGTCTTACGTAGGCGTTGCCGACCGCAGCGCCGTATTCTCCCTGTTTACATACCTCTCTGTTTGAATACGCATGCCTATACCAGTTTCTTTGGTGCTTCAGTCTATTTTCTAGCGGTATGGTTGAAGGCGCCGTGTGCGTGACACGGGCCAATCATTTCGCTGCACACTCACTTGCGGAGGAATATATTAAGAAGATAACTATAAGAGTTCTGTGAAGGTTACAGAACTTCCGAGTATATTAAGCAAAGGCGATATTTCAACCTTTTTTGAGAACTGTGTCGTACTATACGTACGCAAGGAAGTACACGTGCGACACTGACCTTGAACTGCGGTAGGTATGAAGGAAGTGGCAGAGGGCAATTCAGCAAGGTCCTCTCGTCTGCCTCAGAGCAGGTTACAGCAACGGAGCGTATCCGGTATCGGGACATCATTGTCGTTTCTTTCGTGTCAGAAGCGCTACTTGAAATTTCTCTATAGAGCGTAAGAACACGTTTGCAGGAAATTGTTGGTCCACTTTATCAGTTTTGATGCAATTTTTGTGATGGCGTAGTGGCGCTATCGCAGGTCAAAAACGACACACTCAGAAAATGTTCGTTAAAAAAAATTGTTAGTAATGCGAGCAATATCGTTTCTTTTTTGCGAGTTAGTAGTATATCGGTCAAATATAGTAATGGAAATCCTAATCACTTACAGTCTTGACCAGTAACCCTCGCAATACTCGCATTACCAGGGGGGGGGGGGGGGGGGTACTTTGTACCCACCTTTTGAAAATATTGAAATGTACTCGGGTACTTTATTTTCTTAAGTTTTGTAAAAAATGTTTGTTGTCTTTGATGAAATCTTCTTACAGATTTTATGATTGTTTTACATTTTTCGTTTAAGATTAATCCGAAATTTTAAGTTGAAGGGAGGTGGTCATAATGTCTTACCCCCTTGGTAGTAGATGAGACTTCCCACAATGTTTGTCTTACTCCACAAATAACAGCATTATATGACCTTAGAACACATGGAAATTATATTTCTCTGGACTGATAGCAACAATAGTCCCAACAATGATTCATTTCCCTTTGTTTCTTTATTGTTTCCTGTTCAGTGGCACTTAGTTCAGTCTTAATACAACTGTGCTTCAAAACTTGTCGACATTCACTTACTGATGGAGAAATACCACAGATTTTGGAAGAAGCTACGGCTTCTCAAATGGAATCTGATCAAACTGAAGCTGTAGTGAGTGGACCTGAAGAGGATTGTGTTGTGCGCTAGGATGTGGACAGTGATAGAGCACTTACAAAGCTGATGATGAACTCTGGGTACCTGAAACTGATGACGTCGCAGTTTGCGAGGTTAGTGACAAGGATATTACAAGCACTGGAAAAATTTACACCTCCAAACCACCTCAAATTAGAAGACGAGTAGCAGAAAACACAGTGAAAGAAAGAGAAGGCATAAGAGACGAAGGTAAACTAGGAACAATAACAGACATATTTGAAGAGTTTTTGATCCAGAAATTGTCAACATCATAATAAAGCATACCAATCAAGAAGCATTGAGGCAGAAAATACCCAAGACAGACAGACAGACAGACAGACCTGCGTTCATAGCGTATATAGGACTATTTATTATAATGGGGAAGGAAAACGACAGTAAGTCATCATTTATAGATTTATGGTTCTATACTTAAGGAATGTTTGTTTATACTGCTACAAGTCGTACCAGATTCGAGCAGCTTACTAAAGTAATAAGATTTGATCACAGAGAGTCACGAAGCGATCGCAATAAACGTGATAAGTTTGCTGCAATACAAGAAGTTTTTGATAAAAAGAATGAATTTTGTGCAAAATATTATTCTGTTGGGATTCACACTGTTATTGATAAAAAGTTTCCATTGTTCCGTGGCAGGTGTCCCGTCAAGGTCTTCGTGAAGGAAAAGCATGGTAAATACGGTGTACTTACACGCATGCTCACAGACGCTAAAACCAGATATGTTATCTGCACGGAGCCTTATGCTGGGAAAAGAAATAATGGTACACAGCACTCAAATTCCGCTGCAGCTGTGGTCAAACGCCTGAAAGTTCCTATACATAATTCAGTGAGAAAGGTCACCACATATAGATATTACACTTCAATTGATTTGGCCGAAGATCTATAGAGGAATCACAAGCTGACTCTCGTGGGAACATTACAAGCTAATTGGAAACACATACCTCAAGAACTGAGAGACATCTCAAGACGAGAATTACATATTAGTGTTGGAAATATTCCAATCACAATTGTATCCCCCGTAAAAAACCCAAAAGAAATCTGCTATTTCTATCATCTGATCATAAATTTATACTATAATGAGACTAAAGGTGGCGTTGACATGATAGATCAAATGGTGAGGAAATATTCAACTAAGAGGGCTACAAGAAGGTGGGCGCTATCTCTTTTCTGTACTCTTGTGTACATAGCAGTGGTGAATAGGTCTACACTATTTTTGTTGAACATGCCGGACTGGGATAAGAAGAACCTAGTAAGTGACGACTTATTCTTCAAGAACTTGGACTACAGCTCGCGAAACCATACACTGAAGAAAGGGCTAAAATATTTCTGGACTGCCAAAGCCTGTAGTTTCAAGAATGGAGGGTATTCTCAGAGGAAAATCCAGCAGGACTACGGTGCAAAGGAAGCTCATGGAGGTAAAGGTAGATGTCTTTTGTGTGTTAGTGAAAGCCTTTCAAAAGCAGAAAAGTACAACAAAGTGAACAAAACAATAATAGTCTGCCACAATTGTAAGAGGTACATATGTGCAAAACAGCAAAAAACTGTTGTATGTTCCAAGCCCAAGAAAGTCGTGAATAATTACTCTCACGACACTATGTTATGTACATAACATATATTTCTATATTACCTCAGGTATTTGTAACTATTTTAATTATAGTAAAGTGCACTTCAATAGTATTATAACGACTTTTACTACTAATTTTTCTCAAGATAGACTTACTTAACTTAGAAGTGAAGTAAGTGAAAGGTTAAAACTGTTTTCAAAAATGCATTTTATAAGACATATTGAGGTACTGGATCCTGACTATGTTCAATAGATCTTTCAAAAGTATGCTATTAACGCAATTTAAAAACAATTAATGAAACGTTTTTATTTTATAAATTCTTTACGGTGGGTACAAAGTAGCCCCCCCGCCCCCCTCTCTTTGGTAATACACGTTACTGAAAATGGCTTGGTATTGCGAGTGTTAAAACTGCACTGGAAGGACAGTAAATAACTAAATCTTCTCACTGTGTACTTCACACAAATTATATACATGTTTGTATGTATATGTGTATGTATGTATGTTCGTTAAACACACCTGCCTAAACCACAGGACGAATTTCAACCAAACTTGGTGCACGTATCATTTACTGAGTGGAAAGGAGCACTGTGGTGGTAAGGACCACAAGGGGTGGGGGTGGGGGATGGGAGTGCAAAACCAGCGCAGCCCACGAGCGAGAACACCCACTCTTCAGTCATCCAGCATTTGTAGCTCAGATCACTTACAGACTTGCAATAAACTTGACACATAATTTCAAATCTTTACGAAACTTTTTCTCTCTCATAACACCAAAAAATAATGAAAACAAAAAAAAAATGTCGCTTACTACAGTGTTGCTGTTCACTTGGCAAGTGACGTTTTAATTAATTGGGTATTTGTTGCTAACGTTTTCGTGGCAAATTTTTTATGCAGACAGTATTCGCCTATAGCTCTGAATGTAGCAGAAAATTACATCGTGGAACGACATTTACACTCCTGGAAATTGAAATAAGAATACCGTGAATTCATTGTCCCAGGAAGGGGAAACTTTATTGACACATTCCTGGGCTCAGATACATTACATGATCACACTGACAGAACCACAGGCACATCGACATAGGCAACAGAGCATGCACAATGTCGGCACCAGTACAGTGTATATCCACCTTTCGCAGCAATGCAGGCTGCTATTCTCCCATGGAGACGATCGTAGAGATGCTGGATGTAGTCCTGTGGAACGGCTTGCCATGCCATTTCCACCTGGCGCCTCAGTTGGACCAGCGTTCGTGCTGGACGTGCAGACCGCGTGAGACGACGCTTAATCCAGTCCCAAACATGCTCAATGGGGGACAGATCCGGAGATCTTGCTGGCCAGGGTAGTTCACTTACACTTTCTAGAGTACGTTGGGTCGATCGGGATACATGCGGACTTGCATTGTCCTGTTGGAACAGCAAGTTCCCTTGCTGGTCTAGGAATGGCAGAACGATGGGTTCGATGACGGTTTGGATGTACTGTGCAATATTCAGTGTCCCCTCGACGATCACTAGAGGTGTACGGCCAGTGTAGGAGATCGCTCCCTACACCATGATGCCGGGTGTTGGCCCTGTGTGCCTCGGTCGTATGCAGTCCTGATTGTGGCGCTCACCTGCACGGCACCAAACACGCATACGACCATCATTGGCGCCAAGGCAGAAGCGACTCTCATCGCTGAAGACGACACGTCTCCATTCGTCCCTCCATTCACGCCTGTCGTGACACCACTGGAGGCGGGCTGCACGATGTTGGGGCGTGAGCGGAAGACGGCCTAAAAGTGTGCGGGACCGTAGCCCAGCTTCGTGGAGACGGTTGCGAATGGTCCTCGCCGATACCCCAGGAGCAACAGTGTCCCTAATTTGCTTGGAAGTGGCGGTGCGGTCCCCTACGGCACTGCGTAGGATCCTACGGTCTTGGCGTGCATCCGTGCGTCGCTGCGGTCCGGTCCCATGTCGACGGGCACGTGCACCTTCCGCCGACCACTGGCAACAACATCGATGTACCGTGGAGACCTCACGCCCCACGTGTTGAGCAATTCGGCGGTACGTCCACCCGGCCTCCCGCATGCCCACTATACGCCCTCGCCCAAAGTCCGTCAGCTGCACATACGGTTCACGTCCACGCTGTCGCGGCATGCTACCAACTCTAGTCGCAAACATCATCCATATATGCCGCTCAACGTACCTACAAAAATATATAATTTTATAACAAATAGTTCAAGAGATATTACGTCATAAACAGTGAGATGCGCGAGAAACTGTCAGATGATGTGTGACGTTTTAATTTATTACCTCTTTACTGCCAACTGTGTTCACAACGCATTTCGCAGATAGTGGCCACGTATACTGCTGGATCTACCTGGAAAATTATCTTTTTGTACAACACATATTTCAGGATATACGACGTCATAAACATTTAGCTATATGAAAACACAACAGCAGGGTGAAAATTCGCTAGGCATACAGGTGAAATATGTATACAAATATGATCGAAATTTGTCTGAAATTAGGTGACGTGTACGTATACGAGCAAACTAGCGGTAAAATTCTCATCCTAATCCTTGGAACGACTTCAGTCATATTTGGCACACATATTAGTCGCTGTCTAGAATGAAGAGCTAAAAACCACCAGCTTCCTGCTGGGGTGAGCGTGATAGCGCGGAGAGGGACGAGGGGAGGAGGAGGAGGAGGAGGACATGGACAGCAGAAGAGAGGAAATGGACAGAGAGAGGGGAGAGGACGAGATGGCAAGAGACAGGGGAGGTGTGGAGGCCGTGGATAAAGGAGGGACGGGAGAGAAGAGTGGATAAAGAGAGAGAGAGGATGGCTAGAGAAAGGGGGGAAGAAGGTGGACAGAGTGAAGCGGGAGGAAGAGATGGAATAACGGAAGACTAGAAGAAATAAATACTTGCTCAATGCCTGGTTTCTCTTCTAGTTAGAGTACTTAATTTTTTGTTCATTCAGGCTTCGAAAATTAATAGACAGTGAAGCTACATCAGGCAGTGACAAGCGGCAGCACATCGAGTCGAACTAAGCTCGTGTGACAGACAGGGGTGCCGCGAGGCATTCCACGCTGATACGACTCTGTATCGTACTGAATGGAGGGTGGTGATCCGCCACACAGAATGCCAAAATATCACAAGAGTAGCGACTATGTTAAGGTACGGTCGCAGAGACCGACACTAGCGCTCCAAATGGCCTGGCGGTGAACATTGAATTCGGGGAAATATGACGTGATAATCTGTATTCTTGCTCTGCAAAATGCGAGTACTATATGATAATATTTTTCATTTATATGAGTGGGTCTGGTGCCAAAGTGCATTTATTTTAAAACCCAATAATGCAATTTCTACCGTTTGGCTGTAATCGAGTTGAAATTATGTTCCCGATTAAGACATCTCTACCACGCGACCGTTACGGTGGCAGGTTCGAATCCTGCCTCGGGCATGGATGTGTGTGATGGCCTTAGGTTGGTTAGGTTTAAGTAGTTTTAGGAGACTGGTGACCTCAGATGTTAAGTCCCATAGTGCTCACAGCCATTCAAACCACTTGAGGACCTCTCTATGTGTATTGCAGTCTTTGAATTGCATTGCAAATACGTTGCTCGTATTCTGTTTAATTTTTGCTGACATCCGTATTATAGGGTGAACTAAATGCTTCTGTATTTGTTTTTGTTGCATGCTAAAGGACGCTGGTTTTGTATCGCGGTGTTCTGCAGACTCACGTATTTTTGTTACAGCTTAAGAACCTCGATTGAAATCCATTGTTAGTGTACTCTTCGTATCCTTTGTTATTTTTGTTCCCATTCGTTTTTCGTACTCCACCAAAATTTTCATTGACTTCTGCTAAAATGCACTATCTGCACTGCCTGTTAATAACGTGTGAAAACATTTGCTAGTTACTGAGACTACGAAACAGACATCTACACCTACATCGACACTCTTCGAGCCATTGCGAAACGCATGGCATCCAGTGACGAGAAGCAACAGCACTCAATGCAGAATTAGATACAAGTTCCGCAACAGATGTAATAATGTGGAATAGCAATACTGTCGACACCCGATAAGATGGAGTTCTTCATTAAAAGCGTGAAAGTACAGGACACGTATGTAAACAGATATAAAGTGTTGTGTTGGCAGAAGAGCCAACACCGTGTTACAAGAGGAGGCCGAAATGCACGCGTTTTAGCTCACGCAGGCTGGCGTGAGGAGGAAAGAACTATACGTCAGATCTGGAACATGACAAGGAATTAGAATTCAGAAAGCGGACGTAATTATTTTGATACTTAACTTTAATCCATTAATGATGAACGTCGCTCTTGATGGTACATGATTCACAATATTATCTGTTTAGAATACATTCATATTAACTGAATATGGCGCCTTGCTAAGTCGTACCAAATGACGTAGCTGAAGGCTATGCTAAACTGTCGCCTCTGCAAATGAGAGCGTATGTAGACAGTGAACCATCGCTAGCAAAGTCGGCTGTACAACTGGGGCGAGTGCTAGGGAGTCTCTAGACTATACCTGCCGTGTGGCGGCGCTCGGTAAGCAATCACTGATAGTGGCGACACGCGGGTCCGACGTATACTACCGGACCGCGGCCGATTTAAAGGCTACCACCTAGCAAGTGTGGTGTCTGGCGGTGCCACCACATAAAGTATAATAAAAGCAGCGTTCTTAACAATTGTCTAAATCGCGTAGTTAACACACAGATTCGTAAGTGTTAACAAAAATCATAAATCTCAGAACATCATGTGAAGAAACCAACTTCTGTTTTATATGAACAACAACCAAATATGGACCCATTTACCCGACCCAGTATTACTGATGTCAACAGAGCTCAATCAGAATATGAGCAACATACTTACAACGTAACTCAAAGAGTGCAAAGCACACAATAAGGAATGAGAAGCACAATGATTTGAAACGAGCTTCTGTTAAGTTCCGTTCACTACGGAACGAAAACAAACACAGAACCTAAAGATCATCCAATAAGAAAGCGACATGATGCATTAATAAACTTGCAGCACTGCAAGTGGCCTGACAGCGAACCGAAGTCGTGTTACGTGTAGCCCCTACACGGGTTTCACCCCCTGTTGTGGCTGTCTCTGCACAGTTCGTAGCCAGTGTTTCTGGTGTCTGTTTAAAGCAACAGTCTGGAACGCTCTGTATCGACGCAAAGAGGATTATATACTGAGCGTGGTGGCGCAGTGGTTACCACACTGGACTCTAGTTAGGGAGAACGACGGTTCAAACCCATTCCGCCATCCTGATTTAGGTTTTCGGTGATTTCCCCAAATCGCTTCAGGCAAATGCCGGGATGGTTCCTCTGAAAGGGCATAGCCACCTTCCTTCCCCATCCTTCCATAATGTGAGGGACCGATGGCCTTGCTGTTTGGTGCCCTCCAACAATTCAACCAACCAACAGTGGATTACATGTACCGAAATCGTGGCCAAAATTATTTTTGATAGTTTCAAACCTTTAAAGCACTCCCTTTCACTACTAGGTTAACTGTAGTTGTGAATACCCCTAAACTACTCCACTGCCGTCCATAGAGATTGGCCTGGGATGACTCGGCATGCATTTGTTAGTTTGTCTGCCTGTCTTTCAGTTTGTACCATGCCACTTTCCACTAGTTCTTAACCTTTTGTACTTGAAAATTTCAAAGTTGATTCGTGTGATACCCTTAATTTGCTGTACCGATTTTACTGGTGACGTGATGACAGGACTGCTTCTACTAGGGCACCGAATTGCTCGTCACGTGTGTGATTGTTCCATATGTAGTTAGTTTGCCATACTTTTCTCGCAATTTTTAAATGCGCCTTCAAACTAATTATAGCTATGTACTGTGTTATATATGTGCGTATTGAGAAGTGCATGTTAGTATGTTTAATCTAGGTTGGTTCTGCTACGTTCACTTGTCTAATGTTACCGATCACAGCAGGTGATTGTCCCAGGCCTCTCGCAAAGTTCTTTTCAATTGCACGTTGGTTTATTGTCTTACTTCTCGCAGTTCACAGCCTGATGCGATAGATGGTGCTGCATGCAGCGCTCGATTGCAAGCAAAATCTATCTACGTAGGGGGGCAACACATCTGTATGCTACACCGTGACGTAATCCAGCAAATCAGATGCCTTCCTATGAGTATGAAAGAGGGAACCTTGCCAGTTCACGACAGTCAGTTTTAGTCCCTGACGACGATGGTGGAGGGTATCATCGAAAGCGTGGAATTTTCTGAAAATTTGACGAGGCAAGTGAACCGAGAACCTTTCATGTACTTGCTACAATAGTTGACCAAACGTCCATTTTTGCCATTTTGGCCATAATTTCGGTAAATATACTCCGGTGTGCGGCACAGGTCAGCACAGCATGGGCACCATGCGATGTTGGTGTAATGTGTTGAAAGATAATGTCACGAAGATCTCGGAGAAGGGTCATAGCCACCGTCCTTAAGGCGCCAGAAATGTGATAGGTACAGTGCAAATTACCATCTGTGTGGACAAGACGCGATCATCTTATTTACCCAGTGGTACCCCATACCAACAATTCAGATGATGAGCCCATGAGAAGATGACGAAAGCAGTCTGGCAACGTTCGTCCTCCTCAGAGCTTGCATGCATGGATACGTCCAATGTGATGTTGTACACAGGACTGGGACTCGTCTGCAAAGACGACATAGTGCCACTCTGGTATGTCCAGTCTCCTTGTTGGGAGTTCCACTGTCGGCCGCCTCGGTCTCCTGCCGCGTCGATGTGGGCTTCGACAACAGTTGTCGCTGGACGTCGCCGCACTGTCCGTGAGGGCGCTCTTCTGGCCACCAGTGAGCTCGCTGCGTTCCATGACACAGGGAACCTGGTGTGTCTGTGTGGTCCTGCACAGCCAACCAAACAGCACGTCGAGCCTCTCAGGCGCTAGTCACGTAGGGCCATTAACAGCCTACGTGACCCTCGCGAACCGATAGGCAGCGTATTCACGTGACAGCGCGAGCAGCGTAACGACAAACTGCAGTCTCGGACTTTGGTACGTGCTGGTAGACGTTTCCCCTTCGTACACAAGGTGTCACACAGTCTTCCCACAAACAAACAACACTCAAATGCGATTTCTGAACGACAAACCCGCTGTAAAATCTTTACTTACATACAGAGCAAAGTGGCAGCTGTGGAAAATCACTGGTCCACATCTACCCTATACCTTGCAAGCCGTGTAATATGCTGTGGCAGATGGTGGAATCCGTGCTGGATACAGTGGCCGATGCGCAGGGAACAGTTACTGAGCGATTTCATTTGTTTCTTTAGGCGGGGCCGACCTTGTCTGGCCACTTCCAGCCGGCTGGCGAAACACTGCGATGGCAGAAGCGAGCCACACGCCCTGCGTTCTTCCTCAAACGATTTTACAGATACTATTCCGTAAAAAAAAAAAAAATCTTTTTTCCCTACTTATAGCTTTATATGCCAGCTTCGTGTGACGTGCCCATCATTTCGTTAATGGTGACAGTTATTATGGTACTTCGATTTAAGTAAGACACTGCATGAAATACGAAAAAGCTTAAAATAGAAAATAGGGGTTGCTAAGATTTTGCGTTTGGTACACATTACATAATATGTTGCCGCGTATAAAATTCAGCTGAGGTAATGAATTTTTCTTTAGACTTTGGTGGAAGTCTCAGTCACCAATGACGGAAAAATTAATCTGATGTAGCGCACATATCTGCAACCGTCCGAGCCAGCGAAAAAGCCAGAATGAGATATTCTCAACATTCCTCACATCTCAAACGGTTTGCGATATGGAAACAAGATTTTCGCAAATGACAGCACGCAAAGAGAAGAGTGCTTTGCCGTATGGTTAACATGCAAAACTTAATTATTGACCGCATTATACGATGAAACAATGTAATTATTAAGGGGCATCGATAGCTGGTGAAACGAGACATACTGTGGGATATAGTACAACGTAAGTGAAGACATTACAAGCTCATTTTTGAATCGGCGATGTGCTTTTTCATAAACGTTTCCTCCCTATTTTTCCTCAGTTTCTCACTTAAAAAACTTCATAACCACTGTCCATTTTCAATTTCTCGCGGCGTAATGAACAGTCCATTAAATTTTGGGCACGCAGCCGCGCAAATAAAATTTCCTCCGCTGATATTTCGGCCGCGTATCGTCCGGCCATCCTCAGAGTGAGTCATAAGACTGACGACAAGATGCCAAGCGCGGCCTTAGATGCTCCACCGCGGCGGTACTGCGCATGCGAGTGAGAGATGTTGGTCGGCGGCAAAGAAATACGCTTATACATGCACCGCCTGTGGCGAAGGCGTACAGACATTTGATTCGCTTATCGATGTATGATCGGCGGCGGTGACACCGTGACGACTTCTCTGCAGTTCAATTACCCCAAGAGCCGGATGCCATGCTTTGTCCAAATTAAAACCATTATCTCTGTTAATAAAATTATTAGCTGCTCTAATCTCTATACCTTGAAGACAGATTCCCAAAAGGAAGACGTGGATGTTAAAATATTCACATCACTGTAATTCATGGAATGACCTGTACCAAGACAATGTTCGGCCACAGCTGACTTGTCTGGCTGTAATAAGCGTTTGTATCTTCGATGCTCTACACATCTCTCATGAACGGTGCGTGTTGTTTGATCTCTGTACGATTTCTCACAATTTCCGCTATAAATCTGATACACACCCGCTTTACGAAGCTGTAAATCGTCCTTCACAGAGTAAAGCTGCAGCAGTCTTCGTTGGGGGGGATGGGGGGGGGGGGGTGAAAGACCACCACAACACAGAATTTCTCAAGAATACACCCACATCGGCAAAAAAGTACTAGATTTGAAAGAATTACTATCTTCTTCCTAGGTTTTACATTGAATGCTCTACAAATTTGTTGCGGAGAAAATCCATTCGATTTAAAAATGCTCTTAAGGTATGTGAGCTCTTGTTGCAAATTGTCTTTATCGGAAATACAGGGTGCCCTATGCACTAAGGTCTTAAGAACACATACGGTCTGTGAAGGGTGATGGCAGCTACTGGCATGAACATATAGATTTGTATACGTTGGTTTCCGGTATACGGCGTGTCCTAATGTGCCATCAACTTTACGGCGAGCGACAACATCCAAAAATGGGAGGTAGACGTTTTTTTATATTTCCATAGTAAATTTGATACTAGAATGGATGGAATTCTAATGCTCAAGAAATCGATGTAATTCATTCATCCCATGCGGCGATACCACAAATGTGTCGTCCACGTACCTCCAGGAGACCGTTGGTTTAAAACTTGCTGAGTCCAGTGCCTTGTCCTCGAAGTCTTCCATGAATAAATTAGCTACCAGAGGGTAGAGGGGGCGTCCCATGACAACACCATCGATCTTGTATGAATGCATGGTTTCTCGGCGATATGAATTAATAAAATATTCTCAGGCTTCCAGCGGTTAAAATCGCACGAGCTTCCGACCGAGCTCTCCCCGGTCATTGTCAAGTGGTGAGACTGACTGCTGTGTCGACGTGGCCGCGTCGTTATACAGCCGCACTGCTAGCTGTGACGTCACTGGTGCTCTCTTCCTCGACAAACAGGGTGTTGCAAAAAGGTACGGCAAACTTTCAGGAAACATTCCTCACACAAATAAAGAAAAGATGTTATGTGGACATGTGTCCGGAAACGCTTAACTCCATGTTAGAGCTCATTTTATTACTTCTCTTCAAATCACATTAATCATGGAATGGAAACACACATCAACAGAACGTACCAGCGTGACTTCAAACACTTTGTTACAGGAAATGTTCAAAATGTCCTCCGTTAGCGAGGATACATGCATCCACCCTCCGTCGCATGGAATCCCTGATGCGCTGATGCAGCCCTGGAGGATGGTGTATTGTATCACAGCCGTCCACAATACGAGCACGAAGAGTCTCTACGTTTGGTACCGGGGTTGCGTAGACAAGAGCTTCCAAATGCCCCCATAAATGAAAGTCAAGAGGGTTGAGGTCAGTAGGGAGTGGAGGTCATGGAATTGGTCCGCCTCTACCAGTCCATCGGTCACCGAATCTGTTGTTGAGAAGCACATGAACCCTTCGACTGAAATGTATAGGAGCTACATCGTGCATGAACCACATGTTGTGTCGTACTTGTAAAGGCACATGTTCTAGCAGCACAGGTAGGGTATCCCGTATGAAATCATATTTACGTGCTCCATTGAGCGTTGGTGGAAGAACATGGGGCCCAATCAAGACATCACCGACAAATAATGCCTGCCCAAACGTTCACAGAAAATCTGTGGTGATGACGTGATTGCACAAATGCGTGCGGATTCTCGTCAGCCCACACATGTTGATTCTGAAAATTTACAATTTGATCACGTTGGAATGAAGCCTCATCCGTAAAGAGAACATCTGCACTAAAATGAGGATTGACACATTGTTGGATGAACCATTCGCAGAAGTGTACCCGTAGAGGCCAATCAGCTGCTGATAGTGCCTGCACACGCTGTATATGGTACGGAATCAACTGGTTCTCCCGCAGCACCCTCCATACAGTGACGTGGTCAACGTTACCTTCTACAGCAGCAACTTCTCTGACGCTGACATTAGGGTTATCGTCAACTGCACGAAGAATTATCTCGTCCATTGTGGGTGTCCTCGTCGTTCTCGGTCTTCACCAGTCGCGAGTCATAGGCTGGAATGTTCCGTGCTCCCTAAGACGCCGATCAATTGCTTCGAACGTCATCCTGTCGGGACACCTTCGTTCTGGAAATCTGTCTCGATACAAACATACCTCGCCACGGTTATTACCCCGTGCTAATCCATACATCAAATGGGCATCTGCCAACTCCGCATTTGTAAACATTGCACTGACTGCAAAACCACGTTCGTGATGAACACTAACCTGTTGATGCTACGTACTAATGTGCTTGATGGTAGTACTGTAGAGCAATGAGTCGCATGTCAACACAAACATCGAAGTCAACATTACCTTCCTTCTATTTTGCCAACTGGAGATGAATAGAGGAAGTAGGGTACATACTGACGTAACTAAAATGAGCTCTAACATGGAAATTGAGCGTTTCCGGACACATCTCCACATAACATCTTCTCTTTATTTGTGTGTGAGGAATATTGCCAGAAATTTGGCCGTCCCTTTTTGTAACACACTGTATATAGTCATGTTTTCATTCCGCGTCCGTCGCGCCCGTTTTAACATCGCGATAGTCGGGTTCCGTCTTTGTTGATGGTGTTTTCAGCGGTTTTTATTTCAATAGCTTCTTTTATGACGCTATCGCAAAATCCCTCCTTCATATCGACATGTTTCGTCGAATAGAATTCGATGTCCACTTTCTAAGGCGTGTTCTTCCACGGCTGAATTTTCTGGATAGCGTAGGTGTAAGCACCTCTCGTGTTCCTTCCCGACGTTGCTCTACCATGCGTACTGTTTGGCTGACGTAGTAACAGCCACACTGACATGGTATCTTGTACACTCGAAGCGTTCTAAGATCTAGATCGTCCTTCACAGGCCTCATGAGCTGGCGAACTTTTGCTGGGGACCTGAACACCGATGAAATGTTATATCTCTTCAGGAGCCGGCTAATCTTTCCCGACACTGTACCACAGAAAGGCTAAAACACAAGTTTCTTGTTTGCTTCTTCGGTGGTGTTCTCACCTCTCTTAGTTTGTTTTTTTGCGTGTCGCGCCAGATATAGCCTGTGATACCTGTCCGTGGCTGTAACCGTTTTCCCGGAAGACGTTTCGGAGGTGGCTCAGTTCTAGTGGCAGACTTGCTGCGTCTGGGACGACTTTAGCACAATGAACGAGGGTATTCAGAAGGCCACTTTTTGTGCCGGATGGTGGTGGCTGAGTTACCGATCTGTGTGTGTAGGTATCCTGCGGGCACTGTGGCTGAGGTGCCCGTTGGTTTTCCGTCGAACGAGTACGTCAAGCAAGGGCAGTGCATCATCTGTCTCGACTTCCATCGTAAACTTGATGTGGCCGAGGAGAGCTCGGTCGAAAGTTCGTTGGATTATAACCACCTGACGCGGCTGGAAGCCCGAGAAAATCTTATTAATTCATATCGCCACGAAACCACGCATTCATACATGGCGTACCTCTACGGGGGGGGAAACGTGGCGCCTAGGGAACCTGCTTGGGAAGAAGGCTAACCTGTTAAGCTCTCTAGCCTTCCTGCTACGCTGTCGAGATGAGAACGCGATTCCACGATTTACCTCGGTAGCCAGGTGAATCTACCGTTCAGCCAGCTCTGCCCTGTTGCGGGAAACGATACACTTCACTAGGAGGCAGCTGGATTTAAAAGGTCGCGAACTGCTGGCTATACATCTGCAGTTGACAGAGGTACTCTCACAATTAGATTTTGAGTGGGTCGACGCGGCCACCACAGCAAAAGAAGGCCACAGAGAAACAGAAAGTGTAGTTCGCGCGGATTTCTTAACAACAACACGGTGCAGAACGGAAATCAACAGAAGGAACTGTCATCAATATGACGGAGAAAGAGGTCGATGCGGGTGCCATTTCGGCGCTTAAGAAAGGTATTAACTTCGCACCAGCGCTTCAGAGCATCCCTGTCTGTGATGATATAAGTGGGGTTGAACAAACAATCCGTAAGATGCCTAGTGAGAATGCTGACGAAATTCATCGCGAAACGTGTCGCATCATTTCAAAATCTAAACCACTGAGGTCTAACTTGACTAGGGCTAAACGCAATGGTCTTCACGCACTCCGCAACGACGCATTCATCGTGGTTCTGCCAGACGACAAGGGCAATGCATCCGTCATTGTAAATAAAGCTGACTACGATGCCAAAATTCAGTTAATGCTTGAAGAGGATATATAGCGTTAACTGCCACGGGACCCGACGTCAAGAATAATGAGGAAGACATCAGAGCTTCCAAAACAGTAAATGCTGGAAGAGGGCGTTATTAAGACTATCCTCCCTCAGGCGCCGAGACCACCTACGCTTTCTGGACTACCAGAAATCCACAACCGGATTCTCCTCTTCGTCCCATTGTGAACACCATTGGGTCACCCACTTATAGACTGGAAGAACACCTGACCAGCCTCCTTGCACCGCATGTGGGTCGTTGTGTGCATCACATCAAGAACACCGTCGACTTTCTCAACAGAATTAAACAACTGCGTCTTAGTCAAGGAGATATGATGGTTAGTTTTGGTGTGGTCTCCCTGTTTACACGTGTTCCGGTCAAAGACTGTATAGATCTCCTCTTCCAATTATCTGATAGCACAATTGTGGGACTGTTTAAGCACACAGTGACATAGTCGTACTTCCTACATGGCGGCCAGTATTTCGTCCAGTTGGACGGCGTGGCTATGGGAAGCCCTCTGGCTCCATCCATAGCCAAACTTTTTATGGCAAAATTTGAAGACTTCGCCTTGGACACGGCTCCAGCTAAACCAAGTTGCTTTTAGCGTTACGTCGATGACACTTTCATCATGTAGCCCCATGGTCGTGAATTTTTGGAACACCTGAACAGCATTCACGGCCACATCAAGTGTAAGATGTAAGTCGAGACAGAGGGTACATTGCCCTTGCTTCACGTCCTCATTCGACGGAAAACCAAGGGGCCCCTCAGCCACAGTGTCTACAGAAAACGGAGACACACACACACACACACACACACACACACACACACACACACACACACACACACACACACACACACACACAGATCAGTATCTGCACGCTCTCAGCCACCACCATCCGGCACAAAAACGTGGCGTTCTGAATACCCTCGTCCATCGTGCTAAAGTCGTCCCAGGCGCAGCAAATCTGCCACTAGAACTGAGCCACCTCCGAAACGTCTTCCGGGAAAACGGGTACAGCCACGGACAGGTGTCCAGGCTATATCTGGCTTGACACGCAAGAAACACACCAACAGAGAAGAGAACACCACCGAAGAAGAAAGCAAGAAA
This sequence comes from Schistocerca gregaria, assembly GCF_023897955.1. Taxonomy (NCBI): domain Eukaryota; kingdom Metazoa; phylum Arthropoda; class Insecta; order Orthoptera; family Acrididae; genus Schistocerca; species Schistocerca gregaria. The sequence goes on from NW_026061747.1 coordinate 1,008,523, forward strand.
CTTGTGTTTTAGCCTTTCTGTGGTACAGTGTCGGGAAAGATTAGCCGACTCCTGAAGAGATATAACATTTCATCGGTGTTCAGGCCCCCAGCAAAAATTCGTCAGCTCATAAGGCCTGTGATGGACTACCTACGGCTAAGAACGCCTGGAGTGTACAAGGTACCATGTCAGTGTGGCTGTTACTACGTCGGCCAAACAGTACGCATGGTAGAGCAACGTCGGAAAGGAACACGAGAGGTGCTTACACCTACGCTATCCAGAAAAATCAGCCGTGGAAGAACACGCCTTAGAAAATGGACACCGAATTCTATTCGACGAAACATCTGTCGTTATGAAAGCGGAGGGATTTTGCGATAGCGTCATAAAAGAAGCTATTGAAATAAAAAACGCTGAAGACACCATCAACAATGGCGGATGTTTGCAACTCAGCACAGCCTGGGACCCGGCTATCGCGATGTTAAAACGGGCGCGATGAACGCGGTATGAAAACATGATCATATATGGCGTGGAAGAGAGCACCAGTGACGTCACAGCCAGCAGTGCGGCTGTATAACGACGCGGCCACGACGACACAGCAGTCAGTCTTACCACTTGAGAATGACCGGGGAGAGCTCGGTCGAAAGCCCGTGGGAATTTAACCACCCGACGCGGCTGGAAACCCGCAAAATTTTATTAACTATCAATCTTCTCATAAAATTCACCATTAAACTGGAAATAAGATGATAAAAGCACATGTTCAAATAAGGCCGTAATGTTCGTATCAAGATGTTGGCTGATAAGAGAAAGAGTCCTTTAAAGGTACCGGTGCATAATGACAGCAACGTCAGGCTAAATAATAATGATGTGCTAGTTAGTTTTGACGTGTTAAGTCTCTGAATAAAATCCATAGAATTACGAATGTGGTGACTCCGTTTTCCTACCAATTGTTTTAATTAGGAAGTCAAGTGTTTGGCAGAAAAATACGTCGGTGAACCAATAGCGCTCGTTATAGGTCTTATAGACCTCTACACTCTCATACTTAGACATTTTGTGAACTTTAGGAAGACCATAATATCTCGGTGGTACTTCTTTTGACTTCCTTTGGTAGTGATGAAGCGTTCAGCAAGGCAGCAGTCCATACTGTCACCTTGCTAGTAGGATCTTTGTTAATCTTCCGGTATGCACCAGAACTAAGTAGACCACATAGCTCTTCCTTGTAGACTTTCTGAGGCAAAAGGACCGGAGCATTACCCCCACGCGCTGCAGTCGGAAAACTATAAGCGCGATGCCATAGATAGTACAAGGGTACTAATATCGATACGCGCTGCTGCTGCGACTCACGGAGAGAGAGGATAACAGCTTAACCGCGAGAGACTAATCACAGAATATCAACCAAAACCAATATTTAATGGGAAGCATAACACGAGCCAGCCACGGCTCAACCTCCCGCCCTCAAACAAACACGATGCTGGAAGGGGAGGGGGGCTACTTAACCATCAGACTAACTAACTGGATTTAACCTGGCTAAGGTGAACCCAGTACTGGTTACCGGAATGGTTATCCTTAACCAGCAGATTCACCGGGCCTAAAATGCGCAAATTGGTGCTAGGCCCCAGAAAATGAGGAGTAAATTTACTCATATTTCCGACACGCACCTGCCTACTGGGGAAACTACGGACATAGACCTGATCTCCTAGCCTCCCTCTAAAGGTTCTCCGATTACGATTGTAACGCTCACCTTGATTATTATGGACCCTGAGTATATTACGTCTGGCACGGTTCCAGTTTTCATTGATGACTTGAGGAACTAGATCTTGAATTCCCCACAAGTTCGAAAAAGGGGAATTAACAGGATAGGAAAGGATCAAAGAGGCGGGAGTAGCTCCCAAGGCTTCATGATTGGCGGTATTAAAAGCAAAACTAAGCCAAGGAAGACTAGAGTCCCACTTACTAGGCGTTTTCTGAAATCAAAGCGGATTTACGATTTCGGTTAACCCTCTCCGTAAAGCATGCCTGCGGATAATACGACGCAGTCGTGATATGCTTGACACCGTTCTGAAAATAGGACTCCTTGAAAGGAGCCGAAAGGAAGGCCGGCGCATTATCGCTAACAATTTTCTTAGGGGGGCCAAAAACAATGAAAACTTTAGTTAAATGAGAAATAGTGGTGGTAGCAGTGACGTTACGGCTCGGAAGGAGCCAAGTGAATCCGGAGAACGCATCAATAATAACTAACACGTATCGATGACCTTTCTTAGTACGAAGAAAGGGTCCTAGATAATCGATATAGAGCTTGTGCGTAGGACAGGACTCGCGCTCAGAGCTCAGCAAACCCTGTTGAAGAGCATTCTTGGGTTTGACTACATTATAAAGCCGATATTGCTATACCATCTCTCTGACATTTCGCTCCATGGTGGGCCAAGTCAAATGCTCCTTGACTTTTTTCAGAGTCTTAGGAACTTATAAGTGGCTACCCACCAACGAATCATGAAAGTACCGAAAAACCGGGCGCACCAGAGCTACTGGCAAACTTCTTTAACTGCTTCGCATGCCCGACCCTTTTACGCAGAATGCAACTGTTAATAATATACTCATGCGACAGTTCCCCAGCCAAATAGGGTCCTGATCCCGACGCTGAGCGACATCAAACTAAAGAGGAATTTCTCCCAATCCTGCCTCCATCTGTCTCCTGGGTTCCCTCACTAGGTGTAGATTCGGCGAACTACAGGCTGAGGACATCCGCAAGGATATTTTCAGTGTCTCTCATGTGTTTAACTTCAAATTAAATGCGTACCTCTCATCTGGCACTACGGCCAGTTTTACGGCTAAAATACCAGCATTAGATGTGTCATTTTGGACAATAAACCCTTTATTAAAGTATGGTACTCCTAGAAATGGACGATTGGCTACAGCTGCCTTAATATACTCAAACGCGGGCTCCTGGACAGGTCCTTATTCAAAACGCACTCTCTTCCGGCACTGTTCGTTTGAGGTCGCGGCCAACTAAGCAAAATTAGGGACAAAACGCCTAAAATAGTTCAACATGCCTATGAACCTAGCAATTCCGCGTTTATCAGTAGGCGGGGGCAACGCCCGTATGGTCTTAGTTCGCTCTTGTTCGATGCGAATACTCTGACCTGACACTAGGTGACCTAAGAAGAACACCTGCTGCCTTTCTAATGTCATCTTACTGGGTTTAACAGTCAGCCCGGCTCCCTGAAACCTCGAAAGAACTTTCTGGATATGATCCAAATGGTCCTGAAACGAACGGCTATAGATGACTACATCGTCCAAATAATTATAGGCAAACACTAATTTCAAGTCCCTAAGGATATTATCCAGCAAACGAGTTGCCAAACCAAAAGGAACTCTGTCAAACAGATTCCAATCAGTACAAAATGCGGTAACATGTTTACATTCTTCAGCTAATGGAATCTGACAACAGGCTTGGTTCAAACCAAGAACAGTAAACCAATTAGTACCGGCAAACCAGGTAAAAGTTATGCAGATCAGAGGCAGAGGCACATTCGAAGACAACCTTAGTGTTCAAGCACCCGGTAGTTAACCACAGGTCTGAAATAGTGCTCCTGATCCTTGGGAACATGGCATATGGGGGAAGCATAAGTAGATGTAGAAGGCGTAATAACTCCTTGTTGGAGCATTTGTGATATTCTCGCCTTCAGTATCTTCACCTTAGGAGGTGAGAAGCGACGTGGGGGCTGCCTGACAGGACTATCGTCGGATAGAAGGATATGGTAATTAAGAACATTAGTGACACTCAAGTTATCACTAAGAAGCTCAGGAAAACTCTGTAACAAATCCCGTAATTGAGAAGCGTGATGCGGCGAGAGATGGGTAAGATCAAACTCATTAGCCACATCCTGAACGGCCAATGCATCTGCATTTCGATGCACAATACGTTTAGCGCACTTATAAAACGAAACTTAAGGTGGCTTGCGGAGTATGGATGTAGATGTAGAAACTTCTCCACAGGACCTAACTTAAAGAAAAAGGTGTGCCCAGAATAATCCAAGAATAACCCAGTATTTACTGAAATCACATCCCAAAATTAGATCGACCGGCAGCTCCTTGACCGAGGCTAATGACAAGGGCCAGGAAAAATCCCCCATCGATATACTCCCTCGGACCCAATCATGCAGAGGCAACACCTGGTCATTGGCCACCCGACATCTCTGCACCGGAGAAAGCACCGACCGAAGTTTCGTAAAATGACCAACTTCCAAAAACCACTCGAAGCACAATAATGAAAATGAGCTACCAGAATCGGAAAGAGCACAGATCGGTTCGCCACCTACTCGAGAACTAACGTAAGGCGAGGGCGGTGAAGAGGGAGCGACAACACGGGTACGCCAGCGTCTAAAGGCTCGATCACGAGATAGCTGCCCAGTCCGGCGTCATTTATTGGCTCTGAGAGCGCGAGGCTGAATCCAAGAGCGCTCCAAGTGAGCCGTGCTGCCGCACCTGAAACAACCCCGGGGTTCCAGTTTTACTGCTTCAGCGGATGCAGACACTTCGGAATTTCCCTTGCCAGCGCCGGTGGCCTGCCCCTTAACTTCGTGACATACATCGTATCCAAGCGGCAACGCCCATATCGCTACAACCGCGGCACGGAGTTCTTCCCAAGCTGAAGGCTGATTACGGAAGACATAGTGCTACTTATCCGCAACGCGCATTCCCCTAAGAACAATAGACACCGGCTGTTGTTCAGGCAAATCGATTAACAAAGCCAAGGACGCCGTCTGAACTCTGTCCACATACTGATGTAACTGCTCTTTATCCCGCTGCATCTCCCAAATGTAACGACATTCAAGCTGTTTTCGAACTCCGGTGGTCAATCTCTGCCTAATGACGAGCTCCCTCAATTGCTGTAAGGAGAACACTTCAGTCATGGCTCGGAAGAGGAGGTTCTGCAACTCACTTCTAGCTAACAGGTACGGCAGTGACAAAATTACTTGGTGTGGAACCACGAAAGGCAGAAGCATAAAGTTCAAGACGAACCGACAACCGTAATAATTTTTCGACCTGTTCAAGCCACTCCACTACTAATTCAGTAATATCACGAGAGGATTAGGCAACTTGGCAAACATTGCGTCTAACTTCACCGAGGACGTAACAGTACCATCCCGGGCAGGCTCTCGCCCTCTCCCGAACACAGCAAGTCCCGCTCCTCAATCCTCTTCTCACCAAATCTAAACACGTAACATTAAACTGCAATGTACTAACCAAAGAGCCCAATTCGGCGGCTAATTTTTTATGGTGATCTTCCAAAGCTAACATGCCCAAATCCGCTTTCCGATTTGTTAAATACATTAACTGGGCCTACACCGTATCCAATAGACTGGCACTAGGTTGAGTGCCTTCCAAAACGCAAATAGTGTCCTCAAGGCCCCTAACAGCCTTCAACAAAAATTCAGTGGCCGCTCCTGTCTCACCCAACACCGCCGGCGTGACGTCAACCGGCTGAAAAACGGCAGCACCTAAACGGGCCACTAAATCCGGATCACTGCTCTCAGTAGCTTGGCGCCTTATTTCCAACTCGTAAACAAGATGTTCCTGAGCAGGCCGATCCCCGGACTCTGACTGACCGCCATTACAATACACCTGAAACAATCAACACCCAAAACAATGTGGTGTCACAGAACAGAAATAAAATTGAAACTAACAGTAACTGAAATGGCAAGAACACAAACGTAACCACGCTCTGCTACCAGTGAAATCCCTGGGCTAGCAGGACGGAGCGGATGCGGTTATATTTGTGGAAAGAGGTCAAAATATGTTACTGTCAGTTGCACACCATCATACAAAATTTATTTCTTAAAACACACAATCAGACAAGCAAGAATCAAAACTCTCAAGGTTTTAACGAAAGACCTCCTTTGATTTAATTTAGATCGGCTGAAGGCCACATCGAAAATCCAAGGCACAAGGCCTAAGCAAGGTACAGGAGTTCTTCTGGCGGTTTCACTTCTTCAGAATTTTTTATCTTCAATATAAATAGGCTGAAAGCCTTAGATTTAATGTTATCCCATATAACGCGGCTGAAGGCCTCACGTTAATCAAGAATAGTCTCGCGGCTTAAGGCCGAGACAAAGATTTTCAAAGTTTAATTTAAATTGGCTGAAAACTCGGTTGAAGGCCGCATATCAACAAAACAATTTTACGGATTTTGCCTGGGAAGAAGAGCTTTCAATTTGGAAAGGCTGAAGGCCTGATCTCAAAATACTTCGTGTAAAACTCTGCAGCAGGCCTCATATTAAAAAATAACAATCTTATGACTTAAGGGCAAGACAAGGATTTTGAATTTTTAATTTAATAGTGATTAAAACAAACATCATGGAGAAAACAATTTTACGACTTAAGGCCTAAAGGAAGAGATTCTGAATTTCAACTAAAATAGGATAAAGTCTTTATCCTAAAATGCTTCACATAACTCTCGGCTGAAGGCCACATACGAAACCCAAATAATCTCACGTCTTAAAATTAAAAATTGGAAATTTCTTTGTCTGGGCTTTAACTGAAAAACTCGGCTGAAGGCCACATAAAAACTACAAAATATTTCTTCCGGCTTAAATCCTAGACAAAATTTTCAACTCTTGATTTGAAAAGGCTGAAAACTCGGCTGAAGGCCACATACCTACTTGAAACCAGTTTACGGCTTAATGTCTAGGCACAAGGAATTTGTAATTTTAATTTTGAAAGGCTGAAACTCGGCTGAAGGCCACATACCAGTCAAGAAACTTTTTTACGCCTTAAGGCCTAAGAAGAAAAGCCTTGAAATTTCAATAAGCAAAAACTCCGCTGAAGGCCACACACACAGTACTTAAGACTAAAAAGGAAATCACTCTGTAAAACACAAGGAGCGGCGCTCAGAAGGTTCCAACCTGGGGAAGTAACTAACGCACTTTTAGGTGAAACAGGCAGCCAGACCGACAACTTCTTAATCAAAAGGCAACCCAACAAAAAGCCAGCCGAGGAACCAACCAACAACATCAGTTCTACTGCACCTGAACAGCAAAACGACAACAAGATGTCAATCGCACAACGTTCCGGATACTGGTGGCCAATCAAGCCAAATGAGAATAAACGCCCAAAACTACCAACACCTCAGCTGTCACACTACACGCTGTGCTGTACAATACCAACACGATGTGGAAAATACACTGCCAGAAACTACGTCAACAACCACTTTAGGTCACTGGAACGTCAACGGCCACAACACAGGAGATACCTCTGGTTCACTTAATTTAAGTCATTCCTTCATTAATGAAGTTTAACACCACACAGGAAGACGGCTGCAATTCTAATCGACTTGAACGCACACACCTGTGGATCTCTCAGAAAGGGACAACCAGGATCAAACCAAGACATGTGATAGCAGTTGAGGCTTGATAGTATGTTAAGTGAGCACTCAACTTTAGTGTCCAGTTTCGGTGGCTGACGAACTTCGTAACCCTCGCAAGAAGTGCCTCACAACTCCAACCGCACGTGCACGCCGCCAGCGGCTCCGGTCTGACCACGCGCCACAGAGACTTCCTCGTTGCTCTGACCCAACGGACCAACTGTCACACACAGCACACCCGGAAAACATATCCGCCACACCAGACATAGTACAGCAGTACTAGTATCGATACACACTGCTACTGCGGCTCACGGAGAGAAGACAGCAACGTTATTGCGGTAACCACTGGGCTACAACAAATGATTAAAAAAAAAAAAAAAAAACAAGGCACCCATCCAGCCAGCCACGGCTCACATACGTTGCAAAGAGCAATGGTGCTGACAATTCTTTTCAGTATTCAATACTGCCTTCTCACGTTGCCATCCTGATAAGTCAATGTTGACTTTTATAGAAGAGATATTCATTTTCCAAAAACATCGCAGTTCTTCCACATAAAACATGTTCCTTAATTCTACAACACTTATTCAAAAAATGGCTCTGAGCCCTATGAGACTTAACATCTATGGTCATCAGTCCTCTAGAACTTAGAACTACTTCAACCTAACTAACCTAAGGACAGCATACAACACCCAGCCATCACGAGGCAGAGAAAGTCCCTGACCCCGCCGGGAATCGAACCCGGGAACCCGGGCGTGGGAAGCGAGAACGTACAACAGTTATTGTTTCTATACAGGCTACACTTTAGTTTCTTTTTTTGGCGTGCTTTTGCCTAGAGCGGAATGCTGTCTGTGTATTTCATTGGTCAAATTTTTCAGTGTAACGAAAATATGATTCTCTATAAATTGTTCGAAGCAAAGAGTAGGATATGACCAAATGAGGAAGCAAATAGACCAGCGTAAGGCCTAGTTTTGCGAAAAACGATTTAACTTCTTTAAATAAATCAGGGTAACTGAGAAAAACTTAAATCTTTCGTTGCTGTCATACTAAAGTCATACGCAGTGTTTAGAATTGTCACGTCGATGTCTCATATCTGCCTAGTGTTAGCGAGATGCTTTAGGAGCTTTAAGTAGAATGCTATGGACCACAGGGTGTACTCAAAAAATGTCTGAAGTAACTAATTGTGTTTTCTTATACATCATAGGTATTGTTTTGCAACACTACTATAAATCTCAGAAATTCTGCTGGTTTGTACATAATGCGGATGTAGAGGAAGATAGATGCTCCAGAAAATGGCGCAAAATGTGCAAAATATTGATTTGTGTTATGTCAAAGTCATGTGTAAATATTATGTCGATATTTTGTGACCATACTTTGTCCATAATTAGCGTCCTGATACAATCGCTCTAAAACAAAAAAATTAAGTCTGAAATCGTAGGTTCACTTGAAAATATGTATCTATTAGGCTGGTGCAGAAGTTCACAGCTATTTTTTTTGTCAGCTGGTATTCAGGTTGCTATGGGTTTACTTAACGATTGTCAGTTGTTATTGTTAGTTCACTGTTGCTATTTGAGTTTACATGTTGAAATTTTGTGTCTGAAGATAGTGAGTGGAGCTGTCGACGCTACAAAATGGAGTACAAACAGGATAAATCGGAACATTTCCGACATTTTACACGGTCTGAGTTCATTCGAGGAGCTACAGCAGCGGAGGCACCCAGAAACATTTGCACCGTGTGTGGGGATAATACTATTGGACAGAGAACTCTAAGGAAGTGGTTTTCTCTTGATAAGGAGGATCGTTTTGACGTTAATGATTTCGCTGTTTGATGGAAGTCGTTCACACTCATGAACCCACAATGATCCACGCGAGTGTACTCGAGAGCTGGTAAACTGCAATTATTTCACCACCGTACGAATTTAAGTGCAATGGGAAAGGCTCAAACATCAAGGGTACGGGTGCCGCATGCCCTAAGCCAAAATCACAAAATCAGCAGGTGACCACATGTGCATCATTGCTTGGCTCGTGAACAACAGCGGCGATGACTTCTCCGTACCGCTATTGGGGTGCAAAATAACTGATGATGGTCGAAGTACAGAGGATATAGAATATACACTGGCAATGGCAAGGAAAGCGTTTCTGAAGAAGAAAAATTTGTTAACATCGAGTATAGATTTCAGTGTGAGGAAGTCGTTTCTGAAAGTATTTGTATGGAGTGTAGTCATGTATGGTTCAAATGGTTCAAATGGCTCTGAGCACTATGGGACTTAACATCTATGGTCATCAGTCCCCTAGAACTTAGAACTACTTAAACCTAACTAGCCTAAGGACAGCACACAACACGCAGTCATCACGAGGCAGAGAAAATCCCTGACCCCGCCGGGAATCGTACCCGGGAACCCGGACGTGGGAAGCGAGAACGCTACCGCACGACAGCCGTGTATGGAAGTGAAACATGACGATAAATAGTTTGGACAAGAAGAGAATAGAAGCTTGCGAAATGTGGTGCTACAGAAGTATGCTAAAGATTAGATGGGCAGATCACATAACTAACGATGAGGTATTGAATAGAATTCGGCAGAAGAGGAATTTGTGGCACAACTTGACAAGAAGAAGGGACCGGTTGGTAGGACATGTTCTGAGGCATCAAGGGATCACAAATTTAGCACTGGAGGACAGCGTGGAGGGTAAAAATCGTAGACGGAGACCAAGAGATTAGACGGAAACCAAGAGATGAATACACTACGCAGATTCAAAAGGATGAAGGTTGCAGTAGGTACTGGGAGATGAAGAAGCTTCCACAGGATAGAGTAGCATGGAGAGTTGCATCAAGCCAGTCTCAGAACTGAAGACAGCAAACAACAACAACAATGCTAACACAGGGAAACGAAAGGAATGGTTGAGCCCAGCAAAGCAGCAACTCCCCGAACAACGACCTGTAATCATCTACAAAAGATGATGTTATGCATCTAGTGCGCTACGAATTGCTTCCCCGAAGTGTAACCATCACTGCTGACGTTTATTCTCAGCAACCGAGACGTTTTGCAGACGCAATCCAAGAACGACAAGGAGGAAGACCGCGTGAAGTGATGCTACTCCACGATAATGACCACCCGCATTTTGCTAGGCTGAGGGAAGACACTATACGGGAGTTGTGTTGGGGAGTCCTTCCGCAACCACGTTATTCAGCTGATCTGGTGTCCTCAAACACAGATACAACCTTGAAGGAACTTCCCTTTCCAATGAAGATGCTCTATGAACATGGCTCGACGAGTTCTTCGCCTCAAAACCACGTGATTTCCACAGTCGCGGAATATAAAACGTACTCCAGCGTTGACAGATTGTTTTAAATAGAGAAGGAGAATGTATTATTGATAAACGTCTGTGTTACGTTAGAACTTATGCACCAGACAAATACCTTTTCTGCATGAGACACGGCAGTCCGCAGAGCTTACCGGTGTGACGGGATGCCGCAGCGTGAGGGGAACGTGCATCCAGCCATGAGGTTGCCCCGCTGAACTGCAGGCGTTCATGAACAGTACAAGGCGTAGGGTAGTATCTGACAACTTCTCGGGCTTCAAACTACCCATTTCAGCGATAGTATTGCTCGTAACGGGAATATTTTTCAATCTCTGAGTTTTGACGTTATAACAACAGCAGCTGCCGAAGAGCACTGAAACACATAAATCAAAAGAAGGCAGCTGGAGTAGACGAAATTCCTTCAGAATTCTTGAAACTCTGGGTGAACTTACCTTCGTAGCACCATTCCACTTAGTAAGCGAGATATATGTATCGAGTAACACATACTCTGACATCAATAAAAAATATAAAACAGCAATTCGGAAGATGCTGACATCTGTGAAGAATATTACGGCTACGAAGAAGTCTCGGACGAAATATCAGCACAGGTCAGTTACTGGATGCAGCAGTATTCCGAGCACTTTATTCACCGTGGTTGTTTCTTTACGTTTGATTAGCCAGATAGGATTCTACAAGCAGTCAGCTGAATTACTTCTTAGCAGCTTCCCTTACGGTTGGGCAATGCCTTTGCCACACACATAAAAAAGAGACGTATTTCACAAAAAGATTGTCAATGTAAAAGGATTCCTTTCCTGGTTAATGGTTGGTTTACGATATCTCTCAGCATTCGCAACCACTGTATCCTGATGATTAGTAAATCTTCTTGGCCGCAGTATCATCCACGGGCAATTATCGTCCTAACTTACAGGCAAAGCAAGTGGATGTCCTTTCTGTGCATACAAAAGCTTGGTGAATGTTGGGCGGTCACATCATTGTCCGGCGAGTTGCCATACCTACCTGTCACTCTGGGAATGATGGGATTCCCTCAAACATATATACATGAGATAGTCCTTCAGATGTACGCGTGAGACTCCTAGCAGTTGACGTCTAAATGTGGTTTTTTATGTATTTATTTGCAATGGATTTCGGTGTCTCTCCATTTTCTGGCATGTCTACGGTACCACGTGATCAGGCGTGTACCGGGTAATCATCAATATACACATGTCTCATAGAGGGTATAACACCAAAAATGCAGACAAAGTACCGTCTGCAACATCCAAAATTTTCGCCGTTTAATTTTCGTTGATATCTTGCACTATACTCTTGATTCTGATGCTATATGCTGTACTACAGAAACTAAATACATCAATACTTCGATTACGTATTAAATAAAAATTTGACGGTATATAATTGATTGTAATTATAATAGAAATATTATAAATTGCCGGGTAATAGCCAAGGGAACTTTATTGAGATGTATCAATAGCAAAGACGAAATGATAATAGCTGTACCGATGTTTATCTTTGCGCATGGAGAGCCTCTGTCGCGTGGCGTGCAGATGGGAGGCAGAGCAGTTTGTGTCATGAAAGAGTGCGGAAGTTTTTGTTGAACGACCCGGTGTGTACCTATACTCGCGCCAGTGTAGACATCCCTCACTCGTTAACCTGCGATTACTGAGAGCACGGTAGGAGTGGACCGGCGGGGGAAGCTGCAGTTTCAACTGTTGCCTGTCCCGTAAGTATCCGTGGCTCTGGAGACGACTCGGGGTTCCTCTCATCAAGCAGCAGCAGCAACAGCAGCTCCGCATTGTCGTCGGCTACATACTTGTCATCCGCACAGCTACAATATCGAAGGACTGTTAATTGACAAACATTGTAGTGTAGAGAGGCTTCAACCAGCAACATTTCATTCACAGAGTGTGAATAACTTGAATAATAACTAGCAAAAGTTAAAATTTCTAGGACACCTGTGTTGCATTGTCCTCATACATTATTACCATGCAGGGTTCCTTTCCTTTCCATGCAATCGTCGAGTGTCATATGAATATCAAAACTGATTAAATATTTACTGCTAGTTTCGTGTACTTCATACTGACCAGTTTCAGTCTAAATTTTCTGCCTTAGTAACTACATTGTTGTATTGCTTAACAGAAGCTACTTACAGCAAAGTAAGTTTCGCTGGCAAAACAAATAACTACAGATACAATATAAATCTCCCACATGAACCATGGACCTTGCCGTTGGTAGGGAGGCTTGCGTGCCTCAGCGATACAGATAGCCGTTCCGTTTGTGCAACCACAATGGAGGGGTATCAGTAGAGAGACCAGGCAAATGTGTGGTCCCTGAAGAGATGCAGCAGCCTCTTCAGTAGTTGCAGGGGCAACAGTCTGGATGATTGACTGATCTAACCCTGTAACACTAATCAAAACGGCGTTGCTGTGCTGGTACTGCGAACGGTTGAAAGCAAGGGGAAACTACAGCCGTAATTTTTCCCGAGGGCATACACCTTTACTGTATGCTTAATGATGATGGCGTCCTCTTGGGTAAAATATTCCGGTGGAAAAATAGTCCCCCATTTGGATCTCCGGGCGGGGCTACTCAAGGGGATATCGTTATCAGGAGAAAGAAAACTGGCATTCTACGAATCGGAGCGTGGAATGTCAGACCCATTAATCGCGCAGGTAGGTTAGAAAATTGAAGAAGGGAAATTGATAGGTTACAAATAGATATAGTGGGAATTAGAGAAGTTCAGTGGCAGGAGGAACAAGACTTCTGGTCAGGTGAATACAGGGTTATAAATACAAAATCAAATAGGGGTAATGCAGGAGTAGGTTTAATAATGAATAAAAAATAGGAGTTCGGGTAAGCTACTACAAACAGCATAGTGAACGCATTATTGTGGCCAAGATAGACACGAAGCCCACGCCTACTACAGTAGTACAAGTTTATATGCCAACTAGCTCTGCAGATGACGAAGAAATTGAATAATTTCTTTTATTTCATCATAAATTTCTTCAGATGGTGAAGGAAGACGAAAATTAAATAGTCATGGGTGACTGGAATTCGGTAGTAAGAAAAGGGAGAGAAGAAACATAGTAGCTGAATATGGATTGGCCTTCAGTTGCTTCAATTTCTTCATCTGCAGGGCTAATTGGCATATAAACTTATACTACTGTAGTAGACGTGGGCTTCGTGTCTATCTTGGCCACAAAATGCGTTCACTATGTTGTTTGTAGTAGCGCGTAATGGGGCCCCTTAGGGATATGGCGGCTAAGAAGGGGAAGAAATCCAGTGTGCACTCCATGTGCATTTCCGGAGGAGTCATTCCTGATGTGGAAATGGTACTTCCAGATGCCATGAAGAACACAGGGTGCAGACAGCTGCAGGTGGTGGCACATGTCGCCACTAATGACGCGTGTCGCTTTGGATCTGATGAAATTCTCTCTGGATTCCAGCGGCTATCTGATTTGGTGAAGGTTGCCGGTCTTGCTTACTAGATGAAGGCAGAGCTCTCCATCTGCAGCATCGTTGACAGAACCGACTGCGGACCTTTGATGCAGAGCCGGGTGGAGGGTCTGAGGGTCAGAGGCTCAGACGGTTTTGCGACCGTGTTGGCTGCAGATTCCTTGACTTGCGTCAGAGGATGGTGGGGTTTCGGGTTCCGCTGAATAGGTCAGGAGTTCACTACACTAAGCTGGCGGCTACACGGGTAGCGGAGGCTGTGTGGCATGGACTGGGCAGTTTTTTAGGTTAGAAGGCCTCGGGAAAGTACGGGGAGGGCTGCAATCTCAAAGGGTTCATAGCACATACAGGACGTGCTTGGATCAAGGAACAGTCGGAATTGCAGTTGTAAATTGTTGTAGTTGTGCTGGGAAAGTCCCTGAGCTTCAAGCGCTAATAGAAAGCACAGAAGCTGAAATCGTTATAGGTACAGAAAGCTGGCTAAAGCCTGAAATAAGTTCTGCAGAAACCTTTACAAAGTCTCAGACGGTGTTCAGGAAAGATAGATTAGGCAGAATTGGTGGTGGACTGTTTGTGTCTGTCAGTAGTGGTTTATCTTGTAGTGAAGCCGAAGTAGGTACTCAGTGCGAATTCGTATGTGTGGTGGTTATACTTAACAACTGAATTGGCTCCTCCTACAGACCCCCAGACTCCGATGATATAGCTGCTGAACAGTTCAGAGAAAATTTGAGTCTCGTAACAAATAAATACCCTCACTCTAACGGTTATAGTTGGTGGGGACTTCAACCTTCCCTCGTTATGTTGGCAAAAATACTTGTTCAAAACCGTTGGTAGGCGAAAACATATTCCGAGATTGTCCTAAATGCTTTCTCCGAAAATTGTTTCGAGCAGTTAGTCCACGAACCCACATGAATTGTAAATGGTTGCGAAAACACACTTGACCTCTTAGTCAAGATGCTTTTAGCTCTGGACTGTTTGTGGCTGATACAGGGATTAGTGATCACAAGGTCGTTGTAGCTAGGCTCAATGCCATTTCTTCCAAATCCACCAGAAACAAACGCAAAATAAAAGCGGATGAAGTGTCACTAGAAGCCTTCCTAAGAGACAGTCTCCATTCCTTCCGAAATGACTACGCAAATGTAGACGAGATGTGGCTCAAATTCAAAGATATAGTAGCAACAGCAATTGAGAGGTTCATACATCATGAATTGGTAAGAGATGGAACGGATCCCCCAATGGTACACAAAACAGGGCCGAACGCTATTGCAGAGGCAACTGAAAAAGCATGCGAAGTTCAGAAGAATGCGAAATCCCGAAGATTGGCTAAAATTTACAGACATGCGAAATTTGGCACGTACTTCGATGCGAGATGCTTTTAATAGGTTCCACAACCAAACATTGTCTCGAAATTTGGTAGAAAATCCGAAGAAATTCTGGTCGTATCTAAAGTACACAAGCGGCAAGACGCAGTCAATACTTTCGTCGCGCAGTGCCGATGGTACTGTTACCGACGACTGTGAAGGTAAAGCGAACTTACTGAACCCAGTTTTCCGAAATTACTTTACCAGGGAAGACGAACAGAACATTCCAGAATTTGAAACACTAACAGCTGCTAGCATGAGTTTTTGGAAGTAGATACCTTCGGGGTTGCGAAGCAACTCTAATCGCTTGATATGGGCAAGTCTTCAGGTCTAGATTATATACCGATTAGGTTCCTTTTAGATTACGATGGTACAATAGCTCCCTACGTAGCAACCCTTTACAACCACTCGCTCACCGATAGACCTGTACCTACAGATTGGAAAATTGCGCAGGTCGCACCAGTGTTCAAGAAGGGTAGTAGGAGTAATCCATTTAACTACAGACCTATATCATTGACGTCGGTTTGCAGTAGGGTTTTGGAGCATATACTGTATTCAAACATTATGAGTCAACTCGAAGGGAACGATCTATTGATACGTAATCAGTGATGATGATGATGAGTCCCATACTCCGTTTACCGAGCGTAGGGGAGCGACGAGGGAGACCCGCGCCGCCATACTAGGCAAGGTCCTAGTGGAGGTGGTTTGCCCAGTATGGTTTCAGAAAACATCGTTCTTGTGCAACGCAACTAGCTCTTTATTCGTACGAAGCAATGGCCGCTATCGACAGGGGATCTCAAGTTCATTCAGTATTTCTAGATTTCCGGAAAACTTTTGATACCGTTCCTCAAAAGCGCCTTCTAATCAAGCTGCGCGCCTATGGGGTATCGTCTCAGTTATGTGACTGGATTCGTGATTTCCTGTCAGGAAGGTCGCGGTTCGTAGTAATAGACGGCAAATCATTGAGTAAAACTGAAGTGATATCAGGTGATCCCCAGGGAAGCGCCCTGGGACCTCTGCTGTTCCTGATCTATATAAATGACCTGGGTTCTCTTAGGTCGATCGCAGATGATGCTGTAATATACCGTCTAGTAAGGTCATCCGAAGACCAGTATCAGTTGCAAAGCAATTTAGAAAAGATTGCTGTATGGTGCGGCAGGTGGCAGTTGGTAAATAACGAAAAGTCTGAGGTGATCCACATGAGTTCCAAAAGAAATCCGCTGGAGTTCGATTACTCGATAAATAGTACAATTCTCAAGGCTGTCAATTCAACTAAGAACCTGGGTGTTAAAATTACGAACAACTTCAGTTGGAAAGAGCACATAGATAATACTGTGGGTAAGGCGAGCCAAAGGTTGCGTTTCATTGGCGGGACACTTAGAAGATGCAGCAAGTCCACTGAAGAGACAGCTTACACTACACTCGTTCGTCCTCTGTTAGAATATTGCTGCGCCTTGTGGGATCCTTAGCAGGTGGGATAGGCGGAGGACATTGAAAGGGTGCAAAAAATGGCAGCTCCTTTTGTATCATCGCGTAATAGGGGAGAGAGTGTGGCAGATATGATACGCGAGTTGGGGTGGAAGTCATTAAAGCAAAGACGTGTTCCGTCGCGGCGAGATCTATTTACGAAATTTCGGTCACCAACTTTCTCTTCCTAATGCGAAAATATTTTGTTGAGCCAAACCTACATAGGAAGGAATGATCATCAAAATAAATTAAGAGAAATTAGAGCTCGAACAGAAAGAATTAGGTGTTCGTTTTTCCCGCGCGCTGATCGGGAGTGGAATGGTAGAGAGATAGAATGAATGTGGTTCGATGAACCCTCTGCCAAGCACTTAAATGTGAATTGCAGAGTAGTCATGTAGATGTAGATGGGGGGTAAGATATGAAAGAGGAAGCAGCCTGGTAGAATTTTGCACAGAGCCCAACTTAATCAAAGCCATCACTTGGTTCAAGAATCGTAAGAGAAGGTTGTATACATGGAAGAATCCTGGTGATACTAGCAGGTATCCGATAGAGATTTAGGAACCAGGTTTTAAGTTGTATCTTACCGTTGTATAGTCTAAGAGATTTCCAGGGGCAGATGTGGACTCTTACCACAATCTATTGGTTATGAACAGTAGATTAAAACTGAAGAAACTGCAAAAAGGTGGAAATTTAAGTACATGGGACCTGGATAAACTGACTAAACCAGAGGTTGTACAGAATTTCAGGGGGAGCATAAGGGAACAATTGAAAGAATGAGGAAAGGAATAAAGTAGATGAAGAGTGGGTAGCTGTGAGGGATGAAATAGTGAATGCAGCAGAGGACAAGTAGGTAAAAAGACAAGTGCTAGCAGAAATCCTTGGGTAACAGAAGATATATTGAATTTAATTGATGAACGGAGAAAATATAAAAATGCCGAAAATGAAGCAGGCAAAAATGAGAACCACAGGAAGTGCAAAATGGCTAAGCAGGGTTGGCTACAGGACAAATGTAAGGATGAGGAGGCTTATCTCACTTGGGGGAAGATAGATACTGCCTACAGGAAAATTAAAGAGACCGTTTGAGAAAAGAGAACCAACTGCATGAATATCAAGAGCTCCGATGGAAACCCAGTTCTAAGCATAGAAGGGAAAGCAGAAAGGTGGAAGGAGTATATAGAGGGTCTATGCAAGGGCGATGTACTTGAGGACAATTTTATGGAAATGGAAGAGTATGTAGATGAAGATGAAATGGGAGATACGATACTGCGTGAAGAATTTGAGAGAGCACTGAAAGACCTGAGTCGAAACAGGGCCCCGGGAGTATATAACATTCCATTAGAACTACTGACAGCCTTGGGAAAGCCAGTCGTGACAAAACTCTACCATCTGCAGACGAAATACCCACAGACTTCAAGAAGAATATAATAATTTCAATCCCAAAGAAAGCAGGAATTGACAGATGCGAAAATTACCGATCTGTCAGTTTAATAAGTCACGGCTGCCAAACACTAACGCGAAATCTTTACAGACGATTGGAAGAACTAGTAGAAGCCGACATCAGGGCAGATCAGTTTCGATTCCGTAGAAATATTGGAATACGTGAGGCAATACTAACCCTACGACTTATCTTAGAAAATAGATTAACTCTACAAATGCTAGAAACGTATGTTTGCCTTTCCTTAGAGTATTCCAGTCAACACTGTCAAAAGTTTTCTCTCTTTCAATTTCTGAAGGTTGCAGGCGTAATATACAGGGAGCGAAAGGCTATTTACAATTTGTACAGAAACCAGATGGCAGTTATAAGAGTCGAGAGGCATGATAGGGAATCAGTGGTTGGGAAGGGGGTGAGACAGGTTTGTAGCTTCGCCCCGATGTTATTCAATCTGTATATTGAGGAAGCAGTGAAGGAAACAAAAGAAAAATTCGGAGTAGGTATTAAAATCTATTGTAATACTATCAAAGTTTTTATTTCATCTCAATGTCATCGGCAAACCTCACAGACAGCAAAGGACTACGAACAGCAGTTATGCGGAATGGATAGTGTCTTGAAAGGAGGATAAAAGATGATATCAACAAAAGCCAAACGAGGATAATAGAATGTTGTCGAATTAAGTCGGGTGATGCTGAAGGTATTAGATTAGGAAATGTGACACTGAAAGTTGTAAAGGAGTTTTGCTATTTGTGGAGAAAAATAACTGATGTTGGTCGAAGTAGAGAGGATATAAAATGTAGACTGGCAACGGCAAGGAAAGCTTATCTGAAGAAGAGAAATCTGTTAACATTGAGTATAGATGTAGGTGTCAGGAAGTCGTTTCTGAAAGTATTTGTATGGAGTGTAGCCATGTATGGAAGTGTAACATGGGCGATAAATAGTTTAGACAAGAAGAGAATAGAAGCTTTCGAAATGTGGTGCTACAGAAGAATGCTGAAGATTAGATGGGTAGATGACATAACTAATGAGGAGGTACTTAATAGGATTGGGGAGAAGAGAAGTTTGTGGCACAACTTGACTGGAAGAAGGGATCGATTTCTAGAACATGTTCTGAGACATCAAGAGATCACCAGTGTAGTGTTGGAGGGGAGCGTGGAGGGTAAAAATCGTAGAGGGAGACCAATAGATGAATACACCAAGCAGATTCAGAAGAATGTAGGTTGCAGTAGGTACTGGGAGATGAAGAAGCTTGCACAGGATAGAGTAGCATGGAGAGCTGCATCAAACCAGTCTCAGGACTGTAGGCTACAACAATATAAATTAAGAGAGCGCTATTTCATTTACTCTGTATCAACCTTAGAGAGTGACTTCTGCTACCTTGGTATTTATTTGATTGTTGTTATTTTAAAAGTGAAACCGATTTCTCATATGTTTAAAGGTAATTCAGTTCAATCTTTCAATAGTAAAAAATAAATGCTTCCCGTTTTCTAAATTTTGCATTAAGTTACACTGAGGTTACTGAGCGTCTTTTTTTGCATAACATTTAACGTTACTTTCTAAATTTAGTGTTTCAGAATGAGTAACTTCAAGTAGTGGGGCAACTGATGACGCGATTGATGTTAGCTGATGCCACGATTACCGTTATCCAAGATGGTGGCTTTTGGAGGGAAGATAGCTCAATTGCGCTACCTCTACTAACCTAAAAAAATGACGGGAAAGAATTGGCTATCTCCACTAACCTAAGTCAACTCTTCCTAGGAAGTAGGCATAAGTCTTTATTTAAACCATTAGAGGTAGTACCACTAACAAGTGTTTTCGCCATGCTCTTGTCAAATGTTCACGAATTTTCCTCTAAGAGCTTACTCCTGCAGCTGATGCAAGTTATTATGATATTGTCACTCAATTCGAATATAATTTTTATAAATTTGTTTAAATAAGTTTAAATTTGATTAGATTTCTTTAAATTTATTATCTACCTACGGCATTAGTGTGTTACCACCACGAGGCTGAGATATAGGTTGTCGGTATGTTACATGAAATCATTCAACTCTACACATAAGACCTTATTAAGCAGTTAGAGCGAAATTAACGTGCAATTTCCAAGAGGATTGTGGTACTGCCTCTAAGAGCTTACTCCCAGAAATCATGGAGTTAGTGTTGTGTTGCCTCCACTAGAGCCTGCTCATTCAATTCGGATATAATTTGTTTAAATTTATTATGTACCTACAGCATTAGTGTCGTGTTACCGCCATAAGAGGCTAAGATATCGATAGCTCTATTACTTGCGCTGGACATAAGTCCTTATTTAAACAATTAGAACCTCTACAACCATCAAGTGTGTTCGCCACCGTCTTTGAGAATGTTCACGAAATTTGCTCTAACAGTTTATTCTTGCAGCTGATGAGAGTTAGTATGGTGTTTCCTTTCAATTCGAATATAATTTGTTCAAATTTTTATAAATTTATTGCCTATCTACAGCATTATTTTCATGCTACCGCCATAACAGGCTGAGATATGAATAACTGTATTACATGAACTAGACATAAATCTTTATTTAAACGATTATAGCACTACAACCATCCACTCTGTTCACGAAATTTGCTCTAGCACCCGATGGGAGTTAGTATCGTGTTTCCAATTCACTTTGAATATAATCTCTATAATTTTGTATTAATTTCTTTAAATTTGTTTAAATTTATTATCTACCTACAGCATTAGTGTTGTATTACCGCCACAAGAGGCTTAGATATCGATGTTTTAATAGCTGTAGTACATGCACTGTATCTACGTGACAGCGTTGTGTTTCGTCCTCGGATAATAAACATCGTCCGGGTAGAGTAGAGTGCGGGAATCGGCATAAGAGGGCGACATACGTAAAAAGAGAGCCAGACTTTGACGCTCAAAACACCATATCTCTTCCACTGGCCCACAACGGTCTGTATTCTAGACGTTGCAGTTCACACATAAGGCGAATCTGCAAGATGGGTCCTATGGAGAGTCCCTCGAATACCAGGTCGAACGTACACCAGGATCGAGCGTCACCGCGTTGACAGAGCACCATACTACGTTCCAGTGCACGGTAGGACACGTCAATTCGACGACATTAAACGACCGGCGGCGAAGTAGTGTGCGGCAGGTGACTGGCTGTTGGTAAGCGAGAGACGGGGAGGTAGCCGTACTCCAGGTAAAGCCTGCCAAATCAGGAAAAGGGCACCCGTGTCTGACCTGAGGGTCAAGGGAACACGGTGCCAGGCCATCCGTCAGTAGGCCGGTGAGGCTGGTCGGTCTTCGTCGCCAAAGCCTGCGGTGCAAACTAACGAAGAGAAATACTTCTCGATAGTGAACACTGACAAGGCCAAGTCCGCCCCGTTCTTTTGGAAGGGTGACGGAGTAATATCGAACCTTTAATATCATTCCAGCGCTGACAAAGGAACCGAATGCGGCCACGATGCTCCGAGCTATGTGTTTAGGCATCGGTAGTGTTTGCGCTACGTGATGCCCGATAGACGTTAACATATTCGGTCCGTTGATGTAGGTCCTACACACGAAGACGAAGATCCACAAGCCCAGCACTTGCAAGAGACTCCGATAATTGATGGTGGTCGTGCGTGAGATGTAGTCCGTGAAGTCGATACCGAGACAACGGATTTTATCGCGCAGTGCCACCCTCGCAGGTGTCATCCCATGCCAGTGTTCAAAGCCATTAATTTATGTACATTTACACGGCATCTCGAAGCTTCGAAGTGGCTAACCAATCCAATGCTTTGCGAACATCACGTTCGTCACGAAGAGGTAACATCAGATCATCTGCATACGCAGTGCACCTAAAAAAGGAGCCACCAAGAGACAAACCCGTGAGGCGGTGTCGCAGCCCGCTTAACAAAGGTTCTAATGCTAAGGCGTACAGTATTGTCCATAATAGGCGTACCTGTGTAACACAGCGACGAATTTACAAGGTGTTCGACAGTCTAACGTTGACAAGCGCTTTCCCTGTTGCGCCACGTAGGAGACGAGTAACACCTCGGAGGAAGCGTCGGGGTAATGCTTATTCTGAAGAACAGCAGTTTAGTACGTATGACTGACGCAATCAAATGCTTGACGAATATCGCAGCCAGAGCTCCCGATACGCGACGCACCTTAGCGAGGGCAATCAGCGGCACAGGGCGGAGCGGATATTATGCGTCCCACCTATCGATGACTCATCCATTGATAGGACACGGGATGTCGTACGCAGAATTCGAGCTGCCACTCGACGCGTGAAGTTTTTCGTATCACGGTTCAACCAAGTCAATGGTCGGTAGACTGTAGTACGTGAACCTCCGTGAGGATTACGGATTGGGATGGTGGTACCTTCCACAAATGCAGCGGGATGTTGCGCCTCTATTGTCATGAGCTCTTGACATATAGTAGTCCAATAGGGCACCAGTAGTCTCTGGAACGTCCTATAAATCTCCAGAGGTAACCCATCCGGTCCTAGTAGCTCATTGGGTGGCCCTTTTCCTATGGCATCCAACATTTCTTCTTCAGTCACCGGTTCTAGCAGTTCCTGTTGGAGTTCCGGAGTAACCGCTGCGTGTGTCAAGCCAGCGACAACACTAATGATCTCTTGATCAGATCTCGTCCTCGTGTACAGGTGAGAATAAGGGGTAAAGTATGCATTGCTTATGTCTCTTTGCGTGGCGTGACGGACGCCGTTTTCTGTAGTCACTTCATAGATCAATCCCCCGTGTATCTGCTCTCATTCCATGGCTATATGGTACATGCCCCCCCCCCCCCATGAACCTTGGAACTTGCCATTCGTGGGGAGCCTTGCGTGCCTCAGCGATAAAGATAGCCGTACAGTAGGTGCAACAAGAACGGAGGGGTATCTGTTGAGAGGCCAGACAAACGTGTGTTCCTGAAGAGGGGCAGCAGCCTTTTCAGTAGTTGCAGGGGTAACTGTCTGGATGATTGACTGATCTGGCCTTGTAACACTAACCAAAACGGCCTTGCTGTGCTGGTACTGCGAACGGCTGAAAGTAAGGGGAAACTACAGTCGTAATTTTTCCCGAGGGCATGCAGCTTTACTGTATGGTTAAATGATGATGGCGTCCTCTTGGGTAAAATATTCCTGTGGTAAAATAGTCCCCCATTCGGGTCTCCGGGCGGGGACTACTCAAGGAGACGTCGTTATCAGGAGAAAGAAAACTGGCATTCTACGAATCGGAGCGTGGAATGTCAGACCCATTAATCGCGCAGGTAGGTTAGAAAATTTAAAAAAGGGAAATGGATAGGTTAAAGTTAGAGATAGTGGGAATTAGTGAAGTTCGGTGGCAGGAGGAACAAGATTTCCGGTCAGGTGAATACAGGGTTATAAACACAAAATCAAATAGGGATAAAGCAAGAGTACGCTTAATAATGATTAAAAAAAATAGGAGTTCGGGTAAGCTACTACAAACAGCATAGTGAACCCATTATTGTGGCCAAGATAGATTAGAAGCCCACGCCTATTACAGTAGTACAAGTTTATATGCCAACCAGCTCTGCAGATGACGAAGAAATTGATGAAATAAAAGAAATTATTCAGATAGTGAAGAGAGACTAAAATTTAATAGTCATGGGTGACAGAAATTCGACAGTAGGAAAAGGGAGAGAAGGTAACGTAGTAGGTGAAGATGGATTGGGGGTAATAAACGAAAGAGGAAGCCGCCTGGTAGAATTTTGTACAGAGCACAACTTAATCATAGCTAACACATGGTTCAAGAATCATAAAAGAAGGTTGTATACATGGAAGAGGCCTGGAGATACTGACAGCTTTCAGATAGATTATATAATTATAAGACAGAGATTTAGGAACCAGGTTTTAAATTGTATGACATTTCCAGGGGCAGATGTGGACTGTGACCACAATCAATTGGTTATGAACTGTAGATTAAAACTCAATAAACTGCAAAAAGGTGGGAATTTAAGGAGATGGGATCTGGATGAACTGAAAGAACCAGAGGTTGTAAGGAGTTTCAAGGAGAGCATAAGAGAGCAATTGAGAGGAATAGGGCAAACAAATACAGTAGAAGAAGAATGAGTAGGTTTGAGGGATGAAGTAGTGAAGGCAGCAGTGGATCAAGTAAGTAAAAAGACGAGGGCTAGTAAAAGTCCTTGGGTAACAGAAGATATATTGAATTTAATTGATGAAAGGAGAAAATATAAAAATGCAGTAAATGAAGCGGGCAAAAAGGAATATAACCGTCTCAAAAATGAGATCGACAGGAAGTGCAAAATGGCTAAGCAGGGATGGCTTAGGACAAATGTAAGGATGTAGAGGCTTATTACAAAAAACTCGATGGTTTGTCACCTCATGGTTCCATGTCACAGACATCAGCGAAAGTTCTTCACCAAGTGTTATGCACAGATCACATCTGGATCACCAGTGACGACGGAACAGGCTAATATTGTTGCTCACATGCCAGTTGCGCAGTGAACTAGCTTTATTGCTGTACACTTGTAATGTGTTGAGGGACAAGGATAAAGTGATGGCATGGCGACGGAACTTGATGAGGTTTGTTTGCCATAGATACATTGACTCTGCCCAAAAGAGTAAACAAGTAATCGGCAAATGAAATCTATTTATAATGTCTACTAGCTGGTGAATGCGGTAAATGATGTTCTCACAGGAGTGCACCTTGAGGGCATACAGGCCTCAGTGATATGAGCATGTCGCCCGATCACGTGACCACGGAATAACAATGGACGTAAGTCTGGAGTGAAGCAAACTTTCTTTATGAACCACCAGCCACACTGTACTTAGGAACGAAAGCGAAACATGTGGACAGCCCTAAATAAAGCCAAACACATCAGTAGCTCACGTTAAGCTCAACCCAAGTAGTCCATGGCTCGTGCACCAGACCCAGAATACGTGTTTACACGGTACTATAGCCCATCTCAAACTGGTTTGTTTTTTACGCCTGTGTGCATCATACCATTGCCTTAATTTGGCCTAACAGAATATTTGCTTGTGAGTGGACACCACGTGCCACACGCTTTGCGCTGATTGCCGTCCACATATTTCTGCGGGACAGCTGTCGTGATAGTCACTAGGGGAAAGATAGACACTGCCTACAGGAAAATTAAGGAGACCTTTGGAGAAAAGAGAACCACTTGCATGAATTTCAAGATTTGAGATGGAAACGCAGTTCTAAGCAAAGAAGGGAAACCTGAAAGGTGGAAGGAGTATATAGAGGGTCTATACAAGGGCGGTGCTCTTGAGGACAATATCATACAACCGGAGGAAAATGTAGATGAAGCTGATATAGGAGATATGATACTGCATCAAGAGTTTGACAAAGCACTGAAAGACCTAAGTCGAAATAAGGCCCCGGGAGTAGACAACATTCAATTATAACTACTGACAGCCTTGGGACAGCCACGCCTAACAAAACTACCATCTGGTGACCAAAATGCATGAGACAGAAAAATTACCCTCAGACTTCAAGAAGAATATAATAATTCCAATCCCAAAGGAAGCAGGTGTTGGCAGATGTGAAAATTACCGAACTATCAGTTTAGTAAGTCATGGCTGCAAAATACTAACGCGAATTCTTTACAGACGAATGGAAAAACTGGTAGAAGCCGACCTCAGGGAAGATCAGTTAGGAAATATTGGAATACGTGAGGCAATACTGACCCTACGACTTATCTTAGAAAATAGATTATGTCTACAAAAGCTAGAAACGTAGGTTTGCCTTTCCTTAGAGTATTCCAGTCAACACTGTCAAAAGTTTTCTCTCTTTGAATTCTGAAGGTGGCATGGGTAATATACAGGGAGCGAAAGGCTATTTACAATTTGTACAGAAACAAGATGGCATTTATAAGAGTCGAGGGGCATGAAAGGGAATCAGTGGTTGGGAAAGGAGTGAGACAGGTTTGTAGCCTCTCCCCGATGTTATTCAATCTGTATATTCAGTAAGCAGTGAAGTAAACAAAGTTTTTATTTCTTCTCCATGGATTTTAATACCTACTCCGAATTTTTCTTTTGAGGTTCGGCGATGACATTGTAATTCTGTAAGTGAGGGCAAAGGACTTGGAAGAGCAATTGAAAGGAATGGATAGTGTCTTGAAAGGAAGATATAAGATGAACACCAACAAAAGCAAAACGATGATAATGGAATGTAGTCGAATTACGTCGGGTAACGCTGAGGGAATTAAAATAGGAAATGAGACGCTTAAAGTAGTATAGGAGTTTTGCTATTTGGGGAGCAAAATAACTGATGATGGTCCAAGTAGAGAGGATATAAGATGTAGACTGGCAATTGCAAGGAAAGCGTTTTTGAAGAAGAGAAATTTGTTAACATCAAATATAGATTTAAGTGTCAGGAAGTCTTTTCTGAAAGTATTTGTACGGAGTGTAGCCATGTATGGAAGTGAGACATGGACGATAAATAGTTTGGGCAAGAAGAGAATAGAAGCTTTCGAAATATGGTGCTATAGAAGATTGCTGAAGATTAGATGGGTAGATCACATAACTAATTAGGAGGTATTGAATGGAATTGGGGAGAAGTTTGTGGCACAACTTGGCTAGAAGAAGGGATCGGTTGGTAGGATCAAGGGATCACCAATTTAGTATTGGAGGGCAGCGTGGAAAGTAAAAATCGTAGAGGGAGACCAAGAGATGAATACACTAAGCAGATTCAGAGGGATAGAGAAGCATAAGGAGCTGCTTCAAACCAGTCTCAAGACTGAAGACTCCAACAACAACAACGTGGGATATGGAGGGCAGTCGTTGATGATTCCCACCATTTGACGAGTACAAATGATGGTCCCTTCACAGAGTTGATGTGCTCGGTTGACAGTCATCTGTCGAGTCCGTGTTTGTGGCATAACGGAACACTACCTGAGGATGGAGTAGTAAAAGTCTGTGATTCCCGGGGGGGGGGGGGGGGGTCAGGGATTTTCTCTGCGACGTGATGACCGGGTGTTGTGTAATGTCCTTAGGTTAGTTAGGTTTAAGTAGGCACAGTCTACACGTGTCTCCAACTGACGGTTGACATTCCGGTGAGATCAGGTAAGCGGGCAGCGGCTACGCCACAGTAGTTGTCGTCGAAGCTTGATGGTACAGGCGTAAGCAGTGTGATCAGTAAATGCAGCTGGCCACAACTCGGCTGCCTTGACTGCATCCTGACTGAGAGAGCGGGATGTATACATCCTATTAATGTAGACTGGCAATGGAAAGGTAACCATTTCTGAAGAAGAGAAATTTGTTAACATCGAGTGTAGATTTATGTATCAGTAAATCGTTTCTGAAAGTATGGAGTGTAGTCATGTATGGAAGTGAAACATGTAGGATAAATAGTTTGGACAAGAATAGAATAGAAGCTTTCGAAATGTGGTGCTACAGATGAATGCTGAAAATAGGGTGGATAGATCACGTAACTAATGAGGAGGTATTGAATAGAATTGGGGAGAAGAGCAATTTGTAGCACAACTTGACTAGAAGAAGGGATCCGTTGGTAGGACATGTTTTGAGGCATCAAGGGATCACAAATTTAGCATTTGAGGGCAGCGTGGAGGGTAAAAATCGTAGAGGGAGACCAAGAGCTGAATACACTAAGCAGATTCAGAAGGATGTAGGTTGCAGTAGGATCTGGGAGATGAAGAAGCTTGCACAGGACAGAGTAGCACGGAGAGCTGCAGCAAACCAATCTCAGGACTGAAGACCACAACAACAACAACAACAACAAAACATTTTTGCAAGCTCGGAACCTTCTGGTCCGTCAGAAACTATCACATTCATTTTTCCATAAATACAGTGTACAAATCTCACAAAATTTAACAAGACAACCGTCTGGACCTTACAAAAGTAAGAGAAAGAATGAATAAGTAATTGTTCCTTCTCTTTCAACAACATTCCAATATTCACAAATAATGTTTGACGTCGCACTGAGACGGCGCGTTTGTTCCTTGAGCTTGACATGTAACTCCTTACAAATGGAAGGCCTCAGACACGGCCAACCGATTCGCCTCAAATTTGGCAGGTCGCTTGTGTACAACCTAAAACGGAGTAATCTAAGATATTTTAGGTCAACACCGCCGCGTTATTGAAAAAAATCACCCCTAAAAGTTATGAAGAGCAATCGACTCAAAATTGGTGGGATCGATAGATAATTGTAAATAGAGCATTTTTCAATATCAGCTATGGTATCCGAAAACGCATACTATTCCAGAAACCGAGGAAAGAAAGTTTTACAACTGTCGCTTCTGTTCCTACTTTTTAAACGGTTTTTGCCGACAGCACTGATAGCGCAACAGCCAAGGTAACTGGCTGGGAATCTGAGAACCCGGGTTCGAATCGCGAGGAAACCCAGTGGATGTTATTATTTTCGTTTGTATTTTTCCATATCTCAATTCATAGGAATAGGAGGGTTAATAAGGTAAGTAAATCTATAAGGAACGATAAAAATAAGGTAGGCAAATAAATTTCTGAAACTTCTTGGGGTAGTAAACAACTAAAATGTTACTCCAGGTCACTTTAGAATGGCTCTTCCAGTCACTGTTACGTGTCCTCATTTTTCGTCGAACAACTAGATGGGTGGTACTTGTCACATAAAAATTTGAAACAAATATACTCACGGCACCAAGAACATCTAATGAATGCAATCTTTCGAAAGCTACACTGTTCCTTCCCAAGAGTAGGCGGAAAACAAACTTGGTTTACATTTCTAAATGTCTTTTTCGGGAATTAATTTTGATGCGTACCACGCATACGATATCATTGCGTGAAAAATCGGTGCTGAAAGTTGGTTATGAATTATGTTGTAAATAGTTATTGTATCCGTGCGGTTGTCCAATTCCCGCTGGGTTTCCAGAAGCACACTGCAATCCTGAAGCCTGGAAATAAAGTTTTTAACCTGGCGATAGAAATCAACATCACACGGCTGGTACACAGGTGTACAGTTGGGCGGTATTACTTTTACCGTGTACGTCGGCTGACCCTCGCCATCTATAATCATTGTGTCATATAATATAGCAATACTTTGTCCACTCCAGGAATCCACTACTAGAAAAAACTTGCTATCGGGAACGTATGGTTTTAAAACATTCTCAAGAAATATTCTGTAAATCGCATTCGTCAGTTTGGAGAAGGTAATGTAAACATTTTTCAACGAGTCGGTTAAACGGTTGACCTCTTCTATAACCTGAGGACCAAATGTAACATTCGTTTCTTGTAAACATAGGAAAACCTTACGTAACAGTTTTCCAGAGGCTGTAGTGGCATGTTGCGCCGTGTACGAATGTGTTAGTAGGATTTTACTACCAACTGCGACAAGGATTCGTTTTTCTCCCTTATGCGATAACGTGCGTCGAATGTTCACCCAATACTCGCATCCTGTATGCCGGTGTTGATCACGTAATCACTATTAAAACCGGTCATAAGTGACGCCGTTTGCCTGTTGAAAAGAGCTCCCACTTTCTGTATATCTTCTATATTTTGTACCTCCTTATGAGAGACGTATTTAGTGACGCGCCGTTGACGAATTATATACCCCGATCTGAAATTTTTTGCCCAAGATAATGATGCAGCAGACGTAGAATCCTTGTTGGCCGTATATTGAAGCGCTGCACCTGCAGCCCACTCCTGAAGTATTCTCGCTGTTACGTTCTAGTTACGTCAACAAGATTCGACAAACCGGTCGTATGTCCACATATTTATCGCCTGGTATTTGTCGTATCTTGTCCCTCCTTTAACGATATCACTTTCACACAATTTCAAGTCCTTCTTCTGCTCCAGGGCTGTTGTTGCTCCATTCTTTTGCAGTGTTTGTAAGTTCAAATTTGGACGATTCCTGGCTACCGCTACCGCCTTAACTTTTACTTCAAGGGGTATAGAGCTGAAGTTAAGTCGTTTAGTAACCGGTTCGTGATACTCATCGGGAACGGATGAAGCACATATTCCCAGTGACGTGGAGATTTCTGAAATGTTATGACAATTTAGCGATTCACTAGTCGGTATATCTTCCACTGAATCACCTTCTGCTTCGTCTTCATGGTATAGTACCTCAGTATCAAGAAAAGTTATTTCGTTCGTCACCACAAAAATCTCTCGACCATAGCCGTTCCTATCAACCTGGAACGCCGAGAAACAGACCTGGCTGCTTCCAGTAGTGCGTTGATAATGCATCTGTATTTGGCAAACCAAAACACAGCGACGGTAACTTCCCGCTTGCCATCGTCTGTGACAGGCTCCCAACTATATATTACAACGCTAGTCGAAGGGTGTACATCCTCCGTTACTCAGATTTTGCACCTGAAAGATATGACAACAAATAATAACTAGTTACTACGGCATAAACAGACGAGCTAATTTCTACAAACTACAGACAGCACTCGTCATATGTTACTTACAGAATAACACTGTATTCATTCACGAAACTTATTTCATTCGGCACATTAATGATGGAAAAATCACTACTGTATCCGCCAGGATCGCGGCAGCCTAATGACGGAAAACAACTCTTTCCGATTTACGTCTATAAGGCTCGTGCTGGACACCTTCTCTCTTCCAGATTCACAACTATGATATGACGAACAGGCAACCGGGACAACATAACTCTCCCCGCGTGCATTCTGTCCCGTGCCTCGCTGTAAACAAGCGTCGCGCGGTTGGCTGTCTGTGATCCCTCGTGAGGAATTCGAAGCACTCTTACAAGGGGAGGCCGCCAATTGTGAAATTCAGATTCAATTCATACTGCGCATAATAAAAGCTCATGGCCAGAGGTGCTATGTGGGAAAGCACCAAGATGTACTTCTCAGCCGTTGTCGAGAAAATCGACAGTTAAAAGAAACCGTTGCGGTGAAATACTCACTACGATTGATAGTATTCTACAGCGTCGTGACGCAGCGGTAAGCTCTCGGGTTCGGGTTCGTAATTCCGAAGTTCGCCGGATCGAATCTCGTGCCATGCAACCATTTTTTTTTAGTATTTGTTTTTTGTAATTCAAATTTGTGTACATACACACAATGCATATATATATAATTCCCAGCAATCAGTTGCAACAATTATGCATATAATAAGTTGTTGAAAGTCGTTTGTCGTGGAAAAACTGGCAACTTCGAACATCATTATGTTTTCCGCAAACAAAGTTGTATTTCATTAATGTTATTAATTGTCTTCATAATGTTAACCAAGTATAGTTAACGGAAGACGTAGAAACGATATTCCGAAACGAATACGTATAGCGTAAATCAAACGTTCGAATTAGAATAGAAACCCCACGTACACAAATTTTCTGTGGCAGGTATGAAATATAAACTCCGTTACTCGCTCGTTACACTCGAAGGACAGATGTTGAATGGGCCGAAACGAGCTGCCGCATAACAGCGTAGTTGCCTGCCAACTTCGAAAGAAGGTAGGTGCGGTCCCTAGCGCAACTTATAACATCGTCGAAAATCAGTGCGGACGTGAGAGCTTTGGTACACCCTGTTAAACAAACGGAAAAATGGAGGCGGTACAATTGGAGAGCGATCCGCCTTCACCAACATGTGTAAGCAATTCATATATGAATTACAAAGCACTAATAATAAAAAATGTAGCATGGCGCGAGATTTTTTTTTTTATTTTTCCGCCTCTCCCGACACGCTTCATATACCCTGCGCTGCTTGTGCTGCTAGTTAGTTGGTTAGGCAGTCCATAAATTTTTTTATTTTGTTTATTTTTTATTTAATTTTTGTTCATTGTATCTGCTCGGGGCGGACGTCGCAAGACACCCGTTTCAGTTCGTCGTTGATCCATTAACTCAGTTTTTTTATTACAGACGGCAGCTAACACATTCCTCCCCCCATGAACCATGGACCTTGCCGTTGGTGGGGAGGCTTGCGTGCCTCAGCGATACAGATGGCCGTACCGTAGGTGCAACCACAACGGAGGGGTATCTGTTGAGAGGCCAGACAAACGTGTGGTTCCTGAAGAGGGGCAGCAGCCTCTTCAGTAGTTGCAGGGGCAACAGTCTGGATTATTGACTGATCTGGCCTTGCAACATTAACCAAAACGGCCTTGCTGTGCTGGTACTGCGAACGGCTGAAAGCAAGGGGAAACTACAGCCGTAATTTTTCCCGAGGACATGCAGATTTACTGTATGATTAAATGATGATGGCATCCTCTTGGGTAAAATATTCCGGAGGTAAAATAGTCCCCCATTCGGATCTCCGGGCGGGGACTACTCAGGAGGATGTCGTTATCAGG
The DNA here is from genome assembly GCF_023897955.1 of Schistocerca gregaria. Lineage (NCBI taxonomy): Eukaryota > Metazoa > Arthropoda > Insecta > Orthoptera > Acrididae > Schistocerca > Schistocerca gregaria. Next base: position 1,041,093 of record NW_026061747.1, read on the forward strand.
AGAAAGAAAACTGGCGTTCTACGGATCGGAGCGTGAAATGTCAGACCCATTAATCGCGCAGGTAGGTTAGAAAATTTAAAAAGGGAAATGGATAGGTTAAAGTTAGATATAGTGGGAATTAGTGAAGTTCGGTGGCAGGAGGAACAAGACTTCTGGTCAGGTGACTACAGGGTTATAAACACAAAATCAAATAGGGGTAATGCAGGAGTAGGTTTAATAATGTATAGGAAAATAGGAATGCGGGTAAGCTACTACAAACAGCATAGTGAACGCATTATTGCGGCCAAGATAGATTCGAAGCCCACACCTACTACAGTAGTACAAGTTTATATGCCAACTAGCTCTGCAGATGATGAATAAATTGAAGAAATGTACGATGAAATAAAAGAAATTACTCAGATAGTGAAGGGAGACGAAAATTTAATAGTAATGGGTGACTGGAATTCGAGTGTAGGAAAAAGGAGAGAAGGAAACATAGTAGGTGAATATGGATTGGGGCTAAGAAATGAAAGAGGAAGCCGCCTAGTAGAAATTCGCACAGAGCACAACTCAATCATAGCTAACACTTGGTTTAAGAATCATGAAAGAAGGTTGCATACGTGGAAGAACCCTGGAGATACTAAAATGTATCAGATAGATTATATAATGGTAAGACAGAGATTTAGGAACTAGGTTTTAAGTTGTAAGACATTTCCAGGGGCAGATGTGGACCCTGACCACAATCTATTGGTTATGACCTGTAGATTAAAACTGAAGAAACTGCAAAAATGTGGGAAATTAAGGAGATGGGACCCGGATAAACTGAAAGAACCAGAGGTTGTACAGAGTTTCAGGGAGAGCATAAGGGAACAATTGACAGGAATAGGGGAAAGAAATACTGTAGAAGAAGAATGGGTAGCTCTGAGGGATGTAGTAGTGAAGGCAGCAGAGGCTAAAGTAGGTACAAAGACGAGGGCTGCTAGAAATCCTTGGGTAACAGAAGAAATATTGAATTTAATTGATGAAAGGAGAAAATACAAAAATGCACTAAATGAAGCAGCCAAAAAGGAATACAAACGTCTCAAAAATGAGATCGAAAGGAAGTGCAAAATGGCTAAACAGGGATGGCTAGAGGACAAATGTAAGGATGTAGAAGCTTATCTCACTAGGGGTAAGATAGATACTGCCTACAGGAAAATTAAAGAGACCTTTGGAGAGAAGAGAACCACGTGTATGAATATCAAGAGCTCAGATGGCAGCCCAGTTCTAAGCAAAGAAGGGAAGGCAGAAAGGTGGAAGGAGTATATAGAAGGTTTATACAAGGGCGATGTACTTGAGGACAATATTATGGAAATGGAAGAGGATGTAGATGAAGACGAAATGGGAGATACGATACTGCGTGAAGAGTTTGACAGAGCACTGAAAGACCTGAGTCGAAACAAGGCCCCCGGAGTAGACAACATTCCATTAGAACTACTGACGGCCTTGGGACAACCAGTCCTGACAAAACTCTACCAGCTGGTGAGCAAGATGTATGAGACAGGCGAAATACCCTCAGACTTCAAGAAGACTATAATAATTCCAATCCCAAAGAAAGCAGGTGCTGACAGATGTGAAAATTACCGAACTATCAGTTTAATAAGCCACGGCTGCAAAATACTAACGCGAATTCTTTACAGACGAATGGAAAAACTGGTAGATGCAGACCTCAGGGAGGATCAGTTTGGATTTCGTCGAAATGTTGGAACACGTGAGGCAATACTGACCTTACGACTTATCTTAGAAGAAAGATTAAGAAAAGGCAAACCTACGTTTCTAGCAATTGTAGACTTAGAGAAAGCTTTTGACAATGTTGACTGGAATACTCTTCTTCAAATTCTAAAGGTGGCAGGGGTAAAATACAGGGAGCGAAAGGCTATTTATAATTTGTACAGAAACCAGATGGCAGTCATAAGAGTCGAGGGGCATGAAAGGGAAGCAGTGGTTGGGAAAGGAGTGAGACAGGGTTGTAGCCTCTCCCCGATGTTATTCAATCTGTATATTGAGCAAGCAGTAAAGGAAACAAATGAAAAATTTGGAGTAGGTATTAAAATTCATGGAGACGAAGTAAAAACTTTGAGGTTCGCCGATGACATTGTAATTCTGTCAGAGACGGCAAAGGACTTGGAAGAGCAGTTGAACGGAATGGACAGTGTCTTGAAAGGATGATATTAGATGAACATTAACAAAAGCAAAACGAGGATAATGGAATGTAATCAAATTAAATCGGGTGATGCTGAGGCAATTAGATTAGGAAATGAGACACTTAAAGTAGTAAAGGAGTTTTGCTATTTAGGAAGTAAAATAACTGATGACGGTCGAAGTAGAGAGGATATAAAATGCAGACTGGCAATGGCACGGAAAGCGTTTCTGAAGAAGAGAAATTTGTTAACATCGAATATAGATTTATGTATCAGGAAGTCGTTTCTGAAAGTATTTGTTTGGAGTGTAGCCATGTATGGAAGTGAAACATGGACGATAACTAGTTTGGACAAGAAGAGAATAGAAGCTTTCGAAATGTCGTGCTACAGAAGAATACTGAAGGTAAGGTGAATAGAGCACGTAACTAATGAGGAGGTATTGAATAGGATTGGGGAGAAGAGAAGTTTGTGGCACAACTTGACTAGAAGAAGGGATCCGTTGGTAGGACATGTTTTGAGGCATCAAGGGATCACAAATTTAGCATTGGAGGGCAGCGTGGGGGGTAAAAATCGTAGAGGGAGACCGAGAGATGAGTACACTAAGCAGATTCAGAGGGATGTAGGTTGCAGTATGTACTGGGAGATGAAGCAGCTTGCACAGGATAGAGTAGCATGGAGAGCTGCATCAAGCCAGTCTCAGGACGGAAGACAACAACAAACAACCTTATTATTATCATTCTTTATTAATTTACTTACCTTATTAACCATCCTATCCCTATCAATTGAGATATGGAAAAATACAAACGAAAATAATAACATCCGCTAGGATTCTCCGATTCCCAGCCAGTTAGTTACCTTAGCTGTTCCGCTATCGCCGCTGTCGGCGAAAAGCGTTTACCATGTGGGTACAGGAGCGACAATTCTAAAAGTTTCTTTCCTCGATTTTTGGAAAAGTTTGCGTTTGCGGGCCCCATACCTGATGATGAAAAATGCTCTATTTACAATTATCTATCGATCGCTCTAATTCTGAGTCCGTTGCTCGTCAAAACCTTTAAGGTTGATTTTCTCAAAATTGCGGGGGTGTTGACCCAAAATATCTTGGAGTATTTCATTTTAGGTTCTACACAAGCAACCAGCCAAATTTGAGCCGAATCGGTTGGCCGTGTATGAGGCCTTCCCCAGCTTTTGACATATTTTACCAAAAGAAACTAGGACTAGACATTTCAGTAAACTGCCATTTGTTCCTCGGAGCTAATGTATTGAACATTTAGATGGCCTCGCCCTGTATAAAGACCAACAGCCGTTCTATCACATTTCGTTGTCTCTGATGAACCCTCACCGTCGAGGACAACATACTGCGTACTATTATTCAAGAAGTTTTCGAGCCATTCACATTTCTGTGAACTTATTCGAAATGCTCGTAGTTTCTTTAACAATCTGCAATGGGGCACGATGTCAAATTCTTTCCGGAAATCTAGAAATATGGAATCTGCCTGTTGCCCATCATACATAGTTCTCAGTATGTCACGTGAGGAAAGGTCAAGCTGAGTTTCGCACTTACGATGCTTCCTAAAGCCATGTTGATTCGTCGACGTAAGTTGCTTAGCCTCAAGTAAGTCTATTATAATCGAACTGAGAATGTGTTCAGGGAGTCTGCTGCAATCAGAAGTTAGGGATATTGGTCTCTAATTTTACGGGTCCGTTTCTTTACCTCTCTATATACTGGAGTCATCTGCGCTTTTTTTCCAGTCGCTTGAAACTTTACGCTGGGCGAGGGATTTACGACAATTGCAGGTAAGGGACCAATGACGTATAACACTCCTTGTAAAATCCAAAACCTATAACAATATTAATATACAGAAGAAAACGCTGCGATCTTATGCACCATCCTAATAGCTTGCGATCTCAGTATTTGCGGCGTGAGGCAACGTCACACGTCGCGAGGGCCAGGGAGACCACTCTCCCTTGGAAAAAAGCACTTGCATTAACGTGCCTGTATACTAGACTTGCAGTCATTACGACACTCGCTTTCTAAGTGGCGCACACATTCCGCCAGTATCAGGGTTATCGCCTGCTAGTTAGACAGCCAGCTATACACGCCAGCTCCTATCTAGCTCCGCTCCACCTGTCCGTCAAAACAGTGCGCATATAGCCGCGCCAGTCTCTTTCACTCTGCGCGAGAAAATTTAACATTTCTTCTTTTAAAATATGTAAAATTAAATCAATACGTTTTTCAGTTTACTGCAAATATTACTTTTTGAAGCACTGTAATCATTTTCTTTCTTTATCTACAAATAGTGGGGATAATATGAAAAATGTTCTCAAACATAATTTTGAATGTCGAGTGTAGAGTATATACGAAATTTGGAAGGCCTCCTAACACCAAACGCTGACTGGAAGTATCTTGTATGATGAGGGGCCCTGTAGTCTGCAGGTTGACAGAAACTGTTCCGTCAGTGGAGGCGCGCCTATTTGGTAAAACATCCACACCACGTCTCCGTGCGACTTATCGCCGGCCACGGGTGGGTCTTGAACCTGTCCTGGAGAGTGGTGGCGTGTTTCAGCCCGAATTAATGGATTGCTATGTTAGTTCAGAGACAGGTCTCCGTGCCGGCGCTGACGCACGGCGTGGTAGGAGGTCCGCAAAACCTCAGGCGTGGTGGGGATGTTTTTGCGAGGGAAATAAGGAATCAACTTTTACATTAGTATGGCCAGTGTAGCGGGCTGTGTGTAGCCTTCTTATCTTGAGAATCTGCAACTCTATTGGAATTTTCGTAAGAATCTTTAGATACTTCTGCAGAACTGATATTTTTCATGTTCATTAGTGAATGACGGCGCTGCTGTTATCACGCAGTTTAATCTTAGTGATTCAGCTCATATAATGTGAGTTACTTTTTCGTTGCTTAATGAAGCTGTTTAATTAAACAGTAATAAAGTACCCAATATCAATCTGGAAATATCCACCAGGCTGTGGCTAAGCCATGTCTCTACAAAATCCTTTCTTCCAGGAGAGCCAGTTCTGCAACGCTCGCAGAAGAGCTTCGGTGAAGTTAGGAAGGTAGGAGACGGGGTACTGGCACAATTGAAGCTGTGAGGACTGGTAGTGAGTCGTGCTTGGGTAGCTCAGACGGCAGAGAACGCCGTGAGGCAAATATCCCGAGTTCGAGTCTCGGTCGAGCACACAGTTTTAATCTGCCAGGAAGCGCCAGTAATAAAGTAAACTTTCATTACATCAGAGTGTTGCTGCTTACAAGTGTTACTCCACAGTAATGGCCCATACGAAGGAATGAACACCGCAGCTGCAACAAATCCCAGCCACCAGGTTATTCGATGAAAGCTGCCTCGTTGTGGTATTGTGGTTCTGGCTCGGAACCTGGGTCATTTTCTTGCAGGTATCGCCAGTTTTTCTCATCCAGATCGCTGCCCGAGTCAGAATGTGTGGCATGAGACCAGCCATGCGTAGCGGTCCAGATATGAGATGCACACAGACGTATATCTCATTAAGGATATTATGAGTGCAGTTACCATGTTAGTTTGGTCGCGGTACGTGGTAGTGGCTGAGTGAAATAGGCAAAGTCCGCGAAATATGGAGCAATAAATACTCTTCGGTAATACTAAATAATATGCACTGAAGCGCCAAACAGACTGGTATAGGCATGCGTATTCAAATACAGGCTGAATACGGCGCTGCGGTTGGCAACGGCAATATAAGAGAACAGGTGTCACGCTCAGTTGTTAGATCGGTTACTACTGCTACAATGACAGGTTATCAAGATTTAAGTGAGTTTGAACGTGATGTTATAGTAGGCGCACGAGCTATGGGACACAGCATCTCCAAAGTAGCGACGAAGTGAGGATGTATGTGTAGTGAACCGTGAATATCAGGAATCCGGTAAAATATCAAGTCTCCCACATCACTGCGACCGAATCATTTAACGAAACATCATCGATATGGGCTTTCGGAGCTGAATGCCCACTCGTGTATCCTTGATGACTGCGCGACACAAAGCTTTACGCCTGCACTAGGCCCTTCAACACCGATATTGGACTACTGGTGACTGGAAATATGTTGCCTGGTCGGACGAGTCTCGTACGAAAGAACAGACACCATTGCTGACCTAAGGCCGTCTAGAACGAAATTACGATTGTATTAATACCTTGAGCTGCTGACGGGCGTTGACGTATAGCAACGGGGACTGGTGAAAATGTGTGCCCGACCGGGATAGAGCGTCCTTCATGTAAGCAGGAGATCCCGGGTTCGAGTCCCGGTCGGGGCACACATTTTCACCTGTGCTCATTAACATATATCAACGCCCATCAGCAGCTGAAGGTATTAATGTAATTCTAACCTCAGACATTAGTCGAGCCATGCCACGTCGAGTTGCGGTACTTCCGTGTACTCACGGGGGCTTTACACGATGTTAGGGAGGTGTCCCAGTTTCTTTGGCTCTTCAGTGTATATGACTTAAGAGCATTGACATATATGTAAAAATGTTTTGATTGTATCACTTATGATGCAATTTAGTGGTGATAGAGTCTTCAACGTGTTTCATCAGTACTGTGGTGGTCCGAGGTGAGTGATTGTGGTTGGCAGATACTTCAGTGTACTGTGGGATGTAGAACACTTAGTTCTCTCAGAAAAGGCTATATTCTCTATTACCTTTGAACTTTACCGCATTACTTAATATACTCGCTTATACAATCCTCTCCCTGTTGCATCCATACTGGCATTAACGTTTCGTTACGCGACATATTTAACAGCAGTAATACTCTCTTAAAATAATGCTATTTAAATGAAGCTCGAAATGCGAGGAAGCTGCCTTATGTCATTAGGCATGTACTTTTCATTGCATATATGTAATATATTGTTTTCATAATACTTTCTTACAGACTATATTTGCAGTTACTGACGGAAATGCACAAAATCGTGAAAAGGATTATACATATGAAGAATAAGCGTAATGCTTATACGAAATCACTGTAGAGAATCGTTCGGTTACTCATTTGTTTGTTACGAGTGGCTTTACCTCGTAGTATATCTGGATTTTTTTTTCTTTGTGACTCTGTTGATTGTCGGCAAACTGCAATTAACGAAAACGCTCTGGGACATTAAAAACTGATATATTTATTAAAGTTTGAATAACGAAACTGGGCAAGCATCGTATGGCGTCCGTCAAATGAAACAATAAACGCATTTTCATATGTACGGTAAAGTTCGTAAATCACAGACTATGTAGCTTTTCCTAACAGTATTTGTTGCTCAGTATTTCGCGAATTTCTGTTCGCCACACTTATCCACTGTACGCACCAAGACAGAAGTCCCTTACTATCTTACTAACAGCGTGAGACCAAGCGATAGCTACGAACATAACGAGTCGGTGGCAGTCCGTCAAACAGGAAAGTATATCAGTAAAAAAAAAAGAAAAGAAAAAAAATATTCCTACGGCCTACCCAAACCATTGTTTCTTGTTTCCCAATCGCGGTAGATGGCGCTGTAATCGACGAATATCCACTGTGCCTGTTTTTGCATTTAAGACACAAAGTATTTACGATGTAAATGAAAACCTTCCTGTTCAAAAGGTACATACTGATCTTCAGACATTGCTTGAGTGTGTTGTAAATTTGTACGGGGCAAATAAAAGACATTTCTAGCAAATAAGCTACTTGTATGGTAACGTAATTTTCTGTTTCCTACGGGGTTGGCTGTGATAAGTGCCCAAACCACGTGAATGCTGCGCCGGGCGTTGTGGCCGAGCGGTTCTAGGCGCTTCATTCTGGAACCGCGCGATCGCTACTATCGCAGGTTCCAATCCTGAGTTCTGAGTTCTAGGGCACTGATGACCTCAGATGTTAAGCCCCATAGTGCTCAGAGCCATTTGAACCATTTGAAGCTGAATGCTTCACTTCGGTCGCCTCCCTCGAACCCCGCCAACAGGGTGACTGATTTAGATGTGCGTTTCCGCCCAACCGCTGTAAATCTCACGCTGGCCGCTACGCGGAACACAAGCCACAACCACTCTAATAAGTTAAAATGCCCACAAGGTGATAATGACAGGCTCACCTGCCATGGATACTCAACGAAATCAAGCATTCCAATGGTGAGCGGCATGGGTACTCAGCGATAGTAAGCATCCCGATGGGAACAAAATAGTATTACCTCAAAATCTTGTTACTGGATCACGTTAAACGTCGATTCTAAGTAGACACAGGAACCGGTAACCACGTTACACTCTACAGTCCAATTTGGAAGAGTCAAGTAGGTATCCCACTGCTGTCCAGGACGCCTCCCGACGCACTTTCGCTCAGTTCGAAGCGGCACTCAAGAATGAAGACAGCTCTACCCCAGCCAATGAGATTCCAGGCCGAAGGCGTTTGTGGAAACCTCATGGACAGTGGTGGTATACCGCCATACGACCCGACAACCAGGAGTCATGCTCCGGGGTGCCATTACTTTTCACAGTAAGGCCTCTTTGGTTGTCAGCCGCGACACCCTTACAGCACTGCAGTGGTACGTCCAAGACATTGCACGTGCTTTTTTTTTTTTTTTTTTTTTTTTTTTTTGTTCTTCATGAGTAGCCATTCTGGTCTGACACTTCAGAAAGACAATGCCTGTCAGCACACGGCGAGAGTTTCTACTGCTTGTCTTCGTCCTTGCCAAACCATACCTCGGCCGGCAAGGTTGCCTGGTCTCTCTCCAACTGAGAACGTTCGGAGCATTATGGGCAGCACCTCATCTGCATGGATACTCTGCAAATTACATTTCAGTGCCTGGCAGAGGGATCATCGAACCACCTTCACAATCCTCTATTATTCCAAACTCGTAAACCTCGCGAAACAACGAACACCTATATCTTTTCGTACGAGCTCTGATTTACCTTATCGTGGTGATCGTTTCTCCCTATGTAGTCAGTGTCAACAATATATTTTCGCATTCGGAGTAGAAAGTTGGTGAATTTCATGACAAGATTCCGTCGGAACGAAAAACGGCTTTCTTTTAATGATGTCCAACCCAAATCCTGTATCATTTCTGTGGCACTCTCTCCCATATTTCGCGATAATACAATACGTGCTGCCCTTCTTTGAACTTTTTCGATGTACTCAGTCAGTCGTATCTGGTAAGGAACCCACACCACGCAGCAGTATTCTAAAAGAGGACGGATAAACGTAGTGTAGTCAGTCTCGTTAGTAGATCTGTTACATTTTCTATGTGTCCTACCAATAAAACGGAGTCTTTGGTTAGCCGTCCCCACAACATTTTCTTTGTGTTCCTTCCAATTTTTGGTTGTTCGTAATTGTAATTCCTAGGCATTTAGTTGAATCTACGGCCTTCATATTTGACTGATTTATCGTGTAACCGAAGTTTAACTGATTCCTTTTAGCACTCAAATGGATGACCTCACGCTTTTCGTTATTTAGGGTCAATTGACAATTTTCGCAGTATACATATTTTCTAAATCGTGTTGTAATTTGTTTTGCTGTTCTCACGACTTTACTAGTCGATAAACGACAGCGTCATCTGCAAACAATCTATGACAGCTACTCAGATTGTCTTCCAAATTGTTTATAAATATAAGGAACAGAAAAGTGCCTATAACACTACCTTTGGAACGCCAGAAGTCACTTCTGTTTTACTCGATGGTTTTCCATCGATTGCTACGAACTGTGACTTCTCTGACAGAAAATCACAAATCCAGTCACAAAACTGAGACGATATTCCAAAGCACGCAATTTCACTAAAAGCCGTTCATGTGGTACAGTGTCAAAAGCCTTCTGTATATCCAGAAATACGGAATCGATCTGAAATCACTTGTCAATAGCAGTCAACACTTCACATGTTACATAAGAACGATCTTCACTAAATCCATGTTCACTGTGTGTCAATAGATCGTTTTCTTCGATGTAATTCATAATGTTATCCTACTACCTTTCTTGAATATTGGTGTGACCTGTGCAACTTTCCAGTCTTTGGGTACGGACCTTTCGTCGGGATTTCGCCGATCTAACGCGTCAGTTCCACAGAATTTTGGCACGATATACCTCAGGAGAACATCCAACAACTGTACTTAATAATGCCGAATCGAATAAATACCTGAATAAGCACCAGATGTGGATCAACGCGTTACTTACTTGCTCGATTTCTGAAGCACTTTCTGTTGGATAAATCATCCACATTGTTCTGTACATGTACTACATATTGACGGATTTTCGTCTCATTCGCGTTATTCTTTCATGGCCTATAGTTTTTATGTGTGTTATAACGTATATCCATACTCCCAGAATGACTAGGAAGCTGCGTTATAAATATGGTGAAAATACTGTTTAATTATTTGCAGTATCCTTAATATGGGAAAACCAATAATAATTAGTCTACAACAGATTGCTGTTCAAAAAGGACTGTCATCTCTTTTTTGCAAAGCATTTGCAGAAGAGAACGCTTCTGCTCATATAGTGTGTTTACCTTTAAACAGGTTCAATAGATGGTTCAAATTGCTCTGAGCCCTATGGGACTTAACATCTGAAGTCATCAGTCCCCTAGACCTGGAACTACTTAAGCCTAACTAACCTAAGGACATCACACACATCCATGCCCGAGGCAGGATTCGAACCTGCGACCGTAGCAGCAGCGCATTCCCGGGTTGAAGCGCCTAGAACCGCTCGGCCACAGCGTCCGGCAAATTCCAATAGATCATCGAACATTGAGAACAGCTGAAATCTCTCAAATTGAATTAAGCTCCATGGCTCGGCTGATCCCTTAACACGGTGCATGGTATTTGCGGCAGTTCTGTTAACTATAATCCAGCGTCCATCGCACGAACAAAAAGCCCTGCCCAGTACTTGGAAGAAATCACAGATCGCACCCGTTTACAAGAAGGGCAGTACACGTGATCCTCAAAACTTCCGTCCGGTATCCTTGATATCGATTTGTTATAGAATCTTCGAATATATTCTAAATTAAAAAATAACGAGGTATCTCTGACAGAATGACCTCCCCATGGCAACCTGTATGATTTCCGAAAACAATGATCACGTGAAACCCAACTCGCTATTTTCTCAGATGACTGCTAAAAGTAATGGACGAAGGCAGATAAATGCAGTATTTTTCGATTTTCGAAAAGTATTTGATTCAGTACCACTGCTATACTATTGTCAAAAGTAAGGCACTATGAGGAATCAATGAAAATTGGCGTCAGTTGAGGATATTTGATAAGGAGAATGTAGCTTGTAATCTTGGATGAAGAGTCATCATTAAGTATCAAAGTAACTTAGATTGTGCCCCAGGGAAGTGTCTTGGAAGCCTTGTTGTTGATATTGTGCAGGGAAATGCTAAAGTCCGTATTATTTCAAAAGTCAATATTTCACGGAATAATGCAGGTAGTGAGAGCCGCACGCGGTAGCCGAGTTGTCTTGGGCGCCTTGCCCCGGTTCGCACGGCTCCCCTCGGAGGTTCGAGCCCTTCCTCGGGCACGGGTGTGTGTTTTGTCCGTAATGTAAGTCAGTTTAAGTTAGGGACCGATGGTCTCAGCTGTTTGGTCCCATAGGAACTTACCACAAATTTCCCAAATTTAGGTTTTTACTGAAACTAAAGAAAGTGCAAATGACAAATAATCCTGAGTTTATAACGAGCATCAAAACCGTTATAGGGATTAGTGAACACAGGGTTGTCGTAGCGAGACTGTATATTGTAATCCCGAAATCCTCGAAAAACAAACAAAAAGTATATCTATTCAAAAATGCTGATAAAAATTCACTTGACGCCTTCCTGAGAGACTCATTCCAAATTAATAATATAAGTGTAGACCAGAAGTCATTTGCATTCAAAAAATAGTATCGGCAGCAATTGAGAGATTTATACGAAATAAACTAACAAACGGCGGAGCTGATCCTCCGTGGTACACAAAACGGGTTAGAACACTGTTGCAGAAACAACTAAACAAACATGCCAAATTTAAACAGACGCAAAATCCCTAAGATTGCGCTAAATTCCGGGCTTCTCTAAAGGATAGCCAGAGTTCAATGCGAGATGCCTATAACAGTTTCCACGACGAAACTTTGTCTCGAAACCTGGCAGACAAATCCAAGATATTCTGGTCGTATATGAAGTATGCTAGTGGCAATTTACAATCAATGCCTCCTCTGCGCTATAACACTGGAGATACTATCGAAGACAGAGCTACCGAAGTAGAGTTACTAAACGCAGCCTTCCGAAATGCCTTCACAAAAGAAGAAGTAGTAAATGTTCCAGAATTCGAATCGAGAACAGCTGCCAACGAGAGCAACGTAGAAGTAAATCCTTGGAGTAGTGAAGCAATTTAAATCACTTAATAAAAGCAAGTCTTCTGCCCCAGACTGTATAAAAATTAGGTTCCTTTCCGAGTATGCTGATGCATTAGCTCCATGCTTAACAATCATATACAACCGTCCGCTCAACGTGAGATCTGTACCCCAATACTGGAAGGTTGCACAGGTCACACCAATATACAAGAAAGGTAGTAGGAGTAATCCACTAACTTGCAGGACCATATCGTTAACGTCGATATGCAGCAGGACTTTAGAACATATATTGTGTTCGAACATTACGAATTACCTCGAAGGAAACGGTCTATTGACACGCAGTCAACATGGGTTTAGTAAAGATCGTTCCTGTGAAACACAACTAGCTCTTGTTGAGTGCTATTGACAAGGGATTTGAGATCGATTCCGTATTTCCGGAAGGCTTTTGACACTGTACCGCACAAGCGGCTCGTAGTGAAAATGCGTGATTATGGAATATCGTCTCAGTTTTGTGACTGGATTGGCCATTTCCTGTCACGGAGGTCACAATTCTTAGTAATTGACGGAACGTCATCGAGTAAAGCAGAAGTGATTTCCGGCGTTCCCCAAGGTAGTGCTATAGGCCCTTTTCTGTTCCTTATCCATATAAACGATTTGGGAGACAATCTGAGCAGCTGTCTTCGGTTGTTTGCAGATGACGCTTCCGTTTATCGACTAATAAAGTCATCAAAAGATCAAATTTAAATTACTCTGAGCACTATGGGACTCAACTGCTGCGGTCACTAGTCCCCTAGAACTTAGAACTACTTAAACCTAACTAACCTAAGGACATCACACACAGGATTCGAACCTGCGACAGTAGCAGTCGCACGGTTCCAGACTGCGCGCCTAGATCAAAATATCAAAATAAACTGCAAAATGATTTAGAAAAGATATCTGATTGTGCGAAAAGTTGCAGCAGACCCTAAATAACGAAAAGTGTAAGATCATCCACAAGAGTACTAAAAGGAACTCTTTAAACTTCGGTTACACGATAAATAGGTCTAATCGAAAAGCCGTAAATTCAACTATATATCTAGGTATTACAATTACGAACAAGTTAAATTGGACAGAACACATAGAAAATGTTGTGGGAAAGGCTCACCAAAGGCTGCGTTTTATTTTCAGGACACTTAGTAGGTCGGTTATATTTTCTAAGGAGACTGCCTACACTACACTTGTCCGTCCTCTTTTAGAATACTGCTGCGCGGTATGGGATACCTACCAGATAGGACTGACGGAGTACATCGAAAAAGTTCAAAGAAAGGCAGCACATTTTGTTTTATCGCGAAATATGGGAGAGAGTGTCACCGAAATGATACCGGATGTGGGTTAGGCATCATTTAAGGCGTTTTTCGTAGTGACGGAATCTTCTCACGAAATTCCAATCACCAACTTTCTCCTCCGGGTGCGAAAATGTTTTGTTGACACCGAACTATATAGGGAGGCACGATCACCACCATAAAATAAGGGAAATCAGAGCTCGTACGGAAAGATACAGGTTTTCATTCTTTCCCCGCGCTATACGAAATTGGAATAATAGAGAATTGTGAAGGTGTTTCTATGAACCCTCTGCCAGGCACTTAAATGTAATTTGCAGAGTATCCATGTAGATGTAGATGTAGATGTACACCAACAGATGGCTCTTTATATGATACAAAAGCAATATTTAGCATAGCAATGGAGTTTTGAAGATGTTACTTATAACAAATGCTCAGTATGTCGGCCGTCATTCACCCACAGTGCCTGTAGTCAGGCGACAACGTTGTGAAATGCTCTGTACAACTCACCAGTAGGTATGGTGAAAAACTGCCGTCGAGTGTTGTCTTTTAGCATCGTTAATGCGGTCGGACGATCGCGGGTGACTTGAGACCTCAGCTAAGCCCACAGCCAATAATCACACGTACTGAGGTCTGGGGAGCCGGGAGTGGCTGCTCAGCTCGTGATCCTCACTAAATAATGTGCGCGAGACATCTTGCACACGTGTAGCAGTGCGGAGTGGGGCGCCGTCCTGGATGAAAGTCGTACCTTTCGGAGAGTGTTTATTAGCCAGACATGGGACGATGCGATTTAGTAACATCGACCTACCTCGCACCCGCCACGCTGACAGTTTGCAAAGTTGCCCGTCTGTTGCCCAGTTTTACTGTCTTTTTCCATTTCAATAAAAGCCGATGCCATTTCAGGCATTTGTTTCACTTTTTACCACTCGACCGAAATTGTTCTGTGAATTAGGCTACAGGAAAGTTAAGGAGGTATTCGGGAAACAAAGAGAAGCAGCTGTACGAATATAAAGATCTCAGATGGAGAACCAGTCTTCAGCAAAGATGGGAAAGGTGGGAGGTCGAAGGAGTATGTAGAGGGTCTATACAAAGTGTGGGGCAGCGGGTTAACAGTAGTCATTGTAATCACTCACGTTTTGTTGTTGTTGTTTTGGTCTTCAGTCCTGAGACTGGTTTGATGCAGCTCTCCATGCTACTCCATCCTGTGCAAGCTGCTTCATCTCCCAGCACCTACCCCAACCTACATCCTTCTGAATCTGCTTAGTGTAGTCACCTCTTGGTCTCCCTCTACGATTTTTACCCTCCACACTGCCCTCCAGTACTAAATTGGTGATTCCTTGATGCCTCAGAACATGTCCTACCAACCGATTCCTACTTCTAGTCAAGTTGTGCCACAAACACCTCTTCTCCCCAATTCTATTCAATACATTCTCATTAGATATGTGATCCACCCAACTAATCTTCAGTATCTTTGTATAGCACCACATTGCGAAAGCTTCTATTCTCTTCTTGTCCAAACTATTTATCGTCCACGTACTCCATACAAATACTTCTAAATCTATACTCGGTTTTAACAAATTTCTCTTCTTCAGAAACGCTTTCCTTGCCATTCTCGGTCTACATTTTATATCCTCTCTACTTAGAACATCATCAGTTATTTTTTTCCCCAAATAGCAAAACTCCTTTACTACATTAAACGTCTCATTTCCTAATCCAATTCCCTCAGCATCACAGGCCTTAATTCGACTACATTCCATTATCCTCGTTTTGCTTTTGTTGATGTTCATCTTATATCCTCCTTTCAAGACACTGTCCATTCCGTTCAACTGCCCTTCCAAGTCCTTTGCTGTCTCTGAGGTTCGCGAATGACATTGTAACTCTGTCAAAGTTTTTATTTCTTCTCCATGAATTTTAATACCTACTCCGAATTTATATTTGGTTTTCTTTACTACTTGCTCAATATACAGATTCAACAGCATCCGGGAGAGGCTACAATCCCGTCTCAATCCCTTTCCAACCACTGCTTCTCTTTCGTGCCCCTTGACTCTTATAACTGCCATCTGGTTTCTGTTAAAATTGAAAATAGACTTTCGCTCCCTGTATTTTACCCCTGCCCCCTTCAGAATTTGAAAGAGAGTATTCCAGTCAACACTGTCAAAAGCTTTCTCTAAGTCTACAAATGCTAGGAATGTAGGTTTGCCTTTCCTTAATCTTTCTTCTAAGATAAGCCGTAGGGTCAGTATTGCCTCACGTGTTACAGCATTTCTACGGAATCCAAACTGATCTTTCTTGAGTTCGGCTTGTACCAGTTTTTCCATTCTTCTGTTAAGAATTCGTGCTAGTATTTTACAGCCGTGACTTATTAAACTGATAGTTCGGTAATTTTCACATCTGTCAACAATTGCTTCCTTTGGAATTGGAATTATTATATTCTTCTTGAAGTATGAGGGTATTTCGCCTGTCTCATATATCTTACTGACCAGATGGTAGAGTTTTGTCAGGACTGGCTCTCCCAAGGCTGTCAGTAGTTCTAATGGAATGTTGTCCACTCTCGGGTCTTTGTTTCGACTCAGGTCTTTCAGTGCTCTTTCAAACTCTTCATGCAGTATCATATCTCCCATTTCACCTTCATCTACATCCTCTTTCATTTTCATATCATTGTCCTCAATTACATTGCCCTTGTATAGACCCTCTATATACTCCTTCCACCTTTCTGCTTTCCCTTCTTTGCTTAGAACTGGGTTTCCATCTGAGCTCTTGATATCCATGCAAGTGGTTCTCCTTTCTCCCTGTAGGCAGTATCTATCTTACCCCTAGTGAGATGAGCCCTCTACATTCTTACATTTGTCGTCTAGCCATCCCTGCTTAGCCATTTTGCACTTCCTGCCGATCTCATTTTTGAGACGTTTCTATTCCTTTTTGCCCGCTTCATTTACTGCATTTTTATATTTTCTCCTTTCATCAATTAAATTCAATATTTCTTCTGTTACCCAAAGATTTCTAGCATCTCTCGTCTTTTTACCTACCTGATCCTCTGCTGCCTTGACTTCTTCATCCCTCAGAGCTACCCATTCTTCTTCTGCTGTATTTCTTTTCCCCCATTCTTGTCAATTGTGCCCCTATGCTCTCCCTAAAACTCTGTACAATCTCTGGTTTAGTCAGTTTATCCACGGTCCCATCTCCTTAAATTCTCCCCTTTTCGCAGTTTCTTCAGTTTTAATCTGCAATTCATAACCAATAGATTGTGGTCAGAGTCCACATCTACCCCTGAAAATGCCTTACAATTTGTCGGCCTGAGTGGCCGAGCGGTTCTAGGTGCTACAGTCTGGAACCGCGCGACCGCTACTGTCGCAGTTTCGAAACCTGGCTCGGGCATGGATGTGTGTGATGTCCTTAGGTTAGTTAGGTTTATTTATTTCCGTTTTCTAGGGGACTGATGACCTCAGATTTTAAGTCCCATTGTGCTCAGAGCCATTTGAACCTTATTTTTTGTCATTAAAATTTAAAACCTGGTTCCTAAATCTCTGTCTTACCATTATATAATCTATCTGATACCTTCTAGTATCTCTAAGCTTCTTCCACGTATACAATCTTCTTTCATGATTCTTGAACCAAGTTATATTCCCTCATAGGGGGAAATATTTGAAATATTAGAATTATTAGAATTATTTAGAATTTCTGTAAATATTTCTCGCCGTCGTTTACGAGAGCCTGGAAAATTTTGATGGTGACAATGTAGTTCGGAATATTTAAACAATTGTGGCGCTTTTTTATCCCAATTGTGCAAGGAATTCCATCAACATAACTCACCAAGCGTTATTACACTGTTGAAAATCCTTTTCATCAACCTCATAGCACTGTGCGACCACACCTCCAACCAGTTCGCGAGGCTGGCCATTTCGCCTATTTCTTCATTCGTAGGCTGCACTACTCCCACTCAGGTCCATGACTGGCTACTGGCAGAGCGGAAGTTGCACTAATCCCTAAACAAAAGCTTCAGCTGGTGGCAAAGTTTCGATATTTGATACCTGAGAAATTCCCGTTGAAGCACATGCTCTCTCTCTCTCTCTCTCTCTCTCTCTCTCTCTCTCTCTCTCTCTCAAGCAGTCACGTCATGTAGTGTGCCACTGCCAGGACTGTACGCACCGTTGGTCATTGTTGGTTTAAACCACAAACAAAGCAGCATTTACCTGGTAAACCCCAGGTGTGGATGTCTTGGAAATATTCCCGCACTCTATCTGACTGATTGAGTAATTAATTACATCGGTACCCTTTTTGTGGACAGTTTTTCCTTGCTTCCTATTGGTGGATAATAGAACTGGAATATTTGATGGGATGTTATCCTACAACCTCCAAGCCGGCCGGAGTGACCGAGCGTTTCTAGGCGCTTCAGTCTGGAACCGCGCGACTGCTACGGCCGCAGGTTCGAATCCTGCCTCGAGCATGGATGTGTGTGATGTCCTTAGGTTAGTTAGGTTTAAGTAGTTCTAAATTCTAGGGGACTGATGTCCTGAGCTGTTAAGTCCCATAGTGCTCACAGCCATTTTTACAACCTCCCTGTATGCAAACCCTACTGTTATTTTTTTCACTTGCCTCCTATCGGTCGATACTAGTACAGTTACGTCATTTGGTAGAAAGTCCATTAAGTTGAAGGTAACTGAAAATTTCGAAGTTCAGTTCAGTTGCACGCTATGTCTATAAACAATCTGTGGAGGGTTTGTACTGGTGCTATAATGAGATGGAGATGGAGGAGAACGAGAAGGAAGGGTTTACTGCCTGATATGATAGAGACAACAGCAAATACCACTGAAAGACAGATCACTGTGACGTATTGAGAAGCACTAAACCTGACACACTTAAACCACCTCCTGATCGTCCACACACAGCGCACCTGTCCCCTCGTAAACCACCATTGCCAACGCTCAGAGGCCAGAGAAAACTGTAGCAGCCATGGATGTGCGTGTATACCAGAATGCACCATCCAAGCCACGCGCGGAGTCCAGGGATAATTGAGTTGTAGGACTTCGTATTTCATCAATGTTTTCAGGACCAACACTTGGCAGTGATCAATACTGAATTGCTCAATTGGCCATGGAGAATACATGCAACACACGCGATCGAAAAGACAGCTCAACTCGTACTGAGTATCAGTTCGCTATTCAGCTATCCAGAGGGCATAATCGCCGGGAGTTGTCCTGCAGCTGTGCGCAAAAAACGACTAGTCCGCTGGCCTGAACTTTTCTTTGTCTCTACCACTCGCAAGAGCTTTTAGCCAGCATACCCATTTGTTCTGGCCACAGTCTACCTCTGCCACGTGCTCCTCATGAGGAACTTTGTCGTCCTAGGAAACCAGCGACGTATTTATCACTGTAATTACAATCACATAGTTCGATTGCAGCCCCAACCTGATAACATTAAACAGAGATCGAAGTAACAGAAACACCTCCTCCTGAGGACTGTGGCTCTGGAAATATCAATAACCCTCTTATGACTGGGCACCTCCTTATGGCTATCGATGCCTTGGAACTGCAGTCCCCCATGTCAAACCCATATCTCCCTTATGACTGGACACAGCCGTTTTCTTTGTACATGTTGAAACAATAACCACAGTCACTTCACACCCCCAAAACTAGCTTTATAAGCCTGCCATTCACACCGCCTACTAAGTACAATACTTCGCCAGTAACTGAATGCTGGTGGCTCCAAGCAATATTCAGTGGAAAACCGCGATGGATCGACATGCCTCATTTGTTTACCTTGCATGTGTGTCTTAGGAAGAGAGGCATAATCGTCTTATGAGCTACCAGATATTAAAAACACGATCGCAAAGACCGTGTTATTGTAACCCCGCATAAAAATCGGTCTTCGTTCTACAGACACCCAAGTATCAACAACGATATCCATGCTGAAAAGTATACCTTCCTTATAAATCGAGGTATGCTAGTGCTTCTGAATAAAGTAGTCTTCCGCACAAATACCAAGATATTGAACGTGGATAGTGATTGCGGTTTCTGTATTAACAGACCGAAAGTGTAGGTGCACATTGCTAGCGATGTAAGCCCGTAATAAAAACAACACTATCACCGAATTTAGAAAGTGATGCAGCTAAGAAACATGGTACTAGTCCAATATTTGCAACTGCTTCTTGCAGCTGCTACGTATTTGTCACACTGACAAACAGCATTTGTAGCGTCTTCTATATCGATAGTATGTAGACAGTGTAACAGAGGTTCTGCGATATATCCACGTGGCTATAGGGGAGGTTGATGGTTGATTGAGAATGATCACATACAGTGGATGGTATGTTATATGAGCAATCACTTAAAAATGCATCACTAGATGGACCTCATAAAATATGTATAAAATCCCATGACTTCTCAGGTCTTTAGTGTCAAGCTTTCAGCCAGAAATGCTGTCTGGAATTTAGTACCATTCAGCCACATATTTTGGGGGCATCCTATTGCGTTGTCTTAATGATTACAGCGTCCAGTCCCGGTAGCTGAGTGGTCAGCTCGACAGAATGTCAATCCTAAGCGACCGGGTTCGATTCCCGGCTGGACTGGAGATTTTTTCCGCTCAGGGACTAGATGTTGTGTTGTTCTAACCATCATCATTTCATCCCCCATCGACGCGCAACTCGTCGAAGTGGCGTCAAACCGAAAATGTCGTCCTAACCGCCGTCTGCTTCACGTCTGCTGTGCAGCGAGCTACGTTATTTAAGTATTAACTGTATTTTTCTTACTTGTCACTTCTTTTACCGTGTGTTTTTGCTTTTAGGAAGCTTTAATTGTCGACTGCTATTAATAGTGTTCCATAGATTTCGTGTTAGTTTTGAATACAGTCAGAGAGAGTCCCTTTAGTGAGCCATAGTGCCAGTAGTGCTAGTGTTTGTTTTCAATACAGTCCAGAGACGGGTAGTGCTATTTTCATTGTTTTCTACAAGAAGTGGCTAGCAATCACAGTTTAGTCAATAATCAGCCGCCTTTAGTGAATTAGCAGTCTAGTTAAAAGTTGATTAAGTCTCTTCAGTAAATTAATTCCTTAGGATGGATAGGATGTGTGACTGCTGTGTACGGACGCACGAGGAGCTGGCCACTCTTCGCGAACAGCTGAGCGTGTTGATGGCCGCGGTCATCCGTCTTCAGGCTGCTACCTCGGAGTGTAGCGGCAGTGGGGAGACTGGAGCGTCTCAAGGTACACCCCAGGTGTTACATGCTTCACCCACTGTCCCTGCTGTCAAGATATCTTCTCGGGTACCGGGCGCGGTTGGGCCACCCTCTCCGCAAGGGGAGTGGCGGGTTCAGTGGCGTTCGCGGCGCACGAGGCGGAGGGTCAATGTGGAGGCTGGCCGTGTGGCATCACCCGCTCTGTCTGTGAGTGGACATGTGGCTGCTCCTTCAGCAAGGTCCGAGCAGGCACACGGGGGGAGGGGTTTATTAGTTATTGGGAGCTCCAACGTTAGGGGGGGGGGTGATGGAGCCCCTTAGGAAAATAGCGGAAAGGTCGGGGAAGAAGACCAGTGTTCACTCTGTCTGCTTGCCGGGGGGTCTCATCCGAGATGTGAAGGAGGCCCTACCGGCGGCGATAGAGAGCACTGGGTGCACCTGACTGCAAATTGTTGCTCATGTCGGCACGAATGACTCCTGCCGTCTGGGTTGAGAGGTCATCCTCAGTTCGTACAGGCGGTTGGCGGAATTGGTGAAGGCGGAAAGCCTCGCTCGCGGGGTGGAATCTGAGCTAACTATTTGTAGTATCGTTCCCAGAACCGATCGCGGTCCTCTGGTTTGGAGCCGAGTGGAAGGCTTAAACCAGAGGCTCAGACGATTCTGCGGAGAGCTGGGGTGCAAGTTTCTTGACCTCCGCTATCGGATGCAGAAATGTAGGGTCCCCCTGAATAGGTCAGGCCTGCACTACAGGCCGGAAGCGGCTACAATGGTAGCGGAGTACGTGTGGAGTGCACATGGGGGTTTTTAGGTTAGAGAATTCCCTCCCTAGGCCCGACAAGACGCCTCCTGAGACGCGGCAAGGTAGGAGTAGGCAAAATGCAACAGGGAATAACAATATTAATGTGCTAATAGTAAACTGCAAGAGCGTCTATAGAAAGGTCCCAGAAATGCTCTCATTAATAAACGGTCACAGCGCCCATATAGTACTAGGGACAGAAAGTTGGCTGAAACCAGACGTAAACAGTAATGAAATCCTAAACTCAGATTGGAATGTATACCGCAGAGACAGGCTGGACAGTGAACGGGGAGGCGTGTTTATAGCGATAAGAAGTGCAATAGTATCGAAGGAAATTGACGGAGATCCGAATTGTCAAATGATTTGGGTGAGGGTCAAGGATAAAGCAGGCTCAGACATCGTAATTGGATGTCTCTATAGGACCCCGGGCTCAGCACATGAAGAATAATTTGGAAAACATTTCGAGTACATTTCCCCACCATGTTAGAGTTCTGGGTGGAGATTTTAATTTGCCGGATACAGACTGGGTGACTCAAACGTTCATAACGCGTGGCAGGGACAAAGAATCCAGTGAAATTTTTTTAAGTGCTTTATCTGAAAACTACCTTGAGCAGTTAAACAGAGAACCGACTCGTGGCGATAACATATTAGACCTTCTGGTGACAAACAGACCCGAACTATTTGAATCAGTTAATGCAGAACAGGGAATCAGCGATCATAAAGCGGTTACTGCATCGATGATTTCAGCCGTAAATAGAAATATTAAAAAAAGGTAGGAAGATTTTTCTGTTTAGCAAAAGTGACGAAACGCAGATTACAAAGTACCTGATGGCTCAACATAAAAGTTTTGTCTCAAATACAGATAGTGTTGAGAATCAGTAGACAAAGTTGAAAACCATCGTACACTATGCGTTAGATGAGTATGTGCCAAGCAAGATCGTAAGCGATGGAAAAGAGCCATCGTGGTACAACAACCGAGTTAGAAAACTGCTGCGGAAGCAAAGGGAACTTCACAGCAAACATAAACATAGCCAAAGCCTTCCAGACAAACAAAAATTACGCGAAGCGAAAGGTAGTGTGAGGAGGGCTATGCGAGAGGCGTTCAATGAATTCGAAAGTAAAGTTCTATGTACTGACTTGGCAGAAATCCTAAGAAATGTTGGTCCTATGTCAAAGCGGTAGGTGGATCAAAACAAAATGTCCACTCTGTGATCAAAATGGTACTGAAACAGAGGATGACAGACTAAAGGCCGAAATACTAAATGTCTTCTTCCAAAGCTGTTTCACAGAGGAAGACTGCACTGTACTTCCTTCTCTAGATTGTCGCACAGTTGACAAAATGGTAGATATCGAAATAGACGACAGAGGGATAGAGAAACAATTAAAATTGCTCAAAAGGGGAAAGGCCGCTGGACCTGATGGGATACCAGTTTGATTTTACACAGAGTACGCGAAGGAACTTGCCCCCCTTCTTGCAGCAGTGTACCGTAGGTCTCTAGAAGAGCGAAGCGTTCCAAAGGATTGGAAAAGGGCACAGGTCCTCCCCGTTTTCAAGAAGGGACATCGAACAGATGTGTAGAACTATAGACCTATATCTCTAACGTCGATCAGTTGTAGAATATTGAAACACGTATTATGTTCGAGTACAATGTATTTTCTGGAGACTAGAAATCTACTCTGTGGGAATCAGCAATGGTTTCGAAAAAGACGGTCGTTTGAAACCCAGCTCGCGCTATTCGTCCACGAGACTCAGAGGGCCACAGACACTGGTTCACAGGTAGATGCCCTGTTTCTTGACTTCTGCAAGGCGTTTGACACAGTTCCCCACAGTCGTTTAACGAACAAAGTAAGAGCATACGGACTATCAGACCAATTGTGTGATTGGATTGAGGAGTTCCTAGATAACAGAACGCAACATGTCATTCTCAATGGAGAGAAGTGTTCCGAAGTAAGAGTGATTTCAGGTGTGCCGCTGGGGAGTGTCATAGGACCGTTGCTTTTCACAATAAATGACCTGGTGGATGACATCGGAAGTTCACTGAGGCTTTTTGCAGGTGATACTGTGGTGTATCGAGAGGTTGCAACAATGGAAAATTGTACTGAAATGCAGGAGGATCTGCAGCGAATTGACGCATGGTGCAAGGAATGGCAATTGAATCTCAATGTAGACAAGTGTAATGTGCTGCGAATACATAGAAAGATAGATCCCTTATTTATCTACAAAATAGGTCAGCAACTGGAAGCAGTTAATTGCATAAATTATCTGGGAGTACGCATTAGGAGTGATTTAAAATGGAATGATCATATAAAGTTGATCGTCGGTAAAGCAGATGCCAGACCGAGATACGTTGGAAGAATCCCAAGGAAATGCAATCCGAAAAAAAAGGAAGTAGGCTGCAGTACGCTTCTTCGCCCACTGCTTGAATACTGCTCAGCAGTGTGGGATCCGCACCAGATAGGTTTGATAGAAGAGACAGAGAAGATCCAACGGAGAGCAGCGCGCTTCGTTACAGGATCATTTAGTAATCGCGAAAGCGTTACGGGATGATAGATAAACTCCAGTGGAAGACTCTGCAGGAGAGACGCTCAGTAGCTCGGTACGGGATTTTGTTAAAGTTTCGAGAACATACCTTCACCGAAGTGTCAAGCAGTATATTGCTCCCTCCTACGTATATCTCGCGAAGAGACCATGAGGATAAAATCGGAGAGATTAGAACCCCCACAGAAGCATACCGACAATACATCTTTCTACGAACAATACGAGACTGGAATAGAAGGGAGAACCGATAGAGGTACTCAGGGTACCCTCCTCCACACACCGTCAGGTGGCTTGCGGAGTATGAATGTAGATGTAGAAAGACTTGCACCCGGCGAACACTCTACCCGACGGGAGGCCACAGTGACACGAGATTCACATTTTCATGATTACGGCCACTGGTAGATTATATTCACGGCACTCTCCTATCTCAAAACTAGTTACCTCTTTCGATCCTGTCTGCTAAGGACCCTGTACAGCAAAACTCCATCGTGATTTTAATCAGTCCCTCTGCACCTTGTAACTCTCCCTCGGTCTCTGCCACGATCTCACTGCAGCCTTGTCCATGTCGTCATCACAGTTTGAGTCGTAACTGAGCCGAAGTTGGAGAGACAAACAAGGAGAGCTGAGTTAATGCAACGGGACCATCTTTTTACCGTGTGGTGGAAATGGGAACATTTTGTCGTAGCTCTGCTAACCGGGTGCAATGTGTAAAGCCAGTGCCAAACAAAGCTTTCTCCTGCGACACAAGCTAGTAGGAAAGACAGTACCAGCAGTTACAGTAGTGTTTATGAGGAAAGTTAGGTAGACTCCACATAATATGTGAACTAGAAGATGGACAATGATTTTGCTACAGCTTTGAGGGATGTTTTCAAACTACAAATGGTTCAAATGGCTCTGAGCACTATGTGACTTAACTTCTGAGCTCATCAGTCGCCTAGAACTTAGGTTAGTTAGGTTTAATTAGTTTTAAGGACATCACACACACATCCATGCCCGAGACAGGATTCTAACTTGCGACGGTAGCGGTCTCTCGGCTCCAGACTGTAGCGCCTAGAACCGCACGGCCACTCCGGCCGCCAGCGGCGGACTTAGCGCACAGCATCCCTCAGGGTGCATTTCTATCTGTCACGAAAACATTATCTTATCTTCGTTATTTTGTACCATCCAATAGAAAGAAACTATGAGCTATAAAAACTTCACTCTCACCCAATAGAGAATTTGATAAGGTGTTACTGTGTTCCTCTCTTCCGTTATGTCAAAAACAGGTACCGTCTGTGTGCTATGTGGAGATCCTACTGAAAATATACAGGTACTGCTTGACTGGAGCAGGTAACCAGTGATCGAAGTCGCTTCAGGACCTGCACTGTAGGACCACCATATCCCACAGACTATCAATTAAAATAGAGTGTCATTGGGCCTTTGTTTGATATGTTGCTTTCCGCTGTAACACATCGAAGTAGTATATGTCTGCAGCTTTGTACACCGCCATACCTTTTTTTTTTTTTTTTATCCACCATGACTTCAAGGTCTGTGTCAGGTGTTAAACCGACATAAACACATTTCGATCCATTGGCTCTCACAGAAAGCTGGACATTGCATGGTGTAAACTATGATGCTGTTCTCACAGCACACAGGATGGTTGAAATAAGAGAGAGGCGGTGTTTCTTACTGACAAAAATGTGGAAAACATCACAACATGTGGAAACTGGAAGAGTTTGCGGCATTGTGGAGCGTTTCCAAACAGCTATACAGAGGTGATGACCTGTACATTTAATCTCATCTTCAATAGTGATGGGGGTAGCAGACGTCTTGGTGTTCCATTATGATTGAAACAGATATCACGTACATAGCTGCAATATAAGGAAGCAGTGCTGGTCATCCCTGGAACGTGTTGCTCTGATAAAGACTCTCTCCCCCTCAAACAGGTGGAGTCGGTCAATCATTATGTGGTAATCAACCATGTACCAGTAGATGGAAAAGATGCCACCGATGCACTGTAATAAGCACCACAGTTGATGGTGCTATCAATTTCAGCAATATTATCAGTTTTTCCATAATGTCAACGCTGACCAGTGACATGATAGCATGTTTCCCAGGTTCTACATCATCACTAAACTGCCCCCCTCTACTTTGCGAGTACGATTGCGAATGTAGATAGATGACTGGTGCATATGTACAAGAATTATCGATGAATGGATGTACTGCACAAAGTAGACCAGACAGCATCTCTACTTATGAAGTTAGGTTATCTACATATTGCTAGCAGTTTGATCATACTGCGTAATTTAGTATTACGATTGCCCATCTTTCCCTGCGTGGATGTGGGTCACAGACTATTCTTGCATTGATTAGATAAAGTTGGATATTGAAAGGTCTCCTTGCACTGTCTTTGACCAACCCTCCCTAAAAACTGTCTCCTATTTCATTTTCAACTGACTAGAAGTAGGAGGTTATTATACCCATTAAACCCCAGGTCTCGTGAAGGAACAGAGAGAGCTGAATCCGTAACAGGTGTTCAGGGAGACTATTCTACACCAATCGTACTCACAGCGCATCTCCAGATGCAGACATGTGGAAGAGGTTAGCACCCCTTATCGGCGTATGGTAGATATGAAAGTGTTGTGATGATATAACAGATGATCGTAAAGAAGAAATTTGTGCATGATTGAGCTCCAGACGAATGTAGTTTAGAACTGGTAGCACAGTAGATTCATATAAAATATTCCAAATTATTGGTCCTGTGTTTTGCGCCCATACAAGTAAGGTATCAGAAAGAGAGAAATGATCGTGGAACATAAACACATTCCAAGGGCTACATGGTCCTGCATTAAACACGCTATAATGCTAGAGCTTTGCTGCTTGTGACTTCTGAGTCGTGTGGAATACAACGCTGTTAATATTCCAGTGTAATAAAGCGCATGATATACATTCTTCCTGTGACTTTCTTTATGGTGAACTATGGTGACGCACTGTAAGGTGATAAAACTACTACCTATCACGCCAAAGAAGGCATTAATTCTTAGTAAAACAAACACTCCAACTTTGTAAACACCTGGTGTCATACACCTCTGTAAAAGTATGAAGGCCAATTACAGTTCAGAAATTGTGATCTTTTCACAACAGTCCCATAAAATGGTCGTCAGCAGGCAAAAATGCATACGAAGGAACAGCGACAGCTTACAAGGAAATAAGCACTACAGGCAGTGCCAGAGAATGTGTAACAGTCCTACAGTTTACCATAGCCCCTTGTAACCTTCCTCTTGCACACAGATGTCATGGTTCGATTTTAGGTTGTATTGCTCATGTGCACGATAATATTGCCATCTCCGCTATTAAGGTGTCTTTATGTAGCGCCATTCTACCACCCTCCTCCAGAATATGCAGTCCTATTGATTTCGCTAGCTTCATATCTCATGGCATTCTTCTCTAATTTTGTATATTTAGTTTTTCGTGATTTTACATATTTTATCGCATTTCCCTCAATTTCAACGTATTTCACATCAGTATCTCGTGATGAAATCGGTAAAATTCGAGAAAAACCTCGTATAATGCGTTATTCAATTTTTCGGCAAAGTTTCCCATAGGTGTGGTCGTATTGCTGACATCCCATGTACTGTCTGATATTCTACAAGAATATTGAGTTTATTGTACACCAAACTATTAAAAATCCCAAGACTTGCCCTTTCCCTTATGGTCCACATGCATGAATTTTGGATAGGCCGATCATTAAAAATATAGTAGCAGTCGATTAGTACCTGTATGAGACTCCACTACGTCCATCATCTGCGCCAGCCGTTGAAAAACAATTCCGTTTGCTGATATGATCCATGAGAGAGGCTGTCTGCAGACTCATGTAGTGCAGCTCCTGTGGCTTTAGATATTGACTTGTGTTGTGCAACAAATCGCCTCCTTTGCTTTTTCTAATGTTTAGAATTAGCATTCAGTGTAATAGATAGTCTGAACACAAATCAAATGTGCTAATCAGACCCCTACTGCAAGTATCGAGTCTCAACATCTGCATCTCTTGTATATGCCCTATGACACCGTTTGACGCTGATCCAAATCATCAACCTCCCTTCACTGGATATTTGTCTGCCGGCATTTACTTCTCACCATTCATAACTTGTAGACTGACCTTAAACCCCTGTCTTCCCTTCATCCTCTGTTAGGACACGACAACACTTAAATTCGTGCTGCTAAAGATCATACAACGTTCGATATAATTTATATTACCAATATTTGTGCAAGACATTTCCAGGGGCAGATTTGGACTCTGGCCACAATCTATTGGTTATGAAATGAAGATCAAAGCTGAAGAAATAGCAAAAAGGAGGGAATTTAAGGACATAAGACATGGATAAACTGAAAGAACCAGAGGTTGTACAGAGTTTCAGGGAGAGCATAACAGAACAATTGACAGGAATGGGGGAATGAAATACAGTAGAAGAAGAATGGGTAGCTTTGAGGAATGAAATAGTCAAGGCAGCAGAGGATCAAGTAGGTAAAAACACGAGGGCTAGTAGAAATCCTTGGGCAACAGAAGAAATACTCAATTTAACTGATGAAAGGAGAAAATATAAAAATGCAATAAATGAAGCAGGCAAAAAGGAATACAAACGTCTCAAAAATGAGATCGACAGTAAGTGGAAAATGACTAAGCAGGGATGGCTAGACGATAAATGTAAGGATATAGAGGCTTATCTCACTAGGGGTATGATAGATACTGCCTACAGGAAGATTAAAGAGACCTTTGGAGAAAGGAGAACCAATTGCATGGATATCAAGAGCTCAGATGGAAACCCAGTTCTAAGCATAGAAGGGAAAGCATAAAGGTGGAAGGAGTATATAGAGGGTCTATACAAGGACAATGTACTTGAGGATAATATTATCGAAATCGAAGAGGATGTAGGAGAAGGTGAAATAGGAGATATGATACTGCATGTAGAGCTTGACAGAGCACTGAAAGACCTGAGTCGAAACAAGGCCCCGGGAGTAGACAAGATTCCATTAGAACTACTGACAGCCTTGTGAGAGTCAGTTCTGACAAAATTCTACCATTTGGTATGAGACAGGCGAAATACCCTCATACTTCAAGAAGAATATAATAATTCCAATCACAAAGAAAGCAGGCGTGGACAGATGTGAAAGTCACAGCTGTAAAATACTAACGCGCATTCTTTACAGACGAATGGATAAAACTTATAGAAGCCGACCTCGGGGAAGATCACCTTGGATTCCATAGTAATGTTGGAACACGTGAGGCAATACCTACCCTACGACGTATCTTAGAAGAAAGATTAAGGAAAGGCAAATCTACGATTGTAGCATTTGTAGACTAATCTGTACAGACTAATCTGTACAGAAAGCAGATGGCAGTTATAAGAGTCGGGGGGTATGAAAGGGATGCAGTGGTTGGGAAGGGAGTGAGACAAGTTTGTAGCCTGTCCCCGTTGTTATTCAATCTATATATTGAGCAAGCAATGAAGGAAACAAAAGAAAAGTTCGGAGTAGGTATTAAAATCCATGGAGAAGAAATAAAAACTCTGACAGAATTACAATGTCATCGGCGAACGTCAGAGACAGCAAAGGACTTGGAATAGCAGTTGAACAAAATGGACAGTGTCTTGAAAGGAGGGTATAAGATGAACATCAACAAAAGCAAAACGAGGGTGATGCTGAGGGATTTTGATTAGGAAATGACACACTTAAAGTTGTAAAGGAGTTTTGCTATTTGGGGAGCAAAATAACTGATGATGGCCGAAGTAGAGAGGATATAAAATATAGAATGGCAATGGCAAGGAAAGCGTTTGTGAAGAAGAAAATTTTGTTAACATCGAGTATAGATTTAAATGTCAGGAAGTGGTTTCTGAAAATATTTGTATTGGAGTGTAGCCATGTATGGAAGTGAAACATGGACGATAAATAGCTTAGACAAGAAGAGAATAGAAGCTTTCGAAATGTGGTTCTACAGAAGAGTGCTGAAGATTAGATGGGTAGATCACATACTTAATGAGGAGGTATTGAATAGAATTGGGGAGAAGAGGAGCTTGTGGCACAACTTGACTAGAAGAAGGGATCGGTTGGTAGGACATGTTCTGAGACACCGAGGGATCACCAATTTAGTATCGGAGGGCAGCTTTGAGGGTAAAAAACGGCGAGGGAGACCAAGAGATGAATACACTAAGCAGATTCAGAAGGATGTAGGTTGCAGTAGGTACTGGCAGATGATGAAGCTTGCACAGGATAGAGTAGCATGGAGAGCTGCATCAGACCAGTCTCAGGACTGAAGACCAAAACAACAACCAATATTGTCTAGATTCTCCAGTAATAATAAACATGCAAGGTGTACGATTGCTCCTATCACACCTCCTTTTATACTCTAAAAATCCACAGTGATTGCACATGATCACCCCAATCAAACTATTTTGTGAGCTGGATGTCCATTGTACTAATGCACCAATACCCCCAAGGAGGATGAAGCATTTTATGTGTTAAACTGTACCCAGTTATAAGGGGGATATTTCCAGAGTCGGTGTCCAATGTTATGAGATTAGGGCTGCAAGTGTAATATTTAATTCTAATTACAGCGATAAATAAATTTTGCTGGTTTCCTAGGACGACGCGGTTTCGAATGTGAGGCGTGTGCCAGAGGAGGCATGTGGCCAGAAGAAATGGGCTTTTCTGGCAATCGGTGGTTACAACGAAAAGTTCCAGTAGGCTAGCTAGTCTGTTATTGCACACAGCTACAGGAGTAAGTCCCAGCCACAGTGCCCTTTCGATAGCTAAACAGCAAACTAATACACAGTGTGCATTGGGCTGTCTCTGTGATCGCATGTGTTGCATGTATTCCCCTTGGAAAATTGAGTCATTCACTATCGATAACTGCCAAGTGTTGGCAATGAACGTGTTGATAACATCCTAATTCCTACCACTCCAATCACTTCCAGACCCCCACCACGTCAGGGTGGTGCACTCTGGCGGACACACGCGTCCACCAAACTGGCTACGGCCGTCCGACCTCTGAGCGTTGGCGCTGGTTGCTCATGAGGAGATTGGCGAGTGACGTGTGGACACTGGGCATGTGCATTCAGGATGTATTTCAGCGATATCCAACATCTGGCCATGACAACTACTGCTACGGCCTGGATTGTGGTATCTTTGTCCTATCCCCTAACACATCCTTTCTCCTCCTCCTCCTCCTTCCGAATGTAGTGGAGAGAACCAATTTAGGAATTCTACAAAGGTTTAAAAATCCCATCGCAATATCCAATCCCCGTTTAATCAATTTATTGTTGTTGCTTTATTGCGAGCACACATACCAGTCCGAAATCTCCACAGATTTTCTATGGACACAGCATGCAGCTGAGCTGAAATTTGAAATTTTCAGCTACCTCCAGCTTAATGGACTTTCTATAAATGACTTAACTGTATCAGTATACACCAATAGGAGGCAACGGGAAAAAATAACAGTAGGATTCGGAAATTGGGAAGCTGTAGGATCGAATCCCATCAAATATTCTAATCCTAGTAATCCACCAATAGAAAGCAACGGAAAACTGTCCCACACGAAGGGCATCGATTTAATTAATTAGACAATCAATCTGATGGAGATATTACCTCACTCTAAGAAATGCACAGGTGGGGTTTACTAGGTAAATGCTGCTTTGTGTGTGATTCGATCCGACCATGGCCAATGGTGCATGCAGTCCTAGCAGGGTTACACTACAGGACATGACCGGTTGTGAGGAGGGGGGGTGGAGGGAGAGAGAGGGGGATAGGGGAAAGAGAGAGAGAGCATGTGCTTGAACAGGAATTTCTCAGCAATCAAATAATAAAGGACAGCCACCATCAGAAGCTCTTTTGTTTGGGGATTACTGCAACGTCTGTTCTCATAGTGGCCAGTCATGGACCTGAGCAGGGGTAGCGTGGCCTCCACATATAGTAATACGTGGAATGACAAGCCCAGTGAAGTGTTTGGGCGTGTGGGCTAAAAAAAAATTTCGAAGTTGTTTAATATTCCAAGTATCTTCTCACCCTCAAAGAATTTGTAGGGAATGGAATTTTGTCTATTTAAATATTTAAAGTAAATAAATGAACTATATGATATACACTGTCTTGTATCTCTTAAATTGTTTAAATAAAGAATCTTTCACACATTGTCTTGTGTATGAGAAACTTTTTAACCCTTTATTTGGCAAATGGTGAAAATAAAAAAAAATTAAGTGCTTATATCTATTTATTATACTTAAAGAAATACAATTCAGTCAGTTTTAGAAATTTTTGACAAAAATTATGAAAATTATGAAACGTTGCTTACAAGCAACATTGCCAGCAGTAGATCACACTTATACATATTATAGGAAAAAGGAGTTTGCCGATAACCTCAAGCAAAATGTTTGCCGTACGTGAATAATTTAATTTATAAACACATTTATGCATTCCTGCTGTGTAATAGAACTGTTTCATTTTCCCTTCTTGTTCTTCTTGCAAAGGAATATTTGGAAACAGTTCCTCTTTGCATCGAAGTACAATACTAGATTGCAATTGGAACACATGACTGTAGAATATTCAGACGGACAATAACGACAACGACCTTTGGGACCGTATACAGGCCAATGCTCCATATTATCAAATCGGACATCTTGTGTAACAGTCAGAGCTGTTGCCTTCCTCCTCTTCTTTTATGGTGGTGGTTTGTCTGTTGAAGGTCTTCCTACTTTACTTTTACCTGAAAATATCAAACCATTGGCAGTATCTGCCCTAAATGACTTTGATGAGGTCTTCTTGTCCAGAGATTCTCTTCGAAAAATGCAGGCAAGCATTTAAAACACTCAGATCTAGAATAAATCCAAACCATCTCATGTACCATCGCCTAGTTTTCATTGGTACTCTGTAGAGCTCTATCAGCATACCAGCAAGATCAACTCCTCCCATGTGCTTGTTGTACTGACGTACATTACTGGGACAGGGCACATCAATTCTTTTTTGATTGCTGTCCCATCGTTTTCCTGTTGAGAGTGGTTGGACACCAAAAAACGAGCTTGCAAGTGCCACGATTTTATAGCCTGCCCACCTTACTAAAATGAGGTCTGAGTGACTGTCCTTCCTGTAGTCATAGCTGACTCGTCATTCAGTAACCGCTTCTCGTCATGTAGAGGACAGTTCTTTATTCAGTTCTTCCTTATGGTGCCCATGGACTCAATGTTTTGATGTTTTTTAAGTATGTTTTAAGTTCAAGGCTGCAAAATAAATTGTCAAAATAAAAGTATTCCAATTCCATTATTTTCACGTCATCAGCAAGATCAGTTATCATCCCCTTGCCAGTATAGGGAAGAAAATCATAGACAACTCTAGACACACCAGCACGAACAAAAATCTTAAAACGCCACTTGTGTGGCTTATTTGAATATATTGGCGCAAATTACCTGCTCTTGTATCTTTATATGCAACCATCTTCTCATCTGTAGAAAGTGCGGACTCTTGTTTCTGCTCACGGCAGTTCTATACAATTGACTCAAGAACAGGTCTTATTTTCAAAAGTCTTTCAGTACAGTTCACAGCATTCTCATTGCTCCTAAAATGCAGGTATCGGCGGAGTTTCTGAAAGCGCTTCAAACTGAAAATGCTGGTGAATTTTTCACAGTTCATTGACTGAGACCAATAGTCAGTCTACTAAGACATAGAAACAAGACCCATGTACATCAGAACACCGAAAAATTGTTCTGTTTAATTTATATTGCTGTTTACTGACGTGTAGTTCGTTGGTCAGAGTTTAAGTTCGTTTCATGCACAATTTTGTCAATTAGTTCTGAATCAAAGAATCTTCTGAAATAACCCAGTGGTGTATTGCCTTCATCAGAAAACACAGGAGAGAGACTTTCTGCCCTAGCAGTTGTATCTTCCTTTACCCACATGTAAGTGACTGCTTTTGTAATTTACTTTTTCACTTGACTGCCACTTGCACTAGAAGGATTCACTGCAGAAGGTCCTTGCACATGTTCAGCTTCTGAGATTTCACTTCCTAAATCAGAATCAGTGTCTGGTATAACTTGGTTATGGAACTGAGATTGACGCTCTGGAATCACTACAGCCTGCCAAAGCTTCGAGTTCAGTGTCATCAGATTCACTTAGATCAGACAAAGCCGGGTTTTCTAGTGGAACTACTATTCCTCTCGCTTTTTCGATTCCATAAAGTATTCTGGGATCCATTGCTAAAAAGCCCCTAAAAATAAAAATATCTTCTCTGTCACACCGTAAACATGTGTAATATACTAATGGCACATGTCCCAACTATAGGCAATGTTGCTCACAGGCAACATAAAAGTTTTATACTACTTACGTATTTCCAAACAAAGATTGAAATATTTCTGCTGTAAACTTACCTCTGGGTATATCTTGCCAGTAATCTTAGCAGTTTTTCTTCAATCTATTTAAATCCACTCTTTTAGAACCAAAATAAGACACCTCTGTTGCTCACACGAGGAGATCTCTGTAACACCACTGCACAAACTGCTATCTCGTGTGGAAAACCTTAAGCTATTACAAAAACTGGCGTTGGCAGTGTGTAAAGGAATGTTGCCTGGAGGCAGTAATGCCAGTAAAATGCACTGGGAAGAGTTTGTTGTCCCATAAGGCCAAGGTAAATGTGATGTTGCTTGAAAGCAACACTGCCAAATAAAGGGTTAAACAATATTCCATACACTGCAATCAATTTTCCACCTGCTAGCCAATCAATTGGGTCTTTTTCCAGACAAATTCCTGGAGGGGGAGGGGAGGGGAGGGGAACTGCTGGGGGTGTCCCAGATAGGGAGGGGTTAATTAATTGGTCGATTTAATTAATTAGTCAAATGGGTCCATATCATAAGTGTGCTTGTATTGCGAGACAATTTCCAGAGGGGTGGTGGAGAAGGAGGAGAAGTGGGGAGAAGGAGAGGGAAGGGAGGAGTGTGGAGGGTTTCTTGGAATGACGGATTATCCTCAGATGGTCATA
Source organism: Schistocerca gregaria (assembly GCF_023897955.1). NCBI lineage: Eukaryota > Metazoa > Arthropoda > Insecta > Orthoptera > Acrididae > Schistocerca > Schistocerca gregaria. Next base: position 1,076,334 of record NW_026061747.1, read on the forward strand.
ATCCACTTAGCATAATAGTAAGTTAAGGACTCGTCAATCAAAAGAGAACAATAGGTTTTCCAATGAATATATGCTTGCTCCTGATGTAGGCAACCTGCGCTAACAAAATGTGCTGATCCTTTCCTTACCCAACTACTCCTGTTCACAGACAAATGTGAGTTCACTGGGGAGGGACTGTGTTCTGAATTCGCTAAACAGCCATGTCTGGCAGCCAAAAACCCTCATGCTAAGCACATTCCGAGGCTTCGGTGCCTGTTGGATATTTGTTTGTTGGCAGGCATTCCAGACTGTCGTGTAACTGGGCCGTACCTCCTTCCACTCTAACTGGTCTTGCATATCTTATGTTTCTACAAAAGATATTGGGGCCGTTCTTGAAAGCTGTGCCTCTGATTGCCCAGCAGGAAATGTGGTTTCAGCATGATGATGCACCAACTCGCTTGTATCGTGCAGTTCGCAGACATCTGAACAAACGATATGGTGACAGATGGACAGGGCGAGGAGTCTTAACACAAACAAATGTGCTTAAGTGATAAACAGGTGTTCCGTTATGTTTCATTTCGAATTGTTTTGTATTGCCTTATGCGTAATTTAATCCCTCAAACAGAAGTGGATGAGTTAAAAATCTAAGTTGAAACCATTGTAGAACTGAAACGGTACATTCCTGGGCATGGGTTTGTACTCAAAATATTCTTTCCTGTCTCCCTTCTACAAGTCCTAGAAGTTTGTCCGAACACCTGGCATTCAGATTTTTAGTTCGACAATCGATCGTTTATATGCTTGGACAGCGTTTTGTGTTTGTTCTTAGTTTTGACAATTATTAGCGAAAAGTGTTTTACCGTGGAACACACTTCAGACTTTCACACTTTAATAGACCTTTACTCCATTTTGTTATTCTATTTTGAAATGACAGCATTCACTTTAGGAGTGGTGCACTTTCTTTCTGAAATTACAATTACTCCGGAAAAGTAAGATTTTTGACAAATGAGAGACTGTTCCAAGATACAACATGGTCATGTACCTAGGTACAAATATCAGTTCAAATCGTTGCAATCGAGAAAAAATTTTGTCAGTAGTGTATTTCTCTATGAGAAATGTCTTACGTTATTACTCTACTACACAAGAATAATCAGCAAGCGAAATCAATCGTTTTATCAAAAACCAGTTAGAAGTTAACAACGATCTGAAATAGAAGCTGTTGCAGCTATCACAAATTTCCCTTTTCGAGACTGGTAACTTCGTTAATACATTACATAAACATACTTCTTTTGCAAATCTCATATACTCCATGGTGCAAGGTCTTCCGTTTGAAGGTACGAGATGGTTTGTGACTCACGAACTATAACTTATTCATCCACACGTTATGTAACTAGTCAAAATTTAACAATATTTTATTCACCACAAAATTCTTTAACCATAGAACAGACAGTATCCTCAAATATCTTTAATATATTACACAACACTAAATATGTAGAACTCGTTATATTTGCAAACCCTGCAGAAAACAAAACCTCAGGCCCCACAACAGCAGCAGTCGAAAATATCAGGAACTACTTACCGCGTCCTCTAGTACGCGTTGCTTCATATAGTTCTAAAATCGGTGACTAACTGAAACACCGACCAAGAAAGAAGATGTGTTTGTAGGTACACTATCCTATGCCCCCCCCCCCCCCCTATTCTCATATTGTCATAAATGGAGCACCAGAAACCGATATTGCTTACATACAGTTGTAGTCAGTTTCGTATTCTAGGATCCCAGTCACATTTCTTTAGAATAGTAAATAGCGTTTGCAGGAGCTCTTTATTTTAGTCTCTGAAAGTACCGGTTCACATGCGATTAACTTTAATCTTCAGCATATACTCGAGAAATGAAGATCAAGTACTTTCAACTAAATTCTGTCCTTCATACAATAAAGCAGCCGCCACAGTGGTATGGAATCAGTCCCCGTGGTCTCACTTCACCCCAATAGACCCCGTCAGACCTTTTTCGTTTTCGATTATAGTGCTTTGCGAAACTCCGGGCCAAAGTAACTTTCACATGTTGTGTCACTGTCAAGCAAAATAGAAATAATTGCTGCTGCATGGTACAGATGGTAACAAAGAAACATGCAATGATACGAACATAACTGACGTTTTTGTTCAAAGACAGTAGTCACATTGCAAAAGGCGGAACGTGTTCTCCATAAAGCATGTGATCACCAAACACAGCTGTGCGTGCTCTGTAACCAGCTCCCAAGCTGGGCACGAGGTTGGTAAGGAAATGTGGTAGAGCGTTCCATTCCTCAACAAGTTTGACTGAGAACTCTGGATGGTCGCTGGACTATGTAGGTGAGCTGCGGTATGCATCCCCAATGCATAACTACGTGGCCCACGGGGTTTAAGTTTGCCGAACATGCACTCATTCAAAGACCTCCTACACCAGTGCTTTCGATGCGATCACGCATTGTCGTCCTTAAAAGTACAGTGATGGTCGCATACAGCCTGAAAAGATACGCATGGGAAACGAATGCAGTGTCACAATGCCGCTGACCTGCGAGTGTACCATGATCAATTTGCCCAACCAACGGTATGCCTCTCCAAAACATAACACGTGAGCGCATCGGAACGATTATATGGAGAATTCTCGTCGTACCCTCATATGGCCAGAAGTGGGAGCACGTAATGCACCCAGGAACGTCGACGAATTTCAAGATCACTTACTGTCCTCATGTTTTTGAGAAGCAAGACGACCCGCAAATAATAACTATAACCTCTTCTATTCGTAAGCTGTTCATCGCAAGGAGACGGTATTTTCGTTGTGCACAGCGGCCAAAATGAACGATCAGTTACTTAACACAATTCGCTCGTCTTGTATGATTATAGAGATCGTTTATTTATTGGCGAGAGATAGTGATTTCGATTTTCCCTTGGTTTGTATTGTTTCAAGATACAGAGATCACAGCTTCCGCAGCAAAAGGAGGAAAAAAGGTCATGCGGACATATGGCCAGAAATGCGTTCCCAGTGAGGTAGGCCATTTTGATGGCGAAGGTAAGAGATCATTATCAGAGAAGGTATCAATGACACTTGAGAGCGCACCAGACGAATGGGAATGTTCTGCCTCTATCAGTGTTCCAGCTGCACACTCTAGGGGGCGCAATGTTATCCACGAGGGCGGTGCACTCGCACTTTGTTATCAGGGGCAACGGCCGTGCACCGCAAAGTTATGTGTAGACTATGAACGTAACTATACAGCCGATTTTGGTAGGCTTTACGTTAGTCAAATATTCGAATCAGTTACATTTTCTGAAAATTTGAAGCAAGCCATGTTAATAAGCCAGTATCTTTCACTAATACCTCATTTATCGCTTTTGCCAGCCGTTGTGGCCGATCGTTTCTAGGCGCTTCAGTCCGGAACCGCGCTGCTGCTACGGTCGCAGGTTCGAATCCTGTCTCGGGCATGGATGTGTGTGCTGTCCTTAGAACTACTTAAACCTAACTACCCTTGGTCTAGGGGACTGATGACCTCAGATGTTAAGTCCCATAGTACTCAGAGCCATTTGAACCATTTATCACTATCTCTGTTGGTGTCTCGTTGTTTACATTGACAATAATTCATTAAGATCATAAGAAAGAACTAATTCATTGACCAGAGACTGTTGAATGACGGAAGTCTGTCACCTGTCATAATGTTTTTATTGTACACTAGCTGACAGCCGGCACTGTCGGTCGGGGTGTTCACTTTGCTAGTTTTCCACAACGAGGAACCTTGCACGCACACCTGCCAGTAGGCTCGGCGTGGGATGATGCGCTTGGCACAGCTGCTTCGAGTATCTGCACGCCTCTGTGGCGTGGCCTACAACCGTTTGCGCCTCATAGTTGAAAGCTGCCAAAAGCGCTGCCTGGTGTCACTTCACTCGACTTCACTCGACTGCACGAGTGGCTCGGCAGTAAAGAGTCCTACAACGATGCACTCATGTAGGCGCATTCAGCGGCGTATGTCGATACCGTCAGCAAAATATGTTGCTAACAGAGTGAGCAGCAAGGATAAATATAAACATTAAGCACACTCCGGCAGTTCTTCACACATCTTGGTGTTCATGACGTCGGATCTCCCGAATTATGTGTGGCATCATGATATAATTTTGTATGTGCCTTTCGCTGCGAATGTCTGCGAAATTTGTTACGAATAGAGTTAGTAGTACAGAAGCAAATTTCAACATCAGGCATGGTGCGGCTGATTTTCATGCATCTCATCGTTTATGATGCCGCACCTCCTGAATTATGATTGTTACCTGTCAGTAAGGGGTATGTGCACAAACTTTGGTCCATATCAGTCCAGTGGTCTAGGGGGAGATGTGCCACATACGTACATACATCAATTTTTTGTAATATGTGTGGGTTCTTTCCACGTAAACAGTGCTGTTACAATCGTCTACTGTGTGTATCTGAATAACCCAATTCCTTCTGTCCTTCACTTGAGACAGTTCCACACCACCAGTCAGAGACGTTAATCACACCTACCGTTATCTAAGATTAACACAGCTATTTCATGGAGACTACGAAAATATTCAGATTTCGTAAGTCCCCCAAATAAAAAATAAGAGTAGTCATAACAGTTGTGAGAGAACTAGTTCTGTATTTGTTTTTCGCATTTACCACTACATATTTCCCGTGTGTCTTTCCTAAAATACGCTCGTATAGCATATTGAAATAGTACTGTGTTTACGACACAATAAATTCTTTTAAAGCTGAGGGCCTCATGAGCTAAATGAAGAAGAGAGTTTCAACTACAGGGTGAGGCATAATAAAGAGCGATTTTTTAAAAGCTGTTAAATAAAGACACTTTTTCTGTTTCATAATCTTAAAATATACGAAAAAGTGTTTTCTGTAACAGTAAAACGTCAGTTACTTTTTCACCGAGTGAGGTGGCGCAGTGGTTAGCACACTGGACTCGCATTCGGGAGGACGACGGTTCAATCCCGTCTCCGGCCGTCCTGATTTAGGTTTTCCCTGATTTCCCTAAATCGCTTCAGGCAAATGTCGGGATGGTTCCTCTGAAAGGGCACGGCCGATTTCCTTCCCCCTCCTTCCCTCACCCGAGCTGGCGCTCCGTCTCTAATGACCTCGTGTCGAAGGGACGTTAAACACTAATGTCCTCCTCCTCAGTTACTTTTTCAAGATGTCTTATTATGGCGTCCGCTTAGAAGCACGCATTCCTCCAGCCAGACCTTGTACTGACTCATCACACTTCCTGTCGCATCCACTCTTTCAGGGCTTCAGTTGTTCAAGGTGGGTTATCTTGCTAAACTTTCCGCTTCAGATAACCCCAAAGAAAAAGTCACAAACATGTGACGTCCAGTGAACGAGAGGGCCATGCAATGTACCCATTTCGGGAGGCCATATCATTTGGAAACAAACGACTGACAATATTCATGCTTACTAGCGCAGTGTGGGACGTTGCTCCGTCCTGCTGGAAACATTTACTCCACAACTTGCACACAATGAAGTGAACGATGAGACATAAGTTTTCTAAAACGTCTGCGTATCTCTGCGAAGTCACTGTTACAACTTAAAAATCGTTTCGCCTTATGATCCCTAATTGAAGACATTACGAACCACGCAGTAACTATTGCCCAGTGCAGTGGTTGCTGATGCAGTTCTCTAGTATTAACGTCACTGCAAAATCGAAAGTTCTGCTTGTTCACATAACTGGAGAGACGGAAGTAAGCTTCATCCCTCATCCACAAACGGTTTACAATGTCCTGGTCCCGACTAATCATGACCAAAACTTTTAATCAGAAGCGGCTGCGGATCACATAATCTATTCCCTTAAGGACCTGTACCGTTTAGATTTTGTAGGGGTGAAAGTGCAAATCCTGGGGTAAAATCCGTCCTACCGTTCTCTTTGAAATCCCAAGTGTAGCGCTGTGCCGGTGAACTGAGCGACGAGTGTGTCTCTCAATGGCAACTCTAAAGGCTAGGCGCAGCGCAGCGCGCGTTTTTGCAACTTCACAGGTTCAAATGGGACCGCGCAAACTGCGACGCGACGCGACTGGGACGCGACACGCGCCTGCGCCAGGTCGCGCGGCTTTGTGGTAGCGGCGCAGTTTCTCGCGCCGCGCGTCACGCGGGTACTGACGGATGTGTGAGGCGGGGAGCGGGAGGGCAGTTCTGCCATATACTCACTTCGGCATGGCGCATACGGACAGTGGAAGTATTGTCCATCCGAAGAGTACGGCCTGTAATGTAAACTGAAGTTTTCTATCAGTGAGCAGTGTTCTTTTTTTCGCTGTTTAAGCGCTCCGTCCATTTTCGTTAGCACGTAATAGTTTTCATTTACATACATATGTACAGTTCTTTTGTTTTGTTTATTCTTTGTCAAAAAACCCAATGCACAGTTCAATAACCGGTGAGCAATTAGCCACTGAAAGTATATCGTCTGCCTCCACAATGTTTTCAGAACGTAAGAAGGGACAGACGATTTACCGTGAGGGTAGTGAATAAGGAAGTAAGGAATATTATAAAATCGTGTCATCTAGAAGCAAGACAGGAAAGTAAAACAAGGTTACCTACTTGCTGCCTCTTATGCTGAAGTATCTCTGCGATCCGTTACAAAAAGTCGGGAAGTCATAATTTCCACAGGTATGACCCCTTTGCGCTCCTGGTAAAAAGCGTCCGAGATAGTAAAACTTACGTACTTCATATCATCATGTGGGTATGGGTCTAATAAGAGACGTTATACTTCGTACATTGCAAGCCCGAAATAGTCGAGAAGCCATCTTAAATAACGATGTTTTAATCGGCTCGTCGTGACGAGGAAAAGTATTTCAGTGGTTGCATACACGCTATCAGCGTTAATAAACTAATTACACAACAGGCTACACAAAGGAATTAGTGTCGGTACTAATATAAAAGTAGGAATATCCTGAAAGAGTGTGGTGATATGTAGAAATGTAATGGTGACAAAGGCAGATCTACTTTCATGACAATGTTTTCGGAACGATGTGAACTCTTCCTCTCACAAAGCACACTTGCTGGCTTCCGCATTCTTGTCGATCGATTTATTCCCAGCTGCTGACGATACACTGGCCATTGGGTTGTGCCACGTATCAGTTGTTTACTTTTCTCAGTAACAACTATTTTATTCGCGAACCACGGACTGTCAGTTTGGCAAGGCGTTGGTGACGAACCGGCATCAGTAGTGTGCGTGGTATCCCGCCTGAAGACCACGCTCTTCATTACTTTGCTATTGCTCAGATAAAGAAAAGGAATAAAACTCCTTTGGTAAGTTTCCATTTCAGTCGCTGGTGTTAAAAATAAAATGGGTTGTGGGATTCAACCAAAATTCCAACAGAATTAGCGATTTATTTTCGTGTGAGTTGTTAACCTCATTCGAAGAAGCAACACCATTTGCGAGTAACGGCCACACTTCTCTTGTTGAAGGGTTTGAGAGCACTTCTTTGCCAAAACACAATATGATTTGCATAAACTCATTTTTGCAGCAGTTATTGTGACACACTGTTTCAGAAATCTGTCTCATTAAACAAGTAATTGGCGCTCAGAGAGCCGAATATCTTATCAAAAAACTCATTGTGACGGTTTGTGGCAACATAAGAGAAGAAATTTCATGTTTACTTTCATATTAGGACACTCTTGTCTCACTAGCTGTCGATAACTCTTAAAAAATTAGTCAGTGGAATGAAAAAAAATAAATAGGGAAGTGTAACTACTGATATACCGTGATAGATAAGAAAGCTCAGTGTGTTTACGACGTGGCAAAGTGTGGTTCAAATGGCTCTGAGCACTATGGGACTTAAAATCTGAGGTCATCAGTCCCATAGAACTTTGAACTACTTAAACCTAACTAACCTAGGGGCATGACACACATCCATGCCCGAGGCAGGATTCGAACCTGCGATCGTAGCTGTCGCGCGGTTCCAGACTGAAGCGCCTAGAACCACTTGGCCACACCGGCCGGCGTGGCAAAGTACTCTCCTCCTTGTGTCGTCATTCGCCAAAATCTCGTTTCGATGTCTCGAGCGGTTTAGGAAATACCAGTGATGTAGGAATATTTCATTCCCGTGGCGTAAGATTGGGAGTGAATGCGCTACATGGGATCCATTTTCTCGAAATCGAAGACAGATGGAGACCTCCTCCTAAGTCTAAACAAAAATTTAATATGTTAGCTGAATTTCATACACAGAAACATATGGTGTAATACGCACCAAACGCTAAATCATAGCGTCCCCTATTTTTCATTGCAAACTTTTTGAGTTTTGCGTAGTGACTTACTAAAATGTGTAGATCCCAGTAAGCATGACCATTAGCGAGATGATGGGCACTTGGCCAAGACGTTCACACATAAAGCTACAAGTACGGAAAAAAATCAAATATTTTCAGTGAATAGTTTCTGTAAATTATTAGAGAAAGATAAAAAGGTGCGCGCGCTTCGGTTCTGTCATTGCAGAGCGTCGCCAGTCGGCGCGTGCTAAGTACGGTGTACGTGTCGCAATATGCACTGCAGCCGCGCGACTCGTGCGGCACGTGCGTGTCGCGCTGTAGTGTCGTGTCAAGGCACACGTGCTATACGCGTTTCATTTGGCGTACACGTTCGATGTTTTTCAGGCGAGCGCACAGTTTTTGGTTTCCCAGTTGGCGCTGTCTCCTCAATGTTCCCCAGCCACTTTTTAATCGCCCAGGCAGGTGCACCGGCCGATTTCGATTAACGCTGAAGTGGTTGCGGATTGCACGACGTGCTAGCTGGTACGAACTACCGTTTTGATAAAATGCTTTGACAGTGTACGCTCCATTATGACTAAATGCTATTTCGCGTCAAACGTAACTGAAGCTATCCCCTCCACCTCTATCCGACGCAGCTTGATTCACTCGCTTTTTAAAATCGCTCGATATTATATCTCACTGTGCATAAAACTATAAAAAGGTAGCACGTGCAAGAATGTAATGAATCATGAAGAAATCCCAAGAAAGATCATCGAAATGCCAGCAAGATTATTAACGAAGTAGACGCCTTGTGATTAACCGAAGAACCTTAACTTGGAAGCCACGGTCACATTATTTGCTACTTGTGGATGTCTGCTCATGTCCGAGAAAAGTGAACTAATAATACAAATTAAGCCAATAATACTGAAGTAGCCAGATCAGTTATTCATGTTTTCCGAGTGAGCTACGTGGTGTGCTTACAATTTAAAGCCACAGTGGCCACAAGACGGCAGCCTTTTCTGATGAACGGAGTGCTCCAGTATTCATCTACAGACAAGAAAACGAAGTAAACGCGCTCTCATACGGCTTCTATTTGACTTTCTCTGCAGGAAAGCCACAACAAACAACAAGACTGAAAGAATACTTGCATTAAGGTATATGTCCATTCGGTTTGAATGTTTCTTGTTTTGTCATATTTTGCCTGATAAAGAGGTGATAGCTCGAAACGCGTTGCAATATTAAATAAGTTAAGTAAGTGAACTGGTAGAAATTTCTGAAAAACCTGTTTGTAAAGTCCTGTGATAATATTCTTTTGTACTCGCTTTCGAAAGATGTATTCGAATCCAGACCGATTGCTTCGGTTTACGCTTTCGACGGCACCACCTCAGAATGGGTTTTTGATGTCGCCGTAGAGAACGTCACAACTACTTCTCACCTCAGTTGTGTACAAAACGGTGAGACCCCGAGTGAGTAAACAAAAGAGTTACTATAACGGATTCAGTTTTTAGACTACAATAACGCACCGATAACTGATTACCGCCCGAATGCACGGTTATAGGTTGCGGGACTGAATACACGCAAAAGATAACAGCAGGAACGAATCGCCTTACGTAACAGGTTAAAGAGTGACTGATACGGCGCACTCGGAGTGGCTCTTAAAAACAGTGTAAATTACCAGTCTGTGTGAGAGGATCTCTTGAAAAATACTCAGCCAGTGAGCAACTATGTTGTTGCACTATACGAAAGGTATCGACTGGCTTTATTACCTAATTCTGCCTGAAGTAAAACGTGTGAAAATGTAATTTTATTTACGTTTTGTACTCCTAACACAAAGTACCTCTTAGAAAGCCACCAAATGATTTTATAAAATAAGGGCAACAAAATATATTAGGAAAATACTTTAATCGGTCTTCATGAACAACTCCATTAGCCACGATACACTTCTGGCTACATTTATAAAGCTGGAACTGTTCTTCGGACAGATTGAAGCATTACCGCCACACTACTTCGGATGTCTGTTCGGATACCAACCACACAGCTATACCCAAGTACCGTAAAGGCTACCTAAACCGTTCTGGATTGAACTATTAGTACTACGTTTTTTTGAGGATCAAACTCAATAGCCACGAGGCTAACGATGTAGCTTGTATTCTTATGGGAAACGATTTCGATAAAGGAGAAACCACGAATAGATCTTACATCAAACCTCCTCCATCCTTTCTGGTGCGATAGAAACGCTTGCATATAATTTTATATGCAGGGAACAAAACCAGATCTAGACGTAGGCTGGAAAAAAGTTAGCATAAATCAAGAGAACCACCGACAACGTTAATAAATATTGAAGGCATCTTATATTCGTCACTCTTCTTTTAACCTGTAGCGCAAAGTGTCGAATATTTCGAGGTGGGGCTGTCCATCAAAACAAGGGAAAAAAATCCATTACACGTGGATCGGGAAACGCATACTTTCTGTGATCTGCACACTTGTCCATAGGAACCGTCCATCCTGATATCCGTTAATGACATTTCTCATATGAGGTGCTCAACGTGACGTTCCTCCAATATCAATGTATCGCTCTGATCCTCAGCTTAAGAGATCACGCACTCTCCGAAATACGCTTGCTTGTTGTTGCGTCGAAGACGCGATCCTGTAGTGTCTGGGTATCGTTGACCGGCGTGGCGTCGGCTGAAATGTTACAAGCCATCTGGGTTGCCTCCATCCATTGATAAACTAACACCATCCGCTCCTTATGACGGAGAAATGCTGGAACACGATTCTCATCACTTTATTAAACTCTCATTACTATACTTGATTTTCACTATTGTGCCTGATAAAAATTCCAGAGGTTGTGTGTCTTAACTTACGTCACTTCAGCTGAGAGAATTCGTGGGAAACTCGGAGTTGGTTTCCCCAGGAGTTGTAGAACGTCCGAGGCACACAACAATGGGAATAAGGGAGGGACAGCCAGCTCACCGCTCAAAGCATTGAGTCCCCGGTTATAAGTGCGGCAGGGCAGCTACACTGGAGCCCGCAGGGGTCACGCGCCGTTTGGAGGAGGGTGGGATCTTCGGTGTTGCGTGCGCTACTGGCGGCTAGCAGGTCTGAGTCTCAAGACCCGGCGTTAATTGCTTAGCTTTCTGGGATTGTGACTCGCGACGTCGCGCCAAAGGTACCCAGTGCTGCCGCTAGGTGTCACACTCAGCGAGTAGGCACCAGAGAGGGAGAGAGAGAGAGAGAGGGAGGCCAACGCCGCGACTGTGCGGCAACCGGGTTTCTCTCCAAAAATGTAGCGGCACATACGAATTGATGACAGCCAAGCGCAAAATCTGTTGTTGTACCTCTGACACTGAGGCAAGAACGTAAGATCAAATTGCGGAAAATGAGGTAGTAAACGAGTTTTGAAGTATTGTACGCTTACTGATTCTATAATGCACCTCCCTAGAGCTATTTACGCTAACAGTGTATACAGTTCTGTACAGACATAGTAAAAATGTACATACATCAAAAAAGTTTCGCATCACCTCGGCTCCAAGAGCTCCGGAACCTGTACACAAAATTGGAATTGAGATCAACATGAATATCCTTTGCACCCTTTTTATTGCTAATGAAAGTCAGGCATTGCATCTTGTACCACCATACAGGGACACCTTCGGAGGTGGTGGTCAACATTGCTGTACACACCTCTCCCTCTAATAGCCAGTAGCACGTCCTATTGCATTGATTCGTGCCTGTATTCGTCGTGGCATTTTAGCCATAAGTTCATCAAGGCACTGTTGGTCAAGATTGTCCCACTTCTCTACGGCGATTGGGCGTAGATCCCTGAGAGGGTTGGTGCGTCACGTCTTCCATAAACAGCCCTTTTCAATCTATCCCAGACATGTTCTATAGCGTTCAAGTCTGGAGAAGGTGCTGGCCACCCTAGTCGAGCGATGTCGTTATTCTGAAGAAAGTCATTCACAGGATGTGCACGATGGGGGCGCGAACTGTCGTCCATGAAGACGAATGCCTCGCCAATATGCTGCCGACATGGTTGTACTATCAGTCGGAAGGTGGTATTCACGTATCGTACAGCCGTTACGGCGCCTTCCATGACCACCAGCGGCGTACGTCCGCCCTCCATAATGCCATCCCAAAAGAGATGGGAACCTCCACCTTGCTGCACTCGCTGGACAGTGTATCTTGAGGCATTCATCCTGACCGGGTTGCCTCCAAACACGTCTCCGACGATTGTCTGGTTGAAGGCATATGCGACACTCATCGGTGGATAGAACGTGATGCCAATCCTTAGCGGTCCATTCTGCGTGTTGTTGGGCCCACCTGTACGGTGCTGCAAAATGTCGTGGTTGCAAAGATCGACCTCGCCATGGACGTCGGAAGTGAAGTTGCGCATTATGCAGCCTATTGCGCAAAGTTTGAGTCGTAACAAGACGTCCTGTGGCTGCACGAAAAGCATTATTCAACATGGTGGCGTTGCTGTCAGAGTTCCTCCGAGCCATAATCCGTAGGATGCGGTCATCCACTGCAGTAGTAGTCCTTGAGCGGTCTGAACGAGGCATGTCATCGACATTTCCTCTCTCTCTCTGTATCTCCTCCATACCCGAACAACATAGCTTTGGTTCACTCCGAGACGCCTGAACCCTTCCCTTGCTGAGAGTCCTTCTTGGCACAAAGTAACAATGCAGACGCGATAGAATACGGTATTGACCGTCTAGGCATGGTAGAATTACAGACAAGACAAGCCTTGTACCTCCTTACTCGTGGAATGACTGGAACTGATCTGCTGTGGGGTTTCCAGCTATTTTGGTGGAACGAATTATGTTTGCAGAAACAAAATAATATAGTCACATAAAACTCTCAGAGTTCATGTGAATAAAGTGAAAGAGCAAATAAATATCGTGATAAGCATCCTTCACAGAAATAGATTATAGTACTTAAAAATTCAAAAGGATAGACTGTATCTGCAGAACGATCTGCTGGTCAACTGCAAATGTGTATTGATTGCCCTTTTTGTACATACTCTAGTCACTGTGAATGTCGAGTATTTCTTTTTTTTCCATTACATGGAGAAACGAACATATAAAACGCACCAGTATTACTGATGGAACCTTCTGGCAGATTATTCTAGTTCTGAGAGGACGTTTCATCGCAGCGCACTCTCTGCTGCAGAGTGAAATTCTTTCTGGGAGTTTTATTAGTATAGACAAGTCATTTCACATGTCTGAATCAAATTTTAATTTATTTGATTTGACTCAAATAAAATCGTATTTTCATTAGAATATTATAATTCAGTATTTCCAGTTGACAAAATAATACAATATTAATACAATTAAAGAAACTGCTGAAAATGAGGTTCTAACCTCGAGACTGTTTCAATATGAAACTCAAATACTTACGAATAGATTTGTATTTAACTGAGCCGGAAAAATATCTCCATTTTTTTAGAATTAACGTTTTTGAGTTTTTTAAAATTGTCACGTTGTTTTAGTAAACTGATGTCTGGGCACAGATTTTCGAATTACATAAATGTAGGTAAAGGAAATCGAACAGGGCCAGTCCACAAGCTCCGCTAGCCACATAACAACGTATATATACGCTCACAAGCGTAAAATCTATACCAGCTGCTGTCTGAGCAGGATGAAAGCACATACAGAGCGCATAACAAATCCGGCAATAACTCACGCATTACAGTCATTTTCACTCCTTGAAGAAGAAAGTTTTTCCGAGTCTGACATCCAGTGGCACACATAGTGACGTCCCGAGTCACGACCCCAGGAAGCTCAGAATTTGACGCTCAGTGTCTTACCCGGTAACATCTGGAGAGAACTGACCAGTTCTTGACGAGGAGCGGCCTGCTGCTGTGTGAACCTGACCTGGTGGGGTTCCAGCGGCGTTTGCTTGGCTTGTTGGAAATTCTGAGTTGTTTATACAAGGCTCTGATTCGTCTGCTGTCATTGGACAGAAGTACATAACGTTTTACCTGATATGCTTGTTGCCATGACGGCCCAAACTGAGGAGTTGGATGTGGATGATCGAACACTCTTGGGTCGATCGTCGTAGAGGAGACTTCTCGTGCTCGATCGCTGAGGGGGGGCGGGGGGGGGGGGCGATCATTCTAGTGTTCTGCACTGGGAAGTCGTCCGACAACTTAGCTCGGTCCACAAGTTCCTTGGGGGCGCAGATCTCGTGTTGACGCACATCTTAGTGTTACAGGCCCTTTGCTGTTCCTTATCCGTATAAACGATTTGCGAGACAATCTGAGCAGTCGCTTAGGTTGTTTGCAGATGACGCTGTCGGTTATCGACTAATAAAGTCATCAGAAGATCAAAACACATTGCAAAGAAATAGATAAATGGCTCTGAGCACTATGGGACTTAACATCTGTGGTCATCAGTCCCCTATAACTTAGAACTACTTAAACCTAACTATCTTACGGACATCACACATATCCATGCCCGAGGCAGGATTCGAACCTGCGATCGTAGCGGTCACGTGGTTCCAGACTGTAGCGCCTAGAACTGCACGGCCACACCGGCCGGCAAACAAATTGCAACGACCATAAATAACGAAAAGTGTGAGGTCATCCACATGAGTGCTAAAAGTAATCCGTTAAACTTCCGTCACACGATAAATCAGTCAAATCTAAAGGCCATACATTCAACTAAGTACCTAGTAATTACAATTACGAACAACTTAAATTGTAAGGAACACACAGAAAATCATGTGGGGAAGGCTAACCCAACACTACGTTTTATTAGCAGGTACATCGAAAAAGTGCAAAGATGGTAGCATGTTTTGCATCATCGCGAAATAGGGGGGAGAGTGTCACTGAAATGATGGAGGATTTGTGATGGAGATCATTAAAACACAGGCATTTTTCGTAGCGGAGCAATCTTCTCACGAAATTCCAGTCACCAGCTTTCTCCTCTGAATTTGAAAATATTTTGTTGACGCCGATTTAGATAGGAAGAAACGATCACTATGATAAAATAAGGGAAGTCAGAGCTCGTGCAGCCGGTCTTTGTGGCCAACCGGTTCTAGGCGCTTCGGTGTGGAACGGCGCTTCTGCTACGGTCGCAGGTTCGAATTCTGCCGTTGGCATGGATGTGTGTGTGGTTAGGTTCGTTAATGTTTAAGTAATTCTAAGTCTTGGGGACTGATGACCTCAGATGTTAAGTTCCATAGAGCTTAGAGCCATTTGAACCATTTGAAGAGCTCGTACGAAAAAGATGTAGGTGTTTGTTATTTCCGCGCGCTATACGACATTTGGAGAATAGAGAATTTTGAAGGTGGTCCGAAGAACCCTCTGCCAGGCACTTCAACGTAATTAGCAGAGTATCGATGTAGATTTGGATGTAGATCGAGATGGCTAGTGATTGGTGAGCACACTGTAGCGGCACCAATTCGTCTGGGAGCTTACCATTTTATAGTTGTACACCACCGCAGTACCGTAAGATTCCAGATACGAAGAAAGGTTCTTTTCATTTTAGTCCCGACAAGGAACCACTACATAGTAAAATTCAGATTCGTAGTGTTTATTCACATTGTAATGACACATTCCGACGCAGAGACATACAACACCTTAAAGGCTGCGTCAAAGATCAAATTGAGAGGGATGTAGAATATAATCTCTGTAATGTTCATATTGGATTCGCTTTTGTTTCATACTCCAAGAAGGAGCTAAGAGACACTTTCGATTGTTGCCTTGTGGAGGACGGACGTAATTTCGGACTGTGCGGAAAGGCAGCCATGTTGTTAGTAATCATGATTTGTGCGACGAGCAGAGCAAGTCTTATTGTCTTGTGAATAAATAATTTTCGTAACACTTCGATACTTCTCACTATTTTTTAAAGTGACGTAGCATTGTATTTCCTTGGTTTCCACCGTCTACGTGAAGTGAACCGATGCCGATTTAGGAAGGTACACACGGTCAACAAAGAGAAGAACGTCGAGGGCGACTAATGAATTAATATTGTGGCAGAAGGACTAATTCTACGTCTAAGGTGAGAACTCTGATTAAATCAACAGTGACGTAGAATTCAAAAATGTAATTAATCGGAATGGTAAATTATATTACAGGCATATTTCACGCAGCACTGAATTTGTCCGCATTCAAGCTGGTCAATACAGCCCGTAAAAAAAGAAAGGCCTTTCAAAAATTCTGAAGTTACAATTCCATGTCCACAATTTTTCCTCTTTACAAAAAACCAATAAATTTAATTTTTTTATTTATTTCGCCTCAACATCGTGGAGGGAATGTGCAGCATGAACACATTATCCTTCCCTGGACATTATGATTTTGCTGATTGTCAATATTAGTCTAACATGATAGACAGTTAGTCTATTGGTTTTCTTGTGTACTAAGAAGACTTTTTGCAATAAATCACCAGTTCATTTTTTACTTGAATTTCATTTAAAGAATTTAGTGTTCCTTTCATTTGATTTGCATTATTAATTGTTTTTAAAATACAGTTATTAAGTAATTTTATACAAATTGTTCACCCTAGGACCTCATGTAAGGGCCAAATTTCAAGTAGCATATTTCCATTGTATTATGTATATCAAAACTGTATCTAAAGGGATTTGTCAGAGTCTAAATAGTCTCCGACTCTGGTAACGATTTCTAATTTCACATACATGTGGTACTGCAAGACTAACGCCTTGAACTGTTCCCATAACCAAAACTACAGAGCACTGAAGTCGAGGGAACAGGGGACCAAGGTGTGCCCCCTCCGCCCCAACCATTCCAAAAGACATGAAGCGTCAGCATCCGATATTCACACACATTGCAGATGAAATGTGACATAATGCATAAACCACATCGGTAGTCTTTACTGATGTGGTACCTCCTCAGACAAGGTAAGCAAAATGTTAACAAGAAGTTGACGATAATGAGCTCCATTAAATGTTTGGAGTAGGATATATGGCCCTAGTAACTTATCACCAAGAATGTCTATCCATTAGTTGACGGAGAAATGAGGTTGATGTACTCTTTGTACAGCAGCATAGGGGTTTTCATAAGCCCACACGTGCTGAGTATGGAAGTTCACAGCACGACCCTTTGTGAACCGCACAGGATCAGAGAAATAAATTCTTCGTCGAAAACAGTGGACCTGCAGCACGCTTCTGTATGGGCCAATGACACAACTATGATAGGCTATCGTGGTCCTCTGGCATTAGTGCCTGGATGTGTTGAAGGTGTTACGGATACAGCAATAGCTCAAGCAGTACCAGCCGGACAACAGGATGACTTATGCCTTCTGTTGGTGTCAATCGCCAAATACCCACACTGCTGTTGCACGTCTTTCGTCCAGAAAATCTGGTATGTCCTCCTGCATCTGAGGTGTGTGAACTGACTCATTCCGTCCACTATTCGTCTTTTGGAAGCTAGAAAATCCGTGTCCTTAAGAAGCCGAAAACTTTGGGTCAACAACTTATCGCATGGTACTCTGCAACATGGGTATTTTTCTGCGTAGTGGGAACGTGCTTACGGGCTATTTCCAACTGCTAACCCATAGCAGATAATTATATCCGCCATGTCACTTTAGGAGTAGTACGCTTCCATCGTTAACAAGCAGAGGAGAAATGGAAAATTTACCAACCCATTCGTGCACAGTGCATTACAAATATCACAGTGACAGTAAACATTGCGATATGACTTACAGGGACTAGATGTTTGTTTGTGAACACATGTAATGTAGAATAAAGTGATGCAATTCTGAAATGTACTTAAATGCCATACTCTAAATAAATAAATGCGATACATACTTATTGTTAAAAGCAATTTACTACAAAATAACACACACTAACAACGCTAAAACTATAGTACATGCAACACAACTGCCTGTAGATTACCCAGTGCTCAGACTTGTGTACACTGGAGTACGTCAATACGGAAAGGCACGTACAGTAGTGAACGCTATTGACGGATCATGGGTTGGGGTTCGGTTGTTTGGGGAAGGAGAGCTGACAGTGAGGTCATCGGTCTCATCGGATTAGGGAAGGACGGGGAAGAAAATCGGCCGTGGCCTTTCAAAGGAACCATCCCGAAATTGGCCTGGAGTGATTTAGGGAAACCACGGAAAACCTAAATCAGGATGGACGGACGCGGGATTGAACCGTCGTCCTCCCGAATGCGAGTCCAGTGTGCAAGCCACTGCGTCACCTCGCTCGGTTCACGGATCATGGGGACAGCACCTGTGGCCATACATCATTTGTTTATTTAATATCTATCTTGCGTGTCAGGCGGACATATTCACACCCGAACGTCTTCAGCCACTATGGACAAGTGTAGAGATCTCACAAAGTATGCATTTCCAGACCCACGTTCAAGGTGTTTTTTTTTTCTTGTTCTTGTGGTTGGTATCACCTATCAAAATATTTGCCACTATTTCTCCAATATTCTGTGTAGGTATTCCACCCAAGAGTCTTCAGGCGCATTTGCTCTGGTGTTCCGACAGATATTTTCAATTTCGTGTTTGGAATGTGTAGGTGGAGTCAGTCGAAATTAATACTGTTCATTACGCCTGTCATGATGTGCCACTGTCGCCGCAAAGCGTCGGTTTGTTCCCGGTAAAAAAAAAAAAAAAATTTATTTTCAAAGCGGAATTTCACGTACCCATTCGGATGGACGGGCCACAAACTAGTCTACAACGTTTTTCGCTTCATCCATTTGTATTAACAGGAGCGGGAAAACTCTAAGAATAACCGATACTCTAACAGCGACAACAAGGCCCTGGCCCAAATTGATAGCTACCGCCACTCTCCGTTTTCCAGTTTTCCTGCTAATACGTATCGCTAAAACGAATAACAAGCTGGACTCATCTCGGGCCGCTCTATCGAATGAGAATGTAAAATTCCGCTTCAAAAAGCATTTCGCGTGTAACGGAAACAAACCGAAGCTTTCCTTCGACGTGATGACCAGTACACGTTTGGACTGACTGCATCTACACATTAAAAATATCTACTGAAAAGCCAGAAGAAATGTGCCTGAAGACTTTTAAGAGAGACATCCGGTACATTTATACACTGAAGTGGCAAAAGTCACGGAGCACGTCGTAGCATCGTGTCGGACCTCGTTTCACCCAGTACAGAGCATCATCTCCGTGTGGCGTGTACTCAAAAAGTCGACAGAAGTCCCTTGCAGAAATATTGCACGCTGCCTCTGTAGCCACACATAATTACGAAACGCTGCCTCACCTGTAATCGAACACAGGCAGATGCAGCTCAAGTGCGTTCTGGGTGCTGATATTCTAATAGAGGTGGTGATATCTGGCATAAAAGCTGAAACCTTACTGCCTGCAGTCTACTGTCACAAATCGTCCCGTGTGCTGGATTTTTCCACGTGTAGAACATTCGCACTTACCTTGCTCAGAGATCCGTCCTGTTCCGCACCATTCTGTCGCGAGAGTTCCCGCCACTCATTGTCGTTAAGTGGATTATGTTGTGGATCAGCGGGTTCGATTTTCTCCAACTGTGGTGGTCCCGCCAAGGCATTCCTATTCTGCTCACGGTCCCCTCATGAGCAGTCTCTGCTTTCGTGGTGTAACGTTTTCTGGCAGCACGCATCCAAATTGAAAGTTAAAAGAACATTTCGATGTATAATGTTCATTGCAACAAATAATTTATATGTGTTTCTGTTAATTGTATTTCAAAAGGACATTTAAAAGATAATTATGAATTTTGCTATTATAAATGATTATTCAAAGACTGTTAAATACTATCTGTGGCGGAGGATGTGAAAACCGCTACAGAAGAAAGGATATGTTATCAAAAACGACAAAGACTGTACAAAAATTAGGTAAGATATAAATTGGCAATTTATTGTAGTAGAATCGCTTGCCTTCTGCACAGACTAAATGGGAGAGGAACCCGCAACGTTGCATTAGGCTATTACGTAGTCTTCATTTGTCATAAGTCGATGATCGACGCCATTTGTAGCTGGGATTGTAAACGGTGTGTAAGGATTTTAATTGTTTCTGTTAAAATATATTTATCTAGTAAAATCTGTTTGTCACAATTACTGCAAAGTTCGCACCGGACATTACCCATTTTATTTTAGAATTTCCAGCATGTTATTGGATATCGCTGGCAGTACGGAGCTGCGCCGTGAGCGAGCATTCTGGAACAGCGGCAGATTAAAATATACCATCGCAATAACGACCACATCCTAAAAAGGGTACAGGTAGAGGTGAACGAAAATAAAAAGTGTTTCTTTTCACAGCATTCCATACGCAGAATACAAAGAGATAGTAGATTTTATCTTGTGCATTCACAGGTGGATACAAGCTGCAGCTCTTTTAAATTTTCATTCAAAATTAGGAACATATCGTGAAGTGTATTTAAAAGTGGATAATTCTTCAGGAGAGCTTACAAATATAAAAAAGAATTCATAAAGTAAAGATAGTCTTATGCTTCAAAGCTAGTCGGGCTATATCCAGTAAACAAAAATCCAGTGCAACGTGAAAATCTTTGCTAAGTTCGATGGAAAATAATATTTTCATTCTTGTACAAACAGCAGTAGTCCTTGAATAAAAATTAAACTTGAATCATTATTTTGGGAACATTCAAAGAAATTCGTCTTTATTAATCTGCAATAGAATATTTCATACCTAAAGTAATAATCACAGATAAAAAATTTATTGCAACCTTTGAAAACTCCCTTTAGAAAAATTTATGAATGATTGTGCTGATAATCTCCTTTATGTTATTTGATTTTCAAACAGCTGAGCAAAACTCAACGTACTCAGACATTTCTCTTTACTTACTCTGATCATCACTAAACGGACTCACAATATTTTAGCGCAACGCAATCTGACTTATAAAATCCCTACAAAAGAATGGCCCCGACTAACAATAACCTATACCTTTCATGAATCACTAACCTCATAAAAATCTTCCTTACTCGAACTACTGCAATATAGCGAGCGCCAGTACTGCCAGCTACATAAAAGATTCTAACTATTGAAGGCACTAACTAGATATCAAGTCCTACAAATTTACTCTGATGAACACACGTCCAGATCATCCGCTCTCAAAACTCTGTCATCTCTCTCCCCACATCCAACACTGCTGGCGGCTCACCTCCAACTGCGCTACGCTAAGCGCTGTTCACATCCAACTGCCCAACACTACAATAGCGAATATTTCAACAATGCCAACCAGCCACAGACTGCACACAGCATAATCAGTGATTTTCATACAGAGCGCTATGTGGCGTTACCAACATAAAAACCTAAACAGCCTACTTACACCTTTCATTTCTCATGTCCATCCATGTATATGTTAAGTTCAATCTCAACGGTTTCCCAATCAAATTAAACGCAGAAAACAAAGTTTAAAACCAAACGGTCAGCTCCCGAATAATTAAAACAGACAGAAAGGCATTAAAGTGGTTTCTGATCCCACTGCTTCCAGGGTTTTGTGATTGCGTTCGCGTGTCTCTTCATTCCTGTACTGATTTGCCCTATTTTTTTCTATTCCCCAGTTGTTCCCAAATCACCGCCACCCGTTATTGCTATCACCACTCAGCTGATCCCAGCCCCTGTAATCGGTCTCACTACGACCGCCCGTTGTTGTCGCTACTACATCTACATTTATACTGCACAAGCCACCCAACGGTGTGTGGCGGAGGGCACTTTACGTGCCACTCTCATTACCTCCCTTTTCTGTTCCAGTCGCGTACGGTTCGCGGGAAGAAAGACTGCCGGAAAGCCTCCGTGTGCGCTCGAATCTAATTTTACATTCGTGATCTCCTCGGGAGGTATAAGCGGGGGGAAGCAATATATTCGATACCTCATCCAGAAACACACCCTCTCAAAACCTGGACAGCAAGCTACACCGTGATGCACAGCGCCTCTCTTGCAGAGTCTGCCACTTGAGTTTGCTAAACATCTCCATAACGCTATCACGCTTAATAACCCTGTGACGAAACGCGCCGCTCTTCTTCGGATCTTCTCTATCTCCTCCGTCAACCCAATCTGGTACGGATCCCACACTGATGAGCAATACTCAAGTATAGGTCGAACGAGTGTTTTGTAAGCCACCTCCTTTGTTGATGGACTACATTTTCTAAGGACTCTCCCAATGAATCTCAACCTGGTGCCCGCCTTACCAACAATTAATTTTATATGATCATTCCACTTCAAATCGTTCCGCACGCACACTCCCAGATATTTTACAGACAGAAACGCATAAAAATGGTTTTTGATCCCACTGCTTCCAGGGTTCTCGTGACCGCGTACGTGTGCCCCTTGATTCCTGTACTGATTTACACTACGTTTTTCTATTCCCCAGTTGTTCCCAAAGGAACTAGGGTGGCCGCGTACGGTCAGTCACTCTGGTCTAGGTTTTCGACTGCGCCCGCAACTGGAATCGTGCGTTTGCGCACCGAGTGACTAGATCGTATACTTAGACACATACTCCCCCAAATCGTACTCGAACTCTTATTGCACCGCTTTAAATGCTTCCAAATCATCCTTTCATTTTGCAAAACGATGAGATATCAGTCCCCTATAACTTAGAACTACTTCAACCTAACTAACCAAATGACATCACACTGAAGCGCCTAGAACCTCATGGCCACACCGGCCGGCTGCATTTGGCAGCTGGGATGATGTGACACAGTTGGGTTGGCATTATAGTCAGGCAAATACTGATCAGCTCTGTTTCTCCGAACGTATAAAACAAAAATTGATTAGCCTGTACCATGTGTTCGAGCAAACGGGCGGCGCTCGTAAATCCAGAATATTTAAAGAAGAGTATTACGATAATGATGTGTGGGCTCGTGCAGCCTCCGACCAGTAGGCTGAAAGGAATGTGTGTGAGTGAATTCCTAAAGTATCAAATTGCAGAGATCATCACTTACACTAACCCCAACTAAGAGCAACACACAACCCATGCAAGAGACAGGACTCGAATCTCCGGCAGGAAGGACTCTCAATCAGTGAAATGCGCCTCAAACCTCATGGCTACTCCGCCCGGCGCTGAAAGGAAAGCCTGCCGAAATTCCCTTACTGTCGCACAACGCCGCGATCTGGTCCTCATTGGCATGGCAGGTTCCCCTGCTAAGAAACAACGCACGAATCCAGTAGTGTGTGCTGGGCCACACTGGGGAAAGCACAAATTCGAACAGTTCCGACCAGGCATAGGGTGAATTCAGTTAACCGAGTTCAGGAACAACTCAAACTCACGTAGTGAAAGGAAATGCTTAAAACAGAAACTTTGCCTTTCTCTCGCGAAGGTCTGTCCTCCGCCGCGAAAGCCTCCCGCAACATTGCTTTCCCTGTAATCGCACTTATCCTCGCGTTCCGAGTCCCTCTTTGCACTTTATTCCCTGAGGCTCCAACTCCATCAGCCCCTATACATCTACATGTACATGGATACTCTGCAAATTATATTTAAGTGGCTGGCAGAGGGTTCATCGAACCCCGCTCGACCGTTACGGTTGCAGGTTCGAATCCTGCCTCGGGCATGGATGTGTGCGATGTCCTTAGGTTAGTTAGGTTTAAGTAGTTCTAAGTTCTAGGGGGCTGATGACCTCAGAAGTTGAGTCCCATAGTGCTCAGAGCCATTTGAGCCATTTCATCGAACAACCTTCACAATTCCCTATTATTCCAATCTCGTATAGAGCGCAGAAGAAACGAACATATATATCTTTCAATGCGAGGTCTGGTTTCCCTTATTTTATTATGCTGATCGTTTCTCCCTATGTTGGTCTCCGTCAGCAGAATATTTTAGCATTCGGAGGAGGACGTTGGTGATTGAAATTTCGTAGGAAGCTTCCTCTGCAACGAAAAACGCCTTTGTTTTAATGATCTCCATTCCAAAGCCTCCAACATTTCAGTCACACTCTCTCCCCTATATCGTGATAATACACTTTTTCGATGCACCCCGTCAGTCCTATGTGGTAAGGATCCCACACCGCACAGCAGTATTCTAAAAGATAACGGACAAGCATAGTGTAGGCAGTCTCCTTAGCAAATGTATTACACTTCCTAAGTCTCCTGCCAGTAAAATGCAGTCTTGGGTTAGCCTTCCCCAGAACATACTCTGTGTGTGACTTACAATTTAAGTTGTTCGTAATAATAATTCCTAGGTATTTACGACCTTTAGATGTTTCTGATTTTTTGTGTAACCGAAGTTTAACGGATTACGTTTAGCACTCATGTGGATGACCTCACACTTTCCGTTATTTAGGGTCAATTGCCAATTTTCGCACCATCCAGATACCTTTTCTAAATGGCTTTGCAATTTGTTTTGATCTTCTGATGACTTTATTAGCCGATAAACGACAGGGTCATCTGCAAACAATCAAAGACGGATGCTCAGATTGTCTCCCAAATCGTTTATAGAGATGAGGAACAGCAAAGGACCCTGGAGAACGCCAGGAATCACTTCTGTTTTACTCGATGACTTGCACCTCCAAACTCTGATAGGAACCTAATTGGTATACACTCTGGGCCAGAAGACATGCGTTTATTAAGTAATTCAAGTTGCTTCACTACTCCAAGGATATCTACTTCGACGTTACTCATGTTGACACTTGATCTTGTTTCGAATTCTTGAATATTTACTTCGTGTTCCTTTGTGAAGGCATTTCGGATAACTGTGTTTAGTTGCTCTGTTTTGGCAGCACTGTCTTCGATAGTATCTCCATTGCTATCGCGCAGAGAAGGCATTGATTGTGTCTTGCCGCTAGCATACTTCACATACGAACAGAATCTGTCTGAATTTTCTGCCAGGTTTGGAGATAAAGTTTCGTTGTGAAAACTATTATAAGCATGTCGCATTGAAGTCAGCGCTAAATTTCGAGTCTCTTTAAAAGATCGCCAATGTTGGAGATTTTGTTTCCGTTTAAATTTGGTATGTTTGTTTCGTTGTTTCTGCAACAGTGTTTTGACGAGTTTTGCGTACCAATGAGGATGAACTGCGTCGTTTGTTAATTTATTTGGTGTAAATCTCTGAATTGCCGCTGATACTATTTCTTTGCATTCAAGTCACATCTGGTCTGCAGTGACATTATTAATGTGGAAGGAGTGGAGGAAGATGTTATGTGAATTTTTATGTGCTTTTTTGAACAGGTATATATTTCGTTTATTTGTGGAGGACTTGGGGGTCTGGGTACGTTCAATAATACCAGTATCCGTTTTAATCCACGTTACTAGTTGAGGATTATTCCATGTTAACAGGTAAAGCGCGGTTTTCACAACCTTTTACTATTCATGAAGTAACTGCTCGAAATAGTTGTCGGAGAAAGCGTTTAGCAAAATTTCGGATGATGTTTTATGCGTACCTCCGGAATTAAACATGTATTTTCACTAACATATCGAGGATAGATTAAAGGCACCACGAACTATATTTGTATGAGTCGGGTACGCGTTTGAAATTAAACTCAACTCGTCTTTCAACCTTTCAGCTACTGTATGTTGGAACACGTGAGGCAATACTGACCTTACGACTTATCTTAGAAGAAAGATTAAGAAAAGGCAAACCTACGTTTCTAGCATTTGTAGACTTAGAGAAAGCTTTGACAATGTTGACTGGAATACTCTTTTTCAAATTCTAAAGGTGGCAGGGGTAAAATACAGGGAGCGAAAGGCTATTTATAATTTGTACAGAAACCAGATGGCAGTAATAAGAGTCGAGGGGCATGAAAGGGAAGCAGTGGTTGGGAAAGGAGTGAGACAGGGTTGTAGCCTCTCCCCGATGTTATTCAATCTGTATATTGAGCAAGCAGTAAAGGAAACAAAAGAAAAATTTGGAGTAGGTATTAAAATTCATGTAGACGAAGTAAAAACTATGATGTTCGCCGATGACATTGTGATTCTGTCAGATACGGCAAAGGACTTGGAAGAGCAGTTGAACGGAATGGACAGTGTCTTGAAAGGAGGATATAAGATGAACATTAACAAAAGCAAAACGAGGATAATGGAATGTAGTCAAATTAAATCGGGTGATGCTGAGGGAATTAGATTAGGAAATGAGACACTTAAAGTAGTAAAGGAGTTTTGCTATTTAGGAAGTAAAATAACTGATGATGGTCGAAGTAGAGAGGATATAAAATGTAGACTGGCAATGGCAAGGAAAGCGTTTCTGAAGAAGAGAAATTTGTTAACATCGAATATAGATTTATGTATCAGGAAGTCGTTTCTGAAAGTATTTGTTTGGAGTGTAGCCATGTATGGAAGTGAAACATGGACGATTACTAGTTTGGACAAGAAGAGAATAGAAGCTTTCGAAATGTGGTGCTACAGAAGAATACTGAAGATAAGGTGGATAGATCACGTAACTAATGAGGAGGTATTGAATAGGATTGGGGAGAAGAGAAGTTTGTTTCACAACTTGACTAGAAGAAGGGATCGGTTGGTAGGACATGTTTTGAGGCATCAAGGGATCACAAATTTAGCATTGGAGGGCAGCGTGGAGGGTAAAAATCGTAGAGGGAGACCGAGAGATGAGTACACTAAGCAGATTCAGAAGGATGTAGGTTGCAGTAGGTACTGGGAGATGAAGCAGCTTGCACAGGATAGAGTAGCATGGAGAGCTGCATCAAACCAGTCTCAGGACTGAAGACAACAACAACATCATCTGAATTTGGAGGTCGGTAAAAGGATACAGTTATTATTTGATTCCGGTTGCCAAGAATGTCCTCTGTGCATACTAATTCGCAGGAACTGTCTACTTCAATTTCAGGACAACCTGCTTTGAGGTGAGCCACACGTTTCTTCAAGTCACGAGCTACGTATCGTCCCCTCTGGACCAGACCTGGGTGTTGCTCACAGTAGCCGGCAGTCTGTTGCTTTATCGCCACCGCCTGCGGCCGAACTGGTGCTCGCTGTCTCTGCGACGTTAACTCCCGGCTCTCGGCAGCTCTTAGGAACAGGAACTCGGGCGCAGCAAAAGACAAAGTACGTATCGCGCTGATTCTCTGCTCTGCCTGACCCTTCGTGGCTTCCAAATGCCCGGCAGCCGCTCTCTCAGCTCGGGACAGTAGCTCTACGCGTTCACTTTGGGACAGCCACGAACGTCGCCATAACCCTGTTCTCCTGTTCTTCGAGCACTCTGTTTAGCGGCAACTGCTCGCTTTCAGCTTCACAGACGCTTCTCGACGACCCTCGACGTTTTCGCTAACTCGATCGCTATTTCATCCCGTAGCATCTTCTAAAGTCATTCGCTTTACTTTCCACGTTCCGTTCGAGCTTAAGATTCGCAGCTTCTAAGTCATCAAATAGCTTTTCATTCACTTTCCTCGGCTCATTAAATTTCTCTTCAGTCCCTTCGTGAGTTCACCAACCGGCACAGAGGTTGTTTGAGAACAGCGAAAAAAAAAATTTGCATGCAGTTAATGCAATACTAAATCTAACCATAGTACATAACATCGTTAAATGAACCTATATAATTAATCAATGGATTGTGAATTTGGCACATTAGTTCTACTCATTCCGCTCTCTGGGTACTTCGTTATCACTGTCTTTTTGTGCAGCATATAAAAATCAGGCTAATATTTCAAAGAAAGAAGCAGTTAAGAGCATCGAGTTGCAAGTCTGGCAGCTATTTGGTGCGTTGTGAAGTAGTTAGAGGACACACGATTTGAGTTTTCATGAAACACATTTATTCAAAAATAGCCACAAAGAATTATGGGTGGACATTCTGAAGATATACTTAAGTTGTGCCTGAACACGAAATAAACTAATCTGATCTGGCAAGAAGAAATTACATAGCGCAATTTAACTATGCATACGTGAGGGAAAAGAGAGGAAAGGGAACAGAAACATATGACTTCAGTTATCCAATCAAGCTTCACACGAAAACGACGAAATTCAGAGGAACAATACCTGCATTGCCTGCATGCACTAACATCAAAGGGGTTTACACCGATTGAAACATCTTGTTACAGCAAATACACCACCTGAGAATTCACGCAAGCATCATGAAAAGAAGTCACCTGAGTTGCACATCCAACTGTTTCAAACAGATGTGAGTGAAAATCGCTAAATGTATAAATCAATGAGAGTACACCACTGTAACAACGAATAGATCATGAATCACACCGAATTCATAATAAGACCATCAAGGCGGAAGGCCCCAATGATTCGAGAAACATATGGCCCCCATTAAACAAAGGCAGCTGCTACACGTTCCCACAAAACACGGAAATGCAGTAACGCAAATATTCACCCATAACTTATCAGTTAAAATTACACGGAACAACTATTGAGATTCAGTAATAGAGCGCAACGCTCACAGAATAAAGACAACTCGAGATCACAGCAGAAAATAGAACATGCGATAAACTACAATACATAAAAAGAAATATCGCACATACACGAAAACACAAGTTCTGTCATATTCACAAAGCTTTAAAGCACATTAACTCAGGCTAACCATATCCCGTAGAGCGCATTGACACAACAATAGTAGAAAGGAACAAAGCAAACTCCGGACACTGACAAAATCATAGACTCAAGCATCCTATTAAGAGCAATATAAAGCAAGAAGTAATCGAAACACTTCATTCAGGCCAAGAGCTTTTCCGAACGGCTCCACGCATGAAGGCCGCGTTTGAAGCTACGACCTATCTCATCACTGGCAGGAGAGGGCTCACTTAAGAGCACAGCTACATCCACCGAGTTCAGTCCGGAACCGCGCGACTGCTACGGTTGCAGGTTCGAATCCTGCCTCGGGCATGGATGTGTGTGATGTCCTTAGGTTAGTTAGGTTTAAGTAATTCTAAGTTCTTGGGGACTGATGACCTCAGAAGTTACGTCCCATAGCGCTCAGAGCCATACATCCACCGACAGCCACCGCTCGGCTCGGAGCGCATGGGAAGCCCACACGGGAAACGGACAATACCAACTTGACAACCACGAAGCTGTCGAACAGCACCGATAGAACTCTTTGCCCACGTAAGAGGTACAAAATTGGTTATCCTGTGCTTCTAGCAGACGAAAAGCAGCTCAAGTACCAAATGCAAGACAAACCTGAAAAGACACATAAAAAGACCTGGTCACACAAGATAGGCTAATGGACGAACTTTATAAATATGGGTCTCGATTACACATGATATATAAATGGATCAATTAAGGTACTGACATACTGATGCGCAGAACGAGTTGCTTGCACTTAACGTCAGATTATCACTGAAACTTCTCAGTCCTTCTGGGACAGTTAGTAGAACCAACTGCAGACAAACAGAATCAAACAGGGCAACAGTCTTATCAAGCGACTGTACACAGACATTTCAACGTTTCATAAACACACTAATTATAATCCTTCATGCAGTGATTTATGCGTTTCCTCCTGTTGAGTTACGGGGTACTTTTAATGATATGAGCGTCCACTGTCTACATCTATATGTACATGGGTAGACTGCAAATCACACTTAAGTGCTTGGCAGAGGGTTTATCGAACCACCTTCACAATAATTCTCTATTATTCCAATCTCGAACAGCGTGGTGGAATAACTAACACGTATATCTGTCAGTGCGTGCTCTTATTTCCCTTATTTTATTATGATGATCGTTTCTCCCTATGTAGGTCAGCGTTAACAAAATATTTTCACGTTCGGAGAAGAAAGTTAATGACTGAAATTCCGTGAGAAGATTCCGCCGCAACGAAAAACGCCTTCGTTTTGATGACGTCCTCCCCTAACTGTGTATCATGCAGTGACACTCTCTCCCCTATTCTGTATTAATACAAAACGAGCAGCGCTTCTTTGAAGTTTCTCGATGTACTCCGTTAATTCCATCTGGTAACAATCCCACACCGCGCAGCAGTACTTCGAAAGGAGACGGACAAGCACAGTGTAGCTAGACTCATCAGTAGATCTGTTACATATTCTAACTGTTCCGCCAAATAAACGCAGTCTTTGGTTTGTCTTCCCCGCATCATTTTCTCTCTCTTCTTTCCACTTAAGTAGTTCGTAACTGTAATTTTTAGGTATTAATTTAAAATTACGGCTTTTAGATTTGATTTATCGTGTAGCCGATGTTTAACGGATTCCTAGTAGCACTCTTGCGGATAACCCCACACTTTTCATAGCTTTGCGCTAATTGCCAACTGCCAACTTTCGAACCATACAGATATCTTTACTAAATTGTTTTGCAACTGATTTCGATCTTCTGATGACTTTACTAGACATTACCTACAAACAGTGATCGTAGATGGCAGCTACTCATGATCGCAACAGAGTTTCACTGGACACGGGGAGAAGAACATTTTTCCATAACACATCCGTCAGTAGTTCCCTTTGATGAACAGGATGTGCTTCACTTCAGCAACTGTTTCATTTCTGCACTACAATAGGATGTCTCACGGAGACCTAGGAGCTATAAAGGGCTTGGAAAATCCCTGTCGGCTAGTCTCATAGTCTTTTAACCGGAGATGCTTATTTTGCTGTAATTGGTTTTGTGGAACCGAGAATTCATGCAGACTTTTCCCCATGGGAGTAATGTCTCAAACTTTCTACGCTTTGATCGATGCCTGGAAGACCAGTAGTAGGTTCCGAAGCACATCTGGAGGCATTCTGTTATCTGTGGACTTTCAGAGTATTGATAAAACACAGAAATTGCATAGGGGTTGAATACAACATGCACAATGCGGACTTTTCATCATGGGAGTAACGTCTCAATCTATCTACGCTTTGATATGTTCCAGGAAGACCAGTAGTAGTTTCCGAAGCACATTTGGAGGCATTCTGTAATCTGTGGACCTTCAGAGTGTTGATGAAACACAGAAATTGCATCGGGATTGAATATAACAGTCACCATGCGGACTTTTCTACATGGTAGTCATGTCTCAAACTGCCTACGCAATGATCGTTCCCTGGAAAACAAGTAGTAGTTTCCGAAGCAAATCTGGAGGCATTCCATAATCTGTGGACCTTCTGAGTGTTGGTGAAACACAGAAATTGCATCGAGATGGTATACAAAATTCACCATGCGGACTTTTCTCCATGGGAGAAAAATCTCAAACTGTCTATGCTTTCATCGTTCCCTGCAAGACCAGTAGTAGTTTCCGAAGCACATCTGAACTCATTCTGTAATCTGTTGACCTTCAGTGTGTTGATGAAACACAGAAATTGCATAGGGATTGAATAAAAAAGCCTCCATACGCACGTTTCTTCATGGGAGTAATGACTCAAACTGTCTACGCTTAGATATTTCCCTGTAGGACCAGTAGTAGTTTCCGAAGCACATCTGGAGGCATTCAGTTACCTTTGGACCTTCAGAGTGTTGATGAAACACAGAAATTGCATCGAGATTGAATACAACATTCACCATGCTGACTTTTCTCCATGGGAGTAATGTCTTAAACTGTCTATGCTTTGATTGTTCCCTGGAAGACCAGTAGTAGTTTCCCAATTACATCTTGACTCATTCTGTAATCTGTTGACCTTCAGTGTGTTGATGAAACACAGAAATTGAATCGGGATTGAATACAAAAGCCTCCATACCCACGTTTCTTCATGGGAGTAATGTCTCAAACTGTCTACGCTTAGATATTTCCCTGTAGGACCAGTAGTAGTTTCCGAAGCACATCTGGAGGCACTCTGTAATCTGTGGACCTTCATAGTGTTGACGAAACAGAGAAATTGCATTGCGATTGAATACAACAGGCACTATGCCTACTTTTCTCCGAGGGAGTAATGTCTCAAACTGTCTACGCTTTGATCGTTCCCTGGAAGACTAGTAGTAGTTTCCGAAGTACATCTGGAGGCATTCTGTAATCTGTTGATATTCAGTGTGTTGATGAAACACAGAAATTGCATAGGGATTGAATACAAAAGCCTCCATACTTACGTTTATTCATGGGAGTAATGTCTCAAACTGTCTACGCTTTGATATTTCACTGTAGGAAAAGTAGTAGTTTCCGAAGCACATCTGGAGGCATTCAGTTATCTTTGGACCTTCAGAGTTTTGATGAAACACAGAAATTGCATCGAGATTGAATACAACAGGCACCATGCGGACTTTTCTCCATGGGAGTAATGTCTCAAACTGTCTACGCTTTGATCGTTCCCTGGAAGACTAGTAGTGGTTTCCGAAGCACATCTGGAGGCATTCAGTAATCTTTGGACCTTCAGAGTGTTGATGAAAAGCAGAAATTGCATTGAGATTGAATACAACAGGCACCATTCGGACGTTTCTCCATTGGAATAATCTCTCAAATTGTCTACTCGTTGATCATTCCCTGGAGGACCAGTAGTAGTTTGCGAATAACATCTGGAGGCATTATGTAATCTGTGGACCTTCAGAGTGTTGATGAAACGCAGAAATTGCATCGACCTTGAATAGAACATTCACCATGCAGACCTTTCTCCATGCAGTAATACTGAAATTGTCTACTCTTTGATCGTTCCCTGGAAGTCCAGTAGTAGTTTCCAAAGAACAACTTAAATCATTCTGTAATCAGTGGACCTTCAGAGTGTTGATAAAACACAGGAATTGCATCGGGATTGAATATAACATTCACCATGCGGACGTTTCTCCATGGGAGTAATGTCTTAAACTGTCTATGCTTTGATCGTTCCCTGGAAGACCAGTAGTAGTTTCCGAAGCACATCTGGACCCATTCTGTAATCTGTTGACCTTCCGGGTGTTGATGAAACAAAGAAATTGCATCGTGATTGAATACAAAAGTCTCCATACGCACGTTTCTTCATGGGAGTAATGTATCAAACTGTCTACGCTTAGATATTTCCCTGTAGGACCTGTAGTAGTTTCCGAAGCACATCTTGAGGCACTCTGTAATCTGTGGATCTTCAGAGTGATGATGAAACACAGAAATTGCATCGAGATTGAATACAACAGTCACCATGCGGACATTTCTCCATGGGAGTAATGTTTTAAACTGTCTACGCTTTGATCATTCCCTGGAGGACCAGTAGTAGTTTCCGAAGAACATCTGTAGGCATTATGTAAGCTGTGGACCTTCAGAGTGTTGATGAAAAAAATAAATTGCTTCGGGATTGAATACAACATTCCCCATGAGGACTTTTCTCCATGGGAGTAATGTCTCAAACTGTCTACGCTTTGATCGTTCCCTGGAAAACCAATTGTGGTTTCCGAAGGCGATCTGGATGCATTCTGTAATCTGTGGGCCTTCAGAGTGTTGAAGAAAGATAGAAATTACATCGGGATAGAGTACAACAGGCACCATGCGGACTTTACTCCATGGGAGTGATGTCTCAAACTGTCTACGGTTTGATCGATTCCTGGGAGACCAGTCGTAGACTCCGTAGATTCTGAAGGACATTTCGTGGCATTCATTAATCTGTGGACATTCAGAGTGTTGATGAAACACAGAAATTGCATCGGGATTGAATACAACAGGCGCCATGATGACATAACTCCATGGGAGTAATGTCTCAAACTGTCTACGCTTTGATCGTTCCGTGGAAGAACGAGTAGTAGTTTCCAAAGCACATCTGGAGGCATTCAGTAGCCTTTGGACCTTCAGAGTGTTGATGAAACACTGAAATTACATCGAGATTGAATACAACAGGCACCATGCGGAATCTTCTCCATGGGAATAATGTCTCAAACTGTCTACGCTTTGATCGATTCCTGGGAGACTAGTCGTGGTTTCCGAAGCCCATCTAGAGGAATTCTGTAAGCTTTCGACCTTCAGAGTGTTGATGAAACACAAAAAGTGCATCGTGATGGAATCAACATTCACCATGCGGACTTTTCTCCCTGGGAGTAATGTCTCAAACTGTCTACGCTTTGATTGTTCCCTGGAAGACTAGTAGCAATTTCCGAAGCAGATCTGGAGGCATTCTGTAATCTGTGCACCTTCAGAGTGTTGATGGAACACAGAAATTGCATCGTAAGGGAATACAACATTCACCGTGCGGACTTTTCTCCATGGGAGTAATGTCTCAAACTGTCTACGCTTTGATATTTCCCTGTAGGAATAGTAGTAGTTTCCGAAGCACATCTGGAGGCATTCAGTTATCTTTGGACCTTCAGAGTTTTGATGAAACACAAAAATTGCATCGAGATTGAATGCAACAGGCACCATGCGGACTTTTCTCCATGGGAGTAATATCTCAAACTGTCTACGCTTTGATCGTTCCCTGGAAGACTAGTAGTGGTTTCCGAAGCACATCTGGAGGCATTCAGTAATCTTTGGACCTTCAGAGTGTTGATGAAAAGCAGAAATTGCATTGAGATTGAATACAACAGGCACCATTCGGACTTTTCTCCATTGGAATAATCTCTCAAATTGTCTACTCGTTGATCATTCCCTGGAGGACCAGTAGTAGTTTCCGAATAACATCTGGAGGCATTATGTAATCTGTGGACCTTCAGAGTGTTGATGAAACGCAGAAATTGCATCGACCTTGAATACAAAATTCACCATGCAGACTTTTCTCCATGTAGTAATACTGAAATTGTCTACTCTTTGATCGTTCCCTGGAAGTCCAGTAGTAGTTTCCAAAGCACAACTTGAGGCATTCTGTAATCAGTGGACCTCCAGAGTGTTGATAAAACACAGGAATTGCATCGGGATTGAATATAACATTCACCATGCGGACGTTTCTCCATGGGAGTAATGTCTTAAACTGTCTATGCTTTGATCGTTCCCTGGAAGACAAGTAGTAGTTTCCGAAGCACATCTGGACCCATTCTGTAATCTGTTGACCTTCAGTGTGTTGATGAAACAAAGAAATTGCATCGGGATTGAATACAAAAGTCTCCATACGCACGTTTCTTCATGGGAGTAATGTATCAAACTGTCTACGCTTAGATATTTCCCTGTAGCACCAGTAGTAGTTTCCGAAGCACATCTGGAGACACTCTGTAATCTGTGGATCTTCAGAGTGATGATGAAACACAGAAATTGCATCGAGATTGAATACAACATTCACCCTGCGGACTTTTCTCCATGGGAGTAATTTCTCAAACTGTCTACGCTTTGATCGTTCACTGGAAGACCAGCAGTAGTTTCCAAAGCACAACTGGAGGCATTCTGTAAACGGTGGACCTTCAGAGTGTTGATGAAACACAGAAATTGAATCGGGATTTAATACAACAGGCACCATGCCGACTTTTCCCCATTGGAGTCATGTTTCAAACTGTCTACGCTTTGATAATTTCCTGGAGGACCATTAGTAGTTTCCGAAGCACATCTGGAGGCATTATGTAATCTGTGGATCTTCAGAGTGTTGATGAAACACAGAAGTTGCATCGGGTTTGAATACAACAGGCACCATGCTTACTTTTCTCCATGGGAGTAATGTCTCAAACTGGATACGCTTAGATATTTCCAGTTAGGACTAGTAGTAGTTTCCGGAGCACATCTGGAGGCATTCAGTTATCTTTGGACCTTCAGAGCGTTGATGAAACACAGAAATTGCATCGAGATTGAATTCAACAAGCAGCATGCGGACTTTTCTCCATGGGAGTAATGTCTCAAACTGTCTACGCTTTGATCATTCCCTGGAGGACCAGTAGTAGTTTCCGAAGCACATCTGGAGGCATTATGTAATCTGTGGACTATCAGAAGGTTTATGAAACAAATAAATTGCATCGGGATTGAATACAACAGGCACCATGCGGACTTTTCTCCATGGGAGTAATGTCTCAAACGGTCTACGACTTGATCGTTCCCTGGAAGACTAGTAGTAGTTTCCGAACCACATCTGGAGGCATTCAGCAATCTTTGGACCTTCAGAGGGTTGATGAAACGCAGAAATTGCATCGAGATTGAATACTACAGGCACCATGCGGACTTTTCTCCATGGGAGTAATGTCTCAAACTGTCTACGCTTTGATCGTTCCCTGGAAGACTAGTAGTCGTTTCCAAAGCACATCTGGAGGAATTATGTAATCTGTGGACTATCAGAAGGTTTATGAAACAAATAAATTGCTTCGGGATTGAATACAACATTATCCATGAGGACTTTTCTCTATGGGAGTAATGTCTCAAACTGTTCCCGCTTGGATCGTTCCCTGGAGGACCAGTAG
Organism: Schistocerca gregaria; assembly: GCF_023897955.1. NCBI lineage: Eukaryota > Metazoa > Arthropoda > Insecta > Orthoptera > Acrididae > Schistocerca > Schistocerca gregaria. The sequence continues at coordinate 1,112,502 of NW_026061747.1, forward strand.
TAGTTTCCGAAGCACATCTGGAGGCATTCAGTTATCTTTGGACCTTCAGAGCGTTGATGAAACACAGAAATTGCATCGAGATTGAATTCAACAAGCAGCATGCGGACTTTTCTCTATGGGAGTAATGTCTCAAATTGTCTACTCGTTTATCATTCTCTGGAGGACCAGTAGTAGTTTCCGAATAACATCTGGAGGCATTATGTAATCTGTGGACCTTCAGAGTGTTGATGAAACGCAGAAATTGCATCGACCTTGAATACAACATTCACCATGCAGACTTTTCTCCATGCAGTAATACTGAAATTGTCTACTCTTTGATCGTTCCCTGGAAGTCCAGTAGTAGTTTCCAAAGCACAACTTGAGGCATTCTGTAATCAGTGGACCTTCAGAGTGTTGATAAAACATCTGGACCCATTCTGTAATCTGTTGACCTTCAGTGTGTTGATGAAACAAATAAATTGCTTCGGGATTGAATACAACTTTATCCATGAGGACTTTTCTCTATGGGAGTAATGTCTCAAACTGTCTACGCTTTGATATTTCCCTGTAGGAACAGTATTAGTTTCCGAAGCACATCTGGAGGCATTCAGTTATCTTTGGACCTTCAGAGTTTTGATGAAACACAGAAATTGCATCGAGATTGAATACAACAGGCACCATGCGGACTTTTCTCCATGGGAGTAATGTCTCAAACTGTCTACGCTTTGATCGTTCCCTGAAATACTAGTAGTGGTTTCCGAAGCACATCTGGAGGCATTCAGTAATCTTTGGACCTTCAGAGTGTTGATGAAAAGCAGAAATTGCATCGAGATTGAAATCAACAGGCACCAATGCGGACTTTTCTCCATGGGAGTAATGTCTCAAACTGTCTACGCTTTGATCATTCCCTGGAGGACCAGTAGTAGTTTCCGAAGAACATCTGTAGGCATTATGTAATCTGTGGACCTTCAGAGTGTTGATGAAAAAAATTAATTGCTTCGGGATTAAATACAACATTCCTCATGAGGACTTTTCTCCATGGGAGTAATGTCTCAAACTGTCTCGGCTTGGATCGTTCCCTGGAAGACCAGTAGTAGTTTCCCAAGCAAATCTGGAGGCATTCTATTATCTGTGGACCTTTAGAGTGTTCATGAAACACAGAAATCGCATCAAGATGGAATACAAAATTCACCATGCGGACTTTTCTCCATGCGAGTAATGTCCCAAACTGTCTATGTTTTGATCGTTCCCTGGAAGACCAGTAGTAGTTTCCGAAGCACATCTGGACTCATTCTGTAAACTGTTGACCTTCAGTGTGTTGATGAAACACAGAAATTGCATAGGGATTGAATAAAAAAGCCACCATACGCACGTTTCTTCATGGGAGTAATGTCTCAAACTGGATACGCTTAGATATTTCCAGTTAGGACTAGTAGTAGTTTCCGGAGCACATCTGGAGTCATTCAGTTATCTTTGGACCTTCAGAGCGTTGATGAAACACAGAAATTGCATCGAGATTGAATTCAACAGCACCATGCGCTCTTTTCTCCATGGGAGTAATGTCTCAAACTGTCTACGCTTTGATCATTCCCTGGAGGACCAGTAGTAGTTTCCGAAGCACATATGGAGGCATTATGTAATCTGTGGTCTATCAGAAGGTTTATGAATTAAATAAATTGCATCGGGATTGAATACAACAGGCACCATGCGGACTTTTCTCCATGGGAGTAATGTCAAAAACTGTCTACGACTTGATCGTTCCCTGGAAGACTAGTAGTAGTTTCCGAACCACATCTGGAGGCATTCAGTAATCTTTGGACCTTCAGAGTGTTGATGAAACGCAGAAATTGCATCAAGATTGAATACATCAGGCGCCATGAGGACTTTTCTCCATGGGAGTAATGTCTCAAACTGTCTACGCTTTAATCGTTTCCTGGAAGGCCAGTAGTAGTTTCCGAAGCACATTTGGACGCATTCAGTAATCTTAGGACCTTCAGAGTGTTGATGTAACACAGAAATTGCATAGAGATGGAATACAACATTCATCATGCGGACTCCTCTCCATGGGAGTAATGACTCAAATTGTCTACGCTTTCTTTGATTCCTGGGAGACCAGTAATAGTTTACGAAGCACATCTGGAGGCATGCTGTAATCTTCCGACCTTCAGAGTGTTGATGAAACAAATAAATTGCTTCGGGATTGAATACAACATTATCCATGAGGACTTTTCTCTATGGGAGTAATGTCTCAAACTGTCTACGCTTTGATATTTCCCTGTAGGAACAGTAGTAGTTTCCGAAGCACATCTGGAGGCATTATGTAATCTGTGGACCTTCGGAGTGTTTATGATGCAAATAAATCGCATCGGGATTGAATACAACAGGCACCATGCGGACTTTTCTCCATTGGAATAATCTCTCAAATTGTCTACTCGTTTATCATTCTCTGGAGGACCAGTAGTAGTTTCCGAATAACATCTGGAGGCATTATGTAATCTGTGGACCTTCAGAGTGTTGATGAAAGGCAGAAATTGCATCGACCTTGAATACAACATTCACCATGCAGACCTTTCTCCATGCAGTAATACTGAAATTGTCTACTCTTTGATCGTTCCCTGGAAGTCCAGTAGTAGTTTCCAAAGCACAACTTGAGGCATTCTGTAATCAGTGGACCTTCAGAGTGTTGATGAAACACAGAAGTTTCATCGGGTTAGAAAACAACAGCCACCATGCTTACTTTTCTCCATGGAAGTAATGTCTCAACATGTCTACGCTTTGATCGTTCCCTGGAAGACTCGTAGTACTTTCCGAAGCACATCTGGAGGCATGCTGTAATCTTCCGACCTTCAGAGTGTTGATGAAACACAGAAATTGCATCGAGATTGAAATCAACAGGCACCAATGCGGACTTTTCTCCATGGGAGTAATGTCTCAAACTGTCTACGCTTTGATCATTCCCTGGAGGACCAGTAGTAGTTTCCGAAGCACATCTGGAGGCATTCAGTAATCTTTGGACCTTCAGAGTGTTGATGAAAAGCAGAAATTGCATTGAGATTGAATACAACAGGCACCATTCGGACTTTTCTCCATTGGAATAATCTCTCAAATTGTCTACTCGTTGATCATTCCCTGGAGGACCAGTAGTAGTTTGCGAATAACATCTGGAGGCATAATGTAATCTGTGGACCTTCAGAGTGTTGATGAAAAAAATAAATTGCTTCGGGATTGAATACAACATTCCCCATGAGGACTTTTCTCCATGGGAGTAATGTCTCAAACTGTCTACGCTTTGATCGTTCCCTGGAAAACCAATTGTGGTTTCCGAAGCAGATCTGGATGCATTCTGTAATCTGTGGGCCTTCAGAGTGTTGAAGAAAGATAGAAATTACATCAGGATACAGTACAACAGGCACCATGCGGACTTTACTCCATGGGAGTGATGTCTCAAACTGTCTACGGTTTGATCGATTCCTGGGAGACCAGTCGTAGACTCCGTAGATTCTGAAGGACATGTCGTGGCATTCATTAATCTGTGGACATTCAGAGTGTTGATGAAACACAGAAATTGCATCGGGATTGAATACAACAGGCGCCATGATGACATAACTCCATGGGAGTAATGTCTCAAACTGTCTACGCTTTGATCGTTCCGTGGAAGAACGAGTAGTAGTTTCCAAAGAACATCTGGAGGCATTCAGTAGCCTTTGGACCTTCAGAGTGTTGATGAAACACTGAAATTACATCGAGATTGAATACAACAGGCACCATGCGGAATCTTCTCCATGGGAATAATGTCTCAAACTGTCTACGCTTTGATCGATTCCTGGGAGACTAGTCGTGGTTTCCGAAGCCCAGCTAGAGGAATTCTGTAAGCTTTCGACCTTCAGAGTGTTGATGAAACACAAAAATTGCATCGTGATGGAATCAACATTCACCATGCGGACTTTTCTCCCTGGGAGTAATGTCTCAAACTGTCTACGCTTTGATTGTTCCCTGGAAGACTAGTAGCAATTTCCGAAGCAGATCTGGAGGCATTCTGTAATCAGTGCACCTTCAGAGTGTTGATGGAACACAGATTTTGCATCGTAAGGGAATACAACATTCACCGTGCGGACTTTTCTCCATGGGAGTAATGTCTCAAACTGTCTACGCTTTGATCATTCCCTGGAGGACCAGTGGTAGTTTCCGAAGAACATCTGTAGGCATTATGTAATCTGTGGACTATCAGAAAGTTTATGAAACAAATAAATTGCTACGGGATTGAATACATCAGGCGCCATGCGGACTTTTCTCCATTGGAATAATGTCTCAAACTGTCTACGCTTTGATCGTTCCCTGGAAGACTAGTAGTGGTTTCCGAAGCACATCTGGAGGCATTCAATAATCTTTGGACCTTCAGAGTGTTGATGAAAAGCAGAAATTGCATTGAGATTGAATACAACAGGCACCATTCGGACTTTTCTCCATTGGAATAATCTCTCAAATTGTCTACTCGTTGATCATTCCCTGGAGGACCAGTAGTAGTTTCCGAATAACATCTGGAGGCATTACTTAATCTGTGGACCTTCAGAGTGTTGATGAAACGCAGAAATTGCATCGACCTTGAATACAACATTCACCATGCAGACTTTTCTCCATGTAGTAATACTGAAATTGTCTACTCTTTGATCGTTCCCTGGAAGTCCAGTAGTAGTTTCCAAAGCACAACTTGAGGCATTCTGTAATCAGTGGACCTCCAGTGTGTTGATAAAACACAGGAATTGCATCGGGATTGAATATAACATTCACCATGCGGACGTTTCTCCATGGGAGTAATGTCTTAAACTGTCTATGCTTTGATCGTTCCCTGGAAGACAAGTAGTAGTTTCCGAAGCACATCTGGACCCATTCTGTAATCTGTTGACCTTCAGTGTGTTGATGAAACAAAGAAATTGCATCGGGATTGAATACAAAAGTCTCCATACGCACGTTTCTTCATGGGAGTAATGTATCAAACTGTCTACGCTTAGATATTTCCCTGTAGGACCAGTAGTAGTTTCCGAAGCACATCTGGAGGCACTCTGTAATCTGTGGATCTTCAGAGTGATGATGAAACACAGAAATTGCATCGAGATTGAATACAACAGTCACCATGCGGACATTTCTCCATGGGAGTAATGTTTTAAACTGTCTACGCTTAGATAATTTCCTAGAGGACCATTAGTAGTTTACGAAGCACATCTGGAGGCATTATGTTATCTGTGGACCTTCAGAGTGTTGATGAAACAAATAAATTGCATCATGATTGAATACAACAGGCACCATGCCGACTTTTCCCCATTGGAGTCATGTCTCAAACTGTCTACGCTTTGATAATTTCCTGGAGGACCATTAGTAGTTTCCGAAGCACATCTGGAGGCATTATGTAATCTGTGGATCTTCAGAGTGTTGATGAAACACAGAAGTTGCATCGGGTTTGAATACAACAGGCACCATGCTTACTTTTCTCCATGGGAGTAATGTCTCAAACTGGATACGCTTAGATATTTCCAGTTAGGACTAGTAGTAGTTTCCGGAGCACATCTGGAGGCATTCAGTTATCTTTGGACCTTCAGAGCGTTGATGAAACACAGAAATTGCATCGAGATTGAATTCAACAGGCAGCATGCGGACTTTTCTCCATGGGAGTAATGTCTCAAACTGTCTACGCTTTGATCATTCCCTGGAGGACCAGTAGTAGTTTCCGAAGCACATCTGGAGGCATTATGTAATCTGTGGACTATCAGAAGGTTTATGAAACAAATAAATTGCATCGGGATTGAATACAACAGGCACCATGCGGACTTTTCTCCATGGGAGTAATGTCTCAAACTGTCTACGCTTTGATCATTCCCTGGAGGACCAGTAGTAGTTTCCAAAGCACATCTGGAGGCATTATGTAATCTGTGGACTATGAGAAGGTTTATGAAACAAATAAATTGCTTCGGGATGAATACAACATTATCCATGAGGACTTTTCTCTATGGGAGTAATGTCTCAAACTGTTCCCTCTTGGATCGTTCCCTGGAGGACCAGTAGTAGTTTCCGAAGCACATCTGGAGGCATTATGTAATCTGTGGACCTTCGGAGTGTTTATGATGCAAATAAATCGCATCGGGATTGAATACAACAGGCACCATGCGGACTTTTCTCTATGGGAGTAATGTCTCAAATTGTCTACTCGTTTATCATTCTCTGGAGGACCAGTAGTAGTTTCCGAATAACATCTGGAGGCATTATGTAATCTGTGGACCTTCAGTGTGTTGATGAAACAAATAAATTGCTTCGGGATTGAATACAACATTATCCATGAGGACTTTTCTCTATGGGAGTAATGTCTCAAACTGTCTACGCTTTGATATTTCCCTGTAGGAACAGTAGTAGTTTCAGAAGCACATCTGGAGGCATTCAGTTATCTTTGGACCTTCAGAGTTTTGATGAAACACAGAAATTGCATCGAGATTGAATACAACAGGCACCATGCGGACTTTTCTCCATGGGAGTAATGTCTCAAACTGTCTACGCTTTGATCATTCCCTGGAGGACCAGTAGTAGTTTCCGAAGAACATCTGTAGGCATTATGTAATCTGTGGACCTTCAGAGTGTTGATGAAAAAAATTAATTGCTTCGGGATTGATTACAACATTCCTCATGAGGACTTTTCTCCATGGGAGTAATGTCTCAAACTGTCTCCGCTTGGATCGCTCCCTGGAAGACCAGTAGTAGTTTCCCAAGCAAATCTGGAGGCATTCTATTATCTGTGGACCTTTAGAGTGTTCATGAAACACAGAAATCGCATCAAGATGGAATACAAAATTCACCATGCGGACTTTTCTCCATGCGAGTAATGTCCCAAACTGTCTATGTTTTGATCGTTCCCTGGAAGACCAGTAGTAGTTTCCGAAGCACATCTGGACTCATTCTGTAAACTGTTGACCTTCAGTGTGTTGATGAAACACAGAAATTGCATAGGGATTGAATAAAAAAGCCACCATACGCACGTTTCTTCATGGGAGTAATGTCTCAAACTGGATACGCTTAGATATTTCCAGTTAGGACTAGTAGTAGTTTCCGAAGCACATCTGGAGCCATTCAGTTATCTTTGGACCTTCAGAGCGTTGATGAAACATTGAAATTGCATCGAGATTGAATTCAAAAGGCACCATGCGCTCTTTTCTCCATGAGAGTAATGTCTCAAACTGTCTACGCTTTGATCATTCCCTGGAGGACCAGTAGTAGTTTCCGAAGCACATCTGGAGGCATTATGTAATCTGTGGACAATCAGAAGGTTAATGAAACAAATAAATTGCATCGAGATTGAATACAACAGGCACCATGCGGACTTTTCTCCATGGGAGTAATGTCTCAAACTGTCAGCGACTTGATCGTTCCCTGGAAGACTAGTAGTAGTTTCCGAACCACATCTGGAGGCATTCAGTAATCTTTGGACCTTCAGAGTGTTGATGAAGCGCAGAAATTGCATCGAGATTGAATACATCAGGCGCCATGCGGACTTTTCTCCATGGGAGTAATGTCTCAAACTGTCTACGCTTTAATCGTTCCCTGGAAGGCCAGTAGTAGTTTCCGAAGCACATTTGGACGCATTCAGTAATCTTAGGACCTTCAGAGTGTTGATGTAACACAGAAATTGCATCGAGATGGAATACAACATTCATCATGCGGACTCCTCTCCATGGGAGTAATGACTCAAATTGTCTACGCTTTCTTTGATTCCTGGGAGACCAGTAATAGTTTACGAAGCACATCTGGAGGCATGCTGTAATCTTCCGACCTTCAGAGTGTTTATGAAACAAATAAATCGCTTCGGGATTGAATACAACAGGCACCATGCGGACTTTTCTCCATTGGAATAATCTCTCAAATTGTCTACTCGTTGATCATTCCCTGGAGGACTAGTAGTAGTTTCCGAATAACATCTGGAGGCATTATGTAATCTGTGTTCCTTCAGAGTGTTGATGAAACGCAGAAATTGCATCGACCTTGAATACAACGTTCACCATGCAGACTTTTCTCCATGCAGTAATACTGAAATTGTCTACTCTTTGATCGTTCCCTGGAAGTCCAGTAGTAGTTTGCAAAGCACAACTTGAGGCATTCTGTAATCAGTGGACCTTCAGAGTGTTGATGAAACACAGGAATTGCATCGGGATTGAATATAACATTCACCATGCGGACATTTCTCCATGGGAGTAATGTCACAAACTGTCTACGCTTTGATAATTATCTGGAGGACCATTAGTAGTTTCCGAAGCACATCTGGAGGCATTATGTAATCTGTGGACCTTCAGAGTGTTGATGAAACAAATAAATTGCATCATGATTGAATACAACAGGCACCATGCGAACGTTTCTGCATGGGAGTAATGTCTCAAATTGTCTACGCTTTGATCGATTCCTGGGAGACCAGTAGAGGTTTCCGAGGCCCATCTGGAGGCATTCTGTAATCTGTGGACCTTCAGAGTGTTAATGAAACAAAGAAATTGCATCGAGATTGAATACAACAGTCACCATGCGGACTTTTCTGCATGGGAGTAATGTCTCAAACTGTCTCCGCTTGGATTGTTCCCTGGAAGACCAGTAGTAGTTTCCGAAGCACATCTGGACTCATTCTGTAAACTGTTGAACTTCAGTGTGTTGATGAAACACAGAATTTGCATAGGGATTGAATAAAAAAGCCACCATACGCACGTTTCTTCATGGGAGTAATGTCTCAAACTGGATACGCTTTGATCGTTCCCTGGAAGACTCGTAGTAGTGTCCTAAACACATCTGGAGGCATTCAGTAATCTTTGGACATTCAGAGCGTTGATGAAACACAGAAATTGCATCGAGATCGAATTCAACAGGCACCATGCGGACTTTTCACCATGGGAGTAATGTCTCAAACTGTCTACGCTTTGATCATTCCCTGGAGGACCAGTAGTAGTTTCCGAAGCACATCTGGAGGCATTATGTAATCTGTGGACTATCAGAAGGTTTATGAAACAAATAAATTGCATCGAGATTGAATACAACAGTCACCATGCGGACTTTTCTGCATGGGAGTAATGTCTCAAACTGTCTCCGCTTGGATTGTTCCCTGGAAGACCAGTAGTAGTTTCCGAAGCACATCTGGACTCATTCTGTAAACTGTTGAACTTCAGTGTGTTGATGAAACACAGAATTTGCATAGGGATTGAATAAAAAAGCCACCATACGCACGTTTCTTCATGGGAGTAATGTCTCAAACTGGATACGCTTTGATCGTTCCCTGGAAGACTCGTAGTAGTGTCCGAAACACATCTGGAGGCATTCAGTAATCTTTGGACCTTCAGAGTGTTGATGAAACGCAGAAATTGCATCGAGACTGAATACTACAGGCACCATGCGGACTTTTCTCCATGGGAGTAATGTCTCAAACTGTCTACGCTTTGATCGTTCCCTGGAAGACTAGTAGTAGTTTCCAAAGCACAACTGGAGGCATTCTGTAACACGTGGACCTTCAGAGTGTTGATGAAACACAGAAGTTGCTTCGGGTTAGAAAACAACAGGCACCATGCTTACTTTTCTCCATGGGAGTAATGTCTCAAACTGTCTACGCTTTGATCGTTCCCTGGAAGACTCGTAGTAGTTTCCGAAGCACATCTGGAGGCATTCGGTAATCTTTGGACATTCAGAGTGCTTATGAAACACAGAAATTGCATCGTGATAGAATACAACAGGCACCATGCGGACTTTACGCCAGGGGAGTAATGTCTCAAACTGTCTACGCTTTGATCGATTCCTGGGAGACCAGTCGTAGATTCCGAAGCACATGTCGAGGCATTCATTAATCTGTGGACCTTCAGAGTGTTGATGAAACACAGAAATTGCATCGGGATTGAATACAACAGGCGCCATGCGGACTTTTCTCCATGGGAGTAATGTCTTAAACTGTCTACGCTTTAATCGTTCCCTGGAAGGCCAGTAGTAGTTTCCGAAGCACATTTCGATGCATTCAGTAATCTTAGGACCTTCAGAGTGTTGATGTAACACAGAAATTGCATCGAGATGGAATACAACATTCATCATGCGGACTCTTCTCCATGGGAGTAATGTCTCAAATTGTCTACGCTTTCATTGATACCTGGGAGACCAGTAGTAGTTTACGAAGCACATTTGGAGGCATGCTTTAATCTTCCGACCTTCAGAGTGTTGATGAAACAAATAAATTTCTTCGGGATTGAATACAACATAATCCATGAGGACTTTTCTCCATGGGAGTAATGTCTCAAAGTGCCTACGCTTGGATCGTTCCCTGGAGGACCAGTAGTAGTTTCCGAAGCACAACTGGAGGCATTCCGTAATCGGTGGACCTTCAGAGTGTTGATGAAACACAGAAATTGCATCGAGATGGAATACAACATTCATCATGCGGACTTTTCCCCATGGGAGTAAAGTCTCATACTGTCTACGCTTTGATTATTCCCTGGAGGACCAGTAGTAGTTTCCGAAACACATATGTAGGCACTCTGTAATATGTGGACCTTCAGAGTGTTGATAAAACAAATAAATTGCTTCGGGATTGAATACAACATTCCCCATGAGGACTTTTCTCCATGGGAGTAATGTCTCAAACTGTCTACGATTTGATCGTTCCCTGGAAGACTAGTAGTAGTTTCCAAAGCACAACTGGAGGCATTCTGTAATCGGTGGACCTTCAGTGTTGATGAAACAAATACATTGCATCGGGACTGAATACAACAGGCACCATGCGAACGTTTCTGCATGGGAGTAATGTCTCAACCTGTCTACGCTTTGATCGACTCCTGGGAGCCCAGTAGAGGTTTCCGAGGCCCATCTGGAGGCATTCTGTAATCTGTGGACCTTCAGAGTGTTTATGAAACAAATAAATTTCATCGGGATTGAATACAACAGGCACCATGCGGACTTTTCTCCATGGGAGAAATGTATCAAACTGTCTCTGCTTTAATAGTTCCCTGGAGGACCAGTAGTAGTTTCCAAAGCACATCTGGAGGAATTATGAAATCTGTGGACCTTCAGAGTGTTGGTGAAACAAATAAATTGCATTGGGATTGAATACAAAATTCACCATGAGTACATTTCTCCATGGGAGTAATGTCTCAAACTGTCTACGACTTGATCGTTCCCTGGAAGACTAGTAGTAGTTTCCGAAGCACATCTGGACTCATTCTGTAAACTGTTGACCTTCAGTGTGTTGATGAAACACAGAAATTGCATAGGGATTGAATAAAAAAGCCACCATACGCACGTTTCTTCATGGGAGTAATGTCTGAAACTGGATACGCTTTGATCGTTCCCTGGAAGACTCATAGTAGTTTCCGAAACACATCTGGAGGCATTCAGTAATCTTTGGACATTCAGAGCGTTGATGAAACACAGAAATTGCATCGAGATCGAATTCAACAGGCACCATGCGGACTTTTCTCCATGGGAGTAATGTCTCAAACTGTCTACGCTTTGATCATTCCCTGGAGGACCAGTAGTAGTTTCCGAAGCACATCTGGAGGCATTATGTAATCTGTGGACTATCAGAAGGTTTATGAAACAAATAAATTGCATCGGGATTGAATACAACAGGCACCATGCGGACTTTTCTCCATGGGAGTAATGTCTCAAACTGTCTACGACTTGATCGTTCCCTGGAAGACTGGTAGTAGTTTCCGAACCACATCTGGAGGCACTCAGTAATCTTTGGACCTTCAGAGTGTTGATGTAACACAGAAATTGCATCGAGATGGAATACAACATTCATCATGCGGTCTCCTCTCCATGGGAGTAATGACTCAAATTGTCTACGCTTTCTTTGATTCCTGGGAGACCAGTAATAGTTTACGAAGCACATCTGGAGGCATGCTGTAATCTTCCGACCTTCAGAGTGTTGATGAAACAAATAAATTGCTTCGGGATAGAATACAACATTATCCATGAGGACTTTTCTCGATGGGAGTAATGTCTCAAACTGTCTACGCTTTGATCGTTCCCTGGAAGACCAGTAGTAGTTTCCGAAGCACATCTGGAGGCATTCAGTAATCCTAGGACATTCAGAGTGTTGATGAAACACAGAAATTGAATCGGCATTGAATACAACAGGCACCATGCGGACTTTTCACCATGGGAGTAATGTCTCAAACTGTCTATGCTTTGGTCGATCCCTGGAAGACAAGTAGTAGTTTCCGAAGCACATCTATACTCATTCTGTAATCTGTAGACCTTCAGTGTGTTGATGAAACACAGAAATTGCATTGGAATTGAATACAACATTAATCATGCGGACTTTTCCCCATGGGAGTAGTGTCTCAAACTGTCTACGCTTTGATTGATTCCTGGTAGACCAGTAGTAGTTTCCGAAGCACATCTGTAGTCATTATGTAATCTGTGGAACTTCAGAGTGTTGATGAAACAAATAAATTGCTTCGGGATTGAATACAACATTCCCCATGACGACTTTTATCATTGGGAGTAATGTCTGAAACTGTCTCCGCTTGGATCGTTCCCTGGAAGACCAGTAGTAGTTTCCCAAGCAAATCTGGAGGCATTCTATTATCTGTGGACCTTCAGAGTTTGATGAAACACAGAAATTGCATCGGACTTTTCTCCATGGGAGTAATGTCCCAAACTGTCTATGTTTTGAGCGTTCCCTGGAAGACCAGTAGTAGTTTCCGAAGCACATCTGGACTCATTCTGTACCCTGTTGATCTTCAGTGTTCTGATGAAACACAGAAATTGCATCGGGACTGAATACAAAAGCCTCCATACCCACGTTTCTTCATGGGAGTAATGTCTCAACTCTGTCTACGCTTAGATATTTCCCTGTAGGATCAGTAGTAGTTTCCGAAATACATCTGGAGGCATTCTATTATCTGTGGACCTTCAGAGTGTTGGTGAAACATAGAAATTGCATTGTGATTAAATACAAGAGCCACCATGCTTACTTTTCTCCATAGGAGTAATGTCTCAAACTGTCTACGCTTTGATCGTTCCCTGGAAGACTAGTAGTAGTTACCGAAGCACATCTGGATGCATTCAGTAATCTTTGGACCTTCAGAGTGTTGATGAAACACAGAAATTGCATCGGCATTGAATACAACAGGGCCCATGCTAACATTTCTCCATGGGAGTAATGTCTCAAACTGTCTACGCTTTGATCGTTCCCTGGAAGACCAGTAGTAGTTTCCGAAGCACATCTGGAGGCATTCAGTAATCTTAGGACATTCAGAGTGTTGATTAAACACAGAAATTGCATCTGCATTGAATACAACAGGCACCATGCGGACTTTTCTCCGTGGGAGTATTGTCTCAAACTGTCTACGCTTTGATCGTTGACTGGAAAACCAATAGTAGTTTCCGAAGCACATCTGGAGGTATTCTGTAATCTGTTGAGCTTCAGAGTGTTGATGAAAGATAGAAATAGCATCGGGATAGAATACAACAGGCACCATGCGGACTTTACTCCATGGGAGTAATGTCCCAAACTGTCTATGTTTTGATCGTTCCCTGGAAGACCAGTAGTAGTTTCCGAAGCACATCTGGACTCATTCTGTAAACTGTTGACCTTCAGTGTGTTGATGAAACACAGAAATTGCATAGGGATTGAATAAAAAAGCCACCATACGCACGTTTCTTCATGGGAGTAATGTCTCAAACTGGATACGCTTAGATATTTCCAGTTAGGACTAGTAGTAGTTTCCGGAGCACATCTGGAGTCATTCAGTTATCTTTGGACCTTCAGAGCGTTGATGAAACACAGAAATTGCATCGAGATTGAATTCAACAGCACCATGCGCTCTTTTCTCCATGGGAGTAATGTCTCAAACTGTCTACGCTTTGATCATTCCCTGGAGGACCAGTAGTAGTTTCCGAAGCACATTTGGAGGCATTATGTAATCTGTGGTCTATCAGAAGGTTTATGAATTAAATAAATTGCATCGGGATTGAATACAACAGGCACCATGCGGACTTTTCTCCATGGGAGTAATGTCTCAAACTGTCTACGACTTGATCGTTCCCTGGAAGACTAGTAGTAGTTTCCGAACCACATCTGGAGGCATTCAGTAATCTTTGGACCTTCAGAGTGTTGATGAAACGCAGAAATTGCATCAAGATTGAATACATCAGGCGCCATGAGGACTTTTCTCCATGGGAGTAATGTCTCAAACTGTCTACGCTTTAATCGTTCCCTGGAAGGCCAGTAGTAGTTTCCGAAGGACATTTGGACGCATTCAGTAATCTTAGGACCTTCAGAGTGTTGATGTAACACAGAAATTGCATAGAGATGGAATACAACATTCATCATGCGGACTCCTCTCCATGGGAGTAATGACTCAAATTGTCTACGCTTTCTTTGATTCCTGGGAGACCAGTAATAGTTTACGAAGCACATCTGGAGGCATGCTGTAATCTTCCGACCTTCAGAGTGTTGGTGAAACAAATAAATTGCTTCGGGATTGAATACAACATTATCCATGAGGACTTTTCTCTATGGGAGTAATGTCTCAAACTGTCTACGCTTTGATATTTCCCTGTAGGAACAGTAGTAGTTTCCGAAGCACATCTGGAGGCATTATGTAATCTGTGGACCTTCGGAGTGTTTATGATGCAAATAAATCGCATCGGGATTGAATACAACAGGCACCATGCGGACTTTTCTCCATTGGAATAATCTCTCAAATTGTCTACTCGTTTATCATTCTCTGGAGGACCAGTAGTAGTTTCCGAATAACATCTGGAGGCATTATGTAATCTGTGGACCTTCAGAGTGTTGATGAAAGGCAGAAATTGCATCGACCTTGAATACAACATTCACCATGCAGACCTTTCTCCATGCAGTAATACTGAAATTGTCTATTCTTTGATCGTTCCCTGGAAGTCCAGTAGTAGTTTCCAAAGCACAACTTGAGGCATTCTGTAATCAGTGGACCTTCAGAGTGTTGATGAAACACAGAAGTTGCATCGGGTTAGAAAACAACAGCCACCATGCTTACTTTTCTCCATGGAAGTAATGTCTCAACATGTCTACGCTTTGATCATTCCCTGGAAGACTCGTAGTAGTTTCCGAAGCACATCTGGAGGCATGCTGTAATCTTCCGACCTTCAGAGTGTTGATGAAACACAGAAATTGCATCGAGATTGAAATCAACAGGCACCAATGCGGACTTTTCTCCATGGGAGTAATGTCTCAAACTGTCTACGCTTTGATCGTTCCCTGGAAGACTAGTAGTGGTTTCCGAAGCACATCTGGAGGCATTCAATAATCTTTGGACCTTCAGAGTGTTGATGAAAAGCAGAAATTGCATTGAGATTGAATACAACAGGCACCATTCGGACTTTTCTCCATTGGAATAATCTCTCAAATTGTCTACTCGTTGATCATTCCCTGGAGGACCAGTAGTAGTTTCCGAATAACATCTGGAGGCATTACTTAATCTGTGGACCTTCAGAGTGTTGATGAAACGCAGAAATTGCATCGACCTTGAATACAACATTCACCATGCAGACTTTTCTCCATGTAGTAATACTGAAATTGTCTACTCTTTGATCGTTCCCTGGAAGTCCAGTAGTAGTTTCCAAAGCACAACTTGAGGCATTCTGTAATCAGTGGACCTCCAGTGTGTTGATAAAACGCAGGAATTGCATCGGGATTGAATATAACATTCACCATGCGGACGTTTCTCCATGGGAGTAATGTCTTAAACTGTCTATGCTTTGATCGTTCCCTGGAAGACAAGTAGTAGTTTCCGAAGCACATCTGGACCCATTCTGTAATCTGTTGACCTTCAGTGTGTTGATGAAACAAAGAAATTGCATCGGGATTGAATACAAAAGTCTCCATACGCACGTTTCTTCATGGGAGTAATGTATCAAACTGTCTACGCTTAGATATTTCCCTGTAGGACCAGTAGTAGTTTCCGAAGCACATCTGGAGGCACTCTGTAATCTGTGGATCTTCAGAGTGATGATGAAACACAGAAATTGCATCGAGATTGAATACAACAGTCACCATGCGGACATTTCTCCATGGGAGTAATGTTTTAAACTGTCTACGCTTAGATAATTTCCTAGAGGACCATTAGTAGTTTACGAAGCACATCTGGAGGCATTATGTTATCTGTGGACCTTCAGAGTGTTGATGAAACAAATAAATTGCATCATGATTGAATACAACAGGCACCATGCCGACTTTTCCCCATTGGAGTCATGTCTCAAACTGTCTACGCTTTGATAATTTCCTGGAGGACCATTAGTAGTTTCCGAAGCACATCTGGAGGCATTATGTAATCTGTGGATCTTCAGAGTGTTGATGAAACACAGAAGTTGCATCGGGTTTGAATACAACAGGCACCATGCTTACTTTTCTCCATGGGAGTAATGTCTCAAACTGGATACGCTTAGATATTTCCAGTTAGGACTAGTAGTAGTTTCCGGAGCACATCTGGAGGCATTCAGTTATCTTTGGACCTTCAGAGCGTTGATGAAACACAGAAATTGCATCGAGATTGAATTCAACAGGCAGCATGCGGACTTTTCTCCATGGGAGTAATGTCTCAAACTGTCTACGCTTTGATCATTCCCTGGAGGACCAGTAGTAGTTTCCGAAGCACATCTGGAGGCATTATGTAATCTGTGGACTATCAGAAGGTTTATGAAACAAATAAATTGCATCGGGATTGAATACAACAGGCACCATGCGGACTTTTCTCCATGGGAGTAATGTCTCAAACTGTCTACGCTTTGATCATTCCCTGGAGGACCAGTAGTAGTTTCCAAAGCACATCTGGAGGCATTATGTAATCTGTGGACTATGAGAAGGTTTATGAAACAAATAAATTGCTTCGGGATGAATACAACATTATCCATGAGGACTTTTCTCTATGGGAGTAATGTCTCAAACTGTTCCCTCTTGGATCGTTCCCTGGAGGACCAGTAGTAGTTTCCGAAGCACATCTGGAGGCATTATGTAATCTGTGGACCTTCGGAGTGTTTATGATGCAAATAAATCGCATCGGGATTGAATACAACAGGCACCATGCGGACTTTTCTCTATGGGAGTAATGTCTCAAATTGTCTACTCGTTTATCATTCTCTGGAGGACCAGTAGTAGTTTCCGAATAACATCTGGAGGCATTATGTAATCTGTGGACCTTCAGTGTGTTGATGAAACAAATAAATTGCTTCGGGATTGAATACAACATTATCCATGAGGACTTTTCTCTATGGGAGTAATGTCTCAAACTGTCTACGCTTTGATATTTCCCTGTAGGAACAGTAGTAGTTTCAGAAGCACATCTGGAGGCATTCAGTTATCTTTGGACCTTCAGAGTTTTGATGAAACACAGAAATTGCATCGAGATTGAATACAACAGGCACCATGCGGACTTTTCTCCATGGGAGTAATGTCTCAAACTGTCTACGCTTTGATCATTCCCTGGAGGACCAGTAGTAGTTTCCGAAGAACATCTGTAGGCATTATGTAATCTGTGGACCTTCAGAGTGTTGATGAAAAAAATTAATTGCTTCGGGATTGATTACAACATTCCTCATGAGGACTTTTCTCCATGGGAGTAATGTCTCAAACTGTCTCCGCTTGGATCGCTCCCTGGAAGACCAGTAGTAGTTTCCCAAGCAAATCTGGAGGCATTCTATTATCTGTGGACCTTTAGAGTGTTCATGAAACACAGAAATCGCATCAAGATGGAATACAAAATTCACCATGCGGACTTTTCTCCATGCGAGTAATGTCCCAAACTGTCTATGTTTTGATCGTTCCCTGGAAGACCAGTAGTAGTTTCCGAAGCACATCTGGACTCATTCTGTAAACTGTTGACCTTCAGTGTGTTGATGAAACACAGAAATTGCATAGGGATTGAATAAAAAAGCCACCATACGCACGTTTCTACATGGGAGTAATGTCTCAAACTGGATACGCTTAGATATTTCCAGTTAGGACTAGTAGTAGTTTCCGAAGCACATCTGGAGCCATTCAGTTATCTTTGGACCTTCAGAGCGTTGATGAAACATTGAAATTGCATCGAGATTGAATTCAAAAGGCACCATGCGCTCTTTTCTCCATGAGAGTAATGTCTCAAACTGTCTACGCTTTGATCATTCCCTGGAGGACCAGTAGTAGTTTCCGAAGCACATCTGGAGGCATTATGTAATCTGTGGACAATCAGAAGGTTAATGAAACAAATAAATTGCATCGAGATTGAATACAACAGGCACCATGCGGACTTTTCTCCATGGGAGTAATGTCTCAAACTGTCAGCGACTTGATCGTTCCCTGGAAGACTAGTAGTAGTTTCCGAACCACATCTGGAGGCATTCAGTAATCTTTGGACCTTCAGAGTGTTGATGAAGCGCAGAAATTGCATCGAGATTGAATACATCAGGCGCCATGCGGACTTTTCTCCATGGGAGTAATGTCTCAAACTGTCTACGCTTTAATCGTTCCCTGGAAGGCCAGTAGTAGTTTCCGAAGCACATTTGGACGCATTCAGTAATCTTAGGACCTTCAGAGTGTTGATGTAACACAGAAATTGCATCGAGATGGAATACAACATTCATCATGCGGACTCCTCTCCATGGGAGTAATGACTCAAATTGTCTACGCTTTCTTTGATTCCTGGGAGACCAGTAATAGTTTACGAAGCACATCTGGAGGCATGCTGTAATCTTCCGACCTTCAGAGTGTTTATGAAACAAATAAATCGCTTCGGGATTGAATACAACAGGCACCATGCGGACTTTTCTCCATTGGAATAATCTCTCAAATTGTCTACTCGTTGATCATTCCCTGGAGGACTAGTAGTAGTTTCCGAATAACATCTGGAGGCATTATGTAATCTGTGTTCCTTCAGAGTGTTGATGAAACGCAGAAATTGCATCGACCTTGAATACAACGTTCACCATGCAGACTTTTCTCCATGCAGTAATACTGAAATTGTCTACTCTTTGATCGTTCCCTGGAAGTCCAGTAGTAGTTTGCAAAGCACAACTTGAGGCATTCTGTAATCAGTGGACCTTCAGAGTGTTGATGAAACACAGGAATTGCATCGGGATTGAATATAACATTCACCATGCGGACATTTCTCCATGGGAGTAATGTCACAAACTGTCTACGCTTTGATAATTATCTGGAGGACCATTAGTAGTTTCCGAAGCACATCTGGAGGCATTATGTAATCTGTGGACCTTCAGAGTGTTGATGAAACAAATAAATTGCATCATGATTGAATACAACAGGCACCATGCGAACGTTTCTGCATGGGAGTAATGTCTCAAATTGTCTACGCTTTGATCGATTCCTGGGAGACCAGTAGAGGTTTCCGAGGCCCATCTGGAGGCATTCTGTAATCTGTGGACCTTCAGAGTGTTAATGAAACAAAGAAATTGCATCGAGATTGAATACAACAGTCACCATGCGGACTTTTCTGCATGGGAGTAATGTCTCAAACTGTCTCCGCTTGGATTGTTCCCTGGAAGACCAGTAGTAGTTTCCGAAGCACATCTGGACTCATTCTGTAAACTGTTGAACTTCAGTGTGTTGATGAAACACAGAATTTGCATAGGGATTGAATAAAAAAGCCACCATACGCACGTTTCTTCATGGGAGTAATGTCTCAAACTGGATACGCTTTGATCGTTCCCTGGAAGACTCGTAGTAGTGTCCTAAACACATCTGGAGGCATTCAGTAATCTTTGGACATTCAGAGCGTTGATGAAACACAGAAATTGCATCGAGATCGAATTCA
Organism: Schistocerca gregaria; assembly: GCF_023897955.1. Lineage (NCBI taxonomy): Eukaryota > Metazoa > Arthropoda > Insecta > Orthoptera > Acrididae > Schistocerca > Schistocerca gregaria. Next base: position 1,132,271 of record NW_026061747.1, read on the forward strand.
ACAGGCACCATGCGGACTTTTCACCATGGGAGTAATGTCTCAAACTGTCTACGCTTTGATCATTCCCTGGAGGACCAGTAGTAGTTTCCGAAGCACATCTGGAGGCATTATGTAATCTGTGGACTATCAGAAGGTTTATGAAACAAATAAATTGCATCGAGATTGAATACAACAGTCACCATGCGGACTTTTCTGCATGGGAGTAATGTCTCAAACTGTCTCCGCTTGGATTGTTCCCTGGAAGACCAGTAGTAGTTTCCGAAGCACATCTGGACTCATTCTGTAAACTGTTGAACTTCAGTGTGTTGATGAAACACAGAATTTGCATAGGGATTGAATAAAAAAGCCACCATACGCACGTTTCTTCATGGGAGTAATGTCTCAAACTGGATACGCTTTGATCGTTCCCTGGAAGACTCGTAGTAGTGTCCGAAACACATCTGGAGGCATTCAGTAATCTTTGGACCTTCAGAGTGTTGATGAAACGCAGAAATTGCATCGAGACTGAATACTACAGGCACCATGCGGACTTTTCTCCATGGGAGTAATGTCTCAAACTGTCTACGCTTTGATCGTTCCCTGGAAGACTAGTAGTAGTTTCCAAAGCACAACTGGAGGCATTCTGTAACACGTGGACCTTCAGAGTGTTGATGAAACACAGAAGTTGCTTCGGGTTAGAAAACAACAGGCACCATGCTTACTTTTCTCCATGGGAGTAATGTCTCAAACTGTCTACGCTTTGATCGTTCCCTGGAAGACTCGTAGTAGTTTCCGAAGCACATCTGGAGGCATTCGGTAATCTTTGGACATTCAGAGTGCTTATGAAACACAGAAATTGCATCGTGATAGAATACAACAGGCACCATGCGGACTTTACGCCAGGGGAGTAATGTCTCAAACTGTCTACGCTTTGATCGATTCCTGGGAGACCAGTCGTAGATTCCGAAGCACATGTCGAGGCATTCATTAATCTGTGGACCTTCAGAGTGTTGATGAAACACAGAAATTGCATCGGGATTGAATACAACAGGCGCCATGCGGACTTTTCTCCATGGGAGTAATGTCTCAAACTGTCTACGCTTTAATCGTTCCCTGGAAGGCCAGTAGTAGTTTCCGAAGCACATTTCGATGCATTCAGTAATCTTAGGACCTTCAGAGTGTTGATGTAACACAGAAATTGCATCGAGATGGAATACAACATTCATCATGCGGACTCTTCTCCATGGGAGTAATGTCTCAAATTGTCTACGCTTTCATTGATACCTGGGAGACCAGTAGTAGTTTACGAAGCACATTTGGAGGCATGCTTTAATCTTCCGACCTTCAGAGTGTTGATGAAACAAATAAATTTCTTCGGGATTGAATACAACATAATCCATGAGGACTTTTCTCCATGGGAGTAATGTCTCAAAGTGCCTACGCTTGGATCGTTCCCTGGAGGACCAGTAGTAGTTTCCGAAGCACAACTGGAGGCATTCCGTAATCGGTGGACCTTCAGAGTGTTGATGAAACACAGAAATTGCATCGAGATGGAATACAACATTCATCATGCGGACTTTTCCCCATGGGAGTAAAGTCTCATACTGTCTACGCTTTGATTATTCCCTGGAGGACCAGTAGTAGTTTCCGAAACACATATGTAGGCACTCTGTAATATGTGGACCTTCAGAGTGTTGATAAAACAAATAAATTGCTTCGGGATTGAATACAACATTCCCCATGAGGACTTTTCTCCATGGGAGTAATGTCTCAAACTGTCTACGATTTGATCGTTCCCTGGAAGACTAGTAGTAGTTTCCAAAGCACAACTGGAGGCATTCTGTAATCGGTGGACCTTCAGTGTTGATGAAACAAATACATTGCATCGGGACTGAATACAACAGGCACCATGCGAACGTTTCTGCATGGGAGTAATGTCTCAACCTGTCTACGCTTTGATCGACTCCTGGGAGCCCAGTAGAGGTTTCCGAGGCCCATCTGGAGGCATTCTGTAATCTGTGGACCTTCAGAGTGTTTATGAAACAAATAAATTTCATCGGGATTGAATACAACAGGCACCATGCGGACTTTTCTCCATGGGAGAAATGTATCAAACTGTCTCTGCTTTAATAGTTCCCTGGAGGACCAGTAGTAGTTTCCAAAGCACATCTGGAGGAATTATGAAATCTGTGGACCTTCAGAGTGTTGGTGAAACAAATAAATTGCATTGGGATTGAATACAAAATTCACCATGAGTACATTTCTCCATGGGAGTAATGTCTCAAACTGTCTACGACTTGATCGTTCCCTGGAAGACTAGTAGTAGTTTCCGAAGCACATCTGGACTCATTCTGTAAACTGTTGACCTTCAGTGTGTTGATGAAACACAGAAATTGCATAGGGATTGAATAAAAAAGCCACCATACGCACGTTTCTTCATGGGAGTAATGTCTGAAACTGGATACGCTTTGATCGTTCCCTGGAAGACTCATAGTAGTTTCCGAAACACATCTGGAGGCATTCAGTAATCTTTGGACATTCAGAGCGTTGATGAAACACAGAAATTGCATCGAGATCGAATTCAACAGGCACCATGCGGACTTTTCTCCATGGGAGTAATGTCTCAAACTGTCTACGCTTTGATCATTCCCTGGAGGACCAGTAGTAGTTTCCGAAGCACATCTGGAGGCATTATGTAATCTGTGGACTATCAGAAGGTTTATGAAACAAATAAATTGCATCGGGATTGAATACAACAGGCACCATGCGGACTTTTCTCCATGGGAGTAATGTCTCAAACTGTCTACGACTTGATCGTTCCCTGGAAGACTGGTAGTAGTTTCCGAACCACATCTGGAGGCACTCAGTAATCTTTGGACCTTCAGAGTGTTGATGTAACACAGAAATTGCATCGAGATGGAATACAACATTCATCATGCGGTCTCCTCTCCATGGGAGTAATGACTCAAATTGTCTACGCTTTCTTTGATTCCTGGGAGACCAGTAATAGTTTACGAAGCACATCTGGAGGCATGCTGTAATCTTCCGACCTTCAGAGTGTTGATGAAACAAATAAATTGCTTCGGGATAGAATACAACATTATCCATGAGGACTTTTCTCGATGGGAGTAATGTCTCAAACTGTCTACGCTTTGATCGTTCCCTGGAAGACCAGTAGTAGTTTCCGAAGCACATCTGGAGGCATTCAGTAATCCTAGGACATTCAGAGTGTTGATGAAACACAGAAATTGAATCGGCATTGAATACAACAGGCACCATGCGGACTTTTCACCATGGGAGTAATGTCTCAAACTGTCTATGCTTTGGTCGATCCCTGGAAGACAAGTAGTAGTTTCCGAAGCACATCTATACTCATTCTGTAATCTGTAGACCTTCAGTGTGTTGATGAAACACAGAAATTGCATTGGAATTGAATACAACATTAATCATGCGGACTTTTCCCCATGGGAGTAGTGTCTCAAACTGTCTACGCTTTGATTGATTCCTGGTAGACCAGTAGTAGTTTCCGAAGCACATCTGTAGTCATTATGTAATCTGTGGAACTTCAGAGTGTTGATGAAACAAATAAATTGCTTCGGGATTGAATACAACATTCCCCATGACGACTTTTATCATTGGGAGTAATGTCTGAAACTGTCTCCGCTTGGATCGTTCCCTGGAAGACCAGTAGTAGTTTCCCAAGCAAATCTGGAGGCATTCTATTATCTGTGGACCTTCAGAGTTTGATGAAACACAGAAATTGCATCGGACTTTTCTCCATGGGAGTAATGTCCCAAACTGTCTATGTTTTGAGCGTTCCCTGGAAGACCAGTAGTAGTTTCCGAAGCACATCTGGACTCATTCTGTACCCTGTTGATCTTCAGTGTTCTGATGAAACACAGAAATTGCATCGGGACTGAATACAAAAGCCTCCATACCCACGTTTCTTCATGGGAGTAATGTCTCAACTCTGTCTACGCTTAGATATTTCCCTGTAGGATCAGTAGTAGTTTCCGAAATACATCTGGAGGCATTCTATTATCTGTGGACCTTCAGAGTGTTGGTGAAACATAGAAATTGCATTGTGATTAAATACAAGAGCCACCATGCTTACTTTTCTCCATAGGAGTAATGTCTCAAACTGTCTACGCTTTGATCGTTCCCTGGAAGACTAGTAGTAGTTACCGAAGCACATCTGGATGCATTCAGTAATCTTTGGACCTTCAGAGTGTTGATGAAACACAGAAATTGCATCGGCATTGAATACAACAGGGCCCATGCTAACATTTCTCCATGGGAGTAATGTCTCAAACTGTCTACGCTTTGATCGTTCCCTGGAAGACCAGTAGTAGTTTCCGAAGCACATCTGGAGGCATTCAGTAATCTTAGGACATTCAGAGTGTTGATTAAACACAGAAATTGCATCTGCATTGAATACAACAGGCACCATGCGGACTTTTCTCCGTGGGAGTATTGTCTCAAACTGTCTACGCTTTGATCGTTGACTGGAAAACCAATAGTAGTTTCCGAAGCACATCTGGAGGTATTCTGTAATCTGTTGAGCTTCAGAGTGTTGATGAAAGATAGAAATAGCATCGGGATAGAATACAACAGGCACCATGCGGACTTTACTCCATGGGAGTAATGTCCCAAACTGTCTATGTTTTGATCGTTCCCTGGAAGACCAGTAGTAGTTTCCGAAGCACATCTGGACTCATTCTGTAAACTGTTGACCTTCAGTGTGTTGATGAAACACAGAAATTGCATAGGGATTGAATAAAAAAGCCACCATACGCACGTTTCTTCATGGGAGTAATGTCTCAAACTGGATACGCTTAGATATTTCCAGTTAGGACTAGTAGTAGTTTCCGGAGCACATCTGGAGTCATTCAGTTATCTTTGGACCTTCAGAGCGTTGATGAAACACAGAAATTGCATCGAGATTGAATTCAACAGCACCATGCGCTCTTTTCTCCATGGGAGTAATGTCTCAAACTGTCTACGCTTTGATCATTCCCTGGAGGACCAGTAGTAGTTTCCGAAGCACATTTGGAGGCATTATGTAATCTGTGGTCTATCAGAAGGTTTATGAATTAAATAAATTGCATCGGGATTGAATACAACAGGCACCATGCGGACTTTTCTCCATGGGAGTAATGTCTCAAACTGTCTACGACTTGATCGTTCCCTGGAAGACTAGTAGTAGTTTCCGAACCACATCTGGAGGCATTCAGTAATCTTTGGACCTTCAGAGTGTTGATGAAACGCAGAAATTGCATCAAGATTGAATACATCAGGCGCCATGAGGACTTTTCTCCATGGGAGTAATGTCTCAAACTGTCTACGCTTTAATCGTTCCCTGGAAGGCCAGTAGTAGTTTCCGAAGGACATTTGGACGCATTCAGTAATCTTAGGACCTTCAGAGTGTTGATGTAACACAGAAATTGCATAGAGATGGAATACAACATTCATCATGCGGACTCCTCTCCATGGGAGTAATGACTCAAATTGTCTACGCTTTCTTTGATTCCTGGGAGACCAGTAATAGTTTACGAAGCACATCTGGAGGCATGCTGTAATCTTCCGACCTTCAGAGTGTTGATGAAACAAATAAATTGCTTCGGGATTGAATACAACATTATCCATGAGGACTTTTCTCTATGGGAGTAATGTCTCAAACTGTCTACGCTTTGATATTTCCCTGTAGGAACAGTAGTAGTTTCCGAAGCACATCTGGAGGCATTATGTAATCTGTGGACCTTCGGAGTGTTTATGATGCAAATAAATCGCATCGGGATTGAATACAACAGGCACCATGCGGACTTTTCTCCATTGGAATAATCTCTCAAATTGTCTACTCGTTTATCATTCTCTGGAGGACCAGTAGTAGTTTCCGAATAACATCTGGAGGCATTATGTAATCTGTGGACCTTCAGAGTGTTGATGAAAGGCAGAAATTGCATCGACCTTGAATACAACATTCACCATGCAGACCTTTCTCCATGCAGTAATACTGAAATTGTCTATTCTTTGATCGTTCCCTGGAAGTCCAGTAGTAGTTTCCAAAGCACAACTTGAGGCATTCTGTAATCAGTGGACCTTCAGAGTGTTGATGAAACACAGAAGTTGCATCGGGTTAGAAAACAACAGCCACCATGCTTACTTTTCTCCATGGAAGTAATGTCTCAACATGTCTACGCTTTGATCATTCCCTGGAAGACTCGTAGTAGTTTCCGAAGCACATCTGGAGGCATGCTGTAATCTTCCGACCTTCAGAGTGTTGATGAAACACAGAAATTGCATCGAGATTGAAATCAACAGGCACCAATGCGGACTTTTCTCCATGGGAGTAATGTCTCAAACTGTCTACGCTTTGATCGTTCCCTGGAAGACTAGTAGTAGTTTCCAAAGCACAACTGGAGGCATTCTGTAACACGTGGACCTTCAGAGTGTTGATGAAACACAGAAGTTGCTTCGGGTTAGAAAACAACAGGCACCATGCTTACTTTTCTCCATGGGAGTAATGTCTCAAACTGTCTACGCTTTGATCGTTCCCTGGAAGACTCGTAGTAGTTTCCGAAGCACATCTGGAGGCATTCGGTAATCTTTGGACATTCAGAGTGCTTATGAAACACAGAAATTGCATCGTGATAGAATACAACAGGCACCATGCGGACTTTACGCCAGGGGAGTAATGTCTCAAACTGTCTACGCTTTGATCGATTCCTGGGAGACCAGTCGTAGATTCCGAAGCACATGTCGAGGCATTCATTAATCTGTGGACCTTCAGAGTGTTGATGAAACACAGAAATTGCATCGGGATTGAATACAACAGGCGCCATGCGGACTTTTCTCCATGGGAGTAATGTCTCAAACTGTCTACGCTTTAATCGTTCCCTGGAAGGCCAGTAGTAGTTTCCGAAGCACATTTCGATGCATTCAGTAATCTTAGGACCTTCAGAGTGTTGATGTAACACAGAAATTGCATCGAGATGGAATACAACATTCATCATGCGGACTCTTCTCCATGGGAGTAATGTCTCAAATTGTCTACGCTTTCATTGATACCTGGGAGACCAGTAGTAGTTTACGAAGCACATTTGGAGGCATGCTTTAATCTTCCGACCTTCAGAGTGTTGATGAAACAAATAAATTTCTTCGGGATTGAATACAACATAATCCATGAGGACTTTTCTCCATGGGAGTAATGTCTCAAAGTGCCTACGCTTGGATCGTTCCCTGGAGGACCAGTAGTAGTTTCCGAAGCACAACTGGAGGCATTCCGTAATCGGTGGACCTTCAGAGTGTTGATGAAACACAGAAATTGCATCGAGATGGAATACAACATTCATCATGCGGACTTTTCCCCATGGGAGTAAAGTCTCATACTGTCTACGCTTTGATTATTCCCTGGAGGACCAGTAGTAGTTTCCGAAACACATATGTAGGCACTCTGTAATATGTGGACCTTCAGAGTGTTGATAAAACAAATAAATTGCTTCGGGATTGAATACAACATTCCCCATGAGGACTTTTCTCCATGGGAGTAATGTCTCAAACTGTCTACGATTTGATCGTTCCCTGGAAGACTAGTAGTAGTTTCCAAAGCACAACTGGAGGCATTCTGTAATCGGTGGACCTTCAGTGTTGATGAAACAAATACATTGCATCGGGACTGAATACAACAGGCACCATGCGAACGTTTCTGCATGGGAGTAATGTCTCAACCTGTCTACGCTTTGATCGACTCCTGGGAGCCCAGTAGAGGTTTCCGAGGCCCATCTGGAGGCATTCTGTAATCTGTGGACCTTCAGAGTGTTTATGAAACAAATAAATTTCATCGGGATTGAATACAACAGGCACCATGCGGACTTTTCTCCATGGGAGAAATGTATCAAACTGTCTCTGCTTTAATAGTTCCCTGGAGGACCAGTAGTAGTTTCCAAAGCACATCTGGAGGAATTATGAAATCTGTGGACCTTCAGAGTGTTGGTGAAACAAATAAATTGCATTGGGATTGAATACAAAATTCACCATGAGTACATTTCTCCATGGGAGTAATGTCTCAAACTGTCTACGACTTGATCGTTCCCTGGAAGACTAGTAGTAGTTTCCGAAGCACATCTGGACTCATTCTGTAAACTGTTGACCTTCAGTGTGTTGATGAAACACAGAAATTGCATAGGGATTGAATAAAAAAGCCACCATACGCACGTTTCTTCATGGGAGTAATGTCTGAAACTGGATACGCTTTGATCGTTCCCTGGAAGACTCATAGTAGTTTCCGAAACACATCTGGAAGCATTCAGTAATCTTTGGACATTCAGAGCGTTGATGAAACACAGAAATTGCATCGAGATCGAATTCAACAGGCACCATGCGGACTTTTCTCCATGGGAGTAATGTCTCAAACTGTCTACGCTTTGATCATTCCCTGGAGGACCAGTAGTAGTTTCCGAAGCACATCTGGAGGCATTATGTAATCTGTGGACTATCAGAAGGTTTATGAAACAAATAAATTGCATCGGGATTGAATACAACAGGCACCATGCGGACTTTTCTCCATGGGAGTAATGTCTCAAACTGTCTACGACTTGATCGTTCCCTGGAAGACTGGTAGTAGTTTCCGAACCACATCTGGAGGCACTCAGTAATCTTTGGACCTTCAGAGTGTTGATGTAACACAGAAATTGCATCGAGATGGAATACAACATTCATCATGCGGTCTCCTCTCCATGGGAGTAATGACTCAAATTGTCTACGCTTTCTTTGATTCCTGGGAGACCAGTAATAGTTTACGAAGCACATCTGGAGGCATGCTGTAATCTTCCGACCTTCAGAGTGTTGATGAAACAAATAAATTGCTTCGGGATAGAATACAACATTATCCATGAGGACTTTTCTCGATGGGAGTAATGTCTCAAACTGTCTACGCTTTGATCGTTCCCTGGAAGACCAGTAGTAGTTTCCGAAGCACATCTGGAGGCATTCAGTAATCCTAGGACATTCAGAGTGTTGATGAAACACAGAAATTGAATCGGCATTGAATACAACAGGCACCATGCGGACTTTTCACCATGGGAGTAATGTCTCAAACTGTCTATGCTTTGGTCGATCCCTGGAAGACAAGTAGTAGTTTCCGAAGCACATCTATACTCATTCTGTAATCTGTAGACCTTCAGTGTGTTGATGAAACACAGAAATTGCATTGGAATTGAATACAACATTAATCATGCGGACTTTTCCCCATGGGAGTAGTGTCTCAAACTGTCTACGCTTTGATTGATTCCTGGTAGACCAGTAGTAGTTTCCGAAGCACATCTGTAGTCATTATGTAATCTGTGGAACTTCAGAGTGTTGATGAAACAAATAAATTGCTTCGGGATTGAATACAACATTCCCCATGACGACTTTTATCATTGGGAGTAATGTCTGAAACTGTCTCCGCTTGGATCGTTCCCTGGAAGACCAGTAGTAGTTTCCCAAGCAAATCTGGAGGCATTCTATTATCTGTGGACCTTCAGAGTTTGATGAAACACAGAAATTGCATCGGACTTTTCTCCATGGGAGTAATGTCCCAAACTGTCTATGTTTTGAGCGTTCCCTGGAAGACCAGTAGTAGTTTCCGAAGCACATCTGGACTCATTCTGTACCCTGTTGATCTTCAGTGTTCTGATGAAACACAGAAATTGCATCGGGACTGAATACAAAAGCCTCCATACCCACGTTTCTTCATGGGAGTAATGTCTCAACTCTGTCTACGCTTAGATATTTCCCTGTAGGATCAGTAGTAGTTTCCGAAATACATCTGGAGGCATTCTATTATCTGTGGACCTTCAGAGTGTTGGTGAAACATAGAAATTGCATTGTGATTAAATACAAGAGCCACCATGCTTACTTTTCTCCATAGGAGTAATGTCTCAAACTGTCTACGCTTTGATCGTTCCCTGGAAGACTAGTAGTAGTTACCGAAGCACATCTGGATGCATTCAGTAATCTTTGGACCTTCAGAGTGTTGATGAAACACAGAAATTGCATCGGCATTGAATACAACAGGGCCCATGCTAACATTTCTCCATGGGAGTAATGTCTCAAACTGTCTACGCTTTGATCGTTCCCTGGAAGACCAGTAGTAGTTTCCGAAGCACATCTGGAGGCATTCAGTAATCTTAGGACATTCAGAGTGTTGATTAAACACAGAAATTGCATCTGCATTGAATACAACAGGCACCATGCGGACTTTTCTCCGTGGGAGTATTGTCTCAAACTGTCTACGCTTTGATCGTTGACTGGAAAACCAATAGTAGTTTCCGAAGCACATCTGGAGGTATTCTGTAATCTGTTGAGCTTCAGAGTGTTGATGAAAGATAGAAATAGCATCGGGATAGAATACAACAGGCACCATGCGGACTTTACTCCATGGGAGTAATGTCCCAAACTGTCTATGTTTTGATCGTTCCCTGGAAGACCAGTAGTAGTTTCCGAAGCACATCTGGACTCATTCTGTAAACTGTTGACCTTCAGTGTGTTGATGAAACACAGAAATTGCATAGGGATTGAATAAAAAAGCCACCATACGCACGTTTCTTCATGGGAGTAATGTCTCAAACTGGATACGCTTAGATATTTCCAGTTAGGACTAGTAGTAGTTTCCGGAGCACATCTGGAGTCATTCAGTTATCTTTGGACCTTCAGAGCGTTGATGAAACACAGAAATTGCATCGAGATTGAATTCAACAGCACCATGCGCTCTTTTCTCCATGGGAGTAATGTCTCAAACTGTCTACGCTTTGATCATTCCCTGGAGGACCAGTAGTAGTTTCCGAAGCACATTTGGAGGCATTATGTAATCTGTGGTCTATCAGAAGGTTTATGAATTAAATAAATTGCATCGGGATTGAATACAACAGGCACCATGCGGACTTTTCTCCATGGGAGTAATGTCTCAAACTGTCTACGACTTGATCGTTCCCTGGAAGACTAGTAGTAGTTTCCGAACCACATCTGGAGGCATTCAGTAATCTTTGGACCTTCAGAGTGTTGATGAAACGCAGAAATTGCATCAAGATTGAATACATCAGGCGCCATGAGGACTTTTCTCCATGGGAGTAATGTCTCAAACTGTCTACGCTTTAATCGTTCCCTGGAAGGCCAGTAGTAGTTTCCGAAGGACATTTGGACGCATTCAGTAATCTTAGGACCTTCAGAGTGTTGATGTAACACAGAAATTGCATAGAGATGGAATACAACATTCATCATGCGGACTCCTCTCCATGGGAGTAATGACTCAAATTGTCTACGCTTTCTTTGATTCCTGGGAGACCAGTAATAGTTTACGAAGCACATCTGGAGGCATGCTGTAATCTTCCGACCTTCAGAGTGTTGATGAAACAAATAAATTGCTTCGGGATTGAATACAACATTATCCATGAGGACTTTTCTCTATGGGAGTAATGTCTCAAACTGTCTACGCTTTGATATTTCCCTGTAGGAACAGTAGTAGTTTCCGAAGCACATCTGGAGGCATTATGTAATCTGTGGACCTTCGGAGTGTTTATGATGCAAATAAATCGCATCGGGATTGAATACAACAGGCACCATGCGGACTTTTCTCCATTGGAATAATCTCTCAAATTGTCTACTCGTTTATCATTCTCTGGAGGACCAGTAGTAGTTTCCGAATAACATCTGGAGGCATTATGTAATCTGTGGACCTTCAGAGTGTTGATGAAAGGCAGAAATTGCATCGACCTTGAATACAACATTCACCATGCAGACCTTTCTCCATGCAGTAATACTGAAATTGTCTATTCTTTGATCGTTCCCTGGAAGTCCAGTAGTAGTTTCCAAAGCACAACTTGAGGCATTCTGTAATCAGTGGACCTTCAGAGTGTTGATGAAACACAGAAGTTGCATCGGGTTAGAAAACAACAGCCACCATGCTTACTTTTCTCCATGGAAGTAATGTCTCAACATGTCTACGCTTTGATCATTCCCTGGAAGACTCGTAGTAGTTTCCGAAGCACATCTGGAGGCATGCTGTAATCTTCCGACCTTCAGAGTGTTGATGAAACACAGAAATTGCATCGAGATTGAAATCAACAGGCACCAATGCGGACTTTTCTCCATGGGAGTAATGTCTCAAACTGTCTACGCTTTGATCGTTCCCTGGAAGACTAGTAGTGGTTTCCGAAGCACATCTGGAGGCATTCAATAATCTTTGGACCTTCAGAGTGTTGATGAAAAGCAGAAATTGCATTGAGATTGAATACAACAGGCACCATTCGGACTTTTCTCCATTGGAATAATCTCTCAAATTGTCTACTCGTTGATCATTCCCTGGAGGACCAGTAGTAGTTTCCGAATAACATCTGGAGGCATTACTTAATCTGTGGACCTTCAGAGTGTTGATGAAACGCAGAAATTGCATCGACCTTGAATACAACATTCACCATGCAGACTTTTCTCCATGTAGTAATACTGAAATTGTCTACTCTTTGATCGTTCCCTGGAAGTCCAGTAGTAGTTTCCAAAGCACAACTTGAGGCATTCTGTAATCAGTGGACCTCCAGTGTGTTGATAAAACGCAGGAATTGCATCGGGATTGAATATAACATTCACCATGCGGACGTTTCTCCATGGGAGTAATGTCTTAAACTGTCTATGCTTTGATCGTTCCCTGGAAGACAAGTAGTAGTTTCCGAAGCACATCTGGACCCATTCTGTAATCTGTTGACCTTCAGTGTGTTGATGAAACAAAGAAATTGCATCGGGATTGAATACAAAAGTCTCCATACGCACGTTTCTTCATGGGAGTAATGTATCAAACTGTCTACGCTTAGATATTTCCCTGTAGGACCAGTAGTAGTTTCCGAAGCACATCTGGAGGCACTCTGTAATCTGTGGATCTTCAGAGTGATGATGAAACACAGAAATTGCATCGAGATTGAATACAACAGTCACCATGCGGACATTTCTCCATGGGAGTAATGTTTTAAACTGTCTACGCTTAGATAATTTCCTAGAGGACCATTAGTAGTTTACGAAGCACATCTGGAGGCATTATGTTATCTGTGGACCTTCAGAGTGTTGATGAAACAAATAAATTGCATCATGATTGAATACAACAGGCACCATGCCGACTTTTCCCCATTGGAGTCATGTCTCAAACTGTCTACGCTTTGATAATTTCCTGGAGGACCATTAGTAGTTTCCGAAGCACATCTGGAGGCATTATGTAATCTGTGGATCTTCAGAGTGTTGATGAAACACAGAAGTTGCATCGGGTTTGAATACAACAGGCACCATGCTTACTTTTCTCCATGGGAGTAATGTCTCAAACTGGATACGCTTAGATATTTCCAGTTAGGACTAGTAGTAGTTTCCGGAGCACATCTGGAGGCATTCAGTTATCTTTGGACCTTCAGAGCGTTGATGAAACACAGAAATTGCATCGAGATTGAATTCAACAGGCAGCATGCGGACTTTTCTCCATGGGAGTAATGTCTCAAACTGTCTACGCTTTGATCATTCCCTGGAGGACCAGTAGTAGTTTCCGAAGCACATCTGGAGGCATTATGTAATCTGTGGACTATCAGAAGGTTTATGAAACAAATAAATTGCATCGGGATTGAATACAACAGGCACCATGCGGACTTTTCTCCATGGGAGTAATGTCTCAAACTGTCTACGCTTTGATCATTCCCTGGAGGACCAGTAGTAGTTTCCAAAGCACATCTGGAGGCATTATGTAATCTGTGGACTATGAGAAGGTTTATGAAACAAATAAATTGCTTCGGGATTGAATACAACATTATCCATGAGGACTTTTCTCTATGGGAGTAATGTCTCAAACTGTTCCCTCTTGGATCGTTCCCTGGAGGACCAGTAGTAGTTTCCGAAGCACATCTGGAGGCATTATGTAATCTGTGGACCTTCGGAGTGTTGATAAAACAAATAAATTGCTTCGGGATTGAATACAACATTATCCATGAGGACTTTTCTCTATGGGAGTAATGTCTCAAACTGTCTACTCGTTTATCATTCTCTGGAGGACCAGTAGTAGTTTCCGAATAACATCTGGAGGCATTATGTAATCTGTGGACCTTCAGTGTGTTGATGAAACAAATAAATTGCTTCGGGATTGAATACAACATTATCCATGAGGACTTTTCTCTATGGGAGTAATGTCTCAAACTGTCTACGCTTTGATATTTCCCTGTAGGAACAGTAGTAGTTTCAGAAGCACATCTGGAGGCATTCAGTTATCTTTGGACCTTCAGAGTTTTGATGAAACACAGAAATTGCATCGAGATTGAATACAACAGGCACCATGCGGACTTTTCTCCATGGGAGTAATGTCTCAAACTGTCTACGCTTTGATCATTCCCTGGAGGACCAGTAGTAGTTTCCGAAGAACATCTGTAGGAATTATGTAATCTGTGGACATTCAGAGTGTTGATGAAAAAAATTAATTGCTTCGGGATTGAATACAACATTCCTCATGAGGACTTTTCTCCATGGGAGTAATGTCTCAAACTGTCTCCGCTTGGATCGTTCCCTGGAAGACCAGTAGTAGTTTCCCAAGCAAATCTGGAGGCATTCTATTATCTGTGGACCTTTAGAGTGTTCATGAAACACAGAAATCGCATCAAGATGGAATACAAAATTCACCATGCGGACTTTTCTCCATGCGAGTAATGTCCCAAACTGTCTATGTTTTGATCGTTCCCTGGAAGACTAGTAGTAGTTTCCGGAGCACATCTGGAGGCATTCAGTTATCTTTGGACCTTCAGAGCGTTGATGAAACATTGAAATTGCATCGAGATTGAATTCAACAGGCACCATGCGCTCTCTTCTCCATGAGAGTAATGTCTCAAACTGTCTACGCTTTGATCATTCCCTGGAGGACCAGTAGTAGTTTCCGAAGCACATCTGGAGGCATTATGTAATCTGTGGACTATCAGAAGGTTAATGAAACAAATAAATTGCATCGAGATTGAATACAACAGACACCATGCGGACTTTTCTCCATGGGAGTAATGTCTCAAACTGTCAGCGACTTGATCGTTCCCTGGGAGACTAGTAGTAGTTTCCGAACCACATCTGGAGGCATTCAGTAATCTTTGGACCTTCAGAGTGTTGATGAAGCGCAGAAATTGCATCGAGATTGAATACATCAGGCGCCATGCGGACTTTTCTCCATGGGAGTAATGTCTCAAACTGTCTACGCTTTAATCGTTCCCTGGAAGGCCAGTAGTAGTTTCCGAAGCACATTTGGACGCATTCAGTAATCTTAGGACCTTCAGAGTGTTGATGTAACACAGAAATTGCATCGAGATGGAATACAACATTCATCATGCGGACTCCTCTCCATGGGAGTAATGACTCAAATTGTCTACGCTTTCTTTGATTCCTGGGAGACCAGTAATAGTTTACGAAGCACATCTGGAGGCATGCTGTAATCTTCCGACCTTCAGAGTGTTGATGAAACAAATAAATTGCTTCGGGATTGAATACAACATTATCCATGAGGACTTTTCTCGATGGGAGTAATGTCTCAAACTGTCTACGCTTTGATCGTTCCCTGGAGGACCAGTAGTAGTTTCCGAAGCACATCTGGAGGCATTCAGTAATCCTAGGACATTCAGAGTGTTGATGAAACACAGAAATTGCATCGGCATTGAATACAACAGGCACCATGCGGACTTTTCACCATGGGAGTAATGTCTGAAACTGTCTCCGCTTGGATCTTTCCCTGGAAGACCAGTAGTAGTTTCCCAAGCAAATATGGAGGCATTCTATAATCTGTGGACCTTCAGAGTGTTGGTGAAACACAGAAATTGCATCGAGATGGAGTACAACATTCACCATGCGGACTTATCTCCATGGGAGTAATGTCTCAAACTGTCTACGTTTTGATCGTTCCCTGGAAGACCAGTATTAGTTTCCGAAGCACAACTGGACTCATTCTGTAATCTGTTGATCTTCAGTGTTCTGATGACACACAGAAATTGCATTGGGATTGAATACAAAAGCCTCCATACCCACGTTTCTTCATGGGAGTAATGTCTCAACTCTGTCTACGCTTTGATCGTTCCCTGGAAGACTAGTAGTAGTTACCTCAGCACATCTGGAGACATTCAGTAATCTTTGGACCTTCAGAGTGTCGATGAAAATCAGAAATTGCATCGGCATTGAATACAACAGGGCCCATGCTGCCATTTCTCCATGGGCGTAATGTATCAAACTGTCTACGATTCTATCGTTCCCTGGAAGACCAGTAGTAGTTTCCGAAGCACATCTGGAGGCATTCAGTAATCTTAGGACATTCAGAGTGTTGACGAAACACAGAAATTGCATCGGCATTAAATACAACAGGCACCATGTGGACTTCTCTCCATGGGAGTATTGTCTCAAACTGTCTACGCTTTGATCGTTCCCTGGAAAACCAATAGTAGTTTCCGAAGCACATCTGGAGGCATTCTGTAATCTGTGGACCTTCAGAGTGTTGATGAAAGATAGAAATTGCATATGGATAGAATACAACAGGCACCATGCGGACTTTACTCCATGGGAGTAATGTTTCAAACTGTCTACGCTTTGATCGATTCCTGGGAGACCAGTCGTAGATTCCGAAACACATGTCGAGGCATTCATTAATCTGTGGACCTTCAGAGTGTTGATGAAACACAGAAATTGCTTCGGGATTGAATACAATTGGCGCCATGCAGACTTTTCTCCATGGGAGAAATGTCTCAAACTGTCCACGCTTTGATCGTTCCCTGGAAGAACCAGTAGTAGTTTCCAAAGCACATCTGGAGGCATTCAGTAATCGTTGGACCTTCAGAGTTTTGATGAAACACAGAAATTGCATCGGGATTGAATACAACAGGCACCATGCGGACGTTTCTCTATGGGAGGAATGTCTGAAGCTGTCTACGATTAGATATTTCCCTGGAGGACCAGTACTAGTTTCCGAAGCACATCTGGAGGCATTCTATAATCTGTGGACCTTCAGAATGTTGGTGAGACACAGATATAGCATCGTGATGGAATACAACATTCACCATGCGGAATTTTCTCCATATAAGTAATTTCTCAAACTGTCTACGCTTTGATCGGTCCCTGGAAGACCTGTAGTAGTTTCCAAGGCACATCTCGAGGCATTCTGTAATCGGTGGATCTTCAGAGTGTTGATGAAACACAGAAATTGCATCGGGATTCATTACAACATTCACCATGCGGACTTTTCTCCATGGGAGTAATGTCTCAAACTGTCTATGCTTTGATCGTTCCCTGAAAGACTAGTAGTAGTTTCCGAAGCATATCTATACTCATTCTGTAATGTGTACGCCTTCAGTGTGTTGATGAAACACAGAAATTGCATCGGGATTGAATACAACATTCATCATGCGGACTTTTCCCCATGGGAGTAATGTCTCAAACTGTCTACGCTTTGATTGATTCCTGGGAGACCAGTAGTAGTTTCCGAAGCACATCTGGGGCATGCTGTAATCTTCCGACCTTCAGAGTGGTGATGAAACACAGAAATTGCATCGAGATTGAATACAACATGCACCAATGTGGACTTTTCTCCATGGGAGTAATGTCTCAAACTCTCTACGCTTTGATCTTTCCCTGGAGGAGCAGTAGTAGTTTCCTAACCTCATCTGTAGGCATTATGTAATCTGTGGACATTCAGAGTGATGATGAAACAAATAAATTGCTTCGGGATTGTATACAACACTCCCCATGAGGACTTTTCTCCATGGGAGTAATGTCTGGAACTGTCTCCGCTTGGATCGTTCCCTGGAAGACCAGTAGTAGTTTCCAAATCAAATCTGGACCCATTCTAATATCTGTGGACCTTCAGAGTTTGATGAAACACAGAAATTGCATCGAGATGGAATACAACATTCACCATGCGGACTTTTCTCCATGGGAGTAATTTCTCAAACTGTCCACGCTTTGATCGTTCCCTGGAAGACTAGTAGTAGTTACCGAAGCACATCTGGAGGCATTCAGTATTCTTTGGACCTTCAGAGTGTTGATGAAACACAGAAATTGCATCGGCATTGAATACAACAGGCACCATGCGGACTTTTCTCCATGGGAGTATTGTCTCAAACTGTCTACGCTTTGATCGTTCCCTGGAAAACCAGTAGTAGTTTCCGAAGCACATCTGGAGGCATTCTGTAATCTGTGGACCTTCAGAGTGTTGATGAAAGATAGAAATTGCATCGGGATAGAATACAACAGGCACTATGCGGACTTTACTCCATGGGAGTAATGTCTCATAGTGTCTACGCTTTGATCGATTCCTGGGAGACGAGTCGTAGATTCCGAAGCACATGTCGAGGCATTCATTAATCTGTGGACCTTCAGAGTGTTGATGAAACACAGAAATTGCATCGGGATTGAGTACAACAGGCGCCATGCGGACTTTTCTCCATGGGAGTAATATCTCAAACTGTCTACGTTTTGATCGTTCCCTGGAAGAACCAGTAGTAGTTTCCAAAGTACATCTGGAGGCATTCAGTAATCGTTGGACCTTCAGAGCTTTGATGAAACACAGAAATTGAATCGGGATTGAATACAACAGGCACCATGCGGACGTTTCTCCATGGGAGGAATGTCTGAAGCTGTCTACGATTAAATATTTCCCTGGAGGACCAGTACTAGTTTCCGAAGCACATCTGGAGGCATTCTATAATCTGTGGACTTTCAGAGTGTTGGTTAGACACAGAAATAGCATCGTGATGGAATACAACATTCACCATACGGAATTTTCTCCATGGGAGTAATTTCTCAAACTGTCTACGCTTTGATCGGTCCCTGGAAGAGCAGTAGTAGTTCCCGAAAGCACATTTGGAGGCATTCAGTAATCTTTGGACCTTCAGAGTGTTGATGAAACACAGAAATTACGTCGGGATGGAATACAACGGCACCATGCGGACTTTTCTCTATGGCAGTAATGTCTCAAACAGTATATGTTTTCATAGTTCCCTGGAAGACCAGTAGTAGTTTCCGAAGCACATATGGAGGCAGTTCGTAATCTCTGGTCCTTCAGAGTGTTGGTGAAACACAAATGTTGCATCGAGATTGAATACAACATTCACCATGCACACTTTTCTCCATTGGAGAAATGTCTCAAACTATCTATGCTTTGATCGTTCCCTGGAAGACTAGTAGTAGTTTCCGAAGCACATATGGACTAATTCTGTAATCTCTGGACCTTCAGTGTGTTGATGAAACACAGAAATTGCATCGGGATTGAATACAAAAGCCTCCATGCGCACGTTTCTTCATGGGAGTAATGTCTCAAACTGTCTACACTTTGATATGTTCCTGGCAGACCAGTAGTAGTTTCCGAACCACATCTGGAGGCATTCTGTAATCCTTGGACCTTCAGAGTGTTGATGAAACACAGAAATTGCATCTAGATGGTATACAACATTCACCATGTGGACTTTTCTCCATGGGAGGAATGTCTCAAACTTTCTACGCTTAGATATTTCCCTATAGGACTAGTAGTAATTTCTGAAGCTCATTTGGAGGCACTCTGTAATCTGTGGACCTTCAGAGTGTTGATGAAACACAGAAATTGCATCGGGATTGAATATAACAGGCACCATGCGGAATTTTCTCGATGGGAGTAATGTCTCAAACTTTCTATGCTTTGATCGTTCTCATGAAGACCAGTAGTATTGTCCGAAGCACATCTGTAGGCATTCAGTAATCTTTGGACATTCAGAGTTTTGATGAAACAAAGAAATTGCATCGGGATTGAATATAACAGGCACCATGCGGACTTTTCTCCATGGGAGTAATGTCTCAAACTGTCTACGCTTTGATCGACTCCTGGGAGACATGTCGTAGATTCCGAAGCACATGTGCAGGCATTCTGTAATCTGTGGACCTTCACAGTGTTCATGAAACACAGAAATAGCATCGGGAATGAATACAACAGGCGCCATGCGGACTTTTCTCCATGGGAGTAATGTCTCAAACTGTCTACGCTTTGATCGTTCCCTTGAAGACCAGTAGTAGTTTCCGAACCACATCTGGAGGCATTCTGTAATCAGTGGACCTTCAGTGTGTTGATGAAACACAGAAATTGCATCGGGATTGAATACAACAGGCACCATGCAGATGTTTCTCCATGGATGGAAGGTCTGAAGCTGTCTACGCTTAGATATTTCCCTGTAGGACCAGTAGTAGTTTCCGAAATACATCTGGTGGCATTCTACAATCTGTGGACCTTCAGAGTGTTGGTGCAACACAGAAATTGCATCGTGATGGAATACAACATTCACCATGCGGAATTTTTTCCATGGGAGTAATGTCTCAAACTGTCTACGCTTTAATCGTTCCCTGGACAACCAACACTAGTTTCCGAACCACATCTGGAGGCATTCTGTAATCAGTGGACCTTCAGTGTGTTGATGAAACACAGAAAGTGCATCGGGATTGAATACAACAGGCACTATGCGGACTTTTCTCGATGGGAGTAATGTCTCAAACTGTCTTTGCTTACATCGTTCCTGGAAGAGCAGTAGTAGTTTCCGAAGCACATGTGGAGGCACTCTGTATTCTGTGGACGTTCAGAGTGTTGATGAAACATAGAAATTGCATTGTGATTAAATACAGCAGGCACCATGCTTACTTTTCTCTATGGGAGTAATGTCTCAAACTGTATACGTTTTGATCGTTCCCTGGAAGACCAGTAGTAGTTTCCGAAGCACATCTGGAGGCATTCTGTAATCTGTGGACCTTCAGAGTGTTGATGAAAGATAGAAATTGCATCGGGATTGAATACAACAGGCACCATGCGGACTTTTCTCCATGGTTGGAGAGGAATGAAGAAAATTGGGAAGTAGAAGTAGGTGAGAACCAATGATAATGCAACACAGTGTCTGTGACAATGGCAAAAAAGAAGAGAGACGGTGTGTCAGTGAGAAGATACAGCAGTAGTAGGAAGGAGTGAAACAGATAGTAGCAGTAAGATAGAGCAAGGCAGAGACAGTGACAGCAAGAGGAAATACTACTACTACTACTACTACTACTACTAGTAGTAGTAGTAGTAGTAGTAGTAGTAGTAGTAGTTGTAGTAGTAGTAGTGAGTGAGTGAGAATGGGCAAGCCGGGGTGAGGGGTATGAGTGATATATTAGTGAGAAGAGAACAAGTATATTTGTGTACCAAAAGTGTTGGGAAATTTTTGGGAAGGTGCTGGGTAAAGTAGGATGAGGTAGCTGGAATCAGATTCTTCAGTCAATTATTTATAAAGGAGCATACACACTTATTTGTGCTTAGAGAGGAGCATTTTCCCATTGGTAGATGAAACACTCAAAAAATATTACGTGTAACTGAAGCAAGTCATCAGGTTCTTCCATTTTCTCCCTATGTAACACTTAAAATGCTGAGATGAAGTGGGAGATATGATCCTGTGCAAAGAGTTTGACAGAGCACTGAAAGACCTAAGTTGAAACAAGTCCCTGGGAGTTGGCAACATTGCATTACAACTACTGACAGCCTTAGGAGAGCCAGTCCTGACAAAACTCTACCATCTGGTGAGCAAAATGTATGATACAGGTGAAATACCCTCAGACTTCAAGAAGAATATAATAATTCCAATCCCAAAGAGAACAGGTGTTGACAGATGTGAAAATTACCCAACTATAAGTTCAATAAGTCACAGCTGCAAAATACTAACGAGAATTCTTTACGGATGAATGGAAAAACTGGTAGAAGCTGACCTCGGGGAAGATCAGTTCGGATTCCGTAGAAATATTGGAACACGTGCAGCAACACTGACCCTATGACTTAACTTAGAAGCTACATTAAGAAAAGGCAAACCTGTGTTTATAGCATTTCTAGACTTGGAAAAAGCTTTTGACAATGTTGGCTGGAATACAGGGAGTCGTTTCTGAAAGTATTTGTATAAAGTGTAGCCATGTATGGAAGTGAAACATGGATGATAACTAGTTTGGACAAGAAGAGAATAGAAGCTTTCGAAATGTGGTGCTACAGAAGAATGCTGAAGATTAGATGGGTAGATCACATTACTAATGCGAAGGTATTGCATACAATTGGAGAGAAGAGGAGTTTGTGGCACAGCTTGACTAGAAGTAGGGATTGGTTGGTAGGACATGTACTTAGGCATCAAGGGATCACCAATTTAGTATTGGAGGGCAGCGTGGAGGGTAAAAATCATAGAGGGAGACCAAGAGAAGAATACACTCAGCAGATTCAAAAGGATGTAGGCTACAATATGTACTGGGAGATGAAGAAGCTTGCACAGGATAGAGTAGCATGGAGAGCTGCATCAAACCAATCTCAGGACTGAAGATCACAACAACAACAACAACAACAACAACAACAACAACAACAACACTAAAAATCTTGGAAACGGCTTAATGTTTTTCCCATTTGTGTGTTATTATTAGTGTATCAAAGAAATAAAAGAAGAAACTACTCCGTCTTCATCAGTAACCCATTATAAAGTTAGTTAGTTGCTCATTCCACGGACAATTTTGCATGACAGATTGTAATGATGTGGAGAAAGTCATTTTACATTGACATTCCAAGTTAATTTGTACATATAATTACTTTCTGATCATTTCCTAGTTTGTGTTTTTTCTTTATTATTTACAAAAAGAAAAGTGTGTTCAGATTTAAGTTAGTAATTCCTGTTCACCACAGTATCCTTTGCATCACATACATGATGTAGGTATTGTCATAATAAGATACAGCATACATACATCACAATTCTAGATGTTAATATAACTAATATGAAATTAACATTATACAATGTGTTTAAAAAATTTCATAATGGACTAATGGATTGGTATTAGATGTGCCCTATAACAATTCTGACATACAAGCAGTACACTTCAAGAAACAAGAATATACAAACAATATTTAATATTTACAATGAGAACAGCATGTTTGAATGACACTGAAAAGAAAACAAGAGGTTATTAGTCATCAAGGAATTCAGAATTCTCATCCATGATATAGAAACATTAATTTAATACTTAAGTTTTATTTCTGACTTAAATTTTTTGTCATCCATAATTCCCTTGATCTAAATTCACAGTGTGTTATACAGCTTTATTCCATAATGGCTCAACCTGTTTTGAGTTTTTGTTTTTATTTTTCTACATGCAGATTCTTCCTGATGTGTGTTGTACTTCTGTAAATCTGAATTCATATGTCAATTACTTGTGTGTGTACTTCTATCAGACATACTTTTGAATATGAACAACAATGGTACTGTAAGTATTATTAACTGCATGAATAAGGGCTTGCAGTGTGTTTGTGGAGAGCTGTATTTAATAATTTTAATGACATTCTCCTGTCATTTCAAAGTATCTGGAAGTGAGGTTTTTTGACACCTCAGAACATTCTTCTATAAGATGCAGCAGACTGGAAATAAGCAAAATACACTAACGGTGTACATTGTTTGCAACAAATTCCATAAATTATGCTCGGTGCAAAACATGCAGAATTGAGTTTTTTGGATATGTAAATGCAATGGCTTTTCCAGCTGAAGACATGGTCAGTGTGCATGCCCAATAATTCTGTAAACTTTACTTTCTCTATTTCATGGTCACTCAATAAAAACTGGAGGATATACTTCTCATTTCCTTTACTGTACTGTAGCTAATTTATTTTATTTAAATTAAATGTTAACTTATTAGGAAGAAACTGCTGCAGCACGCATTTCACAACTTTTTTAGCAGTAATAGATAAGGATTTTCCTTCATCACCAAATTATGGTTGTATGGTCTGCAAATAACATCATTTTTGACAAACCGTTTGGGCTTTTAATGTCAATTATATAGATCAGAAATTATAGGTGGGGCCATGAACAGTACCCTACAGGACACCTGTTGCCACCCTCTTAGCATCTGATAGCCACTTTATTTTTTGCCTGTTTTGAGACCCTGTGAGTTCCAAAACCTGTGTTCTATGTTGTAGATAGGATTAAGTTAGTTCCTTGCCAATATCTTTGATGCTATAGCTTCCAGTTTCTAATGGAGTATTTAGTGGTTCACTGTATCAAAGGCATTGATAAGATCTTGGTTGATTCCTACAACCCTTTTGTTATGGTCTAAATTCCTTCTGGCTCCTTCATGAGACTTGTATGGCTCCTGTGTTATAACCTGTATGAAAGCTGTGTTGATTACAATTCAGAAGATTGGAGGTGTCGAGATAGCTTATGATCCTGATTTTCATCAACTTCCTAAAGATTTATGAAAGAGATTGAAGGAGGGACATACGTCTGCAGTTTTCTACCTAGCATGAATACCCATTTTTGAACAGAGTTCTAACCTTAGAAATTTTCATCCTCTGTGTGAACACACCTTCACTGAATGAGAAATTGGCAGTATGTACCAGTGGCTACAAAATTTGTGGAGCAACTTTTTTTATTTGTGACACTTGCACTTTATCCATTTCTGCAGACATTTCTGGCCTCAGACTATTAATTACTTCCACATTTCATATTCATTAGTGGAACTTGGAACTTATTCTCCTACTGATGCCTACTTTGGTGCTGGTTTTTACTTTTGTTTGTTAAAGTTCATGCTTAGTTTCTCAAGTACACTTAGAAAGTAGTTAATAATGTAATTGAGCAATGCTTCTTTTTTTAGTTGATTGTTATCTCCAGATATAAGTATAGTCTCCTGTTCCTTACTGCTTTTCCCAGTTCTCTTTAACAATTTACCATGTTCTGCTTGATTCATTGTCTGACTCCCTTACCAATCTATAATTATGTAATATGTATGCTACATTAATTATCCTTTTTATACACTTACATTTGCAGTTTCATACTTTTTTTCCTTTTTAGTGTCAGAAAAATTTTTCACTTCAGTGTAGAAATTTCTCAGTGTGTGTTTGTAAGTGTATGTGAGTTGACTTTCATGAATCTTTATAGACAGCACATTTCCAGATCCATCATGGAAAGAGAGAACATGTCATTTGTATTTGTTTGTGACAATACGTATGCCGAGGATTGGTCAGTCACTGTGGTAGTAAACTGGTGGCAGTTTTCAGGGGAGAAAATTCTTTTGTACCTATGATGTACTATTGTTGTATTTACGGGAAGTGTGAAAACTGTAATGAGTGCATTGTGGTCAGATAAGCCTAGGTCAATGTTCCTTACTTCTATATCTGAGGTTTCTAGATTTGAAGATGTATTGTCTATGAAACTTTTTGAAGAGTTTGTTAGCATAGCTGGGATATTTACACACATGCCGGAAAAGTTTTGCATCATCCCAGTTCCAAGAACTCCTGAAGATAGATGTTGACTGTGGATATTGTATTACAGACACAGTCCCTTTGACTGTTAAGAGATGTCACTAAACCCACCCAAAGATGTATACAACCATGCATGAGCAGCACCTCTTAGACGGAGGGGCTCCGACAGCCAATAAGTTCGAGTCATTCCACCTGGAAGGAGGTAGACAGCTCATG
This sequence comes from Schistocerca gregaria, assembly GCF_023897955.1. Classification (NCBI taxonomy): domain Eukaryota; kingdom Metazoa; phylum Arthropoda; class Insecta; order Orthoptera; family Acrididae; genus Schistocerca; species Schistocerca gregaria. The sequence goes on from NW_026061747.1 coordinate 1,157,733, forward strand.
TTGTCTGAAGTTCAGCCATGCCTAGATGGCCAATACTGTGGTTTGATCACATCCACTTAGTTACTTTGTGCTAGGAAGGGCTCTCAACAGGGGAAGTGTCCAGGCATCTCGAAGTGAACCAAAGTGAAAGTGTTCAAATATAGAGGACATACAGAGATACAGGAACTACTGATGACAATCCCCACTCAAGCCACCCAAGGGCTACTACTTTAGTGGATGACTGCTAGCTATGGCTTGTGGCTCATAGGAACCCTGACAGCAATGCCAGAATAATGCTTTTTGTGCAGCCACAGGATGTTGTGTTATGACTCAAACTGTGCACAACAGGCTGCATGATGGGCAACTCCACTCCTGACATCCATGGTGAGGTTAATTTTTGCAACCATGACAACATGCAGTGTCTTACAGATGGGTCCAACAACATGCTGAACAGGCCACTCAGGATTGGCATCACATTCTCTTCACTAATGAGTATCATATATGCCTTCAACCACACAATCGTTGGAGGCGTGTTTAGAGGCAACACGGTGAAGCTGAACACCTAAGACACACTGTACAGCAGGTGTAGTTTCATTATGTGGGGCTGATGTATGTTGCTGCTGGTCATGGAAGGCATCATAATGGCTGCATGATACATGAATGCCATTCTCCAACCAATAGCGCAATGATATCGGCAGCATATTCGTGAGGCATTAATTGTTGTGGACGAGAATTCATACCCCCATGAATGACTTCCTTCGGGATAATTATATTGTTTAACTAGAGTGGCCAGCATGCTCTCCAGACAGAACCCATCAAACTTGTCTGGGATTTATTGAAAATGGCTGTTTATGGATAACATGACCCGCCAACCACTCTTGGGGATCTATGCCAAATCGCCGTTGAGGACTGTGACAATCTGGACCAACAGTGCCTTGATGAACTTGTGGATGGTATGCCATGACAAATACAGGCATGCATCAATGCAAGTGGATGTGCTATTGGGTATTAGAGGTACCAGTGTATACAGAAATATGGACCCCCACCTGTGAAGGTATCACTGTATAGTGGTAAAACATGCAGAGTGTGGTTTTTATGAGCAATAAAAAGGGCATAAATGTTGTTTATGTTGATTTCTATTCCAATTTTCTGTACAGGTTCTCTACTCTCCAACTCTAGGGAATGAGGTTATGCAAAACTTTTTTGATGTGTGTATTAGAATAAAAGTTGAAACTACATAGAAAATTAAGGAACGGAATTTTAATTGCACTGTGTACCAACATATTGACATTATAAAGTCCCAAGATACAATTATTGACTTTTTCTCACCACATAAGATGCTCAGTCTAATTTATAAAAATGTCTGGATCACAGATCTTGTTTCTAGAACACTTTCACAGCTGCCACACTTTCTATACCAAGAAGTCTCTTCCATACAGCCTAGTCATCCATGGCTGTTGCATCAGTAGTGATGAGCAGTTCCTCTGAAAATATGCTGAGGATCTCACTGAGGCCTTCACAGACTGTTATTACCTTCCCAGCTTTGTACAACAACACATCCCCGTGCCTTATTGCTCCAGTCACCCACCACCTCGCAAAGATACAGCATTCCACTCATGACATGGTAGTACAATCAGGACTGGAGCAACCATATCATATTCTCCTTCTCCCCTGCAGGTCCGGGGTATTCCTGCCTGTCGTACAAGGTGACTAAAAGGAGTTTCACATGTTTCAGCCCTTATGTGATGGCCTCCTGTAGGGTTTGACTTCCATTCTTCAAACTTTTCCGAAAGAATGAGCCAATTGGAGAAGGGAGCCTTAAAAGGTCCATTGTGTCCTTCGTGAATTACGATCTTTAGACCCGTGACCACACAGGCATTGTGCTGCTGATGCCTGCACTGTTAACTCCCTGCATATGCCAAGGGGTAGATGCCCATCCTCCTGGGGCACCGGGACTCCCAGCAAAGGCCATCCTATCAGGTGGCGCCTGTTGGGAGGGCTCCTGGTCAGAGTGGGCGGCATCAGGGTGGATGACAAACGATGAAGCGCAGTCCATCATCTCTTGCTGGTGGTGAAACACCAGCAGTTTCTAAGCTATCACAAGCACAATTCAACACACAAAAGTACAAGTAAGAGCTTAAATGTGGTCCAGGGTATCACATTTCACAGAGACATTCTTTTGCAGTCCGAAATTGAGCTGCATGCCAATTTAGAGTGACGAGCTGTAAATTTCATCCAGCATGTCCACCGGGGTCGGAAGGATAATGAGGTTGCCAGCGGTGCCTTCATATTGGCCTTTGAGGGTGATACATTGTTCAAGAAGGTCAAGGTGATGGTCTACTGGTGTGATGTAAAGACCTGTATCCATCCCCCAACTCGGTGCTTTAAGTGCTGGAAGTTCAGCAATATGTTTTCCCGCACTACTTCCAGTGTCACAAGCCAAGATTGTGGTTGCCCACCACATCACAATACTCCATGTGCACTGCCTTCCACGTGTGTCAACTGCAGAGAGCACCACTCACCTTGCTCACCTGACAGCAGGATTCTCCAGAAAGAAAGGAGAATCATGGAGTACAAGACCCTGGACTGAATGACCTACACTGAGGCTAAGAGAAAATTTGAACACATGCATCCTGTGTGTATGACATAGTCTTGCACCATCCCTACAACAGTTCTGACACCATGAGCTGTGCCAAACCAGGTCACCTCTCAGAGCTGGTAGACTCACCTGCCCCCTTGATGTTGGAGAGCATTTCCATCCCTGTTGATCCTGCACCACCTACTTGAGGAGCAACACGCCCCCCCACCCCCACCCCCCCCCCCCGCCCCCACCGCCACCATCATTGCGCAACAATCAAAGCTGGAGCTGGAGAAGCGTAAGTGTTCTACAGCTTCTCTCCCTAGGAGGTGGTCCCTTGGGTCACTCCATTCCTAGGTATCTTCTAGTGGGATACATGCTGGCCAGGGTAGTTGACTTACACCTTCTAGAGCACGTTGGGTGGCAGGGGATACATGCGGACGTGCATTGTCCTGTTGGAACAGCAAGTTCCCTTGCTGGTCTAGGAATGGTAGATCGATGGGTTTGACGACGGTTTGGATGTACCGTGCACTATTCAGTGTTCCCTTGACGATCACCAGAGGTGTACAGCCAGTGTAAGAGATTGCTCCCCACACCATGATGCTGGGTGTTGGCCCTGTGTGCCTCGGTCGTATGCAGTCCTGATTGTTGCGCTCACCTGCACGGCACCAAACACGCATACGACCATCATTGGCACCATGGCAGAAGCAACTCTCATCACTGAAGACGACACATCTCCTTTTGTCCCTCCATTCACGCCTGTCGCGACACCTCTGGAGGCGGGCAGCACGATGTTGGGGCGTGAGCGGAAGACGGCCTAACGGTGTGCGGGACCGTAGCCCAGCTTCATGGAGACGGTTGCGAATGGTCCTCGCCGATACCCCAGGAGCAACAATGTCCCTAATTTGATGGAAGTGGCGGTGCGGTCCCCTACGGCAGTGCGTAGGATCCTACGGTCTTGGCGTGCATCCGTGCATCGCTGCGGTCCGGTCCCAGGTTGACGGGCATGTGCACCTTCTGCCGACCACTGGCGACAACATCAATGTACTGTGGAGACCTCACGCCCCACGTGTTGAGCAATTCGGCGGTATGTCCACCCGGCCTCCCGCGTGCCCACTATACGCCCTCGCTCAACGTCCGTCAACTGCACATACGGTTCACATCCATGCTGTCGCGGCATGCTACCAGTGTTAAAGACTGCAATGGAGCTCCGTATGCCACGGCAAACTGGTTGACACTGACGGCGGCGATGCACAAATGCTGCGCAGCTAGCGCCATTCGACGGCTAACACCACGGTTCCTGGTGTGTCCACTGTGCCGTGCGTGTGATCATTGCTTGTACAGCCCTCTCGAAGTGTCCGGAGCAAGTATGGTGCGTCCTACACACCGGTGTCAATGTGTTCTTTTTTCCATTTCCAGGAGTGTAGATCTCGCCAGACCCTCTCACATGATGGATATAAACTATTCAGGCAATAAATCAGTGGAAGCAGGTGACTGTGAGCTGTACAGTGCTTCACTGAATTTTCCGTGCCTTCCCAGTCTCACGATGTCATCGTCCAGTGGAACTGTGGTGGTTTTATCCACTGCCTGGCTGAGCTACAGCAACTGTTGAGGTTTAAACCTGCTATCTGCATTGCCCTCCAGGAAACCTGGTTCCCTGCCCTCCGTCACTATAAGGCATATTACAGCAACCACAGTGACTATAATCGATTGACAGGTGGAGTTTGCGTTTATGTTCTAAACTCAGTCTGCAGTGAACATGTGCCCCTTCAAAACTCTCTTGAAGCTGTGGCTGTCAGAATAAAGATGATGCACGAAATAACTGTCTGCAATGTGTATCTTCATCTAGATGGTGCAGTACCCCTGAATGTATTAGCTGCACTAATTATTAAACTGCCTAAACCTTTCCTTTCTCGGGAGATTTTAATGCCCATAACCCCTTGTGGGGTGGTACCATAGTTACTGGGCGAGGCAGAGTTGTCGAAATTTACTGTTGCAATTTGACCTCTGACTCTTAAATACTGGGGCCACCACATGCTTCAGTGTGGCTCATGGGAGTTACTCAGCCATTGACGTATCAATCTGCAGCCCAGGACATCTCCCATCTATCCACTGAATGGCACATGACTACCTGTGTGGTAGTGAGCAGTTCCCCATCTTCCTGGCAGTGCCCCAGCATCAGGCACACAGATGCCTGCCCAGATGGGCTTTGAACAAGGCTAACTGGGTAACTTTCACCTTAGCTGTCACCGTTGAATCTCCCCCACATTGTAACATCGATGTGATGGTTGAGCAGATGACTAGCACAATTGTTTCTGTCACAGGAAACGGAATCCCTCGCTCTTTAGGGTGCCCAAGGAGTAAGGCAGTCACTTGGTGGTCGCCGCAAATCATTCAGGCAATTGAGGAGTGTCTGCAGGCTTTACAGCCCGTAAGTGGCACCCTTCCCTGGAGCACATCATAGTCTTTAAATGGTTCCGTGCCAGTGTTCGCTACCTTATCGAACAACAGAAGGAGTGGTGTTGGGAGAGATAAGTCTCCACCATTGGAGGCCACATGTCTTCCAAAGTCTGGAAAAAGATGAAATGTCTCTTTGGGTACCAAGCCCCAATGGCTGTCCCTGGTGTTACCATAAATGGCGAGTTATGTACCGACACAAATGTGATTGCCGGGCACTTTGCCGGGCACTGCATTGGATAATCACCCCCCAAGGTTTCGCACACTGGAATGGTGGCTGAAAGGTAATGTACTCTAATGCACTACATGCTGTGGTGAATCCTATAATGCCCCATTTACAAAGTGGAAGCTCTTCAGTGCTCTTGCACATTGCACCGACACAGTTCCTGGGCCTGACCGCACCCACAGCCAGGTGATTAAACATATCTCATCTGACTGAAAGTGACATATAATCATCATCTTCAACCGGCTATGGTGAGATTCTCTAAAAACTCACTTGATGTTGACAGCTATCACCCCATCTGCCTCACCAATGTTCCTAAAAAGCAATGCCACAAGAGTGAGAATAAAACGGATGAAATGTGTAACACAAAACAGAAAGAAAGGAAAAGCCACAAGAATGAAGGGCACACTATGAACACTAAAAGGAACAAAAGAGGACAAGAAAACAACAGAAGAGAGTAAAACATGAAAGCAGATTACAGTGGCTGGCAACCACGAGGATAGAAAGGCAAAGCCAGTGACTCTGCAACACATTAAAATCTCAACCGTACAGCACTAGGCTGGAGGACACAGAGGGTCAAAGGATACACTAAACCCTACATATAAGTATAAAACCCACTCTCACGGATAAAATGTAAAACTAAAACTGCTGTGGAGTCACTGTGTCCAACACCGAAGGCAGGTTGGTGGGAAAGTTGACAGTCGGTCACAGAGCGGCTAAATGTGAGTAGTCCAGGAAGAGGTGGACAACTGTCATTTGGAAGCCACAGCGACACTTAGGTGGCTTCTCGCAACAGAGTAGTTAACCATGCATTAGTCTCATATAGTCAATGCAGAGCCGGCAGAGGATGATTGGTTCCCTGGGAGAGGCCTGCCTGGAAGACTTCCACACATTCATAGCCTCCTTAATGACATGCAGTTTGTTGCGTGTGCTGTTATGCCATTCCATCTCCCAAAGCCAGAAAACCCCATGGTGTAAGACAGAATGTAGGTCAGCTTCAGAGAATGCCTATCTCCAGAAGCAGTTTCCACGTCGCCTGTTTGGGAGCCATTCCGTGGTTTTTCAGTGGACCCCAGGACACGTCATTATCCCTGGCCATGAACTTGCTGATAGGCACATGTGAGAAAACGCAAATCACCAAAATGTAAGTAGTTACTCTTTTTAAAAAAAAATTTGAATTTAACTGTTTAATAATATAAAACTAACACAACTGTATCGTTATAAATCCCACTGATGATACCTTAGAACAGGAGAATGTGAAAAGTGTATGGGATAAATAAAGTAACTAGCAGCAGGATAAGGCAGCTTTATTTACAAAACAAATTTTTATATGCTTGCTGCAGAGGATGGCCACACAAACAGACTTGTTATTCATGCCATGCCAGGCATTTACACATGGCCCATACCAGAAATTCAGAAGATTCATCTGAACATCCATAAAACCATACAACGCACAAAATTCAACAACATATGCAAATGTAACAATCTGGTACCTAAATATTCAATGTAAAAATTAAAAACAGTTCAACCACCACGCAAAAACCAATGCATTCTTCTCAGAAAATATGGTTAAAATACGAGATAAAATCCCTAAGACTCTAAAAAACAAGAGTTAAATTATGAGTTGTATAAGACATATTTACAACTCGCAGACACCATAAATCATATGAAAGTTTTCTCCCATCTGGTCAACAGGGTCGAAAAGCTTCAAAACTGGTGCACAAAGAATAGAAACAGTTAATAGAAGAAAGATCAACCTACTCAAAAAACTCCAGTTACAACATATTACCTTTACTCACACACACAAATTCTACCCAAGATTAGTGAACCTTACGGACACACAGTTAAACAGTAAAGAAAGACAGCTGTTGGAGAAAGGATGAAAATACAATGTAAATTTAGAAAAAGATGAAGGTTCCTTAGGAAATCTAATTATAGAAGCATAAAGTGTTTTGACAAGGGATGATAGGAATGAAAATAGCAGTGTCAGCATTGGATTAACTAGAGAACCAGTAAAAAAAGAAATCCAGAATATAATAACCAGCATCAAAATGCAACAACACAAAAACAACAAAAACTCAGATCTGCAACACTAGGATAAATTAGGAAAAAACTACAAAAACAAAATGTTATCTTTTTAAAATAATAATTCCAATCCCAAAGAAAGCAGGTGTTGACAGATGAGAAAATTACCAATAAATCAGTTTAATATGTGACAGCTGCAAAATACTAACACGAAAGATTTACAGACGAATGGAAAAACTAGTAGAAGCCGACCTCGGGGAAGATCAGTTTGGATTCCGTAGAAATACTGGAACACATGAGGCAATACTGACCTTACGACTTATCTTAGAAGAAAGATTAAGGAAAGGCAAACCTATGTTTCTAGCATTTGTAGACTTAGAGAAAGCTTTTGACAATGTTGACTGGAATACTCTCTTTCAAATTCTGAAGGTAGCAGGGGTAAAATACAGGGAGCGAAAGGTTATTTGCAATTTGTACAGAAACCAGATGGCAGTCATAAGAGTCGAGGGGCATAAAAGGGAAGCAGTGGTTGGGAAGGGAGTGAGACAGGGTTGTAGCCTCTCACTGATGTTATTCAATCTGTATATTGAGCAAGAAGTAAAGGAAACAAAAGAAAAATTCAGAGTAGGTATTAAAATCCATGGAAAAGTAATAAAAACTTTGAGGTACGCCGATGACATTGTAATTCTGTCAGAGTCAGCGAAGGACTTGGAAGAGCAGTTGAATGGAATGGACAGTGTCCTGAAACGAGGATATAAGATGAACATCAACAAAAGCAAAATGAGGATAAAGGAATGTAGTCGAATAAAGTCGGGTGATGCTGAGGGAATTAGATTAGGAAATGAGACACTTAAAGTAGTAAATGAGTTTTGCTATTTGGGGAGCAAAATAACTGATGATGGTTGAAGTAGAGAGGATATAAAATGTTGACTGGCAATGGCAAGGAAAGCATTTATAAAGAAGAGAAATTTGTTAACATCGAGTATAGATTTAAGTGTCAGGAACTCTTTCCCGAAAGTATTTGTATAAAGTGTAGCCATGTATGGAAGTGAAACATGGATGATAACTAGTTTGGACAAGAAGAGAATAGAAGCTTTCGAAATGTGGTGCTACAGAAGAATGCAGAAGATTAGATGGGTAGATCACATAACTAATGAGGAGGTATTGAATAGGATTGGGGAGAAGAGAAGTTTGTGGCACAACTTGACTAGAAGAAGGGATCCGTTGGTAGGACATGTTCTGAGGCATCAAGGGATCACCAATGTAGTATTGGAGGGCAGCGTGGAGGGTAAAAATCATAGAGGGAGACCAAGAGAAGAATACACTCAGCAGATTCAGAAGGATGTAGGTTGCAGTAGGTACTGGGAGATGGAGAAGCTTGCACAGGATAGAGTAGCATGGAGAGCTGCATCAAACCAGTCTCAGGACTGAAGACCACAACAACAACAACAACAACAACATTTTAAAAGGAGACAAGGGGGCCACAATATTACTGATACACCAAGAACAATACATTGACAAAACACAAGAAATCATTTTACAAAATAGCATTACAAATTTAAAATCAGACATGACATTCAGATTAAAGACAAAAGTAAAAAACACCTGAAAAATATTGACATCATACTGGATAACATAGAGAAAAGAAAGTTGTCATAGATCAGTCCCACTGCGCTGGTTCTCCGAAGCCAACCAAAAATCCACAAACTGAATCTTCTGTGAGGCCAATACTGGATTTTAGAAAATCCCCCCACATTAAAGCTTGCAGGATACATGTTAAAATTTCTGTCTGAAAATTTCAAATTACAAGAAGACAGAACTATTAAAAACACTACACAGCAAATACAACGAACAAAAGATATAACCCTCCTTTCATTTGTTATAGAAAACATGTATTGCAATATACCAGTACCAGAAATGGTTCAAATGGCTCTGAGCACTATGGGACTTAACATCTGAAGTCATCAATCCCCTAGATCTTAGAGCTACTTTAACCTAACTAACCTAAGGACAACACACACACAGTCATGCCTGAGGCAGGATTCGAAACTGCAACCTTAGTGGCTGCGTGGTTCCTGACTGATGCGCCTAGAATTGCTTGGTCACACCGGCCAGGAGTACCAGAAGTAATAGAAATTATACATAAGTACCTGAAAACTTATAGTCACCTTCCTGATGAACAGATTAAGGAAATATGCACAGTAATAAAGCTCATAACACAACGAAATTACTTCAAATTCAGTAATGAATTTTATTTAGAAGAAGATGGATTACCAACTGGGTCCCCAGTTTCAGAAGCCTTAGCAGATATTTTTGTAAACCACATTTAACAGATCATTTTCACAAAAATATTTGCAAAAGAATACAACATATTATAGTGGTTCAGATACATGGATGACATCCTTTGCTTAACAGATGTACCACAAAGAAAAATTGAAAAACTACATACTGACTTCAGCAAGATCCATAAAAATATAAAATTCACAATTGAAAGAGTACAGAACAACCAAATTAACTTCCTGGATATAACAATAAAAAAACAGAACCATAAGCATATGTTTGAAATTTACCGTAAACCCACAGCAACAGACAATATGATTCCTCAATCCTCTAACCACCCGCTCACACAAAAGCAAACAGCACTTCAACACATGCTCCACAGACTCAACACAGTACCACTTGCCAAAGAAGGCTACCAAAAAGAATTGGACATAATGATGCAGGAGGCACAAAATAATGGTTACAACAGTAACACAGTAACCAAGCTTAACAACAAAATTAAAAGTAAAATAAAAGCAGAAAGCTCCAAACCACAGACAACAACACAACAGAACCAAACACAAACATGCAGTCTCATAACAACTGCACAGGATAATCAGAAAAAGTTGAAAGAAAACAGTAGATGATACACAATGACATACAAACGCAAACTCACCTATCAAATCACCAACATTTTCAAGAGATAAGGAATAAACATAGCAGACACAATATACAGTTCTATTCAAAAATACACCCCAAAACTGACAAATAACAGAGACATATACCAGAAAGCAGGTATATACCAGCTACAGTGTAACACTTGTGAAGGCAGTTACATAGAGCAAACAGGGGAACATTTGATGTCAGATACAAAAAACACATGAGAGTTTGGAAATATGGGACAAACCACATCACATTTGCAGAATGCCTAAGAGAAAATGACCACAAACCAACCACTAGAGACAATGACATAAAGTAATTAGAATCGACAGTAAAACAACACCTCCTAATAATCCAAGAAAATTACCACATACAGAAAACCAAAGCAGAAGGGAAAATCCTGTTGAATGACCAAGTACATATGCCAAGCCATTCATTATTTAAAATAATAGAATACCATCTGCAAAAAGGATTAATAGAATAATACAGTCCAATATAATAATAATAGAATCCAAAAAATCCATGAACCCCTCCACAGAATATTGAAAGGAAAAGTCAAATCAGCTGTCGCTGTCACCAAAGTTTTCAACCACTCACTAATAGCTTGTACTCCTGCCTCCACTGCCCCCCCCCCCCACCCAAATTAAAACTCATCAGCTCTATCCCCCTCCCTCCCTCTCTCTCAATCATACTCACACGCAGTATAAACATTAGAAATAGAAGTTAGTCTCAAACATATACTTCGTTACATTTGCAACAAATAGGTAAACTTCTCAAAGAAGATGAAACAAATAATGTAGTTGCAATATTTACGTTGAGAAAAACAGTGTACGACGAAATAGTTGTATCGAGTGACAAAAGAACAATAGTCGACCACAAAAAGGTGAGAAATATGGTGAATGGTGTATGGAAGGTGAGAACACAAAGATGTGATTATATGGCAGTGATAAAAGTGGTAGTGTGACCTTCAGACCAGATGTGAGGATAAGCAAATTAGCAAATCATAAGTAATTACTTTTTTTTACAAAGTGAACTGTTTAATAATCTAAAAGTAACAAAATTGTATCATAATATATCCCACTGATGATGCCTTAGAACAGGAGAAGGCGAAACACATATGGGATAAATAAAGTAACTAGCAGAAGGAAAAGGAAGCTTTATTTACAAACCAAAAATATATATCACAGTACCCTGGAATGGGGAATGTATTAAGCACTATCTTTTACATCCCTTCCACAATAATATTCCACTGACCACTGAACCTAGATATTATCACTACTACACAACCCCTGCTCGCTGCCCTTTACCTCATGGCTCATGCCCCTGTAATAGACATAGATGCAAGACTTGTCCCATACATCCTCCCTCCACCACCTACTCCAGTCCACTCACAATTGTCACTTGTCCAATCAAAGACAATGCTACCTGTGAAACCAGTCATGTGATCTAAAAGCTAAGCTGCAACCACTGAGCTGTATTTTACGTCGACACGGCAACTGACGAAATGTATGTTCACATGAATGACAACCAAAATCCTGTGATGAAGAAACAGTTGGGCCAATCAATTGCTGAGCATGTTGCGCAGCATGATATTTGTCATTTCAGTGACTGCGTCACAGCCTGTGCCCTCTGGATTCTTCCCACCAACACCAACTTTTCTGAATTGCACTAGTGGAAACTCTCCCTACAGTATAGCCTACATTTAAGTAACCCTCAACCTTCATTAGTCACTGTCTACCACCAAACTATACCATTCCTTGTTCCCATTCCAGAACACAATTCCAGTAATGCACCCACAGTTTTTATAGCTACCTCCTTTTCTGATGGCCCTCCCGCCCCCCCCTGCCGACATCTGTCTAATCTCCTGACTCCAACTAACTGCCGTACCCTCTCCCCGCTTTGTCCATGTAACCGTCCACAAGCAGCACATAACTGTCCCCCTACCCTGCTATCTCTCCCTGCCCCATTCTCCTCCTTCCCCACCACCTGTTTGCTTCTCCCACCATGTGCTTCTGCTTGCAGTCTGGTCTTGGGTGCCAGAGCTTGTGTGCTTTTGTGTTTGTTTTCCTTGCTCTGATGAAGATTTGTTATGATTATTAATATGCAGCCAATATGCAAGGTATCAACATTCTATTAAGGAATGGGATTATCATTGTCTACCGTCAAAGAAAAGCTCTACAGTTGGGTGCATTTCCTTGAAGAAGCTTCTGGCTTTGAAACATTTATAACACTGTGGGCTCAATCTTATTTCTGTTATCTCTCTCTGAAAATAATGCTAATAATCAAGAACATATATTTAAGATTATTTCTATTTCCTTTCATCTGCGATCAGATTCTACAAATTTCCAAAAATTTACTTCTTTTCAGTTTTAATATCTATTGAGCAATAGTGACTGTTTACTAGCACTGAAGTTAACTAAAACAAAACAATAGTTGTTAGCAACACTATCCCACAAGGATTTTTGTGCATGATCTTTCACACAGCACTGAAGATGAGTTCCCACTGTCGTATTTGTAGTCCTCTACTGTTTCATGTTTCAGGTTCAGAACCCACTAAATTATTCAGATGTTCATCATCATGATGATGGTTCAAGTAAGGTTAAACCATGTAATGGATAGAATGGGAACTTCATTGCAGAAGACAATAGAAAATATACCATAGATGTTATGTTACATCAATAGTTGTGATACAAGCCGTTCAGAAGCTGTACAGTTTCAGAGGATCAGCACCTGAAATTGCTGTTGATAGTTCCGTCCTTAAAATGGATAGCCAGAAGTTTCTTTTATAAGGTCAAAATTATGATCTCATCAATCTTTAATCATGTCTTTAAGATCCTATTGGGGATGACCAGATCTCTTACAGTTTCTAATGATGTATGCAGACAGGTACTTAGTATGGACATCCGTGGAGCACAATACTTATTATGTCTTCAGAAAGTAAATGTGCACACAATACAGATGAAGTGATCAAAAGTTGTTTCACATACAGTTAAGTAAAACATGGCAAAGAATGGTTGTTGTAAACACAAATATCATTAAATAAAACTGAAACACACACATAATGATATTTATTGCTCATAATTGTAAAATAAGTTCTCTCAGCCTGACTTAAATGAATGGAGAGGCAACACAAATAATTCCCAAGAGTGGTCTAGAATGCAGCCTAGCTAAACTGAAGCCATACCTGAAGAAGATTAACAGCAGAATCAAGAGAGTGGAGTGAATGTAGGCCGTAAACAGATTTGTTCTATGGTATTAATGAACTGTGTTAATTTATTATTGTTTACAAAACCTGTGAGCCAGAAGGCTAAGTTTTATTGGCTGTGGATAATGTCATTATATTTTGTTTGTAGCAGTATGTTACTTCGCATGAGCAGCGTCTATTCAAAAGTTCAATTCTAATTTATGCCTATGCATTGGAAATCAAGGGCTTATTATTATTATGGGACCCAACTTGCTTATTAAAATGTAGTTACTGAAAAATCTGTAATTTTTAATTCAGGACTCTTGCTCATTAGTACTGGTGTCAATAGAAATTACAAAAATCAGATGATCAAAAGTGTATCAACAGATCCTGGAAATTCACAGCAATATGTCCATAACTGGCACTACAAATCTGGATAAAGTTAAACTAACAATTATCAATATCTTTTAATGCATATAACAAAGAAAGTTGCTGTGACTTACCAAATGAGGAAGTGCTGGTAGATAGACACAATAAAAAATACACAAACACACACACAAATTTCAAACTTTCACAACCCATAGATGAAGCAACGTCTGTCTACCAGTGTTTTATCATTTGGTGAGTCACAGCATCTTTGTTTTTTATGTATATTTTTACCATGTGGAATGTTTCCCTCTATTATATTGGATATCTGTTAAGATAGTTAAGTTTACTGAAAAGAGGAAAAATAGCCCTTTAATTTGAAAGTGATCTTTCCTTCAAAATATACCTATTAACTCGTAAGACTTTGCATAAAGTATGAACTTCATCATCAGAATTTTGTAAATAAAGTTACCAAAAGTCTTATGTGGATCTTAATATACAATACTGGTGTGGTGCCACTGCTCCACACTTCTCTCCAGTGCTAAACTAGTGATCCGTTAACATCTTAGAATGCATCCTGTCCACTAATCCTTTCTTTTAGTCAGCTTGTGTAGGAAATTTCTTTTCTCTCCAAGTCCATTCACCCATCTTATGTTCAGCATACATCTGTAGCACCACATTTCAGAAGCTTCTATTCTCATCCTGTCTAAGCTGTTTGATATCCATGTTTCACTTCGTATAAGCCAACAATCAATACAAATGTTTCCAGAAAAATCTTTGTAACACCTAAATCTACAAACATGTTGTGAATATTGCAGTTCCATGTTGTGAATATTTCAGTTGTCTCTATTTCTGTGTCTAAGAAAATTAGAGAGAAATTTCCCCTCTCTTTTTTTCGGGCATGTTCATAGCTGTGTTTTCACACAAACCTGTTTCAGCATTTTCTGTACCATCTGAAGATAGCAAAAAAAAGTGCTGAAAAATGTCTCACTGAAAACAAAGCTACAAAGGTGTCTTGCATAAAGTGCAATTACTCTACAACCTAAGTTTATATTCAATGCTCCAAAATTTCTCTTCTTCAGAAACACTTTCCTCTCCATTGTCTGCCTAGATTTTATATCATCTCTACCTTGAACATCATTAGCGATTTTGCTGCCCAAATAGCAAAAATCATCATCTTTAAGTGTCTCATTCATTAATCTAATTCCCTCACATCACCTGATTTAATTTGACTACATTCCATTATCTTCTTTTGCTTTTGTTTATGTTCATATCATATCTTCCTTTCAAGAACTGTCCATTCCGTGCAACTGCTCTTGCAGGTCCTTTGCTGTCTCTGACAGAATTACAATGTTGTCAGCAAACCTCAATGTTTTTATTTCTTCTCCATGTATTTTAATTCCTATTCTGAACTTTTCTTTTGTTTCTTTTACTGGTTGCCCAATATACAGTTTGAATAACGTCACGTATAGGCTACAACCCTGTGTCACTTGCTCCCCAACCACTTCTTCCCTTTCATGCCCCTTAACTGTTATAGCTGCCATCTGGTTCTGTAAAAATTTTAAATAGTGTTTCACTTCCTGTATTTGATCCCTGCTTCATAATTTGAAGGAGAGTATTCCAGTCAACATTGTCAAAAGCTTTCTCTAAGTCTACAAATGGTAGAAACATAGGTTTGCCTTTCCTTAATGCATCTTCTAAGATAAGTTGTAGGGTCAGTATTGTCACATGTGGTCCTACATTACTCCAGAATCCAAAGTTATCTTCTATGAAGTCAGTATCTGCTGCTTTTTGGTCCTTTTATAAAGAATTTGTGTTTGTATTCTGCAACGACAAATTCCTAAACTGGCAGTTTGGGAATATTCACACTTCTCAGCACCTTATTTCTTTGGAAGTGAAATTAATACATTCTTAGTGAAATTTGTGGATATTTCACCAGTTTCGTACATCTAGCACAGCAAATGGAATAATTTTGTCATTGTTGTCTCTCCCAATGCTATCGGTAGTTTTGACAGAATGTTGTCTACCCCTGGGTACTTGTTTCCTTGTTTCAGTGTGAGTCTTCAGTGCTCAGTCAAATGCTTCTCACAGTATATCTCCCTTGTTATTTTCATCTGTCTCTTCTACTATTTGTATGATGTTGCCCTCAGTTATATCTCCCTTGTATAGATCCCCTATACACCGAGGAGCCAAAACATTATGACCACTGCCAACTGTGATGTCGGATGCCACCTGGTAGCGTTACAGGCATATGACACTCTAAAAACAGTAAGTAAGTGGGAAGCAGATGCATATGGGGATCACCCTAATGAAGATACAGGTCCTCACAGCTTTACTTCTGCCAGTATCTCGTCTCCTATCTTCCAAACTTTACAGAAGCTCTCCTGTGAACCTTGCAGAACTAGCACTCCTGAAAGAAAGGATACTGCGGAGATATGGCTTAGCCACAGCCTGGGGGATGTTTCCAGAACAGTTTTAATGTGCCAGGAAGTTTCATATCAATGCACACACTGCTGCAGAGTGAAAATCTCATTCAGGAAACCAACAAAATGATTGTATTGTGAGGGGGCTTTGTGCAGCTTCTGTAGCATAAAGCACTTAGGATTATGGATGAAATGGGATGACTGTTGCTTTGTAGTAACCATACCAACACAATGTAATAGAGTGAGAGGAGCTTGCTGGAGCTTCTTTCAGAAATAATTCACATAGGGTTTTGGATGAAGTGTGATGATTGTGGCTTTGTAGTAACTATACCAACAGGATCATAGTATTGTGAGGGGAGTTTTCTCAAGCTCCTTTCAGAAATAATTCACATATGACTATGAATGAAATGCAATGATTGTGGCTTTTTAGTAACTGTACCAAAACTCGTGGTATTGGTCGGAAAGCTTTTTACAGTTTCTTTTGGAAATAATTCACATAGGACTACGAATGAGATGAGATGATTGTGGCTCATTAGTAATTATACTGGAAAAGTGATAGTATTGTGAGGGGAGCTTTCTGCGGCTTCTTTCAGGAATAAATCACATAGGCTTATGGATGAAATGCTAGGATTGTGGCTTTGTAATAGCTATACCAACAGATTGATACTTGAGTGAGAGGAGCTTGCTGCACCTTCTTTCAGAAATAATACACATATGGTTATGGATTAAATGCAATGGTTGTATGTCTTCAGTAACTATAACAACAAAGTGATAGTATTGTGAGGGAATCTTCCTGCAGCTTCTTTAAGAAATAAATCTCATAGTGTTATGGGTGAGATGCCCTGTATGTGGTTTTGTTGTAGCTATAGCAACAAAATGATTCTACAGTGAGAGTACCTTTGTGCAGCGTCTTTCAGAAATAATTCACATAGGGTTATGCATAAAATGCTATGGATATGACTTTGTAGTTACTATACCGACAAGATGATAGTATTGTGAGCTTTCTGCAGCTTCTTTCAGAAATAATTCACATACCATTATGAGTGTAGTGCAATGATTGTCACTTTTTAATAACTATACCAACACTTTGGTTCTAGAGTGAATGGAACTTTTTGCAGATTCTTTCAGACATATTTCACAGCATGCTATGAATCAAATGCAATAATTGTGGCTTTGTAGTAACTACACCATCAAGGTTTATAGTATTTTGAGGGGAGCGTTCTGTGGCTTCTTTCAGAAATAATTCACATGACGTTACAAATTAAATGCAATGATTGTTGCTTTGTAGTAGCTATATGAACAGATTGATTGTTAAGGAAGAGGATCTTACTGCAGATTCTTTCAGAAATAATTCACAAAGTATTATGAATGAAATGTGATGATTCTGGCTTTATGGTAACTACACCAAGAAAGTGATTGTAGTGTGAGAGGAGCTTTCTGCAGTTTCATCCAGAAATAATTCACATAGTGTTATGGCTGAAATGAGACGACTGTGGCTTTGTAGTAACTAACCATGAAAGTGATTGTAGTGTGAGAGGAGCTTTCTGGAGCTTCTTCCAGAAATAATTATCATAGTGTTAAAGATGAAATGCGATGATTGTGGCTTTTTTGTAACTATACCAACAAAGGGATAGTAATTTGAGAGGAGCTTTTGTCAGCTTCTTTCAGAAATAATCTTCATAGGGTTATCGATAGAATGCAATGCTTGTTGCTTGTTGCGGACCTTTCCTACAAGAGAGTGCAAGAATTCAAATAGCTAGGGGCACTTTCCACTGTGAACTCATCATGTGATGTAGAGATCAATGCCAGAATACAAGCAGGAAACCGATCTTTCCAAAGCCTAGCACAACTGCTTTGGTAGAAATATCTCTCCAGACAGTTCAAGATTCAACCGTACAAAACATTTATCCAGCCTCTTGTTCTATATGGCTGTGAGACATGGAGTATCCGGAAACAGGGCTTCCATAAGCTCCTTGTTTTTGAGAGAAAAGTGCTTCGGAAGATTTTTGGTACAGTTCTGGATGCAGATACTGGGGAATGGAGGATCAGATACAACGAAGAGCTTGAGGAACTATACCAGCGGCCCAACATAGCAGGTACCCTGAAAGCCAAACAAATGCAGTGGGCCGACATTGTAGCTTGGATGGAGGATCACACCTACAGGAAAGAGACTGCCAGGGAGACCCAAGAACAATTGGAGGGGTGGACCCCATGAAGATTTAATCCAAGTGTCAATAGATGTGGACGAATGGCAGATAGCAGCATTGGACAGAATACAGTGGAGGAGGAAACTTGTAGATGTGTGTGGTCTACTGGGCCTGATCACGCAGTAGTAGTAGTAGTAGTAGTAGTAGTAGTAGTAGTATTGCTTTGTGTAAAATTTCAAACAAAGTAACAGTACTGAGAGAGGTGCTTTTGCAGCTTCCTTCAGAAATAGATCACAACTGAACCACCAATGTGATAGTAATGTGAGAGAATCTTTCTGCAGCTTCTTTCAGAAATAATTTCCACAGGGTTATGGATGAAATGCGATGAATGTGGCCTTGTAGAAACTGTACCAACAAAGTGACAGTACTGTGAGCAGAGCTACAAGCAATTCGTTTCAGCAATAATTAACGTATGGTAGTGGATGAAATCGGAAGATTCTGGCCTTGTGGTAACTATACCATGAAAGTGATAGCAGTGTGGTAGGAGCTCCCTGCAGTTCCTTTCAGAAATAATACTCATAGGGTAATGGATGAAATGTGATGATTCTGTCTTTGTAGTAACTGTAGGATCAAAGTGTAGTAGTGTGAATGGAGCTTTCTGCAGCTCCTCTCAGAAATATTTCAGGTAGTGTAATGGATAATATGCAATGATTCTGGCTTTTTTGGAATCATACCAACAATGTGAAGCTGCTGTGGTATGAGCGTTCTGCTGATTCTCTTGAAAAAAAAAAAAAAAAAAAAAAATCACATATGGCAATGCATGAAATGCGATGATTCTGGCTTTGTAGTAATCATACCAACAAAGTGATGCAAATGTGGGAAGAGCTTTCTGCAGCTTCTTTCAGAAATAATTCTCACAGTGTAATGGGTGGAATGCGATGATTCTAGCTTTGTAGTAAAGATACCAACAAAAGTGTGTCTGCTGTGGGAGGAGCTTTCTGCAGCTTCTTTCAGAATTAATTCACATAGGGTAAAGGATTAAACTGCAATGATAATTTCTGTGTAGTACTCAAGTCAACAATGTGACACAAATGTGGGATTAGCTTTCTGCAGCATCATTCAGAAATAATTCGCATAGGGTTATTCATGAAATTCAATGACTCTGGCTTTGTAGTAATCGTACCAACAAAGTGATGCGAATGTGGGAGGAGCTTTCTGCAGCTTCTTTCAGAAGTAATTCGCATGGTGTAATTGATGAAATGTAATGATTCTGGCTTTGTAGTGTTACGCAAGTGTGGGAGGAGCTCTTTGTAGCATAATTTAGAAATAATTCTCATAGGGTAATGGATGAAATGAAATGATTCTGGCATTGTTGTAATCATAGCAACAAAGTGACACAATTGCGGCAGGACCTTTCTGCAGCTCCTTTCAGAAATAATTCACATAGGGTAATCAAAGAAATGCAATGATTCTCACTTTGTAGTAATCATACCAAGAAACAATGCAAATGTGAGAGGCGTTTTCTGGAGCTTCTTCCGGAAAAAATTCAAATAGGGTAACAGATGAAATGTTGTAATTGAGGATTTGTATTAATCATACCAACAGAGTGACGCCGTTCTGGGTGGAACATTTTGCAGCTTTTTTCAGAAGTAATTCACATAGTGTAATAGATAAAAATTGATGATTCTGACTTTGTAGTAATGACACCAACAAAGTAACGCAAATATGGGTGGAGCTTTCTGTAGCTTCTTTCAGAGAAAATGCACGTAGTGTAATGGATGAAATGTTTTGATTCTGGTTTTGGAGTAATCATACCAACAATGTGACGCTGCAGTGGGAGGTTCTTTTGGCACTGCCTGTGAGAAATAATTCACATAGTCTTATGGATGAAATGAGATGATTATGGCTTCGTAGTAATCATACCAACAAAGACACGGTGCTGTGGGAGGAGATTTCTGCAACTTCTTTCAGAAATAATTCACACAGCATGATGGATGAAATGGGATGTTTCTCACTTTGCAGTAATCATAAGAACAATGTGACGCTGCAGCCTGAGGAGCTTTCTGCAGCTTCTTTTAGAAATAGATCAGATACGGTTATGGATGAAATGTGACAATTCTGGCTTTGTTGTAATGATACCAACAAACAGATGCTGCTGCCAGAGGAGCTTTCTGCAGCTTCTTTCATAAAATAACCACATACAGTAATGGATGAAATTGGATGATTTTGGCTTTGTAATAATCATACGGAGAAAAAGACGCAGCTGTGGGAGACGCTTTCTGTAACTTCTTTGAGAAATAATTCACATAGGGTAATGGATGAAATGCGATGATTCTGGCATTGTAGTAATCATAGCAACAAAGAGATGCTGCTGCAGGAGGAGATTTCTGCAGCATCATTCAGAAATAATTCACTTAGGGTAATAGATGAAATAGGATGATTCTAGCTTTGTAGTAATCATAACAACAGAGAGGTGGTGAGGTGGGAGAAGCCTTCTGCAGCTTCTTTCAGAAATAATTCACATAGGATAAGGGATGAAATGTGATGATTCTGGCTTTGTGGTAATCATACCAACAAATAGACACTGCTGCCGGAGGAGGGACAGCAGCTTCTTTCAGAAATAATTCACATAGGGTACTGGAAGAAATGCGTGATTCTGGCTTTGTAGTAATCATATGAACAAAAAGATGCTGCTGTGCTAGGAGCTTTTCTGCAGCTCCTTTCAGAAATAATTCACATAGGGTAATGGATGAAATTCGATGATTGTGGCTTTGTAGTAATCAGACGAAGAAAGAGACGCTGCTGTGCTAGGAGCTTTTCTGCAGCTCCTTTCAGAAATAATTCACATAGTGTAATGGATGAAATTTGATGATTCTGGCTTTGTAGTAATCTGATGAAAAAAGAGAAACTGCTGTGGAAGGATATTTCTGCACCTCTTTTCAGAAATAATACACATATGGTAATGAATGAAATGGAATGATTCTGGCTTTGTAGTAATCATATGAACAAAAAGAAGCTGCTATGTGAGGAGCTTTTTGCAGCTCCTTTCAAAAATAAATCACATATGCTAATGGATTAAATGCCATGAATCTGGCTTTGTAGGAATCATACAAGCAAGGAGACGCTACTGTGGAAGGAACTTTCTGCTGCTTCATTCATAAATAATTCACTTAGTGTAAGGGATGAAATGCGATGTTTCTAGCTTTGTAGTAACCATACCAAGAAACAGGTGGTGCTGCGAGTGAAGCCTTCTGCATCTTCTTTCAGCAATAATTCACATAGGATAATGTATGAAATGTGTTGATTCTGGCTTTGTGGTAATCATACCAACAAAGAGATGCTGCTGTGGGAGGAGCTTTCTGCAACTTCTTTCAGAAATATTTCACATAGTGTGATGAATGAAATGGGATGATTCTAGCTTTGTATTAAATATACGACCATAAAGACACTGATGTAGCAGGAGCTTTATGGAACTCCTTTCAGAAATAATTCACATAGGGTAATGGATGAAATGCAATAATTCTTGCTTTGTAATAATCATACCAATATAGATATGCTGCTGCAGGAGGGGCTTTCTGCAGCTTCTTTCAGAAATAATTCACATATGGTAATGGATCAAATGCGATGATTCTGGCTTTGTAGTAATCATACCAACAAAGAGACGCAAATGATGGAGGAGCTTTCTGCAGCTTCTACATCTGCATCTACATCTACATCCATACTCCGCAAGAGACCTGACTGTGTGTTTTTGGAGGGTACCCTGAGTACCTCTATCGGTTCTCCCTTCTATTCCAGTCTCGTATTGTTCATTGAAAGATGTATTGTCGGTATGCTTCTGTGTTTGCTCTAATCTCTGATTTTGTAGCCATGGTCTCTCTGCGAGGTACATGTAGGAAGTAGCAATATAATGCTTGACTCTTCAGTGAAGGTATGTTCTCGAAACTTTAAGAAAAGCCCGTACCGAGTACTCTCCTGCAGAGTCTTCCACTAGAGTTAGTCTATCATCTCCGTAAACCTTTCGAGATTACTAAATCATCCTGTAACGAAGTGCGCTGCTCTCCGTTGGATCTTCCCTATCTCTTCTATCAACCCTATCTGGTACGGATCCCACGCTGCTGAGCAGTATTCAAGCAGTGGGCGAACAAGTGTACTGTAACCTACTTCCTTTGTTTTCGGATTGCATTTCCTTAGGATTCTTCCAACGTATCTCAGTCTGGCATATGCTTTACTGACGATCAACTTTATATGATCATTCCATTTTAAATCACTCCTACTGCGTACTCCCAGATAATTTATGGAATTAACTGCTTCCAGTTGCTGACCTGCTATTTTGTAGATAAATGATAAGGGATCTATCTTTCAGTGAATTCACAGCACATTACACTTGTCTACATTGAGACTGAATTGCCATTTCCTGCACCATGCGTTAATTCGCTGCAGATCCTCCTGCAGTTCAGTACAATTTTCCGTTGTTACAACCTCTCAATACACCACAGCATCATCTGCAAAAAGCCTCAGTTAACTTCTGATGTCATCCACAAGGTCATTTATGTATATTGTGTATAGCAACAGTCCTATGGATGTCTCTATAGGCCCCCTGGCTCATCAGCTGCTGTCGCTGAGCACCTGAAGGAT
Source organism: Schistocerca gregaria (assembly GCF_023897955.1). Classification (NCBI taxonomy): domain Eukaryota; kingdom Metazoa; phylum Arthropoda; class Insecta; order Orthoptera; family Acrididae; genus Schistocerca; species Schistocerca gregaria. Next base: position 1,180,669 of record NW_026061747.1, read on the forward strand.
AATTTGGAAAATATTTTGAGCAGATTTCTCCACCATGTTATAGTTCACGGTGGAGATTTTAATTTGCCAGATATAGACTGGGAGACTCAAACGTTCACAACGGGTGGCAAGGACAAAGAATCCAGTGAATTTTTTTTTTTTAAGTGCTTTATCTGAAAAATACCTTGAGCAGTTAAACAGAGAACCAACTCGTGGCGATAACATATTAGACCTTCTGGTGACAAAATTACCTGAACTATTTGAAACAGTGAATCCAGAACAGGGAATCAGCAATCATAAAGCAGTTACTGCATCGATGATTTCAGCCATAAATAGAAAAATTAAAAAAGGGAGGAAGATTTTTCTGTTTAGCAAAAGTGACAAAAAGCAGATTACAGAGTACCTGACAGCTCAACACAAAAGTTTTGTCTCAAGTACAGATAGTGTTGAGGATCAGTGGACAAGGTCAAAACCATCGTACAATATGCGTTAGATGAGTGTGTGCCAAGCAAGATCGTAAGAGATGGAAAAGAGCCACCATGGTACATCAACCGAGTTAGAAAACTGCTGCGGAAGCAAAGGGAACTTCACAACAAACATAAACATATCCAAAGCCTTGCAGACAAACAAAAATTATGCGAAGTGAAATGTAGTGTGAGGAGGGCTATGTGAGAGGCACTTAATGAATTCAAAAGTAATGTTCTATGTACTGACTTGGCAGAAAATTTAAGAAATTTTGGTCTTATGTCAAAGCGATAGGTGGATCAAAACAAAATGTCCTGACACCACAGATGACAAAAGGGTAGATACCGAAATAGACGACAGAGTGATAGAGAAAAAATTAAAATCACTCAAAAGAGGAAAGCCCACTGGACCTGAAGGGATACCAGTTCGATTTTACACAGAGCACACTATGGAACATAGCCCTCTTCTTGTGGCAGTGTACCGTAGGTCTCTAGAAGAGCATAGCATTCCAAAGGATTGGAAAATGGCATGGTCTTCCCCATTTTCAAGAAGGGACTTCAAACAGATGTGCAGAACTATAGACCTATATCTCTAATGTTGATTAGTTGTAGAACTTTGGAACATGAATTATGTTATAGTATAATGAGTTTTCTGGAGACTACCAACCTACTCTGTAGGAATCAGCATTTGTTTTGAAAAAGATGGCCATGTGAAACCCAGCTCTTGCTAATCATCCATAAGACTCAGTGGACCATAGACATGGGTTCACACTTAGATGCCGTGTAACTTCTTTCAGAAATACTTCACTTAAAGTAATGGATAAAATTCAATGATTCTGGCTTTGTAGTAAAATTACTAACAAAGAGAAGAATGAGAGATTAGCTTTCTGTAGCTCCTCTCAGAAATACTTCACATAGTGTGATGGATGAAATGCGATGAATCTGGCTTTGTAGTAACCATACCAACAAACAGACGCCAATGGGGGATGAGCCTTCTGCAGTTTCTCACAGAAATGCTTCACATAGGGTAATGGATGGAATGCATTGATTCTGGCTTTGTAGTAACCGGACCAACAGAGAGAGGCAAATGAGGGAGGAGCTTTCTGTAGCTTCCCTTAAAAAATTTCACATAGGGTAAAGGACAAAATGTGATGATTCTGGCTTTGTAGTAACTTCTCCAATAAAGAGACACCTATGAGGCAAGCGCATTCTGCAGCTCCTCTCAGAAATACTTTACGAAGTGTAATGGATAAAATGCGATCATTCTGACTTTGTAATAACCTTACCAACAACGACACGCCTTTGAGGGAGGAGCTTTCTGCAGCTCCTCTCAGAAATAGTTCACATAGGGTAAGGGATGAAATGCGATGATTCTGGCTTTGTAGTAACCATACCAACAAAGAAACAGAAATGAGGGACGAGCTTTCTGTAATTTCTTTTATATACCTCACATCAGGTAATGGATGAAATGTGATGATTCTGTCTGTGTAGTAATCATACCAACAAACAGATGTAAATGAGGGAGGAGCTTTCTGTAGCTTCTCTTATATACACCACATCAGGTAATAAATGAAATGTGATGATGCTGTCTGTGTAGTAATCATACAAACAAAGAATTGCAAATAAGAGAAGGGCTTTCTGTAGCTTCTCTCAGAATTACTTCACATAAGGTAATGGATGAATTGCGATGATCCTGGCTTTGTAGTAACATTACCAACAAATGTACGCGTATGAGGGGAGAGCTTCCTGCAGCTTCTCTCTGAAATACTTCAATTGGGGTAATAGATGAAATGCGAATATTCTGGCCTCTGTAGTAATTATACCAACAAACAGTCACAAATGAGGGAAAAGCTTTCTTTACCTTCTTTCAGAAATACTACACATTGTTTAATGGACACCCCATGAACAATGGACCTTGCCAATCGTGGGGAGACTTGCGTGTCTCTGTGATACACATAGGCATACCGTAGGTGCAACCACAACGAAGGGGTATTTGTTGAGAGGCCAGACAAATGTGTGGTTTCTGAAGAGGGGCAGCAGCCTTTTCAGTAGCTGCAAGGGCAACAGTCTGGATGATTGACTGATCTGGCCTTGTAACAATAACCAAAACGGCCTTGCTGTGCTGGCACTGTGAACGGCTGAAAGCAAGGGAAAACTTCCTGACGGCATGCAGCTTTACTGATTGATTAAATGATGATGGGGTCCTCTTGGGTAAAATATTCCAGAGGTAAAATAGTCAACCAATTGGATCTCCGGACGGGGACTACTGAAGAGGATGTCGTTATCAGGAGAAAGAAAACTGGTGTTCTACGGATCGGAGCATGGAATGTCAGATCCCTTAATCTAGCAGGTAGGTTAGAAAATTGGTGAAGTTCCTCAGGCAGGAGGAACAAGACTTTTGGTCAGGTGACTACAGGGCTATAAACACAAAATCAAATAGAGGTAATGCAGGAGTAGGTTTAATAATGAGTAGGAAAATATAAATGCGGTTAGGCTACTACAAACTGCATAGTGATAGCATTATTGTGGCCAAGATAGATGCGAATCCCACAGCTACTACAGTAGTACAAGTTTATAGGCCAACTAGCTCTGCAGATGATGACTAAATTGAAGAAATGTATGATGAGATAAAAGAAGTTATTCAGATAGTGAAGAGAGGTGAAAATTTAATAGTCATGGGTGACTGGAATTCGAGTGTAGGTAAAGGGAGAGAAGGAAACATAGTAAGTGGATATGGATTGGGGCTTGGTAGAATTTTGCACAGAGTCCAACTTAATCATAGCTAACACTTGGTTTAAGAATCATGAAAGAAGGTTGTATACATGGAAGAACCCTGGAGATACTAAAAGGTATCAGATAGATTATATAATGGTAAGACAGACATTTTGGAACCAGGTTTTAAATTGTAAGACATTTCCAGGGGCAGAGGTGGACTCTGACCACAATCTAATGGTTATGACCTGTAGATTAAAACTGAAGAAACTGCAAAAAGTTGCGAATTTATGGAGATGGGACCTGGATAAACTGAAAGAACCAGAGGTTGTAAAGAGTTTCACGGAGAGCATAAGGGAACAATTGACAGGAAAGGGGGAAAGAAATACAGTAGAAGAAGAATGGCTAGCTTTGAGAGATTAAGTAGTGAAGGCAGCAGAGGATCAAGTAGGTAAAAATACGAGGGCTGCTAGAAATCCTTGGGTGACAGAAGAAATATTAAATTTAATTGATGAAAGGAGAAAATATAAAAATGCAATAACTGAAGCAGGCAAAAAGGAAATCAAACATCTCAACAAACAGATCGACAGGAAGTACAAAATGGCTAAGCAGGGATGGCTAGAGGACAAATGTAAGGATATAGAAGCTTATCTCACTAGGGGTAAGATAGATACTGCCTACAGGAAAATTAAAGAGACCTTTGGAGATAAGAGAACGACTTGTATGAACATCAAGAGCTCAGATGGAAACCCAGTTCTAAGCAAAGAAGGGAAAGCAGAAAGGTAGAATGAGTATATAGAGGGTCTATACAAGGGTGATGCACTTGGGGACAATATTATGGAAATGGAAGAGGATGTAGATGAAGATAAAATGGGAGATAGGATACTGTGTGAAGAGTTTGACAGAGCATTGAAAGACCTGGGTCGAAACGAGGCCCCCAGAGTAGACAACATTCCATTGGAACTACTGACAGCCTCGGGAGAGCCAGTCCTGACAAAACTCTTACCATCTGGTGAGCAAGATATATGAAACAGGCGAAATACCCTCAGACTTCAAGAAGAATATAATAATTCCAATCCCAAAGAAACCAGGTGTTGACAGATGTGAAAATTACTGAACAATCACTTTAATAAGCAACAGCTGCAAAATACTAACACGATTTCTTTACAGACGAATGGAAAAAATAGTAGAAGCTGACTTCAGGGATGATCAGTTTGGATTCTGTAGAAATACTGGAACACATGAGGCAATACTGACCTTACGACTTATCTTAGAAGAAAGATTAAGGAAAGGCAAACCTATGTTTCTCGCAGTTGTAGACTTAGAGAAAGCTTTTGACAATGTTGATTGGAACACTCTCTTTCAAATTCTAAAGGTGGCAGGGAGCGAAAGGCTATTTGCGATTTGTACAGAAACCAGATGGCAGCCATAAGAGTCGAGGGGCATGAAATAGTAGCAGTGGTTGGGAAGGGAGTGAGACAGGGTTGTAGCCTCTCACTGATGTTATTCAATCTGTATATTAAGCAGGCAGTAAAGGAAACAAAATAAAAATTCAGAGTAGGTATTAAAATCCATGAGGAAGAAATAAAAACTTTGAGATTTGCCGATGACATTGTAATTCTGTCAGAGACAGCAAAGGACTTGGAAGAGCAGTTGAATGGAATGGAGAGTGTCTTGAAAGGAGTATATAAGATGAACATCAACAAAAGCAAAATGAGGAAAAGGAAATGTACTCGAATTAAGTTGGGTGATGCTGAGGCAATTAGATTAGGAAATGAGACACTTAAAGTAGTAAAGGTGTTTTGCTATTTGGAAGCAAAATAACTGATGATGGTCAAAGTAGAGAGGATATAATATGTAGACTGGCAATGGTAAGGAAGGCATTTCTGAAGAAGATAAATTTGTTAGCATTGAGTATAGATTTAAGTGACAGGAAGTCATTTCTGAAAGTATTTGTATGGAGTGTAGCCATGTATGGAAGTGAAACATGGACGATAACTTGTTTGAACAAGAAGAGGATGCAAGTTTTCTAAATGCGGTGCTAAAGAAGAATGCTGAAGATTAGATATGTAGATCATATAACTAATGAGGAGATATTGAATAGGTGTGGGGAGAAGAAAAGTTTGTGGCACAACTTGACCAGAAGAAGGAATCGGTTGGTAGGACATGTTCTGAGGCATCAAGAGATCGTCAATTTAGTATTGGAGGCCAGTGTGGAGGGTAAAAATCGTAGAGGGAGACCAAGAGATGAATACACCAAGCAGACTCAGAAGGATGTAGGTTGCAGTAGGTACTGGGAGATGAAGAAGCTTGCACATGATAGAGTAGCAGGGAGAGGTGCATCAAACCAGTCTCAGGACGGAAGACCACAACAACAACAGTGTAATGGACGAAATGCGATGAATCTGACTTTGTAATAACCTTACCAACAAAGATATGCCTATGAGGGAGGAGCTTACTGCAGCATCTCTCAGAAATACTTCAAATAGGGAAATTGATGAAACACGATGATTCTGGCTTTGTAGTAACCATACCAACAAAGAGATGCAAATGAGTGAAAAGCTTTCTTCAGCTTCTCTCAGAAATACTGCCTATAGGGTAAAGGGTGAAGTGCAATGATTCTGGCTTCATAGTAACTATACCAAGAAAGACATGCAAAGGAGAGAGGAACTTTCTGTAGCTTCTCTCAGAAATGTTTCACATCGGGTATGGATGAAATACGATGATTCTGGCTTTGTAGGAACCCTAACATCAGAGAGATGCCTATGAGGGAGGAGCTTCCTGCAGCTTCTCTTTTATGCTTCACATCGGGTAATGGATGAAATGCAATGATTGTGTCTGTGTACTAATCATTCCAACAAAGAGATGCAAGTGAGGGAGGACCTTTCTGCAGCTTCCCTCTGAAATACTTAACATAGGGTAATGGATGAAAAAGATTATTCTGACTTTCTAGTAACCATACCAACAAAGAGACGCAAGTGAGGGAGGAGCTTTCTTTGGCTTCTCCCATAAAAACTTCACATCAGGTAATGGATGAAATGTAATGATTGTGTCTGTGTACTAATCATACCAACAAACAAAAGCAAGTAAGGGAGGAGCTTCCTGCAGCTTCTCTCTGAAAAACTTCACATAGGGTAATGAATGAAATGTGATTATTCTGGCTTTGCAGTAACCATACCAAAAAAGAGACGCAATTAAGGGAGGAGCTTTCAGTGGCTTCTATAATAAATACCTCACATCAGTTAATGGATGAAATATAATGATCGTTTCTGTGTACTAATCATACCAAAACAGAGATGCAAGTTTTGGAGGATCTTCCAGCAGCTTTCTCTCAGAAATACTTCACTTAAGGTAACGGATGAAATGTGATGATCCTGGCTTTCTAGTAACCATACCAACAAAGAAACGCAAATGAGGGAGGAGCTTTCTGTAGTTTCCCTCAGAAATACTTCACATCAGGTAATGGATGAAATGTAATGATTGTGTCTGTGTACTAATCATACCAACAAACATATGCAAGTGAGGGAGGAGCTTTCTGCAGCTTCTCTCTGAAATACTTCACATAGGGTAAAAATGAAATGGGATGATTCTGGTTTTGTAGTAACCATACCAACAAAAGACACAAATGAGGGAGGAGCTTTCTGTACCTACCAACAGAAATAATTCACATTAGGTAATGGATGAAATGTACTGAATGTGTCTGTGCACTAATCTTACCAAGAATCAGATGCAAGTGATGGAACAGCGATCTGCAGCTTCCCTCAGAATAAGTTCACATAGAGCATTAGATAAAATGCGGTTATTCTGGCTTTGAAGTAACCATATTAGCAAACAAATGCAAATGAGGGAGGAACTTTCTGTAGATTCTCTCAGAAATATTTCACATCAGGTAATGGATGAAATCTAGTGATTGTGACTGTGTATTAATCATACCAAGAAACAGATGCAAGTGACGGAGGAGTGTTCTGCAGCTTCTCTCAGAAATACTTCACATAGTGTAGTGGAAGAAATTCAATGATTCTGGCTTTGAAGTAACCATACCAACAAAGTGACGCAAATGGGGGAGTAGCTTTCGGTGGCTTCTCTCTTAAATACTTCACATTAGGCAATGGATGAAATGTAATGATTGTGTCTGTGTACTAATCATACCACAAAGCAGATGCAGGTGACTGAGGAGCTTTCCGCAGGTTCTCTCTGAAATACTTCGGGTAGGGTAATTTTAATGATTCTGGCTTTGTAGTAACCATAGCAACAAACAATGCAAATGAGAGAAGAGCTTACTGTAGCTTCCCTCAGAACTACTTCACATCAGGTAATGGAGGAAATGTAATGATTGTGTCTGTGTACTAATCATACCAACAAACAGATGCAAGTGAAGGAGGAGTTTCCCGTACCTTTTCTCTGAAATACATTTCAGAGGGTAATGGATGAAATGCAATGATTCTGGCTTTGTAGTAACCATACCAACAGTCAAACACAAATGAGGGCGGAGCTTCCTGCAGCCTGTGTCTGAAATAAATCCCAAAGGGTAATGCATGAAATGCAATTATTCTGGCTTTGTAGTAACCATACCAACAATCAAACCAAAACGAGGGGGAGCTTTCTGTAGCTTTTCTCAGAAATACTTCACATAGAGTAATAGATGAAATGTGATGATTATGGCTTTGTAGTAACCATAACAACAAACAAACGCAAATGAGGCACTACGTTTCTGCAGCTTCTCTATGAAATACATCTCATGGGGTAATAGATGAAATGTGACGGTTCGGCATTGTAGAACCATACCAACAAACAAACGCAAATAAGGGAGGAGCTTTTTGTAGCTTCCGTCAGAAATAATTCACATCAGGTAATGGATGAAATGTAATGATTGTGTCTATGTACTAATCATAGCAACAAACAGATGTAAGTGAGGAAGGAGCTTTCAGCAGCTTCTCTCTGAAATACATCACATAGGGAAATAGATGAAACGCGTTGATTCTGGTTTTGTAGTAACCATACCAACAAACAAACCTAAATGAGGGAGGACCTTTCTGTAGCTTCCCTCAGAAGAACACAACATCAGCTAATGGATGAAATGTAAGGATTGTGTCAGTGTACTAATCATACCAACAAACAAATGCATGTGAGGGAGTAGCTTTCTGCAGCTTCTCTCTGTAATACATCACATTGGGTAATAGGTAAAATGCAATGATTCTGGCTTAGTAGTAAACTTACCAACAAATGCACGCCAATGAGGGAGGAGCTTTCAGTAGCTTCCCTCAGAAATACTTCACATCAGGTGATGGATTAAATATAAAGACTGTGATGGTGTACCAATCATATCAATAAACAGATGCAAGTGAGGGAGGAGCTCTCCGTAGCTTCTATCCGAAATACACCACATAGGGTAAATAATGAAATACAATGATTTTGGCTTTGTAATAACCATCCCAACAAACTAAGGCAAATGAGGGAGAAGCTTTCTGTAGCTTTTCTCAGAAATACTTCACATAGGGTAATAGATGAAGTGTGTTTATTCTGGCTTTGTAGTAACAATACTAACAAACAAACGCAAATTATGGGGCAACTTTCTGTAGCTTCCCTCAGAAATACTTCACATCAGGTAATGGATGAAATGTAATAATCGTGTCTGTGTACTAATCATACCAACAAACTGATGCAGGTGAGGGAAGAGCTTTCTGCAGCTTCTCTGTGAAACACATCACATAGGGTAATGGGTGAAATGCAATGATTATTACTTTGTAGTAACCATACCAACAAGCAAATGCAAATGAGGAAGGAGCTTTCTGTAGCTTCCCACAGAAATACTTAACATCAGGAAATGGATGAAATGTAATGATTGTGTCTGTGTACTAATCATACAAAAAATCAGATGCAGTTGAGGGAGTTGCTTTCTGCAGCTTCACTCTGAAATACATCACATAGGGTAATGGATGAAATACATTGATTCTGAATTTGTAGTACCCATACCAACAAACAACACAAATGAGGGAGGAGCTTTCTGTAGCTCTCCTCAGAAATACTTCACATAGGGTAATAGATGAAATGCGATGATTCAGGTTTTGTAGTAACCATACCAACAAACAAACGCAAATGAGGGAGGAGCTTTCTGTAACTTACCTCAGAAATATTTCACATCAGATAATGGTTGAAATGTAATGACTGTAGTAACCATACATAGGGTAATGGATGAAATGCTATGATTTAGGCTTTGGGGTAACCATACCAACAAACAAAATCCATAAAGGAAACGTAATGATTGTGTCTCTGTACTAATCATACCGAACAAAGGGATTCAATTGAGGGATTAGCTTTCTGCAGCTTCCCTCAGAAATAATTCACATCAGGTAATGGATGAAATGTAATGATTGTGTCTGTGTACTAATCATACCAACAAACAGGTGCAAGTGAGGGAGGAGCTTTCTGCAGCTTCTCTCTGAAATACATCACATATTGTAATTGGTGGAATGCAATGAATCTGGCTTTGTAGTAACCATACCAACAAACAGATGCAGGTGAGGGAAGAGCTTTCTGAAGCTTCTCTCTGAAATACGTTTTATAGTGTAATAGATGAAATGCAATGATACAGGCTTTGAAGTAACCATACCAACAAACTTATGCAAATGAGGGAGAATCTTTCTGTAGCTTCGATCAGACATACTTCACATCAGGTAATGGATGAAGTGTAATGATTGTGTCTGTTTACTAATCATACCAACAAACAGATGCAAGTGAGGGAGGAGCTTTTTGCAGCTTCTTTCGGAAATACTTCACATAGGACAATAGCTGAAATGCAATTATTCGTGCTTTGTAGTAACCATACCAACAAACAAACACCAATCAGGGAGGAGCTTTCTGTACCTCTTCTGAGAAATATTTCACATAGGGTAATAGATTAAATGCAATGATTCTATCTTTGTAGTAACCATACCAACAATCAAACGCAAATGAGGGAGGAGCTTTCTGTAGCTTACCTCAGAAATACTTCACATCAGGTAATGGATGAAATATAAGGATTGTGTCTTTGTACTAATCATTCCAACAAACAGATGCAAGTGAGGGAGGAGCTTTCTGCACCTTCTCTCTTAAATACATAACATGTTGTAATAGATGAAATGCGATGATTCTGGCTTTGTAGTAACCATACCCACAAACAAACGCCAATGAGTGAGCACCTTTCAGTAGCTTTTCTCAGAAACATTTCACATAGGGTGATAGATGAAATGCCATGATTCTGATTTTGTAGGAACCATACCAACAAACAAACCAAATGAGGGAGGAGCTTTCTGTAGCTTCCCTCAGAAATATGTCACATCAGGTAATGGATGAAATGTAATGATTGTAGTAACCATACATAGGGTAATGGATGAAATGCAATGATTTAGGCTTTGGAGTAACCATACCAACAAACAAAATCCATAAAAGAAATGTAATGATTGTGTCTCTGTACTAATCATACCAAACAAAGGGTTCAATTGAGGGATTAGCTTTCTGCAGCTTCCCTCAGAAATAATTCAGATCAGGTAATGGATGAAATGTAATGATTGTGTCTGTGTACTAATCGTACCACATAGTGTATGCTGCCGTGGTGTGTGCCTCGCCCTTGCCTTCGGCTGTAATTGGCACAGTGCCCGAAGGGCTCAGTCCCTCCGGAGGCCTTGCGCCACCACTGTTATTCCATCTTAGCCACGTATCACGGCTCTGGCATTGTCTACACTGACGGTTCGATGGTTGCTGGTCGTGTCTTTTATGCCCTAACTCTAGGGGACCATTGTGAACAACTTTCATCGCCGGTTGGCTCAGCTTTTACACTGCTGACGTGGTCACCATCTTTCGAGCTCTAGAGTATCTCCGCTCCTGCTCAGGTGAGTCCTTCATTATCAGTGGTGATTACCCGAGCGGATTACCAGCTCTCGACCAGTGTTTCCCTCGTTCTCGTCTGGTGATTCCTATCCAGTTGTCCCTGCATAATCTTGCCCGTTGCGGCAGATCTGTTGTCTTTGTTTGGAACCCAGGCCATTTTGGGATACCTTGCAATGAAACTGTTGACTGCCTGGCGAAAGAGACCACCAGTAAAGCATCTCTGGAGATTAGCCTCCCGGCGACTGATTTGCGGGCACTATTATGCCACGAAGTTTTAGATTTATGGGACAGTGATTGGCGCAACCTGCCCATGCCAAAGAATCTCCGTCATAACAAGGAGACGATGACTGTGTGGTGGTCATCCATGCGATCCACCGCAGGGACTCAGTCATCCTTTGCTGTCTCCGCATTGGCCACACCTGACTGATGCACAGTTATTTCCTGTGTCGTGAGGATCAACCTCTTTGTCATTGTGGGGCGTCCTTGACAGTGGTCCATATTCTGTTGGAGTGCGCCCTTTTAACTGTGCTCAGGCAGACTTTTGCGCTGGCTGAAATGCTCTCTGCGCTTTTAACTGATGACTGTTCCTTAGCGGACTTTGTTTTGCGTTTTATTCGGGCAGGGGGATTTTATCGCTTAATGTAAATGTGTGTGTTTTTGTGTTGATTCTGGCCTATGGGCTACGATTTTAGTCTGCTTTTTTTAATGTGTTTCTCGGTGGTTGGCTTTTCCTTTTCTGTTTCTATGGTCGGCCACCCACCGTCACACTCCGTGCAATTTTAGTTCGTCTTGTCTGGTCTTTGTCTCAGTTTCTCTCGTTCTGTGTCATCTGTCCTCTCGTTTGTTGATTGTTCTTATTCTCTGTGGGTGTTTTTAGTATTAGAAAAAGGGACCGATGACCGTAGCAGTCTAGTCTCTTTAACCCCCACAAACCAACCAATCTTAAGATGTCTACCTCAGTTGGAGATGAAATGTCAGAAATAATTTTATTCATCAACCATGCCGTCCTCCCACAAGCCAGTCCAGAAGTTTTGACTAATGTGAACAGTCGCTGTGAAAGCCTATGTTGTGTAAATGTGTGCTTGTCTCCTGAAGTGTACCTGGTGAAAGGAGGAGTAGGAGGTGGGTTAAAGCTTGTGGTGTGAGTAGCTTCGCAGTATTATCTATCCTTCACGTAATACGTGTTTTCATTCTTGATAAAACACAATATTAGTCATCGACAAAGTTTTTTGTTGTAGCTCGTGTATTTAGAGGAAACAGCACTATCCTGGCGTACATGTTTCCTTGGGATTGAACTATAATGTCATGAATTTCAGCCACAGTCTCCAACTGTTTTCACTATTTAACTTAAATTATTATTGGACCTGTCTGAGGAAATGTGTGTCAAGCAATGTACTTCAAAAGGCCTTTCTGCTGTGCTCTAAGTCCTCATGTTCATATACAGGATTGAAGCAGTTGAGAGTTGAGTGTTGAATCACGGTTCTGCACTATCCCCGATGACCACTGTCAGCACGTGTGGTGGCAGCTTGGGGGACATTCCACTCTTCCAGTGTTCTGGAAAGGCACAGTATGGCCAGAAAATGGTTATGACTGTAGGTTGCAGTTGATAGTGATTGAGGGAACTGTGACGGAACAACAACCTTTCAGATGTCGATAATCCTCGTGTTACATCTTGTATGACAGTATCGTGATGTTATTTCCAACACAACAGTGCTCATCCACACAGTGGCATGTGTATGTATCAATTGTATGCATGGTATTAGCTGCTCCCATAGTCAGCAATATCCTTAGATATGTTCCCTGCAGAGCATATGTGGCACGAGCTTGGACGTAAACTCTGCCCCAGTGTCAGTATCCAGAATATTGTGGACCATTACAACTGTTTGAGGCCAGCTTGCCCGAGGAAGGAATCTAGTGGCCTTATGACACCCTCCCAAACAAACAAGTGTATGCAAGAAGGGCAATTGGGTGCATGTCATATTGATAAGTGAGCTCATACTGCCAAGTTCTTTGTAAATCTGAGTCAATTTTGTAATCACTAAAGTAACATCACATACCGTCTGAACCCATGGCATTTCTTTTCTTTCTGTGAATTTCAATTTCTTAGCTGGGCAGTGTTTATGAACATCTTGGGCTGAAAGAAAATTAGCATGATATAGAGACGTAAAACTATTAGAGACGTAATTAAATGTAAAAGTGTCACTAAAAACATATTTAAAGTGAAAAGCCTGAAAAAACACCAAGTTGTGTGTCCAGAAAATCTGTATCACAATGGGTTAACAGTGAGCAGCAACTGCAACCAAATGGGAAAATTATCTTCTTCCGGCTCAGGATGTTGTAGCAGATTTTCTGCAACTTCACATTCCTAATGCTTCTGTATATTTTTTCCTGTTTCTACAAAGTCCATTCCTGGCAACTATAATTAAAATGATCCAAGTCACTGTCCTTCTTTGTATACTAAGGTGTCTGTCTGTAAATAATTTACTCTTATTTCTGGAGGCTTGGGCATTCCAATTCTTCTCTTAATATCCACTAGCTTCTGCCCTCAACTATGTTGGCACGGATCTTGAACCTGCATGAATTTTGAGTAACCCTGAAGCTTATTATCCATGGGAAAAATGGATATAAAGAACTGAAAGTGAAGTTGTCAAAACGATGCAATGGTAAAGAATTGATATGTTTGTAAGCACAGATACAGATATTTGAAGTATGAAATAGCAAAACGCCTGGATAGGGGAACAAGCTAGTGGCGTTTTTAATGAAAATACAAAAAATTAAAGAATCTGTAGTTACAAATAAGTCAGTTCTTTACTGTTGCACCCTTTTGACAGTGTCACCTTCAGTCTTTTATATCTGTTTTCTTGCTAATAAGCTTCAGGATATTTATGAACATTCATGTCAATGAAGTCGTTTGCTTAATAAGCTTACCAGTGACAATAGTTACAGTAATTTGTGAATGAATTCAAGAATGTCTGTGGGTAATGGAATTAAACTGTTAACATTAGTAATAATTTGGAAAGTTTCATCATCATAACACTATTTACTACTTTTTACTGATTTTTCTCATTTCTGGTCCTGGTTTGTTTCGTTTAGTTTTATAAAACTTCCACTGTCCCGATGTTTTTTTCTTCCAGTATAATGAAATGATGCTTATATGAAACTGAGTTGATCCACATAAAGCACTTGCAGTACCTTGCAGGCCTGCATACAATAAAAAGTATTTAATATTGCATTTTTTTGTAATCAGTTCAGCATGCAACTCTTTATACATAACCTGTCAGTAGCTGCCCACAGAGTTATTTTCAATTCTCCTGTAATTAAATAACATAAAACATGATAAATAGATGTAAAAACTTTTTATAATATGGAAAAATGCCTGTACACCATTATTATTTGCAGTATGTAGATAGTCACAGGATATGTGATGCATTCCCTTATGGATCTGAGTTACTGGGTACACATTTGTTTCCATACTATTCGGGCCCACATAGTTAAATGTACAGTTCACTTTATCATGTTTTATAGATAATTTCACTTCAAAATTTCTCTGAGGGTTGAAATGCTTTTATAAATATGTAATGTTGGATCATTGGCTGTTGTCAGCTTAGCATATAATTTTAATGGTCTTTTATCCATTCTGGATCTTTCTGAACTCAACAGCTGTGAACAAATGTTGATTAAGAATGCAACCAACCATGAGTACTTCTAAGAGTATTAATTTAAATGCCATTACCAGTCTCAAGCTATTATGGCTGTCTACAGGTTTTTATTTTATTTACTTACTTTTTTTAAGTAATTGCAACAATGTGCTAATATACATGTATTTGATAAAATATAAAATGAAATACTTACATACCCTCGATTTGTTTTGTCGGTATCATTTAGGCTTTCTTTGGTCCTTAAGCATTTTCAGCATGACACACGAAGAGTTAAGAATGATAGACAATGCACTTCTTCTAAACAATCCACTGTGTTGTGCACACACTTCACAGTATTTTTCATCAGTTGCAGCCTTTGACAAGTACTTCACATGTAATGATTTTGCTTACAGTGAAAAGTCTATCCACTGACCAAAGATATCACTCATTTCTCAACAAGGAAACATCTCATCTACTGTATGTTAAGTAAAGAATGTGTGGACGATACAAATCTGCACTTCTTACAAGTGAGGAACTCTAATTGTAGCATGTCATAGGAGAAATTAACAAGAAGATTTATCAGGCTACTCTGGAGAAGCAATGGCATGTGTTTTGATTTTGGTCCCTGACAATATCCTTCAATTGATGTTAAGTTGGGCAGCTAGTATAATGAGGATACCCTTGTTCAGAGTCCTAACACAGACCAATCATGTTTAATTTGTGTGAAAAGTGCAATGAACATTTTCAGGATTGTTTGTTAGCCAGCTGTAGTTGCTCATTTAGAATTTGCTGAGGTGAACTGAAGGTGTGAATGCATATTTCTATTTATTTTAAGATGCCCATTTTCCTCCATAAGTTAGTTGTATATTTTGTTTGTAGATTACCTTTAGTGTTTGAAATGCTGTATCTATATTGAGGCATGTGATTGGCAGTTGCATATGTAGTTAAATGTTTTTAGTCTAAAAGCATCCTTTTATTTATGATATCTTGAAGTTGCTGCCAGTCAGGCCAAGATAAAACCTGATGCAATTGTTACAATCAGTACTGTGTATTCCTCAGTTTTTAGAGACCCAGCCCAATGCTTTTGGTTTTATGTACTATGTTATGTTGCAGCATTTAGTGTGCATCTATAGGCTTAAAGTCGAAATTGTGCAGAAAATATTAGTAAGTTACCAGATTCAACCATAGAATGTTTATGAAATATTACATATGTCATGTTAATTGAAAGAGGAAAGAGTTTTTTAATTAACTAATCCATACATACAGCAATAACATCTTTTACAGTTGTAGATGATGATGATCTGCTGTTAATTTTGAAGTGTTTTGTACAATTTTTTATACACATTGCCAAACAAGTTTACAATTTATGTAAAAAAAAATACAGTTTGTGTCACATAACTACACACTGGGTGAGCGAATATTTGTAGTTTGGGCACTGCCTTTCAGCTGTCTTAAGTACCTTGACAATACTTTTAGCATCCCCTTGTATTCTTTGTATTGTCTCTTTAGCCCATTTGAAAAAGCAGAGTCATTAGCTCACAACAATGTTAAGATGACAAAATTGTATTAAGTATGGAAATTATCCATCACAGACACTGCGTGTAGAATTTCACATTATTTCTAATTAAATAATAATAATTTTTTCAATGCCTGCTTGATGTTACATAAATAATCATGGACTTTTTAGTATTAACTATTTGAGAGGTATGCTTCATTTTTTTTAATATCAGGGTATTAATTCATTCAAAAAATTTATGGTGCAGTTTTATTCCTTTGTAGAAAATACTGGCTGCTGTTTTGATTATCTTGAAACATGAATCGGACAAAACTGACATTTACTCAGATCATGTGAATACTGCTGTTTGTGAGATAACTGCTTTGTTCTGTATAAGCCAAAAATATTGTTATTCAGTCTGATATTATGTAATTGCCCAAACTATGAGGTTTGTGGTGGGATTATTTGGGACAGAGATGCTACATATTAGTATGTTGTGCTAACAATAATGTTAAATGAATGACTTACAGGGGATGATGTGAAGTTTGCACTATGTGCAGATTTAGACTGCTCAGCTATAACTGAAGTTGTATTTAACAAATGTTGAAAATCGATCTTCTACCTTAGACTTATAATTACCTTTGATGTTTACATTCTGTATGTAGCAAACATCACTACAGAAATCTGCCATTGCGCTGCTTGTAAAAGTTGTAACTGTTTGATAGTTATTTGTCATGTTGACATAATGATTATTCCTTAATCTAGAATGTTTCTAGTTACGTAAGTACTTTTATTCATGTTATATAGTAACCTGTTTATACATTATGTATGTTAATGTTTATTGTTCGCTAGGAAACTTAAGTTTGGGTCAACAGAATTCCCAACAGACAGTTATAATTTATGTTAATAATTAAAATAGTTTATGCACAATTATCTTAAAATATTCAAAAATTAAATGTAAACTTAGTAACAATCAGATTAATGCTTAAAGACATTCTTTCCTTTCTTACTGTACACTGATTTCTGCAGGCATTTTTGAGTGTAAAGATGCCTTGCTGGTACCTGGTACTTAATGCTGTAAATGTTAGCTATGTCAGCTTCAGTTTTGCTTGGTTACTTTATATTTGTATGCATCATATGGGACAAGTCAAAACAATACTACTTTTGTGTAAAACAAATGAGCTCTGTATTCGCATGTTAACAATACTATCAGAGGTGATGACATTCTGTGATCATCAGAAACGTCATTTCTATGATGTTTCTGGATGTAACAGCAAAACTAGTGCTGCAATCGGGCTGATTTGACGATGGGATTAGTGCTACAATGGGACTGGCGTGAAGATGAAAACGTTCTTGAGTGGATAACCCTCTCTGGGGTGCAAGAATTTCTCTTGATAGGTGTGCAGCCACCAGGATTACGCTCTGTTCACAGCTGTATTGGACATTCCATATTTCTTAGACTCCTGGATCAATCTGTACTGCTATCATGCTGTCTACCACACCCTGTTCTTTGTACCTCCCTCTGCAGGTGCAGTGGGTAACATGACACTTGTGAAGAGGCTACAGTTTCCTTTCCAAGAGAAAATTGGTCCTACACAGACCCATCCTCACTCCACCCATGAACAACAGTTCTCAAATTTTATATGGATATGAATCTGTATGTACATCAAAGCCCTTCTTATGCAGCACAAGACATGGGTAGCCAACATACGTTTGCGGCACTGTGAACTGTAACTTGACAGCTTACCACTACCTTATCCAAGACTGCCTCTAAAGTAGTGGCAATAAAGGCTGTGCATATGTGGCATGTACTTCTTTTTGAGAACATCCATCAAGGGTTTCAGAGTATTTAATTCTACAGCATTGAATGTGTCACGAAGTGCTCTTTGACCCAGTTAAGTTATAACATTATATAAATAACACACAGCAGGGTGAACAGTATTAATGGCAATGATAACAATGTCGATGACATGAACAACAATTATAATAGTCTATTCACTGGACAGTAAATTTGTAATTATTTATTTATTCTGTTAGATGAGTTGATTGTTAATCAGTGCAATGATGACTGCATTACCACCTGAAGCAAGACTGCTTAATACAAATTTCTGCTTTATTCAATAAATTTTTCGTGTGCACATATGTTGCTGCAACAATAAAGTAAAATTAAATGATATGATTGAATTGTTCATTTGATGGAATTCTGTATTCATTTGGATGTTATATACACCAGTGTATCATTTCTTTAATGCCTCATCTGAATCCTTGTCACTATTGCCATTTTTATCTCGAATTTATGTATAGCATTGCCTAACACTTGTTTGTAATTTAGTTTTCAAAGCTATAATTGTAAAAAAAAAAGTTGTTTGTGTTTAATATGTTATTTAAGTTTAGTATGATGTTTCACTGTTAGTATGTTCTGAACATTAAAGAATATTACTAACTATCCTGAAATACATTATTAAAGTTATCCCCTACTGTCACTCGCAGTGTTTTGTAAGTCATTGTAATATGTTGATGCTGATTTACACTTTTATGGCCACTTACCATTATTTTGTTACTGATCTCTTATAAAAGCATATTCTTGATTTACATACATCATCTATTTTTATATCTTTATTGCCTGCTGCGGAAAGTGGATGTTAACAATGTTGTTGAATTATAGTGTAAGCGGCTATGCCTTAATCCAGAAAGAAATAAAAATATGTTTGACATGTATAGGTATTTTAATTCACCTCCCTAAGGATATCTCACATATAACTTATTTCACCTCTGGCAGTGTTTATTAATTTGATGTGGTAGTCAGGAAGCAATCTCAAGATGTAAAACAAACTCTTGCAACGTTTTTGTCCATAAAATTTGGAATTGGGAAGAAAGATAATGGTGGCACGTGCTGTTATCAAATACACAACACTGAAATGGTTGTATTTGAGTGGTTATACACTACATTAGAACAGAATTTTCCAATAATCAAAATTTCTTTTGTGACAGCATTATGGGATAATTTTCTCCTATTCCCACATGAGGGTGCACAGATAGCTTGAGCATTTGGGAGCTTCTTCCATACTCAGTTAAGAGAGTTTGCTCTGCCAGTAACACTGTGACAGTTTTTTACATACAGAGGATGACAGTGTGCGGTTCAACAGGCAGGTCCTGTCAATAACAGAGAAGCTGTTGA